>NC_045427.1:381073150-381740025 GCF_902635505.1 Sarcophilus harrisii | reverse complement strand
CTCAATAGACTAGGACTGCTTGAGAATAGGAAAATTATTCCTGTGCCTTTGATAGTCCCAGTGTCAGTCTCAAGGCCCTCAGAAATCCTCTTCTTAATGTCACTGATATATCTTGGTCATATTTAAAAAGAAAACTATGAGTAAGGAGGAAAAAAAATTAACATTTTTGGAGCAGGAATTAGTGAAAAGAGACACATTCTCAGAGAAATGTAATATAAATAATATGTTGCATAAATTAGAAGACAGTGCTTTGAGCCCTATGGAAGAGGACGAAATCCTTTGTAGGCAAAGTACCTAACAGCCTCATGGGTGCTGGCCTTTTAAATTCAAACTCAGTCTATGATGAAAAATGCCAATTCTAGATCGTGATAGTCCCTGTCTCTAAATGTGAACTTTTCTGAGATTCAATTCATGTTTGGACATGAAAAGCTGCCTTTATTTTCCCAGAATTGGAAGACAAGATTAAACTTAGCTTGGTGAACCATTTTGCATCTAGCCAAGATTTATCAAAATGTATGTTCTACTGACTGTGTCTTGAAAAGGGAAATATGGATAGGTGGTGAAATGGATAGAGCACTGGCCCTGTGTCAGGAGGACCTGAATTCAAATCCAACTTCAGACACTTAATATTTTCAAGGTGTGTGGCCCCCGGGGCAAGTCACTTAACCCAATTGCCTTAGCCAAAAAAAAAAAAAAAAAAAAAAAAAAAAAAAAAAAAAAAGGAAAAAAGGAAAAAAAGAAATTTTTAAAATAGAAAGACACCCCAGCTTATCTTTTTTTCCTAAACAGCACAATTCAATCTTTTCCTTTTGTCTGATTTTTAGAGATAATTCCCAAGAGAAGACTATTTTAAGCCCCTCCCAGCTCTTCAAAGCTCATAATCCACACAATCTTCCCTCACTTTTTCTTGCTCCAGATACCCTTATTTGACACAATGTCTTTTTATACACACAATAAAGCCCTTGCTACTGTTCAGTAATGTCTGACTCTTCATGACACCATGGACCATAGTCCCCCAGAGTCTTCTTTTCCTCACTACCTCTTGAAGTTTGCCTAAATTCTTGTTGTTTCACCAGACACATCCACAGCTGAACCTTTTTCTTTCAGCTTTGGCTGAACCATTTCATTCATACATAGTATACTGCATACTTTTGGATCTGAGAGGCTCATCTCCCAAAATCATCTTTTTTGTCATTTTAATATGATCATGGGTTGTTTTTTTTTTTTTTTTTTTTTGCAAAGAAACTGGAATGATTTGCCATTTCTTTCTCCAGTGGATCATCTTTTATCAGAATTCTGTACTATGACAACATAGGACATCTATTGCTTAATAAGAAGATTAACGACATACAAGTATACCCACATGTTCAAGTTTTACTGACAAATGATTACTACCAGAAATAGGAGGCACCAAAAATCTAGAGGCATTCCTATTAAGTGGCTGAACAAATCATAATATATGAATGTAATGAAATCTTATTGGTTCATAAAAAAGTAAAACTATGAAAAATTCAGAAAAACTTAGGATGATAAGCAGAACCAGAAAAATAACCTACACAATGATCTTCATGCAAAGGAGAACGTCATTGAATAACATTAGAATTCCAAATAATGTAAGGATAAATCATGACTTCAGAACCCAATGAAGAAGCTTGCACATACATTGCTACTCATCGACAATATGACTTGTTTTGCTTATCCATAATTCTTCATTGCAATGATCAGTATCTATGGGAAATGAATGATGGGAAAAAAAAGAGAAAAGCATCAACAAAATATTTGTTAAAAAAAATTATGATGTCACCACTAAAAGGTACAGGAGCTTATATATTAATGGCCTTAAAAAAAAAAAAAAACTACAAAAATCAAAGAATTATCAAGAATTCAAAAAGCCATTGTAGTGAGTTTCTTTATCTTGGCCAAGATTATGGGGGGAAAAGATAACCAATAGATGAAGCAATGAAAGAGAGGTCCCTACCAGGAAAGTGAGCCTCAGTTCAAATAAATGGGATGAAGATGCCAACCAGCAAAGCACCAAAAAATCTGGAGGAAGCAGCAGCACCCTAATCAAATTGCAAATCTCTCACCAGTGAAACTAAGGCCTGTCAACACAAGTGAAAGCGAGAAGTTTGACCCCAGAAATTAAGGCCAGCATAAATAAGTCTAACCCAAGAGTGAGGTCTGGGCCCTGGCACAATGTCCTAAATCAATAAAGAATAAGAGACTCAAACACTACAAAGAAATATTCTCTTGATAATATTTTCCAAAACGAAAACCCATAAATTAAATAATTGTTTAAAAGTACAAATAAAAAATCAGAAAGAAAAAAAGAGATGTGGCAGAGTGGACTACTTGCTATCTAGGGGAGAGTGTGGGAGAAGGGGTGGGGATTTTTGGAGTTTTGCAAGGACTAATGTAAAAGAATTGTCCACACGTGTTTTGAAAAATTTAAAAAAAAAGGGATATGGAAGAAAGAAAATAAAATAGTTTAAAAGGCAGAAAATCTTATTCAAGTAAGATTCTATGAATATTAAAATACACCTAACAGAAATCAATATTCCACTAGAAAACAAAGAGTATACAATATATTTAAAAGATCATAGAACATGATGATGATGAATTTTACCAGGAATGCAGCATTGGTTTGACATCAGGAATAACAAACAAAACATACTATGTTAAAAAAAAAAACAATAAAAATGACATTATATTAATAGATCATTATTATATATAATAAACATTGAAAGACTTTCCAAGATAGGGATAAAACAAGGCTCATTATCACAATTAATATCTGATATTTTATTCTAAAGATGTTAGCTATAGCTATAACACAAGAAAAACATTGAGAAAATAAACATAGGCAAAAGAAATAAAATTACCGCTTTTTGTAAATAAACTATATGGGAATCTGTTTGGAGAACTATAGAGATTTAATTAAAAATTGAGCAAAACAACAGCACAAACCTACGTGAATCATCAGCCTTTCTATATTTTATCAACAAAATCTAGCAGGAGAAAGAGAAATTTCAAACTAATATTAGAATCTACAAAATATTTGGGAATTTATATGATGAGATATAAAAACTTTACAAATATAGCTACCAAAACTATGGTAACAAAGACAAGATTAATTGATATAAAAGACATTATTACTTAAATTTATTTGCTTAATGCTATATCAAACTATGGAAGAGTTATTTTATAGAACTATAAAAAAACAAAATTTATCTGAAGGATAAAAAATTTAAAATTCTCAAAAGAAATAATGAAAAAAAGGGTAAAAGAAAATTAGTTGCACTGGAATTGAATCTATGTTTAAAAAATTATTTTAAATTATTGGTGATAGTTTAAAAATAGGAAAAAATAATTAGTGGGATAAATTAAGGACACAAAATCTAGAAGGAAATAAACACAGTAAAATAATCCTTATTAAGCCTAAAGATTCCAATTATTTGAAGATTCAATATTCAGAAAAAACAAAATCATATAAAACTGAAGAACAGTCTGGTCGAAATTTAGTTTAGATCACAATATTTCAACATAGGCTCTAAGTGATACATTTCCTAGGTCATATTAAAAACCAATTCAAGAATCAAAAAGGGACACTTTTTTTTCATAACTATGGATAGGCAAAGATCTCTTAACTACAGAAGATAAAATGGATAATATTATTATATAAAAATTGAAAAGCTTTTACAAAAGCAAAAACTTAATGCAGTTCAAATGAGAAAGAAACCTGTTACCTGAGGGGAAAATATTTACACCAAGTGTTTCTGATTAAAGTCTGATAGCCTAGATAAAGAGAAAAGTAATTCAAACATTTTTGAATAGTCCCTTAGTAGATGATCAAACAAAATGATCAAAGGCAGTTCTCAAAAAAAAAAAAAAAAAAAAAAAAAGTAAGCCATCAAAACCATGTTAAAAAAAAGTTCCACATCACTAATAAGAAAAACATAAATTAAAGTAACTCTAATGTTCCATCTAACAACCCACCAAATTGGCAAAAATGACATAAAAAGAAAATTACAATTGTTGGAGAGAATGTGGGACGACAATCACATTAATGCAATAGCAGTGAAGCTGCAAATTGATACAATACTTCAGGGAAGGAATTTAGAAGTATAACCAAAAACTCACTAAACTATTGACCCAGAAATACCACTTCTAGATCTAAAACTCAAAGATATGAAAGAATATAAAGAAAGACTTCAAATATATAAAAATACTCATAGCAGGACTTTGAGTTGTAGCAAACAACTAAGGGGATATTCAGTTGGGGAATGGCTGAACATATTTCAGGATGTGATATATAAAATATTAGTACACGAAAAGGGAAACCTAAGAAGAACTGTATGAACTGATACAGAATCAAGTGAACAGAATAAGAACAATTTAGAAAATATATATAATTATAAAGAAAAAACTGAAAAAAAAAAACCCCAACACTAGAGTATTGGGTTCAAATGTTGTCTCTTGATGTTTTCTATCTGTACATGACCTAATGTATGAAGTATGCAATGGATGAGTATGAAGGATGCAATATACTTCTCATTTCCCAACACAGAAGTGATCTATAGATGTGGAATGAGATATACATATATTTTTGGACATGGACAATATATATGAATCCATTTTACGTGATTATGATAACTTGTCTGTGTCCATTTCACTGGCCATTGTGCTGAATTTCTATCTCCCAAGTTCTATACTGAAGAGGACTCCATGTTGCATATAACCTATTGTTGAAAAACAAGTCGCTATTAAAAAAAGAAAGTAAGAACAAATAAGTACATTTTGGATGTACAGCAGATCCATCCAGCTGACAAAGTCTGAACTATCTGGCTGTTTCCTTTCTATTTGTGTCTTTGTTCCTCAGGCAATTGGGGTTAAGTAACTTGCCCAGGGTCACACAGCTAAAAAGTGTTAAGTGTCTGAGATTAGATTTGAACTCAGATCATCCTGACTTCAGGGCTGGTGCTCTATCCATTGCACCACCTAGGTGGTCCTGGTCAGTTTATTCTTTCAGAAAAATAACCAAGGAAACAAAATGGCGTGTGCGTGCATGTGGGGGGGGGGGAGGGGAAGGAGGGGGGTAGTGGTGGTGTATGTCTGTCCTTCCTTCCTTCCTATCTGTAGTTCCATTCATCACTGGATGGAGCCTGGGATGGCTGCAGAATAGAGGAATGTGCATTTTAGAGTCAATAAAGGTTGTGCATACAGGAAAGAATATGTACCCTTTAAGAGTCTTGGATCTTGGGGAATGATACCCATTTGAAAATAATCAAAGAATCTTTTTTCCTTAAAAAAAAAAAAATCCTTCCCCAAAATATATTTCTCAATTTCTTCCTCCTCTTTTTAGATACCCATCCCTTATAACAAGAAATTAATAGAAAGCAAGTCAACAAAACTGGTCCATTTTTCAACCAAATCTGACACTATGACCAGTGTTCAATACCCAGAGTACTTCTATTCTGCAAAGAAGAATATTTTTATATCAAAGAATAGATAGATTTGGTCATAATAAATAGTGTTTGCTTCATTTTTAGTTTGTTTTAATTCTTTCCATTTATGTTGATGTAGTTATTGTATTGTTTGTTTTCCTAGTTCTTCACTTTGTATCAGTTTCTATGACTTCCCCTGGCTTCTCTGTATTCATTATAGTTTGAGGAGAGGCAGGGGATGGTGTTGTTTTTTTATTTTTTGTTTTTACTGTGCAATAACATACTATTAAAATTATATAGCAATTCAAGTTATTCCACAATCACTGGATATTTACTTTGTAAATTTTGTAAATTTATTTTGTTCTCAGTGCTGCTATAACTATTTTCACATACATCTTATTGTTGACCTTCTTAGGTTATATGCTTAAAAGTTGAATCATCGAGTTAAATGCATTTTAGTTACTTTCCCAGAATAATTCAAATTGCTTTCCAGAATAGCTAGAACAATGTACAGTTTCACCAACAATGTATTATTATACCCATCTTTCCATAGCACTACCAATATTAACTAGAGAATCAAAAAAATCTACAGATCTTGACTGTTTGAAACCCACTATTCTCTAATGTTGTCTATTATATTTGGTACATCTTTTTAAAATTTTGTTTTTAGTGCCATCAGCATCCAGAGAAAAAATGTGGATCAAAGCATAGTACTTTCACTTCTGTTGTGGTTGTTATTTGTTAGTTTGCTTGATTTTTTTTCTTTGTATTTTTTCCCTTTTTAATCTGCTTTTTCTTGTGCAGCTGGATGAATATGGAAATGTTTGGAAGAATTGCACATGTTTAACTCATGTCAGATTATCTGCTGTTTTGGAACACAAGGTTTTATAAAGGTGAATATTGAAAACTATCTGCATGTATTTGGAAAAATAAATACTATTAAAAATAAATTTTAGAAATTGTTTTTATTGATACATTTTATTTCTACAACACATTCATTTCCTCCCTTCCCTACCCAGAGCCACCCCTGGTTACAAGAATTAAAATTGGGGGAGAAAATGTTCTACAAAAGTAATCAACATTTCAATATGTCTAATAATACATAAAGCATTTTACACCTGCAGCCTATGCAAAAATCTGCTTCTTTTTAACTTCCACTCCACTACTCTTATTTCTGCTGAACCTGAAGTCAAATTTTTTTTTTTTGGTACTTTGTTTCATTGAGCTTCACATACTGTGTAAATGTGTGTGAATGTGTTTACAAATGGAAGGTTTGTGGAAATCTTAGGTCAAGCAAATCTATAAATACCCTTTTTTTCTAACAACATGTATTCACATCATGTCCATTACATTTTGGTCTTTCTCACAATATTCCTAACTTTTTCATTATTCTATCTTTTATGGTGATCTATAACCAGTGAGCTTTCTTTTATGTTGCTATTATAATTATTTGGGGGCAACATGAACCATACCCAGATGGTAAACTTAATCAATAAATTTTGTATGTCTTGGGACTGTTCTAAACAACTGCTATTCCTGATCTCTCTCCATCTCCTTGGCTTTCTCCTATTCCCTAACTCACAATAGTGAAATTAGGCCAATTAATAACCCAACATTGCCTCTAAGTATTCAAGTGAAAGAAAGAGTGGATCCGTGTAACAAATTTTACAGTTGTCTTATTTTCAGAACATGCTGCACCCACCCCATCCCTGATCAGTCAGAAGTCATCAATATTGAGGCAAGAACCTCTATCAGCAAGATTACAACTCACTGAAAGCTCAGATGATGTTTAGCATTTTTATCAACAATAAATTTTTAATTAAGGTTTGTATAATTTTTAGACATAATACTATTGCATATTTAATAGACTATAGTATAATGTAAACATAATTTTTATATGCATTGGGAAATCAAAAAACTTTATTGAAATGTTTTATTTTGATGGTCTAGAACCAAACTCAATATCTCTGGTATATATCTGTCCAACAAGTATCATTCTCGTCATTCTCCTATATAATAGCCCTTCAAATATTTGAAGATAGTGAGTGCCCCACACACACACACTCTCTTCTTAATTCTTCTTCCAATATGATCAAAAAATGTATACATATAATTTATATCAGATATCATGGGGAGGGGGCAAAATAAAGCAGAAAGGGAGAAAATTTTGGAAATCAAAATTTTACAAAATGAATGTTGAAAACTATCTTTACATGTAATTGGAAAAATATTATTTATATTTGAAATTAAAACAATTTTTTAAAAAAATTATCTTTCTAAGTAATCCTTAAGTGATAAGTCTTCAAGTCCCCTGACTAACTCAGCCACTGTCCTTAGGACTTGTTCTACTTTAATAATGCCCTTCCCAAAGTTAAAATATATTACATTACTGATCTGTAATCTTTGCTGCTGTGATATGCTACCAATAGCAAATAATAATAATAATAATAAAAAAGACTACGACAGGAAGAAAATTATGTCACTCCTAAAATGTGGTACCTAGAACTAAATGCAATATGCCTAGATATGATATGCCCAAGAGAGGATACATTCTACACTACATTCCTTGTCTATAATTATATATTAAAGAAACATACACAAAGACACACACACAGTGTGTATGTGTGTTTGTATTAGTTGTTCCACTGTTACAACATAGTGGTGACTCATAATGAATTTGCCATCACTACATACCCTCAAGTCTTTTCCACATGAACTATGTCTAGTCACATCAATGTTCTATTCTTCTTATGAAACTATTTTTTTGAACCCAAGGACAATAAATCATTTTTATCCCTATTAAATTTCACCTAGGTGAAATTTAATCCATCATTCTAGTCTACTAAAATCTCTTTGGATCCTAAATTCGTTATCTAACATTTTAGCTTTCCTTCTTACCTTTGTGTCATCCCCAAATCCAATAAGAAAACTAACTATATTTCTGTTCAAAACATTCTGGAACCAGGGCTAGATAAAGTGGATAGCTGATTAGGACATAACAGAGAGGAACAATGAAGAAGACTGGCATTCAAACATAGGAATAATATTGTATCTTAGTTTATATTTTCCTCTTACTATCATATCAGGAAAAAGAAAACTAATTCAAAATTATTTAAAATTGCATGGCAAATCTAAGTATTCTTTGCAATGAATAAAATCTTGAAAAGCAAATTGATTTTGATGACATAATCAATTATTTTGCAGCTATTGCAGGAAGAAAGCTAAGTTGTAATCATTATTAAATCTTTAAATGAGCTTCAGTCCAAAATTTATTACATATTGATTCTGAGAGGGAGATTTAAAACAGCATAGTTGACCCAGTAAAAACACCATTGGGTATACAGTTCAAGGAAAGTCTCAACATACACCAAAATATTCATAATCCCTCTTCTGTGGTAGCTGGAACTACGAACAAAATAGATGCTCATCAGCTAGTAATCCCTCAAAGAATAAAAAAGACTACATATACATGTAATGGAATATCACATAGTAAGAAATGATGAAGAATTTAAGGAATTATAGATGGTTTATGTGACCTGCAACAAAATAAAATAAACAGAACCAAGAAAACAGCTCCCTATCTCCTCTGCTGACTCCTCATCCATATCAGGTCCTCCTAAACTGCATTATATTTAAGTATTTGTATGGATTTTTATTTGTAATTTATATACTTATACTTATATAAAAGTACTTATATAAAAATATATATAGTGTGAGTTTAAATTAAGTACTTCTCCCTTCCCCCACCCCCACCCCCCATTTGAGACTGTAAGGTCATTGTGAATAGAGATCATTTCATTTTTAGATTTATTATGTTGAACACCTAGCTCGATGTTGTCACATGTTATTTGTTGTTTAGTTGTTTTTCAATCATGTCCAGCTCCTCATGACCCATTTGGCATTTTCTTGGCAAAGACACTGGATGGTTTGCCATTTCCTTCTCCAGTTCATTGACAGGTGAAGAAACTGAGGCAAACAGTAACTTGTCCAGGGTCACACAGTTTAAATATCCGAGGCTAGATTTGAACTAAGACCTTCTTTACTCTGAGTCCAGCACTCTATCCACTGTGCCACTTAGTTGTCCATTAATTGGCACATGTTGTATACATTAATAAGTACCTGTTGCTTGATTGAATGAAAAGAAGAAATAACTATAACAAAGTAAATAAAAAGATCACTAAAAATAAGTTAAAGAGTAATGGAGAAAAGAGAACAAGTATTTTTTAAGTGTCTACTTTGTGTGCTAAGACACTTACCAATATCTCATTTGATGCTTATTGTTATTATCCTTCATACTTGAAGAGGCCTAAGCACAGTATGTCCAACTATGGCTGATGAGACCAATAAGAGCTTAGAAAGCTCTACAAGTTGGGCACAAATAATCTATATGAACGTTTGTGAAAATATCTATGAATTTATTCATTTCACATTGTTGCTTTTCATTTTGAGCTACTACATTTTTTCTTTGTTCATAGAGAGCACTCACAACAATCCTATGAAGTAGGTATTATTACTTACCTTGGCTCACATAGTTAGTAAATATCTGAGGCTAGATTTCAACTAAGGTCTTCCTGATTCTAGATCCAGTGTTCTATTTATTATGCCATCTAGGTGCCTTCTAATGGAAAAATCAGGTCCCAGAGAAAAGAAAATAATATAAACCACCTCCCTCATAGCAAAGAGGAAGGGGACCATGACAACTTCAGGGTATTGTAAGCCATTATCAGATACATCTCATGGTTTTGTTGAGTTGTTATTCTTTGTCACAGTGGATTCAGTTTGGAGATGCAGGTCTGAAATAACTAATGTGAGAACAAAAGACACCAATATCATGTATTTAAAATCATTAACATACTACCTACTCTCAATCTTTTAGTAAGATGAGAATGTATACCCCAAACACAAGTAAGGATTCAACAAGAACAAAGATTGTCATCCAATGGATTATAAGAAATCTTTATGAGAAAGACATCATTTCCAGCTGGGGAGTTAGAAATTCAGAGAAGACTTTATGTAGAAGGCTGCACTTAACTTGGGTCTTCATGTTAAGATAATATTTCAATATTCAATATTCATGTGGAAGGAGTGGGTTCCAGTCTCAAGGATAGCTTACATAAATGTATACAAGTTGGAGAAGCTAGCACAACCCAATGGAGCATCTCAGAGTCTATTTTATTAGAAAACAAAGTACATAAACATACTAAAGTGAAATAAGACTGGGAAGTAGATTCAAGGCATGCTGGGTAGGGACTTTTAATGTCTAGCTGAGTATTTTATCTTGGAAGCAACAAGGAAACTCTGAATATTGGGAGGGTAAGAGGACAGCAAAGTAAATTGATAACTGTGCTAAAGAGCCTGAACTACAGTAGTTAAATGAGAAACAAAGAAAACAGAGGTAAGGCAAGAAAGAGAATAGGATTTGGCAGCCGACAGCATGGAGGTGGTAAGAGAGAGGGAATAGAGATAGAGGAAAGGGGAAAAAAAAGACAACTATTTGGAAGTCTAAATGCCTGAAAAGACTGAAGGGTCTTCAAGAGAAGTAAGAAAATTTGAAGGGAGGGAGAAAATAGACATTTTGATAGGTATTTTATAGATTTTGATTTTTAAAAAATTAATAGAAAATTAGTGCCATTTTGGACATGATTTTGAGCTATCATCAGCAATTGGAGGTATAGGACTAAAGCTAAATCAGTCAACAAGCATTTATTAAGCATTTTCTAAAAACCAGAAACAGTTCTAAGGAGTAGGGACACAAATAAAAGGAAAAAGCTGATCCTTACCCTCAAAGAACTCACATTCCTAAGGGAAAAAAACAAACAAAGAGGGTTAGAGGAAAGATTTGTAGAGAAATTCTAGAAGGAAGCTTAGAGAAAAAGGAAAGAAACTTAGCTGGAGTAGTGGCCCTCATTTAAAGGAGGTCCAGAATATTACTGTTCTGTAAGAAATGACCAACAGGATAATTTCAGAAAGGCCTGGAGAGACTTACATGAACTGATGCTGAGTGAAATGAGCAGGACCAGGAGATCATTATATACTTCAACAACAATACTATATGATGACCAGTTCTGATGGACCAGGCCATCCTCAGCAACGAGATCAACCAAATCATTTCTAATGGAGCAGTAATGAACTGAACTAGCTATGCCCAGAAAAAGAAGTCTGGGAGATGACTAAAAACCATTACATTGAATTCCCAATCCCTATATTTATGCACACCTGCATTTTTGATTTCCTTCACAAGCTAATTGTACAATATTTCAGAGTCTGATTCTTTTTCTACAGCAAAATAACGTTTTGGTCAGGTATATTTATTGTGTATCTAATTTATATTTTAATATATTTAACATCTACTGGTCATCCTGCCATCTAGGGGAGGGGGTGGGGGGGGGGTAAGAGGTGAAAAATTGGAACAAGAGGTTTGGCAATTGTTAATGCTGTAAAGTTACCCATGTATATATCCTGTAAATAAAAGGCTATTAAATTAAAAAAAAAAAAAAAAAAAAAGAGAGAGAGATTTTCTAGAAATAAAAAAAAAATAAAATAAAAATAAAAATAAAGGAGGTCCAGAGAGGAGCCATACTTTCCGGGAGGGGTGGGAGGGGAAGAATTTATGTGTGTACCTGGTCTCTGTGTTTACATCTAATTACTCGTTTATGCTGTTTGCACCTCTTTAGATAGTTAAAACAGTATTCATACTTTTTGTGGGAAGGAGGAATTGGACAATTTCAAACCTTTCTTTAAATCATTTCCAGTTATTTCACTCTTCGTGACCTCATTTGCGGTTTTCTTGGCAAAAGTTTGCCATTTTCTTCTCCAGCTCATTCTATAGATAAGGAACTGAAGCAAACAGACATTCTGAGGATCATATTGTAAACTGTCTGAGGCTAGGTGTGAATTTTGGAAGGTGAATCTTCCTAGGTGGGCTACTCTACACCACCATCTAGCTTCCCTGGGTCAAAACTTACCTAAAGTCAAACAAACACCTTCTTCGGGCTCTGTTTCTAAAAAAAAAAAAAAAAAATTGGCAAGTAGGAGACTTTAATTGCTCAGGTGAGATTTGTCTCATGGCATATTTTTAGAGGATACAAACCCAGTTATTGGTGCAGGTAATCAAGGACTGGCCATAAACTGAAAACCTTAATTAAGCAGGCATTAGTCTTAGGTAATCTGAAGCAGTTGCTCATCCCAAGATAATAATGTACCCTGTTGTTCTTTCATTTAACTGGACAATTTGAATCTGATAATTAAATGTCCATTTCCCTCAGCTCACTGCATTTTTTTTAAAGTTTTGCTATAATAGTTATCTTATTTACATCAGATTTCTAGTCTTTGAATAAAATGGTCTTAGTTTTTCTTCTAATTCCTACACTTACTGAGACTATTCAGAGCTCTGAATCCCAATTTTCTGCATAACTCAAAAGGTCATTTCCAGTGAGGTACTTGAGTGAAATATAAAGTACTAGGTTAATATGAGTTGTTGTTGTTATAATTCTGGAAAGTAAGCTCCTTTAGGGGAGAGACTGTTTCTATTTTTTCTTTTTTCCCAGTACTTAACACTGTGGATGAGTGCTCAGTAAATGCTTACTATATTCAAGTGAAAGTAATTATTATTGCTTTTAAAACCCAGACAGGGTGTTGAGAAGTGGGAAATGTTTTTTATCAGCATAAATATCTATGTCACAGAAGAAATAGGATCTTTCTTTTTTTCTAATAGAAGGCAAATTCCAAGAATTACATAGGGAATCCCTATATATACAGGCCAGACCGGAATCCAATCCTCTTCTCCCCTTTCCTTTCTATATTAAAAAAAAAAAACAAAAAACACATTCTTCCCAACTGCCTTCCATGTCTCCAGATCTATGAACTACTTGTCCTATATATTAGTTTGTTTAGGTCTTTTTTTTTTTTTGCATGCAGTCTTCCCCATTAGATTATAATCTATTCAAGAAAAAGGACAGTCTTTTGCCTTTGTTTTCCTGAGTGCTTAATGATTTATTTTGCTTTTGTTAAGACTATTGAATTTATAATAAAATTATTTGTTTTCACATAAGGTAATTATAAATACAAGACAATACATGTTAAGAGTTTAAAAAAGTTGTATGGTATAAAGCAGAGGTATCAGATACAGGATTCTTAGGCCTCATTGTAGCACACCACACTTCCAAGTGTGGCTAAATCAGATAAAATGCAATTGAGAAATATTTAACAAAATAAGCAAAATTGTAATAAAACTTAAGACAATGTTCATATCTGATTTTTTAAGTAAATATGTGATTTGTAGGGAATCTTGTGTACAGTTTGGTGACCTCCATTTCTATTTGAGTTTGTATAGTAGGTACAACAACACTGGACTTGAAGTCATAAAAATCTGAGTTCAAATCCCATTTTGGATATTTACTGAGTGACCTTGAGCAGGTCCCAACTTAAGCCTCAATTTTTTCATCTATCAAATGAGGGAGTTGAATAACATAAGTCTGTAAGGTCTCTTGCAGCTTTAAATATGCAATCTTTAAAAGATCAGAGAGGCAGAGAGGGATTGATCAGTGAGGACGTGAGGACATAGTCAAGAAAGTCAGTTAAAAAATCCCTTATGATTGACTCCTTTTTCTTCTCAATAGATTCTTATTTTTCCAAATATATGGAAAGATAGCCTTCAGTATTTGCCTTTATTATACTTTGTTTCACTATGTTCAAAAAGTTATCAAACTCTGCATACCCTTTGACGCAGTGTTTCTACTGGGTTTATATCCCAAAGAGATCTTAAAGGAGGGAAAGGGACCCACATGAGCAAAAATGTTTGTGGCAGCCCTCTTTGTAGTGGCTAGAAAGTGGATCCTGAGTGGATACCCAGTAATTGGAGAACGGCTGAATAAATTATGGTATATGAATGTAATGGAATATTACTGTTCTGTAAGAAATGACCAACGGGACGATTTCAGAGAAGCCTGAAGAGACTTACATGAACTGATGCTAAGTGAAATGAGCAGAACCAGGAGATCATCATACACAGCAACAAGATTATATGATGATCAATTCTGATAGACATGGTTCTCTTCAACAATAAGATGATTCAAACCAGTTCTAATTGTTCAGTGATGAAGAAAGCCATCTACACCCAGAGAGAGGACTGTGGGAACTGAGTGTGGACCACAACATAGCATTCTCACTCTTTCTGTTGATGTTTGCTTGCATTTTGTTTTCTTTCATGTTTTTTTTTCCTTCTTGATCCAATTTTTCTTGTGCAGTAAGATAACTATATAAATACATATATTGGATTTAACATATATTTTAACATATTAACCTGTCATCTAGTGAAGGGGCTGGGGGAAAAAAGGGAAAAATTTGAAACAGAAAGTTTTGTAAGAGCCAATGTTGAAAAATTATCCATGCATATGTTTTGTAAATAAAAAGCTTTAATAAAATTTTAAAAAATAAACTTTTTTCTCCCTCTCTTTCCCACCAGCCCCCTCTCCAAAACAGCAAGCAATCTTATGTAGGTTAAACACATCAACTCTTCTTAAGGTATTTATTTGTCTCACTATTGTTCTCACTAGGAAAAAGGCAATGTTAAGTATCTGGCCAAAGAGACTCAAGAAGAAATCCATAGTGTGACCTTAAAATAAGTCTATAAATTACTAAGACAAATGAGTAGATTCTGAGAATTTTCTTCTATTCCTCAGAACCAAAAAAAAAAAAAAAAAAAGAATGTTCATGGGGCCACAAATTGAATTCCTTTCTAAAGAAAGAAGATTGACCACTTGAGATCTTTTACTCTATGGGCTATACAATCTCTAGGCATTGGCCTCCTTGTAGTACCTAGAATGCTTTTTCCCCACTTCTGCCTACTGGTTTTCTTTGTCTCTCTTTTTTTTTTTTTTTTTTGGGGGGGGGGGGGGGGGGGGGGGGGGAGCAGGGGAAGGGCAGGTGAGGTAGTTGGGATTAAATGATTTGCCCAGGGTCATATAGCTAATAAGTGTTAAGTGTCTGAGGCCCTCCAGACTCCAGGACTGTGTTCCATCCACTGTACCATCTAGTTACCCTTGGTTTTCTCTAAATCTTAACCAAAATCCTAACTTCTATTAGACTTTGCTAGTTCCTTGTTTTTTGTTGTTATTGGGCTTTGTTTGTTTTAAGGAGGGAAAATTAAGATTAATTGACTTGCCCAGGGTCACACAGCTAGTAATTATCTAATGCCAGACTGGAGCGCAGATCCTCCAGACTCCATTCCCAGTGCTCTATCCACTAGACCTAACCACCTAATAGCCCTTTCCAGTCCCTCTTAAAGCTACTATTGCCTTTTCTCTGGGCACTTAACTATTTTACCTTATATACATTTTGTTTACATGTTATCTCTCCTATAAGGTAGTGAAAGCTGGGACTATATATATATATATATATATATATATATATATATATATATTTTACCTTTCTTTTATATTCCCTGAATTTAGTATAGTGCATAAAACATAGAAGGTACTTAATAAATGCTTGTTGACTAAATATACCTTCACTAGCCCTATTTCTAGTCTCCCTCCCCTTTCCCAGCTATCTTCCAAAGATTTGCCAGTTGATATTACTAAAATCCAGAAGGATGTCATTCCCCTGCTCAAAATTCTTCAATGATTCCCTAATGCCTACAGGATAACATCTCACTCTGGCATTTAAACTTCACAATCTGGCTTCAACCCACCTTTCAAGTCATATTTCATACTACTCCTCCTTCCTTCACATTCTGTTCCTGTCAAACTGGCCTGCTATGCCACATTCCATATAACACATTTTTACTTTTGCATAAATGGTCCCCTGTATCTGAAATTCACACCTTCTTTACCTCTACTTCAAAGAATCCCTAGCTGCTTCAAAGCTCAACTCAGCCCAAAGCCTCCTGCTACCCAATGCTGTTCTTATTGCCACCAAATATTAATCCCCACTTCCTTTCAAAATTACTTTGTAAGAAACTTACTTGTGTAAATGCCACAATCTATAGGAGGCTATAACAAATAGAATATAATATAATTTATAAACTATGATAATGTCCTTAAGGACAGAATATTTTTTGTTTTTAAAGCTAGTGCCTTCCTTCTGTTATTTGTACATAGTTACTTGCAAGCTGCTTTCTCCATTAGACTATGGTCCTTGAGGGTGCAATTTCAGTCCAACTGAGTCCTGTTGAAGACCTTAATTTAAAAAGGCCAAGAGATCCCATTTCATCCAGCACCATTGCCAGTCATCTTGACCTATATCTTGCCACTGGATCTAAATGGCTCTGGAAGAGGAAAGTGAGGCAGATGGCCTTGCATAGCCTTCCTTCACTTACATGTCATTGCATCACCTCCCTTACTTCATGGTCTTCAAGAATGAAGAAGGAAGGACAAAAAGAACAATGATCCTTGAGAGCAGGAATTTAGTTATGCCTTTCTGGATGCAAAGAACACAAAGTCTCAACCCTCATCACCATAATATATGTTTGAATACCACCAGATATGTATCGAATGCCCATTCTATATATTTATCATTGTATTGGAAAGTGTGAATGAAAATGAAGTATGGGGCATCTAGGTGGCAGAGTGAATAGAGCTCCAGCCCTAAAGTCAGGAGAACCTGAGTTCAAATTTGACCTCAGACACTTAACATTCCTAGCTGTGTGACCCTGGGCAAGTCATTTAACCCCAATTGCAAGAAAGGAAGGAAAGAAAATTAAGTATCACCAAAAAGAAAGAAACCTTATAGTAGGCGCTAAAAAAATATTTGTTAACTGACTCAGTGTCTTGAATCCAAGCCAATACTTCAGACATAGTAAGTGCTCAGTAAATTTTTTAAAACAGAATTATTATTTTATTCATTGTCTTAATATTGAATGTAGCTCAGAGAGGCAAACCAGAATTTTCTATTGTCCCACCAGGCATTCCTCAAATGCATGTTCTAGAAGATGGATTTTATTAGGATAATTTTCATTTTGTTTCCTTTATCTAGATTTCATCAGCTTGTAAAAAAGCTCTTTGACCCAGTGATCATTCTTAAGTTGCTCAGGGCCATATCTGGCACAAGGGAAAAGAAGTCACAGCCTCAAGCCAACTAGGACAGAAAATCTCACTTGTAAGCAGGAAGCTGAAAGAAAGAAATCCCAGCCAAGGGTCACATGGATAGGATTCACTTGACCTGCCCATAGCTGTAAAGTTAGCATCCATGACCTCTGACTCCTGCATTCACTGTACTAGTTCTTTCCAGTTAACCAAGGTCAATGGGCTAGATGTCTAAATCCAGGCAGTCTATACAAGACAAATATTAGTTTTCTGATCTAGATAATAATTCAAATTGAATCCAAATTCAATGCAGCAAGAAATTATGAAGTGCCTATTGCGTAGTGGTGGAAAATTAGATAGATCAATCTTTTGTATCTGGTGTCTTTTGTTAATTAAGGTTTACAAAACTTTATGGATCCATTCCCCAATTTAAAAATGAGGAAACTCTTCCATGACTTTTCCATCATCTAGGTTTTTAGTCCATATCTGGCCCTAGTTAGCATTCAACTAGCCTTATGAATTATTCTCCACAATGAACTATCTATCAAGTTTAGTTAATATTTACTAATTTCTTTTAAGAACTTTTTTCTTTCTCTGGTTCCCATCAATGACAGTCTCCAAGGTGCATGTGCTTGTCCACTAGTATTTCTGTCTCCACAACTCATTTCTTCCAGTCTTCAGCTATCATTTCTCCAGTTATCCTCATCAGTGTCTTGCCAATAGACACAGGTGGCTTGAGAGAAGAGAGCAAACCTAGTGACTGAAATTCACAGTTTACTTGCATGTCATGGAATCATCTTCCTAATGTCATGGTCTTCATTGAGAATAAAGGACAAACAACAACAATCTCCTCTGCAAATAATACCTAAATATGACTCTTCAGGTCCTATAGCCATCTCTAGATATCAATCACCACTTACATGAATGTTCCATTATGTGCAAAGACATCTTTCTCTCTGTCTTCTACTACATCCCCAAAAGCTTTCTCCCTTTCTTAAAAGCTTTCTTTCTTGTTGGTGATACTGCTTTATCATCCACACTATCCAATACAATGATGAATACATAGAAGGGGCAGTCAATAAATAAATATCTGGTGGTATAAACATTTTGTATGGTAATGGGGGTTGCAACTTCTGATCACATGGTATTTGAAACAACCCTTTTTAGGAAATTTTAATAAATTCAAACAAGCAATTTCTGAACTAGGAGAGGAACTCTTGATAAGTTCACAGGCCTGGGGAGTTTTAGTTATATATGTGACAAAAATGTTAATCAAATGAATATTAAGTTTCAGTTACTATTCAACCTCACATTAAAAGAAGACACTAACCCTAAATGGGAGGTTAATATCTAAATGTTATAAAGAACAAACAGGTTACTGAATCCAGAAAGGTGTTCAAAGTCAGTGGAAAAATCCAGTTCAGGATTACTAGAGTTGCAACTTCTTATGTAGCTGCTATGGGGGAAGGATAGTTAGGCACCCACCTTGCTACAGTTGTGCAATAAGATGCAACACTGTGGCCATTATGTATTTCACTTTCTTTGACACTTTTTGACAAGACTCCTCAGGCAAGAGAACTTTGCTCTTTTCAGACTGGTTTATTATCTGAAACTCCTCACCCCAACATGAAAGACTCATTCCCATTTCCATTACTTTGCTCAGGCGGCTTCCTCTGACTAGCATAGTCTACCCTCCATATTCCAGACCTATCAAATTCCTCCCAATCATTAAAGATCCTTTCTTTTCCTGACTGCTGTAGCTCATGGTGAGTTCTTTCTCCTATGACTGAATTATCCATATTGCTCACCAAGTCAATACTCATCTCCAATACTGGCTCATGACACTATCTTACATGGAACATCTTCCATGATACCTATAACTGGGAAAGATTGTTCAAACTTTACCGTATTGATTTGTTATTTCTACTAAAAATAAATTTGTTAAGCCAAAAAACAAAATAAACAAACAACAACAAAAAAAAAAAAACCTTCAACAATAGGGATGAATGATTCAGAATTAACCATATGGAGCTATGAACTGGTCACAGTTATGAAACCTGGAATTATGTAGAAAATGTAAATATATTTTTCATATCATTTATTATGGTACTGATCTCAACTATTACCCTACAGAGGTTAAAAAAAGAAAAACATGTTCCCATATATTGCCAAAATAATTAGAGCAGTAGTTTTATACCATATGGATATTATAGTATATTACTATACAATGAATATAATGAATTTGCATAAATTGAGGAAGACATGTCTGAAATGATGCAGAGTAAAGTAAGCAGTACCAAAGAACAATATATATGAGGACAATGATAAGGTAAATGAAAATAACTCTAAAACACTCTCCATTATAGTTTGGCATAATCTAGAAATGTTAGTAATAGTAGTAAGAAAAGAGAAGTTCAAGGCTTAAATATCAAAGAGTAAATAAAATTACCCTTATTTACAAATGAAAATTAATTTTAAAAACTACTTGAGGTTAACCGCTTCATTAAGTACGTGGACATAAGTAAAAATCATTAGTATTTCTTTATAGTTATAATAAAAAAAAAAAAAAGCAGGCAACGACAGAAAGAAAAAGTTCATTCAAAATAACTTTAGAATGCCAGACAACCTACCAATAACAACTATCTGGAAGTTAACCCACCAAGATATACCCAACATAAATCCAATAAGTCTAAAAGCAATCTCATTATCTTTTTCTCCCATCTCTATCTCTCATCTCTAAGCAACTGGCTGTCCCCCCCTATGCTGGAATGCTTTTTCTCTCTTCATTTCTATCCCAGGCTTCCTATAGGGCAAAAGAGTCTAACCTCTTCAGGAAGCCTTTCTCAACCCCCTTAAAGCTAATTGTCATCATCTCTTGATTATTTTCCATTTATCTTCTATATATATTCTATTTGTACACAGTTGTTTTCGTATTGTCACTCCCATTAATGAGCTCCTTGAGGGTAGGTATTGTTTTTGTCTTTCTTTGTATCTCAAGCACTTAGTATAGTGTCTGACATATAGCAGGTCATTTAACAAACTTTTGCTGATTGTTTTATATAAATATAATTACAGATGAAAAGGAAGATGAAGGCATAATCTTGATTTGTGATTGGTCCCTGTCATTCTGATTGCAACAAAAAAAACATTCTCTATAAATTAATCCATGCCATAAGAAACTACTAAGATTACTCTATAAGAATTTGACCTGTGATTTCATTACAATAGAAGATCCTCTGGTAAGGAAATTCCCTCTAACACTGCATGTTGGCACCTTCTTTGCCACTCATAGTTTTGTATCAATTGAAACCCCAAGAGGAATTCCTTGCCCAGTGATTTGCCAGGGTCATGTTGTCAATAATTGTCAGAGGAAGCACAGGAACCCTTCCCTGTTATAAAGCAGGCTTTCAATCCATTATGTCACATTATCTCAAAAAGTAATTACAAAGTTCATATGAAGGAGATAAAAGTAACTTCAAATCTGAAAGTAAATAGAATACAAGGATTTCTCAACTATTTGAAAAAGCAATGATTATTCAGTTCTTTGTGGTCCCATTCTATTTCTGCCATGATGGTGTTAGAATGATAGAAAGTAAGGAGAGGAAAGGATACTAATACTATGGTTTTTAGATTACATTTAAAATTTTAGCTGTTAATTCTTATTTGGTACCAGTTTAAAAAATAGAAAAGTAGATAAGTGAAAAATAATAAATAAGAATTAGAAATAAATTGATTCAATTCACTGTTTGATAAGCTCAATAACAATAGAAAGCAATTTTGCAGAAAATATGTTTGTACTATTATCTTACACAATATACTACAATAAATCCCAAATGAATATCCAATATAAATGTATATAATCATGTCATTAAAAATTTTTTTTTAAATAGAATATGGCTTTCACAACAATGGCTAGGGAAAGAAGCACTCAATGAGGGATAGAGCTGAGCATAGAAGAGAAAATAATTCAGCTTATATAAAATTTAAAAGCTTTTGTATAAAAATCAATTTGTCTAAGAAAGAGAAACTATGACAACATATAGAAAATGAGCATTCCAACATATGTAGTAAAGTATATAGTTTTCAGAAGTTGCAAATAGTAAAAATAGAAAATATTACTCCAAATCACTAAGAAAAAAGCAAATATAAATAAACTAAGTTTTCTTCCAACAACTAGCAAATTAGCAAAAATTACAAAAACAAAAAACCCAACCAGAAATAATCAATGTTGGAAGGCTTCAGGAAGATAGAGGCATTAATAAACTGTTGGTGATGTTGTAGATTGATCTAACTATTCTGGATAACAATTTGAAATTATGCAAGAAAAACTGCTAAATTGTTCATGCCCTTTGACTGAAAAGCTAATATTACTAAGCATATATTTCAAAAGACAGAAAGTATAATCACTGTCAGTTGGTTTTGCTTAACTATTTTTATTATAATTGAGAGTTCTACTGGGGAGAGGAGTGTATTGGCTTTTAACCATGGTGTAAAAAAGAGACATCATAAAACACTTAAAAAAAAAAAAAAACAATACAATAGAAAAAGTCTTGGACCATGAGCTAAAAGATGTGGCTCTTTTGGTCATTTCCTACTCATGAATCTCAAGTTTCCTCTAGAATATAAAGGTTAGACTAGATGATTTCCAAAACTCTTTCAAGCTCTAACATTCTATAATGCCATGTACTAACACTCTTCAAGCCCTGACATTCCATAACCCCCTTATTCCTTCAGATAGTTAGAGGGTAATTTACAACAGATCATTTTCAGTCTTTCTCACTCTCCCTCTGATTCATTTTTTCCTAAACCTACTCCTTACAGTTATCTCTAGTCACTGCACCTCTATTTTCCAAACCATCATTCCTACTTTGTTCATATTACTTATGTGAATAAACAAAAACATATTACTTTTGTTTATTCACATCGACTAGATAATCGACCAATTCAACTATAAATTGTCCTTCACTCATGAGTCTCTGATCCTACTGCTGTTCAAGACCCATCTAGAATGTTAAATATTTCCCACCATTCATTTACTCTGCATCCCATTCTTATACTACTAAACACTAAAAGAGGAAATAGTACAACTTTTCCAACTAAAGCCTCTACAAATTAGCCACTCCATGCACAAGACAATCTTATTATTTTCTGCAAATTAATTTTCTACTTTCAGAGAGTTCCTATATTCCCTACCAAGAGTCCATCACTCCCTTTGTCTCAGCAAGTAATTTTGCTTCCCACTTTAAAGAGAAATTCAAGGCCATCCATTGTCACCTATCTCATTCTTTCCTATTCAACACCTCAAAACCCCTTTACACCTTTATGCATTCTCTGTGTATTTGCTCTAGTCTCGGAAGAGAAGACTCTTCCTTGTCAAGATTAACTACTTTTTATTAGTACCCTTAAGCCAGTCTACTCTGGGTGCATAAATCACTGAACACTCCCTCTCTCCCTCACTATCATAGTTTTTTCTCTGTAGCCTACAAACATGCTCAGATTCTTTGCCTCCCAAACTATATCACCCATCTTTTTATTGTCTTTCAAAGCAAACCTACTGACATTATTTCTATTTCTTCCTTTCACACTCCTTAACCCCTTGAAAACTGTTAAGAATTTACTGAAACTTCTCCCTCCAAGGTTAACAATTATTAGTCCTTTACCCCCCTTATTCCTAATCTTGCTTTATTTCTCTGCTGCTTTTGACACATTTGACCACCCCCTCCTATTAGATGTGCTTTCCTCTCTTAGCTTCTGTGAAAGACCTCTCTCCTGGGTCTCCTCTTACATGTTGAACTGATTCTTGTCATCCTCCTCTGCTGTTTTCATCATCTCTCTCTTAATCAAGTCCCCAAAGGATATTTCCTGGGCTCTCCTTTCCCACAGATCATCATGAAGTTATATTTAGATCACTCACAAGTCTATATATCCAGACCTAATTTTTTTTTTTCCAAACTCTAATCCTGCAGGAAACCTTCACTCAGATGTCCTATTGACTTAATATATCTAAAACCAGGCTCATTTTCCCCATGAAGTTTCCATGTTTCTCAGATTCCCCTATTTCTCCCCTTTTTCTCACTAAGTCACTACCATTCTTCCTAGTCACCCAGATTCATAATCTCACCTATGCTCCACCCTTATTAGGGTGGACACTGTCCTCTAGTCACATGGCTACCTAGTTCAATTCCTTCTCACTTAATCTATTTGGTGGTGCCCTTGCTAGTAACCTCTTCTGTCTCTAATCTATCTTCCACATACCTGCCAAATTAATCTTCCTAAAATGTAGTTTGAACCATGTCACTCCTTTGCTCAAAAGTTATTCAGTGGCTCCCTACTGTCTCTAGGATAAAAATTTAACCTGATATTAAGGGGCTTCCATAATGTCTCCAAATTACTTTTCTACATTCATTACCCATTATATTCTCTATTCCAGTCAACTTGTATTCCATAAACAACATTTTATCTCCCATTTCACAGGAATGGATCTTTCATTCAATTCAAAGAACATTTATTTGCTCTAGTGAGGCAGCTAGGTAATGCAGTAAATAGAATGCTGGACAGAGTCAGGAAGACCAGAATTTAAAGCCTACCTTAACTGCATATTAGTTGTGTGACCCTGGAGACTTGCTTCTTTTCTCTCTGCCTCAATTTCCTAATTTATAAAATGAATTGAACTCGGTGACCTCCAAGATCCCTTTTGGCTCTAATCTGTATCCTCTAGGGACTTGCTAAACACTGGGATTACAAAGAGACAAAAATGAAAGAACCCTTGCCTTGAAGGAGCTTCTCCTCTCCTTGGTAGCATGCAGCATATATCTAGACAAACAAACCTAAGGTCATTTGAAAAGGAAGAGGCCACTAATCAATAGGGTAGGAGAAGTCAGAAAAATCTTCCTAAGAGAATCTCGGCCTTAAAGTAAGAGAATGATTTTCAGAAAGAAAGACCAAAAAGTTAAATATTCCTTCTGACACAAAACATGAAATAATCATGATGGACTGGAAGGGACTTCAGAACATAAAACTGAAACTTTAGAGATAACCCAGTCCAAACTATAACAGTATATATGTGTATATATATATATATATATATGAAAGAGAGACAGACAGACAGACAGACAGATAGAGACGTACAGAAAAAGAAAAAGAGACAGAGACAGAGAGAAGAGAGAGAGATTGGGGAACTGAGACCCACAGAGGGAAAATGTAAGCTTTCTACTACACTGTGGAGAAAGCAGGAAAAAAAAAACACAGCTACAGAATTCTAAATAAGCTACCTCAAAAGCCACTAAGCTGCCACTCTCTATATAATAGGTCATCACTGACAGACCATTATTGCACAGTAGAATAAATTATAATTCTGTGCACTGGTCTGTAGGTTGCACCTGAAATTTCATGGGGGATATCACCAGATACACCTGCCCATGGAAGGGGGGGCAACAATGTCACAGCAACAGAGCTCTTAGATATTGAATCTTTTTTCCCCCAATAGACTATGCTTCCTACTAAAATCTATGTGAAAATCAACTTGTCAGACGGTTAGCTGAGAACCAGTCCTCCATGGCCCATTTTATCCAACCCCCTCCAATCTCTTCCCCTTGGGTTTGTTCCAATTAGTGACTGAATCACAAGGAGGATCAGTTAACACTTCCAACAGCTCAGCTGAGTCATGCATTCTAAATTGGGAAGCTTGGGGCTTAAATGCCAGCTCTAGCAGCAACTATGTTTATCTTTCTACATACATATTAACATGTATACATAGATAAGAAAATCACCCAAGAATAAAATTCTAGAGGTTTGGAGTGTTTCTTGCTATGGTGATTGAGGTAATCAGACACTTGAATAATGCAAAATTGACAACTTCAATCCCCTGATGCCTTTGCCTTCATCAATGTGGGTACTCTCCACGGTACCTGTCCCAGATATACACCAGATGGATTGGCTACCCATCTTATCCATGATATAGTCTGGACAAATAACATTTCCAGTTCACTTAGTCTTTCTTGTACAAATTGTTAAGCCAACCAAAGAATCAAGATTTAGAACTGGGAGGGATTTCAGAAACTATAATCTGTCATTATAGATGAAGAAACTGAGGCCCAAGGAAGCACAGAGTAATAATAAATAGAATCAGGAAGATCTCAGACATTTCCTGGGCAAGCCACTTAACATCTCTATACTTAAGTCATCTTATATAAATAGAACTGTGGGTGGGAGCACTGAATTTATAGTTAGGAAGAAGTTAGGAGTTCAAATCCTGCTTTCAAGTCCTTACTCTGAGTGACCCTAGGCAAATCACTTAATACTTTTTAGCCTCCTTCCTTGAGTGGAAAAACAACACTTGTCTTACAGAGCTGTTGTGAGGATCCAACAAGATAAAGCCCTTAGCAAGTCTTTATCATTGTTCCATCATTTCAGTCATATATGACTCTTTGTGACCACATTTGGGGTTTTCTTGGCAAAGATACTAGAATGGTTTGCCATTTCCTTTTTCAGTTCATTTTATAGATGAGGAAACTGAGGCAAATAGAGTTAAGTGACCCACTAGGGTCATATAGCTAGTAAGTGTCTAAGGCTGGATTTAAACTCAGGAAGATAAATCTTCCTGATTCCATGCCCAGCACTCTATCCACTGAGCATATACCTGCCCCTTCTAATTCTTAAAATCTTACATAAATGTTAACATTTATATTACTATCCATCAGATTATAATCTTCTTGTGAATGAGGATGGTCTTTTGCCCTTCTTGTATCCCCAGGGCTTAGCACAATGACTGGCACATAATGGAGGTTTTAATAAATGCTTGTAACAACTACTAACTGATTTACATGCTGACTGACCGAGGGCTTTGGCCAAAGTCACACATGAAGTAGTAGTGGAAACAAGATTCAGACTCAAATACCTTGATTCTAAATCCAGTACTTCTATCATACCATACTAGCTTCTAATCAACTATTATTATGTATTAATAAGAACTAATGAATCAAAATAATTACCAGCAGTTCATTTTATAAAAATAGTTTACACATTAATAAGTCAGTAAGAATTGCTTACATCTACATATTGTTCTATAGGTTTATAAAGTCTTTTATATCTTCTCTCTGTTAAGTTTCTTAATATTCTTGTGAAAAAAGGAAAGTAGGAACTATTAATTTTTACTC
The DNA here is from genome assembly GCF_902635505.1 of Sarcophilus harrisii. NCBI lineage: Eukaryota > Metazoa > Chordata > Mammalia > Dasyuromorphia > Dasyuridae > Sarcophilus > Sarcophilus harrisii. The sequence continues at coordinate 381,713,403 of NC_045427.1, read as the reverse complement.
TAGGGATAAGGAAATAGGTTCAAGTGATTGCTTGAACTGCTTGAACTCATACAGTTATAAAGTGGCCACAGCAAAACACCAGGCCAGTGCTTCTGGTCCTGCTCCAGTGCCTTGCCCCTTGTTACTTTTTAGAAGTTAAAATCATGAACAGACAGGAGGCCAGGCACAAAACAACCCAGACATCCCAAACAGCCCCAACACACTGACTTATTCAAGTTGTTACTGTGTTCAATAGGGATTAGTGTGTGTGTGTGTGTGTGTGTGTGTTTAAATTAGCTTTTAAAAAACAATCTTCTGTTAACTATCTTGGGTAATAATTGCTTTAGAAAGTTAGCTTAAAAAATTTCCATTAGTTATATCAAATAACAATTATCATAATAATAGTAATAGTTAACTTTATGTATTATATAATACCTATGTGCTAGGCACTGTACTAAGTACTTTACAATTATCTCATTTGATTCTCATAACAACTCTGGGATGTAGATACTATATTACCATTTTACAGGTGAGAAAATTGACACAGAGGTCAACTGATATGTTCAGGGTCACTAAATATCTGAAGCCAGATTTGAACTTATATCTTCCTGAATCCAAGCAAAGAAATGAATTTCAAGAACAGATTTTTTTTTCCTTAAAGGTGAGCCCAACAATAATTTTTAGCTCATTTTTTTTAACTCCAAAAAGAGATGTCTTATTAATTTTATTATTTTCTTAGCCTAGAACAAGATATTCCCTGCTTGAGAAGGTCTCGACTGTCCATTTCAGAAGGTAGAAGGGGAAAGCAATAAGTGTCGAAAGGAAGGAAGGAAACAAGCATTTATTATGTACCAGGCAATGTGTTAAGCACTTTTTTCAATTATTATCTCATTTGTCTCTCACTACAGCCATGTGAGGTAGGTGCATTTTGTCACTGGGGAAAGTGAGACAAACAGGGTTAAGTGACTTGCCCAGGATCACACAACTAGTAAATATCTGAGGCAAGCTCGTTCTGACTCCAGGTCCAGTATCCTATTCATGATACCACCTTTTTGCAAAGGATGCTTATGCTCTAGAGAAAACACTAAATCTAGAGTTAGAAATACTTAGTACTAGGTCCCTGGATCTAGGGACAAAAAATAAGCACATCCTTTCAGTGAGCTGCAGAGACTAGAACTTGCAATGTGATTACATGACAGAGCCTTTCCACCAGCTTAGGGACTTACTATAAATAATTAGCCACCTTGCTGAGTAATCCAGAGGCTCTTGGGGACTTAGGCCCCAAAGTTACCCTCATACAAGGTTTGTCAAGGTCAGCCTCAAAATGAGGAATAACTCAGAAACTATTGTCATCTTCCCTCTCTCAGTCAAGGACATATAGACTGTGATTCACTGCAGAAAAAAAACAAAAAAAACAGTGCTGTGGAAAGAGGAAGGAACTCTTTTAACAACTATCAACGAATGGATTTTGAGTAACTTACTCCTTTTAAAGTAACTGTTTAATCTTTCCACTCCCAAGAGCTACTTATTCCAAAGCTCAGTGATTAAACAAAGTGGCAATCATAACTTGTCTCCTAGCTTCTTAAACTGTGGTTCACAACCCCATGTGGAGTTTCATAACTGAATGAGGAGTCACAAAATTATGATTTATTATCAGTAAATGTTTGATTTATATACCTATTTTATATATCTGGGGCTATGTAAAAATTTCTCCAGCAAAAACGGGTGGTGAGTAGAAAAAGTTTAAGATGTCTTGCTCTAAATTTCTATTCTATATGGTTCTATTATCCCTCTAACCCCTACATAATCCAAGCATCAAGCTATCCCCTAACAAGGCAACAGCAACAAGTTTCTGACACTATCTCTTTTAGGGAAGTGGATGAAGAGCAGGTATGATGGACAGGCCTGGGATGAGGGCTGAAGATAAGATTCTTATGCTACCTTTAGCCATCAGAATGTTAGAGAATTCATTTTACCATTCCAATGTGTGCAGAATAGATAAAGAGGAAATGAGGAGGAAATTTCAGAGCACAGGATCTCTAAGCTAGGAATAAAATTTATTTTTTTATTGTCTTTCAATAGAAGCATTCATTAGAGCTGCCCTGAACTGGATATCTTTGTCTCTCCCCCATAAAACATAAGCTTTTTTTTTTTTTAACCATTTTAGGAAGAGAGGAAGGAGAAAAATTTAGCACCCAAAATTTTGTAAAAATGATTATTAAAAATTGTCTTTATATCATAAATACTATTTTAAAAAACCACAAACTCTTTGAGGGTAGACAGTTTTTTCAATTTGTATTCTTAGCATGTTTACTCAGCACCTAACATAGTCCATCATATGGTAAGCATTTAAATTCTTGTCGCTTAAATGAAGCTCCCAGATGTAGGTCAAAGCAACTTCTTTCCATTTCAGAAAGTCTAGTACCCCACTGCTCTCCTCTCTTTCCACAATAATTTTTTTTAAATCCCTTTATTCTGATCTGAGCTAGTCTTTGTCCCATGAGAAGTCAAACACCTCTACTTATATATCCTTGATCCAATCCTCATTATTTACCCCTCTTGCTCATATTGGATCTTCCTATACTGGTTCTTTTCTCATTATCTATTCATGGTCAAATCCACTATAACCTGAGAAAAACCATCATTGGACTCTACTGCTCCCTCAAACTTTCAAGTTGTATTTCTTCTCCCATTAAGGACCAAATTTCTAGATAGAACTGTCTCCATTCCTTTTCCTCAATTTCCTTACCATGCACTCTGCAATTCTTTATAGTCTGGCCTTAAGAGTTCAACTTTAGACAGGAATTGAACACTCCAAGATCACTAGAAATCTATTAAATGTTCTCAGGCCTCATGCTTGACCTTCTGAGGTTTGATCCTATCCTAGAAATTCTCACCTTTCTTGTCTTCTGTCCTTATTCTCCTGCTGTCAAACTGGTCCTGCTCAGCATCCTTCATCATCCATCTCCAGTCCCCCTTAGCATGGGGGGAGTTAAGAAAAGGAGGGGCTACCCAGAGTTCTTTCCTGGGTCCTTTTTTTCTTCTTTCAATAATCTTGTTTGTTCCCAAGGATCAAAATATTATCTTTATGTAGGTCAGTTCAATCTAAATGCCTACTATGTGCAAGACACTTGAGATATATAAAGACAAAAATCAAATAGTCCTATTCTTCAAAGAGCTTACATTCTACTAGAGGCTAGGGAGATGGGATTTGCAACATACACAGATAAGTATAAGATATATACAGAATCAATAAAAATGATCTGGAGGAGGAAACTAACAATTCACTAGGGGAAACAGGAAAGGCCTGTGGAATGAGCTTATGTTTTGATTGGAGTTGAAAGTAGAGGTGAAGAAGGAGAAAATTCTAAGCATGTGTAACAGCTTATAGCATGAACCCAGAGGCAAGAGATGTAATGTCACATTTATGTTGAATAGCAAGTAGGTAAGTTTGGCAAGAACATAAAATGAATGTAATTAGAAAGATAGACTAAAGCCAGATTGTAAATGATTTTGAATACCAAAGTAATTTATATTTTATCCAGAAGGAATAGGAAGTCATTGAAACATTTTGATCAGGGAAATGACATGACCATATTTTAGGAACATCAGTTTGGTAGAGCTATGTGGAGAATGGATTACAGAAAAGAAAGACTAGATGTAGGAAAACCGATAGAAAGACCAACAATTTGGTAGTCAATGGTGTATAGGTTATATATCCCTAATATTTCTCCTAAACCTTGAGACACTTAGAGTGTTAACTGGATAATTTCTCCTATGTGGCCTATAGGCTACTCCAAATCAACAAGTCCAGGACCTGGCACATTAGAGGCATTTAATAAATGCTTCTTGATGAAAGGAACTAATGATCTTCTTTAAACATACTTCTACACCTTCCAAACTTCCCTATTTCAGTTGCGTACAATGCCACAATCCCTGGTCATCCAGATCCATAAACTGAGTCATTCTAGACTCATCCTCTCCTTCACCCCTCATGTCTAATCAGTTTCCTTCTCTTGTCAATTCTCCCATCTCTCACAACCATATCTTTCCTTACACTCACATAGCATACACATTAGTTCAGAACCTCATCTCCACCTTGGACTACTGTAATAACCTCCTAATCGATCTTTCTATTTTTATTCTTTTCTCTCTGCACAACTGCTAAAACAATCTTCCAAAGAAAGTGGTTTGACCACATTGTCCTTTCTCTGCTCAAAAATATCATTAGTTCCCCATTGTTCTAGCAGAAAATACAAATTCCTCAAGCAGGTATTTGAGGCCCTTCAAAATTTGGCTCCAACTCCATACTTCAAATTACTCCTCTTCAAATTGTATTCCAGTCAAATTGCACAACTAATAATTTTCTAGATTTAAGTCTATACACATAAATAACCTGGTTCAAATTGTTTACCTTCTCAGTGAGAGTGGAAGGGAAAAGAATTTGAACACAAAATTTGAAAAAAAGAAATTAAAATTAATTTCCAATTATTCTAACTGATTAAAATTGTTTTTACATGAAGCTAGGGGAAATAAAAATTTTTCAATAGAATAAATTTAAACAGTTTATCTCCCACTTCCTTGCATTTGTACACTCTCCTTCATACCTGGAATATACACTCTCTTTATCTCTGCCTCTCAGAATCTTTATCTTCCTTCAAAACCCACCTCAAGTGTCCCTTCCTCTGGGAAGCCTTCCCTGATCTGCCATCATGATCCAAATGGTTAGGGATTTCCTTCTTCCCAATCTTTCCTTGATGATTTTATTTTTGTATATTATGACAATCTAGTAGAATGTGATCAAATTACTAGGTTTTAGTTTCAATTATAAAATAAGAAAGTTAGACTCTCTAGTCTAAGGCCCCTTTTCTTCCATCTATAAACCTTTGAGTGCCTAGCACATAGTAAGCATTCATTATGTCATGTTAGCTGGTCCTAAAGATAAGCCTAATAAAATAGAAAGGAGCAAAAAAAAAAAAAAAAAAAAAAAATGTGAACCTGAATCTCTGCTTTGACATATAAGTAGCTATGTGACCTTAGGCAAATTCCATCCTTCATTTCTTAATTCCAAGCAATATGACTTCCTGATTCATTCAATTGATGCTCTCTCTAATGCTACCAAAATCTCATAATTTTGAAACCTGATTTTTTTTTTCTCAGTCTGCATCTTTCTTCATCTCTCTGAAGAATCTAATACTTGATAAACTTCTCCTCTTGGATACTCTTTTCTCTGGCTTTAGAAAACAAGAACTGCTCTTTTTTAGAACTTTTTCTAGAACTTTTTTTAGAACTTTTTAGAACTTTTTTCTCCCACCTGTGTAGCCACCTGACTCTTCTCTATCCTCTCATCAGGCCCTCTAACTAGGTTTTATCCTAGACATTTTCCAAGGTTTTATTCTCTTTTTTTTCCCTATACTTTCTCACTTAGTGACTTCATCAAAGCCTGTTGATCTAATTATCCTTTCTATTCAGATAGATAGTTAAGTAGATAATATGTAAACATCTACCTATCCACTATCTATTTATATCTCCTAGATGTATATATTCATATACCTAGCCCCAATTTCTCTCCTAAACTTCAGTCCTGTATCAAAATACCCATCTAACATATTGCATAGATATCCCAAGTTTAAGATTTTTAAAATAGAACTCTATCTTTTCCCTTTTCCCAAAGCTACCATTCTACCAAACTTGCCTATCTCTGTTGAAAGACACTATTCTTCCAATCTCCTAAATTCATAACCTCTGCATTAATGTTGACTTTTCACACTCCTTCGCTCAAAATATCCAATTAATTGTCAAATTCTGCCATTTCTACATCCACATCATCTCTTACAGCTGCCCCCTTCTCTCTTTTCATAACAGCCACTACCTTAATTCAACCCTCTATCATTTCTTACCTTGACTCTTCCTTCCCTTTCTCCCTCCCTCCCTTCCCTCTGATTCATCTTCCATACTGCTTCCAGTAATTTTCCTAAAGGACCCAACTTTGCCATTCCCCTTCTTAAACTCGTTTGAAACTCAAAATGCAATGATTCCTTATTGCCTCTAAATATAAATAAATTGCCCCATTTAGCTTTTTAAACTCTTCATTACCTGGTCCCAATGTACCTTTCTAGTGTCAACATTAGCTGCCTTCCCATACTCTATGGTCTGACTATGCTGACCTTTCTGTTCTTCACACAATCTCAAAGTCTTTTCACTGGTTGTCACTCATGCATGGAATGCACTCCCTCTTCACCTTCACCTCATAAGGTTCTTTGCTTCTTTTAAAATTCAGTTCAAAACCTATCTTATACATAAGTCTCTCCTGAACTTCTCCATGCAGTTGTCTTCCCTCCCTAAATTCTGTGTACTGTACCTCTTAGACCATATAGAACCTTCCACAAAACATTCCTTCAAATAAAGATAGGAATCATGTACACTCTAATTTTCTCATTCTGGAGAGAACTATTATCCCTATTTCCTTCAACTGACCCTTGCATATCAGGATTTTTACTCCCTAACATAATGGTACTCTTTTCTAAACATGCTTAAGCTTCTCAGTGTCTCTTTATAGATGTCCTACTTTTATAACTGTAGCCTGAGATGAAAGGATTTTTTTGACTGCGACAATATGCTAGTGACTCCCATTGATCCAGTAGTCCATTAAGACCACCAATTATTTTTCACATGACTAAGTTGTGCCTTAGTTCCTGGTGACATTTTCTACATTTGTATGTCTCTTATTTCATTGTTGCCTTGTATCATTTTAAATCTCTTCAAAACCTAGTCTCTTCTTACCTTGTCAATCTTCTTAAGCTTTATTCTTCTCCCTATTATCCACCCACACTAATCCCTCACTAGTGCTTATAAATCACACTCCATCAACCATTTTTGCCCATGCACACACACACACACACACACACACACATCATATATGCCTCTATAGTGTATATGTTAATAGTATATGCATGCTATCACCATCATTAGAATATAAGCTATTTGAATAACCATTTTGCTGTTCTTATTATTGTTTAGTAATTTCACATCATGGTGTTTTTGGGGATTTTCTTGGCAAAGATACTAAAATGGTTTGCCATTTCCTCCTCCAACTCATTTTACAGATAAGAAAACTGAGGCAAACAGGGTTAAGTGACTTGCCCAGAATCACACAGGTATTAAGTGTCTGAAGACAGATTTGAACTCAAGAAAATAAGTCTTCCTTACTCTGAGTCTGGTGCTCTGTGTACAATAGCACCACTTAGAAGGCCCTAGCTTCTTTTAACCCAACATTAATGTCTTATAAACTTCCCTGTATTCCCAGGTCTCTGCATATCAGCAGCTCCATACATTTGTAATTCATAATGAAAAATCATGCCTTGTTGCCTCAATGTACTTTGAGCTTTCCTTTTTCTCCTCATAGTAAAATTTTGTTAGAATAGAATTACAGGTAAATTTCAACACCTTTCCACAGGAAGGCAGGAAATAATATTGACTCCCATTTCTAGAGCATTTTAAGAATTACATTATTTTCCTCAAAATAATCTCATATAGATAATAATATGTTATATAATTATATATAAGATAATAAATATTATGTAATAATTATATATTATATATAAATATATATAATATAATAAGAATTATTATACACATTTTACAAATACAGAAAAGTAGAAGTGACTTGCCCTTGGCAAGTAAGTTGTTAGATAGAAATCATATTTTAAACCCAACTTTCTTGATTCTAAGATTAATGTTATTTTGCACTTTCTTTCTGATGCAAAATTTAATCATTTTATCCATTATAATTGTTATTTTTATCCATGATTTAAAAACACATTAAAAAAATCAAAGCTAAGTGGAGAAAGGGTGTCTCTTTTGTGTTTGTAGTGAGATTGAATACTCAATTTAAGATGGGAAAAGTCACTATCATAAATACATCATTTAAAAATATTAATGACAGTCTAGGGGAGGGGGTGGGGGGGTAAGAAGTGAAAAATTGGAACAAGAGGTTTGGCAATTGTTAATGCTGTAAAGTTACCCATGCATATATCCTGTAAATAAAAGGCTATTAAATAAAAAATAAATAAATAAAATTTAAAAATATATATATATTAATGACAGGAAGAGGTTTGGGGATGACCAATGAAGTAGTTCAATTTGAACTGCAATCTGAAATTTGCAAAATTAAGATTATACATTGACCCTAATCTTCAGGACCAGTGAGCCATAGACATGTGATCAATCTTGGTCATAGAAACTGAGCTGAAAAAGAAGTCTTTTTTTCCTTCAATCAACATCTTTTCCAGTTGTTAAATGGATCCATGATTTCAGTGATTTGAACATATCTAAGTGATGCAGACTACTACTTGTCCATGCCTCCCTTTGTGATTCTCCATTTCTTTCTATAAGTCTGTCATCCAATAAGCTGAAGACCTTTCTTTCTTGTACTTCCCACATGATCTTTTTTATCTTCTTTAATGATCATATATTTCCCTGATTCTATTCTTACTCCAAAAAAATCTTCATTGGTTATATATTACAGCCTGCTCACACCTACCTTGCACCTTTCCACTGTCCTCATATGATAATAATTTTAATTTCTTACTTCATAATTCACAACCATGCAATAAAATTGTTAGACATTTGTAATTTTTTTTTTTTAAATCCTTCTTTCTTTCCAGAAGCTCAGGATTCATTCAAGGAACTCTGCAATTTCCTGAAGCCAATTTCACTTTCTTCTTCCTATTTAAACCTGCACTCAAACCAATGTCCATTTGTACTAGATGTCCAAGATGTACACACTGATGATCCAACTAGATGGATTCAATGACCAGAATTACTTTAAAGCTAGAAAAAAAGAATGGTCATGAGGAAAAGATGCCAATTGAAAAGCATTCAGAACTATTTAAACAAGTAATTTAGAGGAAAAATAATATGGACAACAGAAAGGACATAAACATTGTTAGAATTTTATTCATATTTTAACTGATAATAAGTAACAATTGTATTATACTTTAACGTTTACAAAGCATTTTACATACATTATCTCATTTGTTCTCACAACACTATGAAATAGACACTATTATTTTATCCATTTTCGAGATCATATAGGTAGCAAATAATTGAAGCAAGATTGAATTCATTTCTTCCCGATTCCAAGTCAATCATTCTACCCACTATACCACCTTGCTGAAAATCACTAGCAAAGGGATGAGGATTTTAAAAGCATTTAGATTTCATACTAGATTTCTAGATCATACTAGATACTAACTAGACCATACACTAGATTTCATACACACACACACAGAGAAATAGAGATGGCAGTAAAAGGCAATATTAGTTTAAAATATAAATTCATTTGTAAAATTTTATAAAGAAGGATGCTAGATGATTATGAGCAGTATCACTTCATAAAACAAAAAGAAATAATGGAGAATAAAGTAATTTTAAGAAATCTTGGCAAGAGAACAAATTAAGCATTATTCTATGGCAATTTAAGAATGGAAAGAAGACAACTTACAGAAGAAAATGGTAATTAATAAGCAAAAACTTTTACAACAAACTTCCTATTACTAAGAATAATAAAGTCACCACATTTGAATTCCAACATCATAGTCCTAGATGTATTGAAAGAAGAGAAATAATAATAACAAAGAATGGAAAATGGCTAGATTGAACCAATTGTACACACAGGAGATACATGCTGGAGGCAATACAATTGTGAGGGCACTGAAAGATTAAAGTGTGTATGTGAAGAAGAAAATACCAACAGGGAGGGGGGTAAATCCTTATTAATATGGGTGAGGGGAGGCAATCAAAAGAACATCAGTAACTAGCAAACTACATATCTATTTTCCTGTGTATGAAAATTTCTTTCTGAGATTCATCCTTCCTAGAAGGCATTCTTCATGGGGCTACTCATAGGGAACAGACAGGCTTTTGCAAGCAATATTCAAAAGTGAACCACATCTTTACTCTCATAAAACTGGTTGAAAGATATATAGAAAATATCAGACCCCACTGTTTACATTTTTTCAAAAAATCATCTAATTCAGTAGAGCAAAATGCTTCCTTAAAGGATCTCTCCCAGAAAGAACCATGTACTATTTCTACTGACAAAGTAGAATATTAATTATTAATTAACATTAATATTTTGAGAAATTACACACGGGACTGTTTTCAAAAGTAACTGCTTGCAATATATTCTGAGTTAGAGTCATAACCACAAATTCACAAAGGAAAAGTCCATGTTTTCTATTTAGTTCCATTTCTTACAGCATTTGGCATAAGAATTTCAAACATAAGAAGTGCTCAATAAATGAAAACTGAGAAACACCAAAAGGGCCTCAGAATTCAAGAGTTGGAAAGGCCCTTTAAGATCATGGAGTCCATAATTTTCCACATGAAGAAAATAAGACCTGGAAAGAGAAGTGAAGCCCATGTCACATAGCCAATAATGGTAGCGCTGTATCTAAAATACAGATCACTTTTGATTCCCCATCATGTATTCTTCCCAAGAAAAACCAGTTGGTATTTCAAGAGCTGGGGGGAAGGGCTTCTATATTGATCGATCAATTTCCTATTCCAAGATACCTATATGGTTATAAGAATAGTGCAAAGGACCCTGGATTTCATAATGAACCATCTCAGTCACATGACCAAGACCACAGATCAATTAACCATGTGCAGAGCGAGGAATACTAGTACAGAGCCAGACATTCTGAGAGTCACAGGTTCCAGTCTGCAAGAAAGAGGCCAAGTTGAGGGTGCGGCTTCAAATTGTACTTTTAATATGGCTTTTTTCTTTCTTTCTTTCTTTCTTTTTTTTTTTCATAACCACCACTCACCAAACAGCTTCTCTTCCCTTTCTTCCTGGAATCCTCCCTGTGCCCAGGGATGGTATGCTCTCCCTGCTGCCATTCCCTGCAGTCTCGGGTCTCAGCCACTAGGGAGTGGGAAACCACAGAACATAAAATGTCAGAGCTGGAAAATGGGCCTCTGAAACGATCTAGTCCAATCTATCACCTTGCACAGGAAACAGAGGCCCAGAAGGAGACATAACTTGTTTACAGTCACCTAGTCAGTCCATGACAGAATAGAATTCAAGTGTCCTAAGCAGGGCACTACTCACTGTACTATATACTGTCTCCAAGTTGGACACTTTACTAGTATGGAAAATCATTTGATCTCTGAAGAATTTCAACTTCCTTATCCGAAAAATAAGGATGATACTAATGTGCATGAGTAAATCATGTTTTAAACAATTTTTAAATAATACAGAAATATGATTTGCCAATTTTATTATGCCAAGAAAGAGATGGGAGAAATGTGAAAATTGAGATTTAGTTTTCCAAAATTTTTCTGAATAGACAAATCACCAAACTTGGGCTTAGAATAATTGGATTCAAAATCTGGTTCAGCCATTTATTCACTAGGATGGCTTTAGCTATATAGCTAGGTGATGCAGTGTATAAAGTACAGGGTCTTGAATCAGCAAAACCAGAATTAAAATCCAGCCTTAGGCACTTAACTAACTGTGATCCTGGGGAAGTCACTTAACCCTGTTTTACCTCAACTCTTTTATCTATAAAATGAGCTGGAGAAGGAAATGGCAAATCACTCTAGTATCTTTCTCAAGAAAATCCCAAATGAGGTCACAAAAAGTTGAATTCATTAACAAAAAATGACTATAGAACAGTCACTTTACTTTTCATTTGCCTGGACTATCAAATTGTGGATAATGCACTTATCTGCTTCACTAGAGTACTATGAGACAGGGATGTAAAATGAGATAATGGATATAAAGTACTTTGTAAACTTTAGAATAGTATAGAAATATCAGCTATTAGTATTTCATTAATTATATATCATTTTGTAGAATTATTCTTTTATAGACTAGCTGGCATTTCTATAGTGTTGTAAGGTTTGCAAAAGTCTTTTGCATCCATTATCTCATTTAAGCCAAGCAATACTGAGATGCAGGTAAATTGGACTACTGGTATCCTTATTTGAAAGATGAAAAGTTCAGTCAATTTCAACTACTTGCCCATCATCTCTTGGTTACTAAGAATCAGAAGCAAGATTTAAGTCTTCCCTGAAACTCATTTCCAGGCCCTACCAGCCAGATTTTGATATCTAGAAAGAAAAGAGTCAGGAGAGTCGAGGTCTAACATGTGTTTTACTCAAACTAAGCTGTGTGACAATGACCAAGTTATAAAATCCTAAAGCTGTTATAATAATACCATTATTAATATAAGAACAATGATAACAGCAATTGCTAGTATTTATAGTTTTTAATGTCTTACCTATATCATCTCATTTGACCCTCACAACAACCCTCTGAGGCAAGTTATTATGACCATGTTACAGATGAGGAAACAGAAGCTAAGAAAGGTCATGTGATTTTTGAATCACATGGCTAATAAATATCCTCAGTGGGTTTATACCAAATATGAAGTATGAATCTCCTCTAGAATACTCAATAACTAGTTCTGTAGTGAACGTCCCTATGTTGGAGCAAAAGTGATAAATGCAGATTTTTAAAGAGAAGAAGTAGTAGTTCCCTAAAGAGATTCATACAAAGAAATCTGATGTAGGAAACACACATAGTCATAGACATGCCTCCTAACACAAAAAGCCAGTAAAACCCCAAGGTACAGAACCAATATTGATATTCCATCTACTCCATCCGACTCACTGCTACCCAATAGCACACATAGAACAACGGCAAAATAAGGCTGATTTTGTTGGATATTTAGCCTAATAATTCATTTCGATGTTTTTAATAAGTCAGAAAGATTAAGGTGAGATAAATTCTGCCCCAGACACTTGCTGTGAGATCCTGGTCAATCTCAACCACTCGATAACCCAATTTCCTTATTGGTAAAATAAGGAAGTTGGACTTCAAGGTCTATTAAATCTTTTACAATTCTAAATCTAAAATTCTTTGATCCTAGTAGGTTCACAGCAGGATTATTTATTTGTTCATTATCATTCACTTTTTCTCATCTAATTAGTATGTACTCCATTATTCTGGTTCAGCTTTTTTTTTTTTTTTTTTGACTTTGCATTCCAATTGTTTTTTTAAATGCATAATTCCTGGGGCAAGGCTTACTAGTCAAATGAATTACTTATCTACCTCTTCAAATGTATATCTGATCCTAGATCCAAAAGTAAATGTCTAAAACAAAGTTTAAGAAAAAAAAATATCCCCACCACCGACATCACTACCACTTTCTGCCTCCAAAATTTGGTACAAAATAAATCCCTACATGCACATTGAAAAAAATTATGAAGGCTCCACCCATTGTAGGTTCTCCAAAGCCTTGCTCATAAAAGTTCCAACTCTTGCTGAAAAGACTTTGGTCCTAGTTATAAGTTCAAAGACCAGTTAAACTAATTCTAGCACCCTACAAAGTACTGAAAGACTCATGACTAATAGAACGTCAACAGGGCAATTAATTCTTGGGAACTGGTAAAAAATAAAACTGTAAAATACATCTCAAATCTTCTGCCTTTTTCTCTTATGCCAGTGAAGGGAGCTGAAAAGGAGACAGTGGATATTAAGAACTGTTCGTTTGGGACACAGTGGATAGTGCACCAACCCTAGAGTCACAATCCACACTCAGACATTTACTAACTGCTTGACTTTGGTCAGTTGCCTCAGGGGAAAAAAAAGTCAGTTAAAAAACATTTATAAAGTGTTTACTGTGTGCCAAATAGAGCAAAAACAGTCCCTGCCCTCAAGAAGCTTGCATTCCAATGTGGGAGACAATATGTAAAGTACAAAGTACATAATAGATATTTACAGATTAGATAGTATCATTAGCAGTCTGGGAGGGGAATGGGGGGAAAGCAGTGAAAGGTTTCCTAAAGGTATGCAATGAGTTGAGTCTAGAAAAAATCCAGGAAAATTAAGAGGATTGAGCAGATAGAATATTCCCCAAGTATGGAGGGTAATGAATTTGAAAGGAGACAAGGATGTGATGTCATTCAAGGAACATCAAATAGGCCATGGTTGCTAGGTCATATAATACTTAAAAGGGAATCAAGAGCAAGAATACTGGCAAGGTAGAAAAAGGCCAGGTTAAAAAGAGTTTCAAAATATCAACAAAATATTTTATATTTGATCCTGGAGGTAACAGGGAGCCACTGAAGCACAATTGTCTGGAAGGAGGGTGACATGATCAGAACTACATTATAGAAAATTCAGTTCAGTGGAGGATGGATTGGAGGCAGAAAAACTAGTTAGGTTATTTAAATAGTTTCAGGAAGAAATGAAGGCCTAAATTTAGGTATGGTATCTGTGTAATCAGAGAAAAATAAAGACCATCTTATTCATTGTTGTTCAGTCTTTTCAGTGGGTGACTGACTCTTCTTGGCCTCAATTGGGATTTTCTCCACAAAGATAGTGAAGTAATCTGCCATTTCCTTTTCAAGTTCATTTTACAGATAAGGAAACTAAAGCAAATAGGGTGAAATGAGTAGTCCAGAAACACAAAGCTAGTAAATAACTGAGGCAGCATTTAAATTCAGATCTTCCTGATTCCAGGTATGCTTTCTATTCACTTCACCACCTAGCTGCCTAAAGACCATCTGTAGACATTAATTAAACAATTGGAATTCTTTTCTCCTGATGCCAGAGCTCATAATGTCAGGTCTTTGTCTAATGGCTTAAGCCTTAGAGTTGACAGAATGCAAGAAGTATTAAATCACTTAATACAACAGAAAGTCTAATAAATATAGTAGGAGCCAAATAAATGCTAATTGACTGACATAACTATTAGAATATAAACTGGTTTTATTTTCATACCCTCAGCACTTAGGCATATAGTGGACATTATAGAAATGTTTGACTGATGAATGAAAAGAACTAGAGGACAGATTCTAGGTCATGGAGAAAATCCTCTAAGGAGAGTTTATGGAAACCCATGAACAAGAATCACACAAGATAAGGAGGTGTGGATGAGTTATAATCTACTTTGATGAAAGATGCACTCACATCAATGAGCTCATAAATCTAGTCAAGTGGTAAATTTTAAGTTTCCCTCAATGCATCTTATTGTTGTTGTGCCCCCAAGCACACCTACCTTACCTCTCCCAAAGAGTCTAGTCTGCCCTCCCGCTTTTGTCTTTCAGGAATGGTTCTGTAGATCCAAAGGAACAATATTTCCCTGTAAGTGAATCTCCTCTAAATCAAGAGGCTGGCATGAAGGAGAAAAATTAGTAGAAGAGTCACACAAACACACTTGCATTCCAGAGTCCTAAGAATCCTGACCTAAGGGCTACCAAATACAGACTCCAATCCAATAAACAGGAACTGTGGTAAATGCTAAAGGTACAATTAATAAAAGAAAGATAGTCCTTGCCCTCAAGAACTATAATCTAAAGTGAGAGAAAACCAAGAAGAAGGCAGCAAAGGAGCAGAAGGAAAATAGGGGCACAGAAGAAAGTTTAACTCCAAATGTCTTTTGGCCAGCAGGAGCTGGATTTGTTTGTTGTTTTCCTTACTGTAGTTTGATATATAGAAAAATTCATCTTAGAAAGGATAGGTCAGACAGAAAGAAGCTCTTTGTTTTGGAATTATACCTAAAAAGCAAGCAAACTGTACATACCCTATGATCCAACAATATCACTACTAGATCTGTATGAGAGAAAGAGAAAAAGGAGAAATGAGGAAAGGGAAAGGGAGAGGGAGAGGGAGAGAGGAAGAAAATATAGTAGCTCTCTTTGTTTTGGCAAAGAATTAGAAATTGAGGGGATATCCATCAATTCAGATGGCTGAACAAATTGTGGTATATAAATGAAATAGAATATATTGCTGTGCTATAAGTAATGATGAGCAGGCAGATTTAGGAAATATTTGGAAAGTCTTCCATGAATTGATACAAAGTGAAATGAACAAAGAACCAAGAGAACACTGTATACATTAATAGCAACTTTGTACAATGATCAACTATGATACATTTAGCTATTCTCAGCAATATAAATATCTAAGATAATTCCAAAGCTCCCATGAAGAAAACTGCTATTCACATCCAGAGATAGAATTGGTGAAATCTAAATGGAACTGAATGCAGATGAAGTATACTATTTTCATTTTATTTTTATCAATTTTTTTGAGGGGTGTCTCTTTCTTCTTTCACAACACGATTAATGTAGAAATGTTTTACATGATTGCATGCATATAAACTATATCAAATTGATTACCATCTTAGAGATGGAAGAGATAGAGGAGAAATGAAAAATTTCAGAATATAAAAATTTCAAATAAATGTTAAAATTTGTCTTTGCATATAATTAGAAAAAAATACTATTTTTTTTAAAAAAAAGAATGTCTTTGGGATGGTGCAACAACTTTAAGAGTGTAAAAGGATAAGGAAGAGACAGGGAAGGAAAAACATTTTCTCATCCTTTTCATGAATGATTCTGAAAATAGAAATTGTGGAAAGGGGATAAAACTGCAGAAGCAAAGGAGTTCTGAGGTAGGGAACTTTTCTGAGTCTAAATATCCCACTCTTCCTCTAATAAAGAATCGGACTTCTTTAGAACTCACCAAAAACAACCTTCTCTAGATTCTTCTACTTAAACCTTCAGATTTCAGACTCATTCTGAAACTCTCCCATCTAATCAAGTCATACTCAAATAACCATTAAAAGATAAATAATTCTTAAATAACTCTTTAAAAAGATTCTTTAAAACATGGACTTTCCTTACCTATTCATCATTGCTCCATAATACTCTACTTCAGGCCTCCTCATCTCTAGACCATATTATTCATACTGCCTTCTAATGGAGAAATGGAGTAGATAATGGAGTAGCTAGGTAGTACTACATGTACATGGCTGACTACTAGTACAACAATAATAGCTAGCATTTACATAGATAATCCTAATTGCACCTACTAAGGCTAAATGCTAAGTATTATCAGTTGATCCCCACAACAAACCCTGAGGTAGATGTCATTATGTCCACTTTACAGGTGATGAAAACTGAAGTAAGTAGAGATTAATCACACATAGCTAGTAAAATCAACTTTGAAAGTAGATTTTCCTGACCCCAGATCCAGTGCTCATTTTACTGCACCAGCCAATAAACATTTATTAAACACTGCTTTGGGGGGAAATGGGAATGGGAAGAAAATGCTCCAAATAAGGATCATGATGAATAGAATTCAATAAGTGTCACAGGTAGAAATTGAAGAGAAGACTGGTCTGGGTGCCTTCCTTAAATACAAGTTCTGGGAGTAGCCCTCTACTTTCCAATCAAAGGTAAGAGCTCTAGGGCACAGGATACAAATAAGATATGAGTTCCAGGGTTGAAGTGCTCTACTAAGATGAAGATCATGATAGAGCACATGATCAAAAAGTCCCGAGAAGTATGAGAAAGGAAGATATAATGTAGAACTTAGATTTAGGAATTCAGAGTTCGAATCTTGCCTCAGACACTAAATTTGGGACCCTGGGCAAGCACTTTAATTACCCTCTTTGGGGCAGTTTTCTCATATGTAAACTGAGACTATTGAGGCCCCTTCCAGGCTTAAATGTATGGATTATGATTCCCTCCCACTATCCATCTCTTCTCTAAACCAACCTTCCTAACGCACAAATCTCTGATACTGTCATCTTACTCCTACTTAAAACCATTAGTGGCTCACTATTTCACTATAGGAAAAACTACTTCCTTTCTCAGTTAATCTATGTCTTCTACAATCTGGCTCCAATCTTGTCTCAGATCACTCCCCTATACAGTATACAACTCCCATCTGAAACCACACTGGTCTTGTATTCACCAAAGGTCACGTCCTATAACATTTCCTGAGCCTGAAATATCACCCCTTGCTTATCTAAATTCTTCCCTTCACCTCTGCTACCCAATATTTCTCAGCTCTTTTAATGGCCTCCCTTCCCACCTCTGCTTTCAGTACCATTAGCACTTCCAGTCTGTATCTTCACTTGCCCCATAGCACTACACTGTCTTGTATTATTCACCTCTTCTTTATGGTATTCATTGTTTCCCCTACTAAGGAGGCTCTTAGAAACTCATTGTGGGTTCCCTTCCCTCCTCCCAACATTTCCTCCCAATGCCTAACATAGTTCCCACTTTCATAATAGATGCTCAGTAAATATTTGGTGGTGGGGAGTGTTGATGGAGATGATGATGTAAGTGAAGGAAAGTAGACCAAGATCACAGAATAGTCTGCTGATACTAGAGGCCAACTAAATCCTTCTCATTTTATGCTCTTTTCTCTGTAAGCAATTTTGAGCCAAGCCAGTTAGTTACCCCAGTGGATCAGGTACCATAATTCCTTGTGTGCAACCTGCAACCAGAAATCAAGGAGGTGAGCCACCTTAGGTTGCCAGGGCTGTTTGCCATAGCAACCTTGAGGAGCCAGCTCCGGGACCAGATTGCTGGCAGTCTCCACAGGGTAGTGTTTCTAAAGCTCACTCACTCTCTGTGCTAAATTATTGTATTCTGCCAAGAAGTCACAAGAAATAAACACAATAGCTGGGTTGCCATGGAACATAGATCTAAACGGAGCTGAACACCCAAATGCTGATTGCCTAGGTAGAAGGATGGGATAGTGAAACAAGCAGCTACTTGGGAGCTCTCTAGCTCTGCTATTTACTAGCTATATGTTCTGTTCTTAGCTGTTCAAGTCTGTTCCCTTGTCCTAACCTCGACTTCTCTATATGTAAAATGAGGGAGTTGAATAGAAATCTCTAATGTTCTTTTCTAGTGCTAACACTTTATTTTTCATTTTCTAAATTCCCTCCTCACTCTGACTTTAGGCTCTCTAGTCTCTGTTAGGACCTTCTATGTTCTTAAGGTTCTTTCTAGCTCTAATATTCCATATACTACATGTCTAGCCTTGTTCGCAAGATTCACTGGGCATTTGTTGACAATGGTGCTTCTTCCCTTGGCCATCCTTCTGTCCCTTTCTATCCCTGTATCTTCCTCTTCCTTCACAGAACAATGAATAAAAAAGAGAAGGAACCTCCATCCTTTCATTTGTAGCTGATGCTGAAAGAGTTCTTTATAGATATAAAAAACTAGTATTTTAGCTGATTGAGTTAAGGTACATTGGAAGAAAAAAAAAAAGCAAAAAGCTAATCAACCCTCAAAGCTCAGCCACAAATACCCACCTTCATAATAGATGTTTAGTAAATATTTGGTGGTGAGGAGTGATGATGGAGATAATGATGCAAATGAAGGAAAGTAGTACAAGAAAACTCAAAAGAACAGTCTCCTGGTGCTATAAGTCAGTAAATATTTAAGTGGCTAGTAACTATTTCTTATACACAGCATTTCATTCCATATCTGGAATGTTTTACCTCTATCTCCACTTTAGAATCTCTCATCGTCTTAAAAGTAGAGGTAAGGTGGTAGTTTTTAAATAGACCTCCTTGGACTAAAGCCCCAACTGTTATTCTCCCTCCCTCCCTCCCACTATAGAGCTCATTGCCTCCTGAAATTACCTTTTGTATATTTATATTTATTTACATATTTTATCTCCCCACCCCACCATCCAATATATATTTTTATAAAGCAGAGATTTTAATTTTTCTTTGTATCCTAGCACCTAGCTCAGTCTTCTTTACTTTAGAATAGGAACTAATATATAAATGATTTATTGAACTGAACTGGCAAAGCAAGGAAGAAGAAAAGAAGTAAGGCAATGCTAAATAATACTTTTGTCCATGAAAACCTAGTTATGGGCCTGGGAAGAAATTCTGATCCATAGGATTCAGGGAGCTGGAAGAGAGGGGGAAGGGATCCGCAAATCCCATTAGAAAAACTGAAGTCCAATGGCTACCATGTTACTACTAGCCTACCTGAGGGGTTCTCAAGTCATAGGCTAAACTAGAGTGTTGAATTGCTCATCACTGAGTAGCCAATTCTGCCTCAAGTACATAAATCAAACTATCAAAGTCTATTGAGTGCCTACTCTAAAGCCAACTTTGTATCTCATAATGATATAGTCTAGGATTATAGGGTCATAGGATTTAAAACTAAAAAGAAACTTATATTATCCATTGACACACACCTATCTCTCTCCCCCTCATCCTTTACATAGGAAGAAACTAAGGCCTAGAGAAGCTAATTTGCTCAACTAATAAGGTAGCAAAACTGGTCTAGTTCTTTTCAAATCTAATGCTATCATCATGTACTAGACTGTTATGATACCAACCAAAAGTGTGAAATAGGATTGGGGTAGTCAAGCAGGGCTTCCTGAAGGAGGTAGGATTTCAGAGGGGCATTGAAAAATATGTAAACTTCAAATTGTTTAATATGCTCTTTAAAAAACAAATTCTACATAACAAGTTCATGAATTTCAGAGATAATTCCTTTTTTTGTTCTTTGTAGAACACGATGTTCATATTCATGAATGAACGTTAAGTTAATGATGGAAAAAATTTATATATATATATAAAAAAAAAAGAATGGTTAGACTTTTAAAAAGAGTGGGCAAGGGAAACAGTCTAAGCAAGTGAAAATAAGCTCAAAATATTTGCAGAGACCATGAATTCATAACACATACCAACCATTTCCAGGGAAATTTTAAAACTCTTTTGACAGCCCAATGTCTGTGCTTCAAGCTGGGTCCCTGAAGCACTTAGGAGTCTCCTGAACAAGAGAGACAGGCTGAAGTAACCCAGGCTTAGCCACAAGAAAAGCCTTTTAAACCCAGACACTGAATTACGTTCTCGTTCACATTCCCCAGGGAAGATGTGAGTCACATAGATGTGAGATGGAGAGAAGGAATGAAGATGAAGAGGGAATGACCAGTGAGAGGAAATTTAGAAGGATGCAAGATGCAAGATGATGTCGATTATCTCCAGTGCCTGATATAGGGAAACAAATCCCATTGAGACAAGACCTGGATTTCAGTCCAGATTCAGCTACTCTCCTTAAGACCTTTCTTTCTTTTCTTTTCTCTTTTTTACATCCATTAAGTGACATTAAGTGACATCCATTCAAGTACTCTAAATAATGAATTAAAGATGCGAATTAACTAAACATTAAAAATTTGCAGTTAGAAGGATCTTTGATCTTCCTCCATCTACAAACAATAGCAATAATATCCTTTCTCTTCTGGTGAAAGGAAAAAAAAAAATTAAAGAGAAACCAAAACTAGTCCTTCCCTTGCCAGGGACTATAGGGAAGCACTATCTATAGAGTATATAGCCACTGACCTTATCACTGCTTAAAACTATATAAAATGGAAAACCCTTTTAAAGAGAAGGAATATCATCAGTCATGAGTCTGTCGCTGAAAATCCTGTTTGGCAAGAAAAGAAGAAAAAGAATCAATATAATTGTAGATCATGCTTAAAGAAAGAGACTGGACAACAGATGAAATGGACTATAGTAGAAAATGCACCAAAGTAGGAATCAGGAGGCCTGAATAGCAGCGCTTCCCTTGCCATCAACTCATTAGATGATTTGGGGCAAAAAACAGATGAATTCTCTGAACCTCAGTTTCATCATTCATAAAAGGAGGGAATTGCAATAGATGGTAATTTTAAGTCCCTTCCAGCAATCAGTGTTACAAGTTCTAAGGTCCCTTCCAACTCTGACATTCTGTGTTGTGTTTCAAAGTCCTTTCCATTTCTAACATTCTTTGTTCTAACGTTCTACAGTCTCTTCCAGCCATAAATCCCCATATTTTAAGTTCTAAAGTCCATTTTTATTTCTGACATTCTATGTTCTCAGGTCTCTGAGAACGAAGCTCAGTTTATGAACCAACCATTTTTCATTTACTGCAAGTCTGAAATATTTACGATATAATTTCCCGGGTTGTACCAGTAGAGATCACTACACACCTTCTGTTTTACCAAGTGGAATGAGAAAGATGGAAAAAAAAAATATGCAGGTTAACTTTCACTAATCCTTTTCAGCTACTTTTATTTATTTATATTTTCCCGAGGGGAATCCCCGGCCAAGAATCTTTTGTAGGATTGCTAAATAGTTAAGGAAAATCTACGTAAATAAAAAAATTACAAAGCCCCTAAAGATCTCTATGACGACAATCTCCCTCACCTTTTGGCACTGACAGGAAAATCAGTAAAGCCAGTGCCAACCCCAATTCTTCCACTAAATTCGCTAGTTAATCTGGTGTAAATTACTACCCCTTTCAAATGGAGTCAATTCCACAGATATTTATTAAGAGCCTACTATGTGCACCTGTGCTAGGCACTTTCCTTCCCTGTTACAGAAGATTGGATTATATGGCATCTAAGATTCCTTTCAAGCTCTGACATTCCGGGTTCTACATGTAATGTCCTATGACTTTTACCTCCTTACTTGGCGAACTGGGTCTGTAAACTGTACTAATAATGCTTCGTGGAAAGCTCCGTGACTCCCCAGTAAGCCAGGGGACTCGATAATCTCTTACAGTGTAGTCCAGGGCGGTCCTTGGAACCCGCCTCCAGACTACAGCTACAACAGCAAAGCATGTGACAGCAACGGCGGCGACGGCAGCAGAACCGAGCCTCCGCTGCAGTTTCGTCAGAGGTAAAGGTAGCACACAGCAGAAGCCTGCACAGCTTGCGCAACCCTCACGAGCGCGCGCGCACACACAGTGACATACATACCCACAGACAGGTTGGCAGACGAGCACATAGGCGCGCGTCATACACCTGCACACATACCCAGGCACACTCACGCACCACCACCGACCACCGTTTCTCAAACGAAAGCACAGGTCACATGCCGCTGTATCTCCTTGCATCAGATTTTAACCCTTCTAGGATAAGAGGGTGCGGAAGGGAGAGGAAATGCCTGCGCATGCAAGGCCAGCCACAACCCGCAAAGCGGACTGCAGAGCCCAGTGAACTGAGCGAATCCGAGATAGCCAAGCAGAGCATCCCTCCCGGTCTGCAGCAGCCCCAAAGGCCTCATGTACAGGCTTTTTGAGATTCACACTAGAGTGACTTCAGCAGTAGCTTTTTCCTACGCTAAGGCTCTTCTCCCTACTGTGCTCTACAGCATTTCTGGGAGAGGCCCCATAGCAGTACACTGTCAGCAAAGCCGTTACAAGCCGGAAGGCTAGAATTGATAACTTCGCGAAGGCTTAGGGGAGCCCCCCCCCCCTTTTTTTTTAATCTTTACATATCACATTACATAAAACTGGCCGCCCAGCATTTCTCCAATACTTCCTCTCCACACACCCACCGGACTTCAGCCCCATCAGACCAGCTCCCAAAAGACTGTCAGCTCCTAATAAAGTTTACCTTTCCCTTCCTTTCCCTTGTCTCCTCCCCACCACCCAGTCCAGAGTGTTATGCAAAAGCGTACTTTACACAGTAGGGAGAGAAGTGACTTAAAGCTGACCGACACAAGAATCGTCTGGTTTAGCCCACCCGCCCAGCAGGCAGCTGAGAGGGCGCGGGGGAGGAGGGAGGTGGAAGGAGGAGGAATGGGAGAAGATCCAACTAATGTAGACCACTGCAGAACTGCCTTATTTAACCCTGGAGGCCTATTCTAAATTCCTGCCTCATGCTGCTGCAGTCGAAGGAGTTAAAGCCAACGAATTGGACCAGGTTCGACGGCATCCGCAATCAAAGCTGCCTATCATCTGCTAAAGAGGAAAAGCTTCCTAATCTACCTCAACTTCCCGTTGGCAGTCAGGGTATGAGGTAGATAGCAAAAGGGTCCGTGGGGACTGCAAATGGATGCACTGCTCCCGGCACCTTCTTTCGTGTCACGCGGGGGTTGCAGCAAATACGGGCACGTTTCTGATATCTAACTCCTTTAATAGGCTCACCCCAAGACTTTGGGGGACGCTACCCCCGGCGCCAGGTGCCCGGCTGTCACGCAGCACGTGAGCCGCACGCCGCAGGAGCCGCGGCGCCCCCTCCCCCACCCCCACTCGTGTCCACTGCGTCTCCCAAGGCAGGCACACTAACCCCATAGGTTAGTGAGGCGCCCTGCGCAGCCAGACCCGGACACGGGTTTAAAAGGAAATCCCAGAGCTGTGCGACTTCCCTCATTCGCACACCCACGTGTCCCGCAGAAAGCTGAGCGGAATGGGCGCCAAAGCCCGGAGCAGAGAGCTTGTAACTTTAAGGGAACTCGGAGCCGCAGAAAGGTGCAGGAGGGAGCCCGCAAGGTGAAACGCCCACCCCTAATACCCTAAGGCAGCAGGCGCAGCGCTGACAGTCCAAAGCCCGTTTGGCTTCCGCTAAAGCCGGTCTGGGGGCAGGCAAGCGCATGAAAGCGGAGCTGGAAACGGTCCTCTAGCTGCCTGCTTACTGCCTGCCAGGGTAGCTTCAGGAGATCCTGTGATCCCAGCCTCCTTCCTAGACAGACAGCTCTACTATGGGACTGCAAAGGGGCGCAAGGTGCACCGCCCCCCCGCCTCCACCCCGGGTCCCTGGCACTGGGTTCCAGGGAAGGCAGTGTACAAGGTTCCTGACGCCCAGCTTTCTGGCTGGGACTGCAGCAGATGCGACCTCCCCGCTTCCCTCCGCCAGCCCGCTTTCCAGGGGCCTGAAACGCTACGCTAGAGGGAATTGGGAACGCCGGGAGATGGAGGTCTTCTGTGGCCCCCAGTGACAGCTCTCCCCGGGGCGCACGCCGGCACGCCGGTGTCTCCGGCTGCTAGCTGGCACTGCCGCAGACACAGCGCCCCCTCCTCCCTTTCTCCCTCCCTTCCTCCGCGGCCCCAGGGAGCTGCGGCGCCAGCCTCCTAGCCCCCGGGGGCCCCCGCCCCCAGAGGCCCCTCGGCCTTACCTGACTGTCAGAGAGATAGTTGAAGAAGAAGGAGGAGAGCTCTTCATCCAGCAGCGCGCCGCAGTCCGTCCCCGCCATCTTCCAGCAAAGCAGCCCCAGCCGCGGCAGCGTGGGGGAGTCGGCGCCGAGCAAGCCGGCCGGGGGCGGGGAGGGAGGCAAAGGAGGGGCGGGGAAGGACGGAGGGGGCGGAGCTCCGGCCCCGCGGGCTGCTGCAGCCGCGGCAGCGGCAGCTCGACTCTCTGAGGCGGAGCCCGGAGGTCTGGAACCTGGGTCCTGGCCCAAGGGTCTCCTAGCTTCCAGCACGCATCTCTCTGGAGACCCTGAGAGCTCCTTAGCAAGCAATTGACAGCTTGGTCTTTTAGAATCCCCCTTCTTCTGTCCAGCAATGCAGTCAGGCCTCCCGCTCCCCGAGGCTCTAAGTGACAGTCACCCAGACAGCCGCCTATGGTGCGATCCAAGGGAAATATTATCTTTTCTTTCATTCATTCATTCCATAGATATGCAATGAGTGTCTCCTATGTGCCCAGCTTTGTGCTAGGCACTGAGAGGGATGGAGAGGTGAACAGGGTCGAGTCCCAACCCTCAAAGCTTGCAGTCTAGTTAAGGAAGATAAAACATGAATCACTACAATATAAGGCAATATGTGATAAGCCTCGGAGACTTACAAACAAAAATGCTATAGTAATTGAGAGGAGAAAGGAGATTTCATCCATCTGGAGTCAGGGAGGCAGCATACACCTACAAGTCCCATGGCTTGATGTGGCAGAATGAGCAATGAATAATGACTAGATTCCAGTCCTGGTTCTGCCATTAAATCATTGTGTGACTTTGGGCAAGTTGTCCCCTGAGTCTTGGACCTCTATTTCTCCCTCTGCAAAATGACGAGACTTAACTAGGCTTTTAAGGCTTTTTTTTTTTTTTTTTTTTTTTTTTTTTTTTAACGCTGTATAAAATTCTTTCTAGCTCTGGTACTGGAAACACTAGATTCACTTCAGTTTAAGTATTTATTAAACAGTACTATATAGAAGATATTTTACTAGGCCCTGGAAGTGCAGAAACAAAAAAAAATAATAATAAAGCAGTCCCTAACCTCAAGGAGGTTATAGTCTGATAAAGGGACCTAGCAAGTAAAATACAGAATTTTGTTTGCTTTTGCAGGAGGATATCATTGAACTGCTGGAAGAAGAAGGGGTAAGAGTCAGAAAAGACCTCATGTGGAAGGAGGCACATCAAGTGAAACACAGGGAGCCAGAATTCCCAAGAGGTGGAAAAAGAGAGAATTACAGGCATGGGAGACAAACTGTGTAAAGATCCAGAGGAGACAGAATGACATGTATGGAGAATAGCAAGCAAGATAATTAATTTAGAAGGTAGAGGGATAAGGAATAATATGAAATAGGTCTGTAAAGATATGGTGTTAACTAGATGTGAAAACATTAAAAAATCTGAACAAAGGATTCTATGTTTTATCCTTCAGCCAGTTAGAAGACACTAAAGCTTCCAGTGCAGGGCAGTGATGTGATCAGAAACAATATTTAGGAATATTGAGTGTACAGAGTTAAAATAGGAGCCCTTAGTAACAGTGCAGATAAAAGCTGGAATTAGGATGATCAACAGAGAGAAGGGCACTGATGGGAAGGATATTGTGTAGGTAAAATTAATAGGAATTGGCAAATGATTGTATATAAGGAGGTGAGGAAAAAGTAGTGTAGAAGATAACTATAGGTGACCTAAAGATGTGGCTCCTTTTCTGACTCCTGCCCCTTCACCTCCCTTCCATTCGTGATTTCCTCCAGAAAAAAATGAAGTTAGGAGAAAGGGTAAATTGGGGGTGGAAAGAGATGATATCTAGAGAACTAATTCAATTAATCAACAGTCATTTATTAAATGCCTACTCTATACCAGGCACTGAGGAGATCAAGACAAAATTAACACAGTCCCTGCCCTTAAGGAGCTTACATTTTCCTTGCGGAAATATAACACATTTATAAATAAATAAATATGTCATCTATATCTTGCATATATATGATGTAATAATAACATTTAATATATTAATTTGTGCATATTTAATCATTAATTATTTATGCATTATTTAATCATTAATGGATTAATTCATTATTTATTAATGCATATTTAATCATATTAATATATTAATAATTAATGTATTTATATATATGTAAGTATAAAGTGTTTTCCCAAGGTTGGAGGTGGTAGAAGACCTAAAGGAATCAGGAAAGAACTCTTGAAAGACATCTGAATCTTGAAGGGTAATAGGGATTTCCAGAGGCAGAGTTGAGGAGGGAAGGAATTCTAAGTGGGGAAAGTGAAAGCTACCTTGAGATGGGGAATAAAATGCCAGAAGAGGTTGGGTAACATCTAGTGGGCCAATTTGGTTGAAAATAATATGTATTTGAGAGAATCATGTATCATGACCCTAAAAAGATAGGCTGAATCTAGATCAGAAGGGTTGCTATTTTATCTAAAAAGGCAGTAGGGAGCCAAGGAAGCTCCTTGAGCAGGGGAGTGTTATAGTCAAACCTTTAAAAAAAAAAAAAAAAAAAAAAAACCTCAGTTCTACAACTGTGTGAAAGGATGGCTTGGAGAGTAAAGTTAGGTGCAGGAAAATTAATTAGATGGCAATAGTAATTATCCAGGGGAGGAGCCATAAAGGCCCAAATGAGAATGATTGTGGTATAAGGAAAGAGGAGAAAGACGCAAAAGATGCTAAAGGAAATGATCTCTAAGGATCATTCTGGTTCTATTCTACAGTGATAGAGATGGCATTTAGTCTCAACATTGAAGAATGGATAGGATTCTGATAGGGTAGAAAAGAAAAGGAAAAACATTCCAGGGAAAAAGAACACTAAAGAATAAAGCTCAGAGGCAGTCAGATTAGGGGGGGAAAAAAACAAAAAAACAAGGTTCATTATGTAGGAAGTTCTACCTACCTTGAAGGAGCCTTTTATTAACAGGTTGCCCCCTCCTCATTCAAGATGAGAAAATAGGGAAATTCTCCAGGTTGGGGTCCATTTGTATCTTGAACTCAGGGGCCTGAGCTGTACTTCCCTGTTTTGGTCTCAGGATTTTTAGGCTGCAGTTTCCCAGAATTAAAGATAGTGATTTCATTCTTTGACTCTATGCCATAACTGAGCTTTTAAGGAACAATTCATTTGAACATGGGATGGAAGAAACAACACAAAAAGGAGTAGACCAATCTCTTATATTTCTCTCCCACCCCTGGGCCAATGGGGAGGAAGTCTTGCCTCATTTCTAATCTCATTTAGATGTATCTTGCCATTTCAATACCTCTTTCCATCTCAGCCTTTGACAATATCAGTAATAATATTATCCTAGAAAGAGCAAAGTCTGAGACATTGGTTAGAAATGAGAGTAAGAATCCAACATTTAGGATTTATAATTCCTCAAGTTCCTCCTACTACCTCCATCACCAGTGAGAGGAATGAACGATGAAATTGAAGTCAGAAGACATGAGTCCAGCTCTGCTGATTATTCTTATTATCTAGGTAGGAATGGGCAAAACTCATCCGTTTCAGCCTCAGTTTCAACTATTAAATATAAATAACAATGCAGTAGCTAATGGGCTATTATAAGATGTTTTAAAAGCTACAAAGTGCTAGATTCAATAAACATGAGCTATTAGTATTTTCTATTATTTAGTTTTTGTGATACAAGAGAAGGAGTCTAGGAATCAGCAAATCTGAATCCTGACCCCAGCTCTAATACTTATTAATTGTGTGATCTTGAACAAGTCATTTCCCCTTTTTGTGATTCACTTTGTCTATAAAGAGGTTAAATATCTAAAATTCCTTCTAATTCTAAATCTTATGATCCTTTTAGCTTTGGCATTTGATGACTTTATGAGTTCCTGGTGATCTGCTTACCATAGAATCCTAGGATTAGAGATTTAAAACTAGAATGGATTTTAGTGGTCAAAGTCACATAAGAAGTAAGTAGCAGTTTGGTTCTTTTTTTAGAGAAGAAGTAAGCATTGTCTATTGAAGCCTGACCTTCTTACAATGAAAATAAGGCACTATTCTCATTGAATAAAAAGAAAGATAGGTACTATGCCCATGATTTCACTTGGTATAAGGAACTACCAGATAAAGAAACTTCCCCTATCAATGCACCTTCTCATCCCAGTAAATTACCTAGCTGGCTGAAGTGCTAAGTGACTTTCCTAGGATCAGTCTGTAGGAGTCCCAAGTAGGATCTGAACTTAGAACTTGCTGGTTCTAAGGTTGAGTTACTATCCACTGT
Source organism: Sarcophilus harrisii (assembly GCF_902635505.1). Taxonomy (NCBI): domain Eukaryota; kingdom Metazoa; phylum Chordata; class Mammalia; order Dasyuromorphia; family Dasyuridae; genus Sarcophilus; species Sarcophilus harrisii. The sequence goes on along the minus strand of NC_045427.1, from coordinate 381,684,424 downwards.
GGTAAACTCCCTCTTCATTCTAGAATTAAACTGCAAAACCAATCACTCAATTTCATGGGCTAATTAATCAAAATCTTAGCTATGTGATATTTTTGAAAGAAATGCCTTTTATTATTCCCAAGTTCAAACAGTAACTAGAACTAAAACAGAATGGTATGTCTCATAGGGCAATAGGGGATTTGCTCTAATAACAATATAACAATCATTTGTAATCAGTAGCTTTAAACATTTACCCCTTTCCAATCATGTTTATAGACAGTACAAAGGTAAATGAGTCCAGCTCCTGTGAAATAATCACAAATTTCAACATAGTAGAGTACTTTTCAAATAATAATCAATGTGGACTTTTCCCTTCCCCTTCCTCCCTCCCAATTCCCTCTTACCATGCTTGCCTGGATTCTCTTGGGAAAAAAAAAACTGAGAAAAATGAAATTAAGCAATCTTGAAGATTTTAAAAATAATTTCTCTTATTCAGTTCAATTGTTGCTGATATTCTCCTGATCTACTTTTTAACCAGTACCAAATAGCTGCCTGGCACATAAAAGGCTTAGTAAATGCTTGTTGATTGATTGATTGAGGTCTAGAAATACTATTTTCCCTTTATTCCTACTTTTTCTATTTTTCCCTTGAAAATACAGATCTTTTCTTCTTCTAAATGAATTTGATCATTATTCTGTTTAGCTCTATAAAGTATCACTTTAGTAGTTTGATTGTTCTCATAAGAAATATGTAAATTAATTTAGCCAATATTTTCATTTTTGTTGTATTGATACACACAAAAAAAAAAAACTTACTTTAAGTTACTTAAATGAAAAATGGAAAGTGTCTTTTTAGGGCTCATAATTAACAATACTAAGTGGAAAAAATTTGAAACTGAGATGCCAAGCAGAGGATTCTTATCATCTCATTATCCTTAAACTGACTACTGATTCCTGTTTGATCCTGAAAAGAATTGTTGGAGCTGAGATGAGGCTACACCAAGGTGTTATATAACAAAGTTAAGAAAGGGAAGATGCTTGTATAAGAGGGTAATTTGTTTCAATTATTGCAGTCACTGAACAGATTCACAGATGATATGTAATGTGATAAGGTGTTAACTCATTATCCCTTTTCCAGCTACAAATTACTCTCTGGGTCAGAACAGGGTAATTGATAAGCAAAAAATGGGTCAATTCCTGAGAGGACTTTAAATAACTAAGCCCCAGATATGAAGTTAGTCAATTTGAACCAGTCAATTTGAATCTGAGAGTAGGATGTGGAGGAGACTTTTGCAATGAGCAGAAGTGATTTTTCTCTTCTGTCACAGTCAACCATCGTATCTAACAGTAGAGCTACTGATCTTTTGGGAGATATCCCATCTAATAACTGAAGAGTCAGTCTGAGAAAATTAATAACTTAGTTGAAGAAGCAGAGACTCCAAATGGGCATGGATCTAAAGAGGCATTCATCCATTCAAAGCCAGAAGGGGCTTCCAGGAGTGAAACCACAGACAGTAGAAAAGAGAACTTGATATTTAAAAAATAACTTAAGTTGAGTTCAAGAGAAAACTAACTCCAGCAACCAAGAACTGGGCTATAAAAGCAACTAGATGGTGCAGTGTATAGAGCACTGGCTCTGGAGTAAGGAGGACTTGAGTTCAAATTTAACCCCAGAAACTTACTAAATATGTAACTGGGCAAGTCACTTAACCGTAAATGCCTTCCCCTTCAACACCCTTCCCCCCCCCCCAAAAAAAAAAAAGAATTGGGATATAAAGAGGACTGCAGGAAGAAAGAAAGAAATGTGAGGCAGTATCAAAAATTGTGAGTTGCTTTGGACATATGGGGACTCCATTATCATTGTGGCTTTAAGTTGTACCCACATTTCCCATAGGTATGTTGTTCCTTATTAAGACAATGTGCCCCTGGTTTATGAGAGGAATGTTTTTGTAGCTACTGTTTTTATTATGTGATCTTAAGCAATGGCTTTACTAAGAGCTAGTTGTGCAATCCTGAGATTTCACCTCACAGCCATCAGATTGGCAGAGTAGACCAAAAAGAGAAGAAAAAGAAAAAAGAAAGAAAAGAAGAGAAAATGACAAATGTTGGAACGGCTGTGGGAAAATAAGCACAGTAATGTACTAATAGTAGAGCTGTGAATCGGTCCGGCCATTCTGGAAAGCAATTTGGAACTATGCCCCAAAATTTACTGAAACAGTACATGCACTTTGATCCAGAGATAGTACTATAAGGCTTATGTACCAAACAAAGAGGAAAAAGACTCATAAATACAACATATATATTATATATGTTGTATATATACATATGTATGTATATATGTGTATATATATATATATATATATATATATATATATATATATAGCAACTCTTTTTGTAGAGGCAAAGAACTGGAAAGGAAGAAGGTAACCATTAATTAGAAAACAATTGAACAAATTATTGTTATGAATACAATGGAATACTATTGTACTATAAGAAATTAAGGTTTCAGAGAAACCTAGAAAGACTTTAGTAAACTGATGCAGAGTAAAGCAATGAAGAAACATGTTGTGACCCTCCAACAGAGAGGTTATGGGCTGAACGTGCAAAATTCGACTTTTATTTTTTGACACTGCCAATGTGGGAGGCGGGGGAAGAAGGGTTTATTTTGCTTTATTAAAAACTGGTTATATGGGTTTTCTTTTTCGTTTTTCGTTTTTTTTCCCCCAAAGGAAGGGAGATATGATGAGAGAGTATGAAGGAAAATAAATGCTTGTTAATTAGGGGAAGGGGGTATTGTTAAAAAACAAAAAAACAACTAATTGTATTTTTTGACTGATAATTAAGGGGAATTAATTTCTTAATTCAAGAATACCATCACCCACAAGAACTCAGCCTATAAACTTGTGAGTGACGGTTGGGCAAGTAGCCCAAAGGGATGTCTGAATTTATTGAGATATCTTTCCCTCCCTCCATCCTCAGTGTGAAGCATGCCATATTATACCTTTATATTCTTGACTTTTGACAAGATTTTTAGAATTGATTAACTGTGTATCCATATAAATGTGCTTCCTAATTTTTTTTAAAAAAGAGACTTTTTTTAATGCTAGAGGACATTCAAAGTTCTTATTAGCAAATTTTTTTTATCATTGTTCCATTTTATTCTCATGAGACCTGCTAATTTCCTAAAATGTTATGATTTTATAGATAAGATTCCCAAACTTCAGAGACATAAAATGACTCCTCCAAAGTTGGAAAAAAAAAAGATTTAGTTACTTAGTGGCAAAAACCAGGACTTAATCCCAAAACATCTGAATAGTAATCTAAGTGCCTTTTAAATTGGTAAAGTACAAAAAGAGAAGCATATTGGACCCAGAGTCCAAAGACCTTAGTTCTAATCTTTACTCTGTCACCAGCTGTGTAACTTTGGGCCAGTCAGTAGGGTCTTATTTTTTTTGCCCCATAAGATGAGTGAAATAAACCAGATGATGTTCAATGTCCTTTCCAATTCTGACATTCTGTTAAAAGTGACTAACACAGTCATAGCAAGTAAAACTGAAACTAGAGCTTGGTTGCCTGGATTCCTTATTCATAGTTTGTGACACTAGGTTATGTTATCCATCTGGAAATCATGGCAAAGATAATCCTAATTTCATAGTGGTTTACTAGTCTAGAGACTCCTCAGGTTTCCTATACACTTTAATTCAGGAAACATTTGTTAAATTCCTACTATGTATGGGGCCCTATGCTAGAGAATACAGGCAAGCTATTATTTTAGAATAAAATTGTGATTTTATTTCATTGTATATAGCACACGCATACACATAAGCTCAGAAGTAATGAAGAGAATTGTGAGAAACGGTTAAGGGAACCAGATCAGGAACCATAGGTTCAAATGATGCCACAGATACTATCAGCTTGGTAGGATAACATGCAAGTCAGATTCTCAGTTCTTTCTTCTGTAAAAATGGGGACCATACTTGAACTACTTATTTCACAATACTGTTATAGAGAAAATTCTATGTAAATGTTACTTTTTATTATTGTCAGGGTTTGTACAGTGTTCACCTTGCAACTACAGTTCACATGCCTTATCTATCAAGAATTTTCTCTTCCCCAAAGGCAACAGGTGCTCCTGGTAACATTAACCTTTACATGCCAAAAATGGTAACTAACCAAACAGTGCTCAGCACCTGTGTTTAAATTTCCCAGTAAGATGACAGATCCAAGGGATAGAAGGACCTAATATTTTGTCACTAATTCTAATCTAGGCAGCTAGTAGTTCAGTAGATGGAGTTTTGGATTATAGGAATATCTGAATTCAAATGTTGCCTCAGATACATACTAGCTGTGTGACTCTGGGGAAGTCATTTTATCCTGTAAAGTTTCCTCATCTATAAAATGGGCTGGAGAAGAAATATAAGAAATCACTCCAGTGTCTTTGCCAAGAAAAACCCAAATGGGGTCATGGAGAGTCAGACATGACTGGAGAGTAAGACATGACTGAAATGACTGAACGGGTGTCAGACATTATGTTATGTACTGAAGATATAAAGAATGACAAGAATATTGTCCCTCACCTCAAGGAGCTTATAATCAAATGGGGAGACAACATACTGAAAATCATACATAGAAGATCTATGATAAAACTTAGAGGTCTTTTTAGAGAGAAGACACTACCAGAATGTGTGGTAAAAGATTGGAAAGGTGGAGCAGGAGCTAGGCAGAGACTTCTTATAGAAGAGAAGGTTTCAGCTGAGTTCAAAGAAACCAGGGAAGTCAGAAAGTGGAAGTAAGGAAAGAGAGCATACTTGGCATGGGAGAGAAAGAGTGAAAAGACTCTGTATTAGGGGATGGAGTATTGTGGGTGAGAAATAACAAGACAAGCAGTGTTATTAGTCATCTGGAAAGCCAAGGTAGAGAAATAATGGAGAAACAAAACCGAAAAGGGGTTGAAGCTGTCATTGCTTATTCTAATAGACCACAGATGAGGTGGTTCCTCTGACAAGAGTCCATCCTCTTCAACCCCAGTCGACTAATCATTGCAAGGTGCCTTGGTCCCTGAAATCCAATTAGTAAGCTGCCAGAGAGCATATCTACTTCCTTGGTAGGACATACAGTAGATAGAGCACCAGCCCTGGAGTCAGGAAAACTTGAATTCAAATCTGGGTTCAGATATTTCCTAGCTTCATGACCCTGGGCAAGTCACTTAAACCTATTTCCCTCCATTTCATAATCTGTAAAATGAGCTGGAGGAGGAAATAGCAAACCATTCCAGTATCTTTGCCATAATCAACAAACAAACCCAAATGCACTCATGAAGATTTTCCCCAAAAAATACTCAAATTGATATGGGGGGAGGGAAGGTGTGTGGAGAATGACTCATCAATATGAACCAGTGTTCCCCTGGTCACTCTCAAAAAAAGTCATAAGATTTAGAGCTGGGAAAGCTTATGTAGTTCATCCAATCCAAACCCTTCATTTTGCATATGAGGCAACAAGTCAGAGAGCTCTTGCACAATATCCCACAGGTGCTAAGTAGCAGAGCCAAGATACTCTGCCTCCCATTCCAGTTCTCTTTCCACTATAACACACAGTAATCACACTAGCAAGGTTTTGTAGTATCAGAGTTTTTCTAATCCTTGGTCTTCTGGAGTCATCAGTATATTACTTTCCATATTTTTCTTGTCCTGTTCAGATACCTTAATTGCCTAGCTGTGCTCTCTGAGCAACATACTTAAGACCGCAAAGGTTCACAGTCCCATATATACAAAGATGTTTATAGTAGCATTTATATGTAAAGGGGGGGGGTTGGCTAATGAGTCCAATCTTGGACTGTACACCATGATCCAATATTGCAATTCCATCAAGACCATATCATTCACAGATATTGCAATGTTTATGAAGAACAACCTGTCAGTTGACTGCTGAAGTAAAGATGAATTCAAAATACATTAACAGGGCAAGACATTTTCTTTTTCCTACCTTGCTTCCTTTAAATGAGGAGTCTGGGACTGCTGCAAAGTCCAATGAGGAGAGTCCTTTATCTCTCCCATGGAGCCTGCTGCAATGTGATTCATGAACCGATAGCCCTAATGCTGCTTCTGCTTCTGTTCTATCTAATCTATCCTTCCTTAAGTGAAAGGCTGTGTCTATTTTAACCATTCTTGGGAGATAAAATGCACTTGTCTGTGACCTTATGAGATTTCAGAGGTCAGGAGAACAGACTTTCAAGAAGTCCTAGGGTAAAGTCTAAGCCACTATTTGCAATCTAACAATACAGCCCCCAGGAATTCTCAGGACCCAACCCAAAGGTGGATTGATCCCAGAATCAAGATGCCAAGATCCTACAAGTACAGCAAAAACTCTGTACATTTTGCCAAATTCAGAAGTGCAATGTGGGAGGAAAGCTTTGTGGCAGCTTATATTAAATTTGATCCTACTCTCACCATTGATAGTATTAGAGAATAGAATATTTCATTAAGGAATAAAAAGAAGGGCATCATTTGGGAGGTCAAGTAAGAGAGGGGAGAAGGGCAGGAGAGGGGGGTAACAAAATGAAAAAGGGGAAGAGACCTTCATTGTTCACTCCAGTAGAACATGGAGGAAATGGATCCTTGAACAAGAATCCACACTTTTATATTGTCGTCTAATCATCACAAGAGTACCTCAGTTCCTGAAATCCAATCAGTAATCTTTTAAGGAGTATATCTATTTTTGTGGTAGGAGATGCAGTGCACAGAATTCCTGGTCTGGAGTCAGGAATACCTGAGTTCAAATCTGACCTCAGATACTTTCTCTCCTAGATGTTGGGGAGTAAATGGTTTGTAACTTCTGTTTCTCAATAAATATCCTTTTTTAAATTGGTTATAATTAGTTAAATGATATTGGGACACTAATCACTGAATGCTAACATTGAAATAGGGAGATGCTCACTGTAATTGAAATTAACTACGAAAGAACATATCAGAATGGAAGCTTAACCCAATAGCATTATGGAAAGACATCCCTTACCCATTAAGGGTACCTCTAAAATCCATAGGAAGATAGTAACCTTGCTTTGGGAGACCTGAATCAGTAGTATGAGTGGCAGTGGAAAAGAGGATTCTCAGAGCCTAGTACGGCAGCAAAAGTATAAAAAAAATACATATTTACTAATTGGAAAATTTAACGAAATATGCTATAAATATAATGGGATTCTATTTTTGTTGCTTAGTCATTTTAGATATGTCTGACTTGTGGACTTTTCCTGGCAAAGATAATGCAGTATTTTGCCATTTCCTTCTCCAGCCCACTTTCCAGATGAGGAAACTGAGGCAAACAGGTTTAAATAATTTGTCCAGAGTCACATAGGTAGTGTCTGTGGCCAGATTTGGGTGCAGGGAGAGGAGTCTTCCTGACTCCAGGTCTGATGCTCTCTCCACTTTGCCCCTAGCTGTGATATGTAATCACATGGTAATAAATGGCAAATATAAAGAATTCAGAAAATAAGACTATATGAACTGCTATAGGATGGAGTAAGTAAAAGCAATGACCAGCAATAAATAAGGGAAAACAACCTGAAAATATAATGACAAATCAACCCCAGAAAACTGACTGACACCGAGACATACCTCATCCCTCTTAACAGAAAAGTATATAAAATTAGGCAGCCCTGTCTAGCGTTCTGGGGGAAAGCAATGAAAGAAAAAGACCTGAGGGTGATACAGTTCAGTAAATTGAACTCTCAATATGATCCAACAGTTTGATATGACAATCAAAAAAGTGACTACAATCTTAAACTTAAAGGAATAGAAATGTAATGTCTGAAAGGAGAAAAGTCCCCATTGTATATTTCACTGCCCTAATCAGATCACATGTGGAATATGTCCAGGTATGATGGAGAATCTCCTAAGATTTTTCAGACCTGATTACTGACACTCATTTTTGGTGATTCACATAGGCTCAAATGATACTGCTGGAAGGAATCCAGGAAGTATCCCTAAGGATTATGAAAACTTGGGTAAGAACTACACACCTGTCAGATTGGCTAAGATGACAGGAAAAAATATTGATGATTGTTGGAGGGGATGTGGGAAAACTGGGACATTGATTCATTGTTGGTGGAGTTGTGAAGAATCCAACCATTTTTGGGATGTTTGGAACTATGTCAAAAAGTTATCAAACTTGCATACCCATCCACATGTTACTACTGGGATTATATCCCAAAGGATTAAAAAAGGAAAGGGACCTGTTGTTTTGCAAGTTTGTAAACCCTTTTTTGTAGTTAGAAACTGGAAACTGAATGGATGTCCATCAGTTGGGAATGCTGAATAAATTGTGGTATATGAAATGGAATATTACTTTCTGAAAATGCCAACGGATGATTTCAGAAAGGCCTGGAGAGACTTACGAACGATGCTAAGTAAATGAGCAGAACCAGGAGATCTTTATATACTTCAACAACGATACTGTTGAGGATGTATTCGATGGAAGTGGTTTCCACAAAAGAAGATCTAACTCAGTTTCAATTTTCAATGATGGACGAAACAGCTACACCCAAAAGAACACTGGGAAATGAATGTAAACTGTTTGCATTTTTGTTTTCTTCCCAGGTTATTTTTACCTTCTGAATCCACTTCTTCCTGTGCAACAAAGAACTGTTCAGTTCTGCCATATATTTGTAGCCAGGATATACTGTGACATATTTAACATGTATAGGATTGCTTGCCATTTGGGGGAGGGGGTGGAGGGAGGGAGAAAAAAAGTTGGAATAGAAGTGAGTGCAAGGGATAATGTTGTAAAAAATTACCCAGGAATGGGTTCTGTCAATAAAAAGTTATATCTATTTAAAAAAGAGCGAATATTGAAAATTATCCATGTATTATCCATGTATATATTTTGAAAATAAAAAAGAGTTAATTAAAAATAAATAAAAAATGAAAAAAAAAAAAAAAGAAAACTTGGGTAAGAAAGTGAAGACCTTGGGGGCATAGGTAATGTTTTCATCACTGCTGCTTATTGAAGGTGAGACTCTGATCAGAAGAGAAAGGCAGATGGTTTGGAAGATGGTATCTGAGAATGGATTTTGGTTTTATGAACCATGGCTTAAAATATAAGAATGATGAGATATTGGCCAGGGATGGAGTGTACTTAATAAGGTAAAAATGGATTTGTCTGAGATATTGCAAATCTAATATAAAGAGCTTTAAGCTGAAAAGGAAAAGGGAAGGAAAAAATATGCATAAAAAATAAGGTGAACCAGGGCAGTTAGGTGGTGCAATGAATAGAGCACTGACTCTGTAGTCAGGAGGACCTGAGTTCAAATTCAGCTCTTCATAACCTAGCCCTTCTTACCTCTGCAGGCTTTTTTACATCTTCCTAACCAACGCATACTCTTTGATCCATGATCTCTCTAACCTCTTCAGATTTAGAATTATGTGCAAGAGATAAAATAATTTCAGTTGTCTCCATGAGGTAGGTTTCAAATTTACTGCCTATGGCTGGAAGAACCCTCCAAAATTTATTTTTAAAAAAACCCTCTCAACTGTGGCCAGAATTAGATGAAAATATAATTGGGGGCAAAACCAAGATGGCAGATTAGGGGCAGCCACCCAACTAAATTCTCCCAATTCTCCAAACAACTTTAAAATAATGCCTCAAATCAAATTTTGGAGTAGTGAGCCAACAAATGTTCAAGGTGAAACATTTTTTCAGTCTAAGAGAACTTAAGAGGTCAGTAGGAGAAATCTACAGAGAAAGGAAAGGAGGCCTGTCTGAAGCCCATACATGGTGGCTCAGCAACAGAAATAGCATTGAAAGCTTTCAGACCAGAGACCCCTTATCAGAAATTCCAGGGAACCCTTTGCTAACCCTAGGTACTAATTGGAAACTCTATTGCCCATACACTGTCCTGGGTCAATGATCCACAGTATAGAGGAGCACTGGTGGTGGTCATGAGGGAGCAGGAGCCCTGGTTATAATTTTAAGACAAAGAGGAATGCCAGTATATGCAATTTCAGAGGACTAGGGAAATTTCCTAGGTAAAGACCAAAGTGCAGTCATAGAGAACAATGATAATACATCTCCCCAAATCACACCACTTTGGAAGCACTAGAAACAGCAGCATGAAAGAGCCTGAAATTTGGGACAATGCTGCCCAGGTGAGGCTAGCCCAACTTTAACACAAAATTCAAAGTTAAGAAATAGGCTAGAAAAATGAACAAACAATAACAACAACAACAACAAAAATGTGACCATAAAAAGCTATTATGGTGTCAGGAAAGATCAAGACATAAATTCATAAGGCAATATCATGAAAAAAAAAGCTACCAAAAAACAAAGCCTCAAAGTAAAATGCCAGTTCAACCCAAACCCAAGAGGAATTCTTTGGATAAAGTTAAAGGAGATAAGAATGGTGGAGAAAAATATGGGGAAGGAAGAAATGCTAATAATCAATGACTAAAGAAACCTAGTGTTGACAAACCCAAAGACCCCAGCTTCTGTAATAAGAACTCATGATAAAAATTACTGGGGAAATTGAAAATTACTATGGCAGAAACTAGGCATTGACCCACACTTAACAACATATACCAAGATAAGGTCAAAATAGGTACACAATTTAGACATAAAGGGTGATACTTAAGCAAATTAGGAAAAAAAGGGATAATTTACCTCTCAGATCTGTGGAGAAGAAAGGAATTTATGACCAAAGAAGAACTAGAGAACATTATAAAATGCAAAATGGATGTTTTTGATTACATTAAATTTAAAAGTTTTTGTGCAAACAAAACCAATATAGCCAAGATTAGAAGAGAAGCAGAAAACTGGGGGGAAATTTTTATATACAAGGGTTCAGATAAAGGTCTCATTTCTAAACTATATAGAGAATTAACTCAAATTTGTAAGAATTGAAATCTTTCTCTAATTGATAAATGATCAAAGGATATGAATAGACAATTTTCAGAAGAAGAAATTAAAACCATTTCTCATTATATGAAAAATATGCTCTAAATAGCTATTGATCAGAGAAATGCAAATTAAGACAACTCTGAGTACCACAATGCACATTTTTTGTTATTGTTTGCTGGCTTGGTGTTTTCTTTCTCATTTTTTTTTTTTGTTTTTTGATCTGATTTTTCCTGTACAGCACAATAATTGTGGAAATATATCTATAATTGCACAAGTTTAACATATATTGGATTACTTACTGTCTATAGAACAGAGTGGGGAGAGGGAGGAAGAAAAATTTGGAACACAAGGTTTTGCAAGGATGAATGTTGAAAACTATCTTTGCATATATTTTGAAAATAAAAAGCTTTTAATAAAAAAAGAAATGAGTGATGCAATAAAATTATGAAAAGAGAATTAACAGCTTTGTAAAAAAAAAAAAAAAGGCACAAAAAAGGAGAAAAGAGCTCCTTAAAAACAAAATTGGCTGAATGGAAAAGTAGGTATAAAATCTCACTGAAGCTCAAAATTGGACAAAAGGAAGCTAATGACTCCATGAAATGACAAGAAATAATAAAATAAAGTCAAAAGAATGAAAAAAAAGAGAGAAGAAAATGTGAAATATCCCATCAGAAAAACAACTGACCTAGAAAATAGATTGAGGAGAAATGATTTAAAAATTATTTAACTACCTGAAAATCATGATCAAAAAAAGAGCCTAGATATCATATTTTAAGAAATTATTGATATCTTAGATCTATAGGGTAAAACAGAAAATTTTAAAAATCCACTAATTACAGTCTGAGAGAGATCTCCAAATGAAAAAATTCCCAGGAATATTATAACCAAACCCCAGAACTAATAGGACAAAAATAAAATATTTCATTCTTTCTGATAAGACAATTGAGGTTAAGTGACTTGCCTAGGGTCACACAGCCAGTAAATGTTAAGTCTCTAAGACCAGATTTGAACTCGGGTCCTACTGTCTTCAGGGCCAGTGCTCAATCTATTGTGCCATCTGATTGCCCCAAAAGAACACATTTCAAGCAACTAGAAAGAAACAACTCAAACATCATGAAGTTGTAATCAGGATCACATGAAATTTTAGCAGCTTCCACATTAAAAGAGTGAACAGCTTAGAATAACATATTCTAAGGAATATGTTACAGGGAAGTGCTTTTACAATGGAGGGGAAAATGGGAAGGGCGACAGGCAATTTCACCCCCATCAGATTTTAATCAAAGAAGAAAAAATACATACACATTCAGTTGTATATAGAAATATAACTTACTCAATAGAAAAATAGAAGAGGAAGAAGATAAAAAGAAAAAATTTTAAAATGAGGGGATCATAAAGGAGAGATTAGATCAAGGGAAGCAGTAAATAGAAGCAAAATAGATTTTTGAGGTGTGACAGATAAAAAGAAAGAGCAAGCAAGAAACAGGAGATAATGGAATGGAGGGAAATACATAGTGATCATAATTGTGAATATGAATGGGATAAGCTCACCAATAAAATGGAGGCAGAGAATAGAAGGGATTGGAAACCAGAATTCAACAATATGTTATTTACAGAAAAACACACTTGAAATAGAAAGACACACATAGAGATAAAATAAAGGGCTAGACTAAAATTTATCATGCTTCAACTGAAGTAAAAAAAGCTAGGAGTAGCAATCGTGATCTCAGATAAAGCAAAAGCAAAAACAGACTTTAAAAAAAAATGCTACCAATGAATTGTCAAAAAAATTAAGGCAGGTTTTTTCTAATAAAGAAATCATTTCTCAAATATATGCTAAGTATAGAATTGAGTCATATTTATAAATATAAAAGTCATTCTCTCATTAAAAGAATATAACCATGGAGTTTTCAGAAAAAGAAATAAAAGCTATCTATAGTCATGTGAAAAAATGCTCTAAATAACTAATTATAAGAGAAATGAAAATTAAAAATACTCTGAGGTACAACCTCATAACTATTAAAAATGACAAATCCTTGAAGGGATGAGGGGGAAATAAGTACACAAATTAATTGTTTGTGAAGTTGTGAAAACAATTTGGAACTATGCCCAAAAGACTATAAAACTATAAAGACTAAATTCTATTCACCTTCCTAGAGTGTACTAATAAACTGTAAGTACAAATTGAAATATAATTTTCTAGCTTTATTTTTCTTGCTTTGTTTTGGAAATATGGTTAATATGAAAATATGTTTTGCATGATTTCACATGTGTTAATATCATATTGCTCATCTTCTCAGTAAGTGGGGATAGGGAGTAGGAGAGGGGAAGAATTTAGAACTCAAAATTTGAAAAAAGTTTAAAATAAATAATTTTTTAAAATTAAAAAGCAATTGGGAAATGTTTAAAAAAAGAAATAAGAATATAAAATAATTTTTAATTTTTTTTCCAAATCAATAGGCTTCCTCAAGTATACATTTATATTTAAATTTGCATCAATGATATAGAGCACATTAAAATCCAATGGATTAATAACGTTGTTGTTCAGTTGTTTCAGTCATGTCCAACTAACTCTTCCTGACCCCATTTGGGGTTTTCTTGACAAAGATACTGGAATGGTTTGCTATTTTCTTCTCAAACTTATTTTCTAAATGAGGAACTAAACCAAATAGGGTCAAATGACTCACCTAAGATCACACAAATAGTAAATGTCTGAGACCAGATTTGAATCTTTCCCATTCCAGGCCCAATACTCTATACTCTGAGTCACTTAGCAATCCTCTACAACAGACTAACTGCAGAAAAGACTAATTACTAACCCTTAAGGGGTTAATTCAACACTTTTTCCTTTACTACCCATTGTGGGTGGCAAAAGCTCACTCAAAAATTGTTTTCAGGACAGCCAAAGCTTCCTTTGTTACACCCAAGCTCAACAAGATGAACTAAGGAACAGGAGGCAATGGGACAGGAGGCTAGCATGAGTAGTTCCATGGAATTCCACTAAGTCTGAGGAAGAGAGCTAACCATCCAATTGATACCAATTCGGTCTCTCGGGAAGTCAATTAGGACACAAAATAAGGCCAGTGAAAAGTGAAATGCTCAGAGTGGTAGAAAATTGAAACAGCTTTGAGGTTCAGTCCCCAGGAAAACAATAATCATTTGCTAAAATAAAATCCTAAATAATAAGTGGGGTATATCATAAAAAATTGATCATCCTTTTTTGTAATGGCTAGAAACTGGAAATTGTATTGATGCCCATCAATTGGAGAATGGCTGAGTAAATTGGGGTGTATGAATGTTATGGAATATTACTGTTCTGTAAGAAATGACCAACAGGATGAATATAGAGAGGTTTGGAGAGACTTACATGAACTGATGTTGAGTGAAATGAGCAGAACCAGGAGATAATTATACACTTGAACACTATATGATGATGATGAACTATATGATGAACAATTCTGATGGACGTGACTCTCTTCAACAATGGATCCAAATCAGTTCCAATTGATCAGTAATGAATAGAAGCAGCTACATCCAGCAAAAGAACGCTGGGAAATAAGCATGGACCACAACATAGTATTTCCACTCTTCCTGTTATTGTTTGCTTGCATTTTTGTTTTTCTTCTCAGGTTATTCTTACCTTCTTTCTAAATCCGATTTTTCTTGTGCAGCAAGATAACTGTAGAAATATGTATATATATATTGTATTTAACATATACTTTAACATATTTAACATGTATGGGACTACCTGCCATCTAGGGGAGGGGATGGAAGGAAGAAGGGGAAAAGTTGGAACAGAAGTTTTTGCAAGGGTCAATGTTGAAAAATTAACCGTGCATATGTTTTGTCAATAAAAAGTACAATAAAATGAAAAAAAAATGGAAAAAAATAAAGATGAATTTATTGACAAAAAAAAGAATGGATCATTATTTTGAGAAAAAATAATGAACCAAGATAATAAATTTTGGGGATGTAACTAAAGCAATCCTCAAAAGAAAAGTTATAACTGTACGAACACAATAACAAAATAGAAAAAGAAAATTAATGGACTGAATATTCATTTTTTAAAATTTGAAAATCAAAAAGTAATCAGATTCAAAACAAGAAGAAATACTAAAAAAGGAAAAAACAGCTAAATTGGAGACAAAAATACAAATAATAAATAAATTAAAATATTTCTTTGGAAAAAACTAATAAAATTGATAAACCAATTAAGCCAATACAATTTTAAAAAGAGAACAGAAAATTAAATTAACAAAATAGCAAAGTGAATCACAATAAAACTAGAAGAAATAAAAAGAATTATTAGACTATACTATGCACAGTTGTAAGTTGTCAAAACTGAGAACAAAAAAGACAAAGGAAATACTTTCAAAAATATAAAATAAACTAACAAAATTTAAAATAAGGATCTTAAGTAATCCAGTCTTGGAAAAGGAAATAGAACTAACTGTTTAAAAAAATTACCAAGAGAAATACCTTTTGATCACAATGGATTCATATGAGAGTTCTATCAGACTTAAAAAAAAAAAAAAATTTGTAGCCAAACTACACAAATTATTTTCAAAAAATTTTAAAGAAAGCACATCACCAGATTAGGAATAAATATAATCCTAATATCTAGACCAGGAAAAGATAAATAACGTGCACACACACACACAAACACACATACACAACTATTGACCATTAATGAATATAAATTCAAAAACTTCAAATATATTCCTGTAAAACAACTGTGATTCATGTAAGAAGATATGCTTCATAGCCAAATTGGATTTATAGGTGTGTAAGATTGATTCAACTTTGAAAAAGCAATTAACACAATTAATCATATTAAAAAAAAAATACCCCAAGCTCCTTGATCATCTCAATAGATGTAGAGAAAGCTTTTGACAAAATACAATACTCTTTTATTCTAAAAACTCTATGAAGTATAAAGGGACTTCTCTGAATATCATACAAGTAGCTATTTAAAACATCACATATAATAAAAATATACTAAAATCTTTTCCAATAAACACAGGAATAAAGGAAAAATTCCCACTCTCTCCTCTATTGTTTGAAATTATTCTAGAAATCTTAACAAAAGCAATAAGACAAGAGAAAGAAATAAAAGTCTTAAAGATAAATAAAGAGAAGTTAAAACTGCCCCTGTTTGTTAATGATATGATGATTTACTCAGAATAATTTAGAGAATCAGCAAAAATACTAATTGAAATAATAATAGTTCAGCAAATTTAAACTCTACCTTCTCAAAAAAAAATTGGTATATAGAAGGGTGAAAGAGTAGGAAGAGGAGAATTTAGAAGGCAAAAATTAAAAGTGAAATCTTATTCCAAATAACTACAAACTGCATATAGTATCTGGCCATTAAACAATGAAAGCACCTAAAATTGTGCAGATTCAATTTAAAGTATTCTTAAAGAACAACTCAAATAGTTGGAGACATATGAAGTATTCATAATTAAGTCATGCCAATAACAATGACATTATTATCAAAGTTAATTTATATTTTTCATCCAATACAAATCAAATTATCAAGGGAATATTTTATAGAACTTGATAAAATAACAAAATTCATTTGAAAAATAAATCTAGAATAAATAAATACATCTAGAACATAGAAGGAAGTTATGAAAAGCTGTAGGATCAAATAGTGGTTCTAGACCTCTAATTAATTTATTAAAGCAGCAGTTTATCAAAATCATCTACTCATGGTTTAAAAAAAAAAAGAATCAGAAAAAAACTCAGTAATGCAGTATAAATGATCACTTGGAAAATATAAATTACTTTTAAAAGAACTTTCTATTTAATTTTAAAAACTGCTGGGAAAATAGAAAATAGATTGGCAGAAATTAGGATTAGACTGATACCTTATACCTGATAGAGCAATATATTCTAAATTACACTGTAGCTTAACTCTATAAAGATAACATTATAAAAAGTTTGAAAAGAAGCTGCTCATATACCTCTCAGAATTATGGGTAGGAAGTGTATCTTTAGTCAAATAAGAGATAGAGGCAATTACAATGGATAAAATAGATAATTTTGATTATATAAAAATGAAAAGCTTCTACACAGAAAAAACGTAATTTGTTTAGGATAAAAAGGAAATAGATGAATGGGAAAAACTTTTGTTATCACCTTTCTCTGATAAGGATTTGATATTGAAGATAAATAAACAAGGAACATATATATATATATATATATATATACATACATATTAATATACAAAGATTACAAAAGATGGTAATAGTCAATGTTAGAGGAATGTGGGAAAATTGACACACTAGTGCATTGCTGGTAAAGTTGTGAATTGGTATGATCATTTTGGAAAGTTATTTGAAATTATGGAAAAAATTGATTAAAAGCCATATTTTGTCCCAGGGATTCAAACTTATTCCATTACTGTGCTTATTCCACAAGGAAGTCATTGGGGAGAAAAAAAAGTTCTGTAAACACCAAAATATTTAGAGTAATACTTTTTGTGATAGCAAAGAATTGGAAACAAAATAGATGCTCACTAACTGAGGAATACAAATTGTGGAATAGAAATGTAACGGAATGTTATTGTGCTTTAGGAAATTATATTATGATGAATTATGATGAATACAAAGAAGCAAGGAAATATCTGCATAAAATGATGCAAAGTGAAGTAAGCAGAATCAAGAAAACTCTACATAATGACTACAAGTATGCAAATAGAACAACCAAACATACAAAATTAAAAATGAATATTATAAATTATAAAGTATATGTATAGTTCCAATAAAGAGACAGGAGAATACACTTTTATCCTCTCTTTGTAGAGATGGAAGATCCACAAGTGTTGTATATTGCATATATTTTCAGGCTTTTTAAAGATATTGATCAGTTATGCTAGTATTTCATCTTTTTAAATTTTTTCTTTAAAAATGTTATCTGATATAAAGCATAATTTTCTGAAAAGGGGAGGCAAAAATTATGAAATTTTTTGAAGTTTATTTTTTAAAAAGAAAGATTATGGAGAATAGGATAGGTATCACAAGTCAGAAGAAGAGCAAACATTGCCCCAATTTTTTTTTTTTTCCTGAGGCAATTGGGGTTAAGTGACTTGCCCAGATTCATACAGCTTGGAGGTATTAAGTGAATGAGGTCAGATTTGAACTCAGGTACTCCTGACTTCAGGACCAGTGCTCTAACCATTATACCACCTAGCTGCTCCCCCAATTTTTTTTAAAGGGAAGAGGAGAAACTGAAAACTATTAGACAATGAGTTTGATTTTTATTCCCAGCCATGTTCTAGAAACTGTCATTAAGGGATTGTTAGTGGATGTCTAGAAGATGAAGCAGTGATCAAAAAGAACTAGTTTAACTATCAAGGTCATGCTGGATTAATCTCAGTTCCTGGTGTTTTGTTTAGTTTTTTAAATAAAGTTACTAGACAGGTAGGGCTTGTGAATACCGTAGTTGTAGTCTGCCTAGGCTTTAGCAAAGCATTTGACAAAGTCTCTTAGGTTATTGTTGCAGGGACTATCCCATGAAACATGATCAGTTGCTCTTCCTGGTTCCAATTGATCATGTGTAAGCTTTGGGGCCAGCTTCCAGTCATGTGTGACCAAGGGCTAAAAAACTTATATTTTTGAGGTAATGAAGACTTCTTTTACTGGTAACAGAAGCAGAAGAGCTAATGATTTAATGGATTTTAAAAGGAACAACTTTCTCAATCTTTCCCTTTCCTTTATGAAAGGACTATTCAAGCATATTACATGTGCATTAAATTTGGTGCCTGAAAGGCAGTGGAGGAGAGTAGTGGCTTTCCTATTCCATATACCTCTCTCACCATCTCCCTTTCATGCCTTTATTCCCTATCTCCATATCCAGGCCTCTTGTGGACATGAACAAATGATATTTAAAGCATATGTTCTGCTTTGGCAATCCTGATTTGAAAAGCCTCTTTTATACTTTTTTTCCAATTTTAGAGAAATATGTACCTAGTAGAAGACAGAATGCCAAAATTAGAGGAATTTTGTGATCCAGAGGTCCTGAGATAACATTGGGTTAGGCCTGAATGATGAAAGGGAAGCAGACTCCAATAACTACTCCAAGACTCAGGATAGGCACCAAGAGGATTGGTCCAAGCCTGGTTGTTTTACCATAAGACATAATACTAGGAATGATTTGCATCATTCAGAGCTCACTTGAAATGTAAAATGTCTAATTAGAAATCTAGCAAACTGTTTTGTATTCTGAGGTTTAAGATTCAGATTATCAACAGATTATGAGTAGTTACAAGTTAGGTTGCTGAATCCCATTTAAATCATTCGGTGCTGTGAATCTTTTATGTTTTACACTATTTTTTTGTATGTGGGAATAAACTACCTAGACTATATATGATTCACATTGTCTAGGGAATACATTTTTTCCTCCCTCATTTTTTCAAGAAGATCCTAGATGTGAGCCAAAACTATGAGTAAATTAAACCCAGGGCTCAAGAATAATAGTTTAATAAGCCAAAAATTATAATACGGACCCTCTTATTAAAGATCAGACCTAGGACTGAATCAGACCTAGGTATAAGGAAAGAATCAGACCTAGGAATGATTGTCCCAGTTCCTAAGGCTCAGCAGCAGTTCTTTAAAATAAGATTCTTCTTAAGGAAACGATGAGAGAGTTGTGAGCTAAACAAAATGAAGGTTGGGTAGATTTAGAACTAGTTTGTAAACCAGACTAGAATATGTCAGTAATGAGTACAGTGCCCACTTTGGATAACAGTCAAGTTCTAAAAATATATCAACAACCCAGAACTCTGTTCTATTTAAATGACTCAGATAAAGCATATCACATGTCTATCAAATTTACAGGTGACACAAAGCATGGAGTCATCATTAGCATAATTAATATATTGAATGTCAGTCAAGATCCAAAAATCCATCAACAAAATTGAGCACTGTGCCAAATGCAATAAATATAAAGTGGAATTTCATAAATACAAGTGTAAAGTCTTATGTAGGTTCAAAAATCAAGACAAGTACAAAATGGCAAGCTATGGCTAAATAGATTATCTGAAAAAGACTAAAAGTCTTTTATTGTATTGTTAGTCTAATATAAATAAATAAGTAATATAGAATGGGAGTAATCCTCCTGTCAAAAAAAAAAAAAAAAAAAAAAAACAATGCAGACTTTAAGCAGCAATAGAAGTCTGCTATCTAGGACCAGACAAAGAATGCCATTGTATTCTATTCTGATCAGACTATATCTGACATACTAACATAAAATATAGCATCATATTTTAGGAAGAGCTTTGATATACTGGAGACCAGCCAGAGAAAGGTGAATAGGATTATGCTGGACCTTGAATCATATCATCTGAGGTTCATTTTAGAGAACCGAAAATGTTTAATCTGGAAAAGATATAGGGAGAGGAGCAGCTAGTTGGAGCAGTGGATAGAGCACCAGCCCTAAAGTCAGGAGGGAGTTCAAATGTGGCCTCAAACACTTAACACTTCCTAGCTGTGTCACCCTGGGCAAATCACTTAATCCCAATTACCTCAGGAAAAAAAAAAAACTGAGAAAAGATATAGGGAGAATGTGATAGACATTTGAGGGGCTTCCATGATTAAAGAAGGTTTAACTTGCTCTACTTGGTCATAGAGGATATTCCTAGAAGCAAAAGGTGAAAGCTACATAGAGGCAGATTTAAATTTGTCATAGCAAAAAACTTCCTAACAATTAAAGCTATCTATAAATGGAATTAGTTGCTTTGGGATGTGAATTCCCTATTGCTAAAGGTCTTCAGGCAAAGGATTCTCATTCAAGAACAATTTTGATAGGAAGTATGCCAAAGAGGCGGCTAACAGAGTAGTGAGGACATGAGAATCTATGTCACAGAAGAATTAGTCAAAGGAACTGGAGTTGTTTAGCCTAAAAATGAGAGCTCTCAGCAAAAAATATGATTATTCAATACTTTAGATCAAAGAAACCAACTCATGGCATAAGGATAGCAAGCAGGTAGGAAAACTCTGAAGAGCACTTAAAACAGATTAAAATGTAAGAAATGCTTATCAAAATAAATAAAAATATATTACAAAATAGATAATGTTAATTTGTGGTTTTTTAAGTTAATATATAGCCTATAGGGATCTGTTTTTATTAGAATTTGATACTACTGCATGGACAGCCTAGAATTTGATTGCCTCCACTAGTGCAGATTGCAATACATTCATGTCTAGACAATATGTATTTTTCATACTTTTTTTTTCCCTTTTGTGGATTGTTAGGCTGATTAGGTCATACAATAGAGAAAGCCTGGAGTCAGAAAAATTCAGTTTCCTAAATTCAAATCTGACCTCAGATAGTTAACAGCTGTGTGGCCCTATGTAAATCACTTAATCCTATTTGCTTCCATTTCTTCTTCTGTAAAATGAGTTGGAGAAGAAAATGGTAAACTACTCCAGTTTTTTTGTCAAAAAAATTCCAGATAAGATCATGAAGAGTTGAACATGAATAAAAAATGACAACAGCCACAACTAAACGGATTCTTAGGGTGATCCCTTTTGAGTATAAGGGGTCTCCTTAAGAAGGCACAATAATATTTGGAAGCAAAATATTGTCTTTAAACAGAAATTTTTGGAGAGCTTTATTTTTTTTTAATAATAGTTTTTTATTTTTCAAAATACATGCATATAGTTTTACCTGCAAAATCTTGTCCAAACTTTTCTTCCTCCAATTCAACGTAGGTTAAATGTGTGCAATTCTTCTAAACATATTTCTGCATTTATCATGCTACACAAGAAAATCATATCAAAAAGGGGAAAAAAATGATAAAGAAAAAAAGTACAAACAACAATAACAAAAAAGGTGAAAATACTATGTTGTGATCCACATTCAGTCCCCATAGTCCTCTCTCTGAATGCAGATGGCTCTCTCCATCACAAGTCTATTGGAATTGGCCTGAGTCACTTCATTGTTGAAAAGAGCCACATCCATCAAAATTGATCATCACATAGTCTTGTTGTTGCTTATGTACATTTTTCTCTTAGTTCTACTCACTTCACTTAGCATCAGTTCATGTAAGTCTCTTTGAAGGTTTAACTATATGGAATCCTTTTTCCATCTGGTCTCTAGAAAAGATATCCTCAACAACAGTGGTGAATACCTTTAAAAAATATACATTTTTCCATGTTGTACCTTGATTGATCAACATTAGTAATCGGAAAGCTGTCAAAAAGAGTTTTTTCTACGATAAAACCAACAAATATGTAAGTACTTTCTATGTGCCAGTCCTCAGTACTAAACTTAGTACTAGAATGGCAAGAAAAAAAAATAGTCCCTACACTCAAAGAGTTAACCATCTAATGGGGGAGACAATATGCAAACTATGTAACAGTAATATATAACTTATACAAGTTTAACATATCCATGAGTACAGTGACTCTTTGTTCAAAACTTCCAGGGCTGCAAAAAGTTATCAAACTGTGCATACCCTTTGACCCAGCAGTGTTTCTACTGGGCTTATACCCCAAGGAGACACTAAAGAAGGAAAAGGGACCTGTATGTGCCAAAATGTTTGTGGCAGCCCTGTTTGTAGTGGCTAGAAGCTGGAAACTGAGTGGCTGCCCATCAATTGGAGAATGGTTGGGTAAATTGTGGTATATGAATGTTATGGAATATTATTGTTCTGTAAGAAATGACCAGCAAGATGAATACAGAGAAGCTTGGAGAGAATTACATGAACTGATGCTAAGTGAAATGAGCAGAACCAAGAGATCATTATATACGTCAACAACGATACTGTATGAAGATGCAATTTGATGGAAGCGGATTTCTCTGACAAAGAGACCTAATTCAGTTTCAATTGATCAAGGATGGACAGAAACAGCTACACCCAAAGAAAAGAAAAAAAAAAACACTGGGAAATGAATGTAAACTGTTTGCATTTTTGTTTTTCTTCCCGGGTTACTTCTACCTTCTGAATCCAATTCTCCCTGTGCAACAAGAAAACTGTTTGGATCTGCACACATACATTGTATCTAGGATATACTAGGACATATTCAACATATATAGGACTGCTTGCCATCTAGGGGAGGGGGTGGAGGGTGGGAGGGAAAAATCGGAACAGAAGTGAGTGCAAGGGATAATGTTGTAAAAAAAAAAAAAATTACCCAGGCATGGATTCTGTCAATAAAAAGTTACTATAATGAAAAAAAAAAAAAAAACTTCCAGGGCTGCATTTTACTATATTAAGTCAAATTATTGCCTCCCCCCTTTCTGTAATCAATAAATAGTAAGCACAACTAAATCTTGAATTCATTATTGATTTGTCAGTTTTATGATTGTAAAGATTCAGTCTATTGTAGAAGATTATTTTTAAAAAGCAAACCTGTTTTGTTCTAATGTTTTCATCAAGGATTATCAAGAACAGTATTAACCCTTGATATATTCCTACTAACTGTTTCCCGAGCTCACCAATCCATTTCTTGCCTTCATGAATTGGCACAAGCCATTTATCATGTCAATAGGTGCTGGACATGGTGAGTATTGAATAATACCACCCAAAAATTAATTTACTTTATTTTAACAAATAAGAAACAACTCATTACTAATGTGAAAGTTATTTCCAAATCAGGTGTTTCTCTATATAATCAGATTTGTTAAAATCCAACTTTAAAAAATTCAAAAATAGAAGAATAGCAATGAGAAAAAGATGGGGCATACAATAAAACTTCTTTTTCCAATCAGCTACTGATACTGAAAAAAAAGGATATTAATATCAGAAAGAACACAAACATAAAATATAACAATTTCATATCAAAGTTTAATTGATATAAATCAGTGACCATAAAAAGGAAACATAAGGAGTTTTAAAAGTATTTTAATCAAATGTGGAAATATGATTACATGATGGCATATGTATAACTTATATCAGATTGCTTGCTATTGTGGGGAGAAGGGCTGGAAGGAGAGGGAAAAAAAAATTTGGAATTCAAAATTTTATAAAGAATGAATGTTGAAAACTATCTTTATACGTAATTGGAAAAAATAAAATACCAATTGTGAAAAAAAAGTATTTTAGTCAATAAAAACTTGATTTATTTGCCAAGCAGAGAGATGCACTGGGCAAAAGAAACATCAATTTAGAATTTAAACTCATTTGTGAAATCCTACAGGGAAAGATGAAGATTATGAGCAACATCACCTCATGAAATAGAGGGAAGCAGTGAAGGGAAAAACCGATTTTTAAAATATTTGTTAAGACAGCTAATTAAGCCAAGTCACTCCAAGATTATCTAGTGAAAAAAATGGAAGGACAACAAATGAAAATGGAATAGATTTGCAAAGATTTTTATAAGAAATATTTTTCATCATCAAACACAGTAGTGCCACATTTAGATTCTAGCATCACAGTTGTGATTTTTATTGTATAGGAAATAAAAATGGTAACATAGAGAACCAACAAAGGAGATATAACAAGTTTAGAATAAATGTGCATAGTGGAACATATCTACTGGAAACATCATAGTGGTGAGGATGTGAAGGGATCTATTCATAAAATATATGAAGAAGAAGAAGAAATCACAGAAAGAAGAAAAAAAACTCAGACTTTGTTAATAATCCCCCTTTAAAAGGTTAACTAAAAAAATGTTTCCTTAAAAAAGGAACATCAATAAATGTGACATTTTCCCATCTTCATAATATTTTATAAAAATTATCTCTACATATGTAATATCCACTATCCCAACTTCCCTTCCCTTCTCCCCCCATACCACTGCCTGATAACCAAACATGTTACATTTCACTCCTTCTCCAGGATTTCCTGGTACTCTTAAGAGAAATTGAGGGTGTCTAAACTCTTAGCAAATGCCTCCAGCCTCATCTAATGGTGTTTTTTCAATTGAATAAAGATCTTCCATGTCCAAATTCCCTTTACTTCAAAATGTATAATAATAGATACCAGACAGCTTTGCTCAGTTTCTACGGAGCCCAGTCCCAAATTTCAAGTCCAAAGCAAGCCATCACTGGGCTCCAATATCAGGCATTATGGCTTCTCTGGGCTTCCCTGCTAGACCATCTTGCTCCAACAACCTGCTTTGAATTCTGGCTTCAAGTTCACTATGGCTCAAACTTCAGTCCTATAGGGATCACATTGGCAACTGAAATGAAACAGTACAGAATATCCTTGGGCCCAGTATTTCTCCAACATAGATAGAAGGAAGAGGAAGGTATCCATCCTCCTAGGATCCTCCACTGTGAACAAATGGTGATTTTCAGACCTCTGGACTCAACAGGAATGAGCATGCAGAAATAAAAAGAGACTATCCCAATCTGGGAGTTTTTAAAGATACAGCTTGTTCCATCTATGTTGTCAAAGAAAGGAGATTCCTTTCAACTGCATGGTAGGGAACATAAACAAGCAAGGTACCTCCATGTTAGGTAATCTGAGCATGCTCTAAGACTCTCATTCCATATGCATTGAGAGCATTTTCAGTGAGGATATTAGTAACCATCAGGTAGGATATTGCAAGCAATATTCCCCAATAGCTCACATCTCTTTTACTACAAAATTGACTGAAAGATGGAGAGAATACAAGATCTCATTGTACTTATGGTTTCTAATACATTTTTTTTAAAATTGAGGGATAGAGAAGAATGCTGCCTTTAGACTGTTTTTCAACAAAGTGCTGAGATTCCTTGAAAGGCAGATGTAGGGACTAGACATATGACTTCTGTGAGATAGGGAACTTCTGGGTAAAGAAACTTTCAGTTTGTGTTTGCTTTTCTGCAACATAGAGTCTTAGAGAGTTTCCAAGATCACCAAAAGATTGTGACTTGACTAAGGTTTCACTGTCAATATATGTCAGAAGATGGGCTTGAACCCAGGTCTTCCTGTCTTTGAGGTTGACTCTTTATCCACTTCACCATTAAGTTTTGCTCTTCTTCTCTCCCTCCTTCTCTCTCTTTGTCTCCCTGTCTTTGTCTCTCTCTCTCCTCCCTCTCTCTCTCTGTTTCTCTGTTTCTCTCTACCCCCTCTCCCTTTTTCTGTTTCTTTGTCTCTTTGCCTCCCTTTCTCTCTGTTTCTGTCTCTCTCCATCTCTATCTCTGTCTATTCCCCTCTCCTCCCAAACTCTGTCTCTGTTTTTTTCTTTGTTTCTCTCTCCCTCCCTTCCTCTCTGTCTCTCTTTCTCTCTTTTGCTTCCTCTCTTTCTCTCTTCCTATTTCTCCCTATGGATGGTGACATCTTCCAGATGCTTCAATTTGCAGATATGATTGTGATAATTGTATCAAGACTTTGAATTTTGCAGGAAATCTTGGAAGAGAATTTGAACCACTTGAAAGTTTGACCTAAGTAGCCATAATATAAAGATCAAGTGTATGAAAAAATGGGAAAACAATTTCCTCTGTTATCCAGATCATAATATGCAATTGCCTAAAAAACCCGTAGATATAGATAGACAGACAGACAGGTAATCTTGGACAAACTCTACAAATAGACAATAAATTAGGTCTAGAATTAAACAGGTAGAGAAGCTAGAGCTAGATTGCTTTTGGTAAATTGCAAAGTTTATTTAATGACCTAAACTTCTAGAAATAATGGGCCACCTTTTAAATACTTGTGTTATTGTATGACTGCAAGAAGGTATGATGGATAGAGTCAGCCTTGGTGTCAGAAAGGTTTAAGTACTGCTTCTTATATATTTTGTCTTTGAAATTGAACAAATCATTTCTCAGTTCCATAGACTATTCTGTAAGACTAAGTTTCAGAATAGGTATCTGCTTGCACTGGTAGAAGGAAATTGAGTTCTAGTTGTATAATTATGAGTGCAACTAATAAATTAACATTGCTGTTCAAACAAAACAAAAAACAGAGGCCAATGAAGGGATACATGGTGAGTATGAAGAGGTTGCAACATATAACAAAGAACTCCAAAGAAACACTTGAATAAAGGATGGCATTTTTAAAAAAATATGTTCAAAAAAAAAAACCAAAACAAAACAAAATCTAGCTTCTCATGTGGTAAAAATGAGGGATAATGGATCACAGTCCATGCCTTTCATTTTCATCCTTTCAACATCAGGGGAAAGTGAACCAAGTATCTGACATTTGGAGTGTATGTAGGGATGTGCTGGAACCTGCTCCAATTCTCATGAGAACCAATTGTTAAATTTTCAGTGTAATAACTTACATCTTGGAAATTGGCAAATGCTACTAATCAGGGTTTGATTGGTTGTCCAGGCTTTAGAAAGTAATTGAGAAAATCTTATTAAAACAGATTAAACTTAAAAGTGTGTCATGTGTATTCATATTTTTGTTGGAGAGTAAGTTATCCACAAAACACTGGGTGTACTATTTGAGGTAAATTTATGGGATGACTTGGAAAAGGATTATGCAGGCTGGGCAGACATGTATTGTTTGTAATATGCATTGGATATTCACATGGATAAGATTGCAGATCCATGTGAGGGTTTGAATCTTTGAGCAGAGAAAGGGAGAAATAGGGAGGCAGAGAAATAAAGAGACAAAGAAAGATGGAGGCAAAGACAGATACAGAGATACAGAGTAGGTATATGGAACAATAGGCATCAATGTCCCCTTGATCAACTTTCTAAGGTAATAATATCAATATTTATATCCTTTCCCATTATTTTGGCATTTCCCCAACATTAAATCATATAAAACCATCCTTCAAGGCTTAAGTTTGTGTTGCCTCCAGCATATATTTCAATAGTATACTTGACTGGCTAAGTTACTCTTCCTGATTTCATTTTTCTAAGTCTCATTTTTATTTCTTTGTACAGCTCAAACTTTGGATCTAAATGTGACAATTTGAAAAAAAAAATGACAAATCTACTCTTTTGCTTTGTCTTCATCTCAATTTCATTTACGAATATTCTTGGGATTATAGTATAATAGATTTAGGATTTGAAGGGACTTTACAGGTCATCTGGTCCAATAGCCTCAATTTTAGGAATGAAAAAACTGAAGTCCTTGAAGGTTAAATGAATAAATACAGATACAATGATCTCTGATGGGACTCAATAGGGTATGAAATCAAGCTTTTTGAGGACTTGTTTTGGTATCCATTACTTTTCTTTCTTTCTATTTTTTCCCTCTTTTCTCTCTCTCTCTCTTTTTTTTTTTTTTTTTTTTTTTTTTTTTTTGCGGTAAACATAATTAAATGATATGCCTACATAGCTAGTAAGTGTCTGAGGCAAAATTTGAACACAGGTCCTTCTAATTCAGGTCTGATGCTCTATCCAATGCTCTACCTAACTGCCCCTATTTAGTACTTTTCTTTGTTTTGTGGTGTTACTGATCATAATTTTCTCCTAGTTTCTTTTATAATGTTTCCCAAATAACTCTAGACACTAGAACACTCTGCTACCTTGGGTTCAGTATAAGGATATCTTGGGCAATCAGCATTAGGCAAATAGAAAGCTCCTATCCAATGCATTTTTTGATTAAATAACATCAAGCTAACACAACAGCAAAGCAAAATAAATAACAAGAAAAAAATCAAGCACTAGGATTTTTTCTCAGTACTCATTTATGAAGGGATATAATCTCCCACAGACTCCCATAAAAGTGAAAAAAAGGAACACTCCCTGGAAGGTCCATGCTACTAAATAAGGCAGGATTGTTAGGTGAGTTAGTATTGGATTTAGAATTAGAAAGACTTGGGTTAAACTCTTACCTTGGGCACTCCTTAGACAAGTCACAGCCTCTTATATTCACTCATCTATAAAACAGTTATATACATACATGTAACTATATGAATACATATAATCATATATATGTGGGGTCCCAAAAATCTTAGTGCATTTAAAAACTTTAATAGCTTAAAACTACACTAAAATTTGACTACCCTGTAAATGTAGAGATGGTATGTGTATGTATGGGTGTGATTTGTTTTGCTTTATTAAATAGCTTTGGAAACTTTCAAATTTTATATCTAAGAACAAACACACATTTGGATAAATTCTATTCTTTCATTGGTATAGGGAACTTTTGTTTTTGTTCAGTAGACTCTTCATGCCCCTGTGGACCATTTTTGTCCATGGGCTTTCCTTGGTAAAGATATTGAAGTAATTTGCCATTTCCTTCTCCAGTGGATTAAGGCAAACATTTGTTTGTTAAGTAGTTTACCCAGTGTCACAAAGGTAGTGAGTGTCTGAGACCAAATTCAAACTCAGGTCTACTGAAGTTAAATGGCTTGTCTAATGTCACAGCCAATGTTAATCAGAAGTGGGACTTGAACATGGGTAATTTTTTTTTACTCCAAATCAATCCTTCTATTATATTCACCTGATTCTCCTACTACACAGATATTAATTATTGTCATTTTAAATGAGTCAGGATTGCATCATGGCTGTAATACCTCTGGCTTCTGGCAGTTGACCAAATCTTCAGCACCATCACTTATGTCTCCCTTCTTTATGTCCTAGAGCACCTCATGACACTGCTTCTCTATTCCACTTCCATAGCTATTCAGAAACTTACACCTCCTCAGCCCTCTTGCCCGTGAGGCCTTTCCTTTCCTCTGGTTGGAGAGAGTAGAGGGTGGGCAGTGGATATCTCTTGCTAGTTCCTCCATTTAAGGAGGGGGTCCATGGAAGCCCCTCATAATTTCCTATACATCTGTGCTCACGGACTTCATGCCATCATGCTGATTGCCCTTTCTCAGATGTCACAGGCTGTATTTTGCCTTTCTTTCTATCCTCTGGGTTTAGCACAGTGTATGGCAGGTAGCAGGGGCTTAATAAATGCTTATTGGCTGACTATGTGCTTTCCATATAGTCTATTACACTCTTTCAATATTTCTGAGACTGAGAATAAACATTTGCACTGCTTTTCATTTGCCCTTTCATCTGCAAACTATACTAACACACAGGCCAAGCCAATTACCTTGAAGCTATGATAATTCTCAAAGATCATGTTTTAGTAATTTAGAACACTGCAGAAGGAGAGGCAGATATGATGATTGCCTGGAATTCCTTTCATCATGACAAAGAAATAATATCATGCTTTCATCCTCCCTATGAAGAAAATAATTTGTAGCCCCTGAAAAATCACAGTTCTTAGTTACACATCTAAATGTGCATTAATGAACTCACATCACAGACTTGAAGAAGCAGATACCATGACTATCAGAAATGACTACTGGGTGATTATTAAATAACCATCTCATCTTGGTACAAACTTTGCTTACAAAATCATTCCAAGTGGAGTTGTAAACTTATCCAAGCACTGGAATTATGTTCAAAGAGGTATAAGACAGTGCATATCCTTTGATCCAGCAATACCACTACTACATCTGTATCCTAAAGAGATCATAAAAAGGGAGAGGGGAGAGAATGATCCACATGTACAAAAGTATTTATAGCAGCTTTTTTTGAGGTGGTAAAGAATTGAAAATTGTGAGGATTCCCATTGATTGGGGAATGGCTGAACAAGTTGTGGTATATGAACATAATGGAATACTATTATTGTGTGTATTTTTTTTTTTAAGAAAGAAAAAAAGGAAGAAATACTATTGTTTTATAAATGATGAGTAGGTGGATTTCAGAAAAACTTGGAAAGATTTACAAAACTGATGCTGAGTGAAGTAAGCAGAAACAAGAAAGATTGTACACAGTAACAGCAAGATTATGTGATGATCAACTATGATAGACTTAACTCTTCTTGGCAATATAATGATCTAAAACATTTCCAGCACTCATAATAGAAAATACTATCCACATTCAGAGAAAAAACTATGTTGTCTGAATGCAAATCAAAGCATACTGTTTTCACTTTTAAAATATTTTTGTTTTTTCTTTCTTATAGTTTTTCTTTTGTTCAGATTTGTCTTTCACAACATAACTAATATGGAAATATGTTTAACATAATTGTACATGTATAATCTATATCATGTTGCTTGCTGTCATGTTGAAAACTATATTTACATGTAATTGGGGAAAAAACCGATTAAATGCAAAAATAAATAAAAAACAAAAGCACTCTAGGAAGCTTTCCAGAACAATCTACATAGGAAAATATGGCTGCAGACCCAATCTTACCCATATCTGCATTCACATAGGTTTCATTCAGGATAAGTAATGTACACCTATAAAAGGCCCTTACAAGAACTGTAATTTCCCAGACTTACTAAAATACTTTAATCCAGTTGTTCCTTTGGAGTCTAGGCCATTTTGGAATAAAAGGAAACATGGGAAGATATCAATCAATTAATCAATAAATATTTATTAAATACATACTATATGCTTATCAATGGACTGATAAGCTCCTTTTAAGTAGCTTTGCTCTTAAATCAACCTTAAATAAATGTCAATCTTATAAAGCTATCCCATGTATACCAAAATATTCACAGCAGCATTTCTCTTGTAGTAGCAAAAAATTAGAAACAAAGTAAACCACTAATTGTGGAATGGTTAAACAAATTATAGTGCATGAATATAATGTAATATTATTTTGTCAAAAGAAACAGCAAATACAGCGAAATATGGAAAAGCTTCAATGTGCAGATACAAATTAAGGTGAGCAGAACCAGAAAAACAATATATATAATAAACACAACAGGATAAATGAGAAAAGGACAAAAACAACAAAATCAAATTGAATCTAATTGCAATGATCAATCTTAGTTCCAAAGAAGAGATGAGAAAATGGTTCATTTTCCTCCTTCTTTCATTGTGGGGAAGAAATTCATTTCTTTCCTTCATTCAAGGTGGGGAGAAATGAAAATGTAACATTGTATTTATTGCCATATACATTGTTTCATTTTGTGAAAACTCCTTTTTTCTCTTCTTTTATTCTTTGTTCGGAGAGATAACTCAATGAGTAGAAAAGAAGAGAAAGATATCTTGAAAATGAAAGGAAGATAAAAGACAAAAAGATATCAATAAGGACAAAAATAAACAGTTTATAGCAAAAAGAGAGAGAAAACAAAAAGCCTGTGGCTGCTTCATTTTCATGTTCCAAATGAACCCAGTACATGTAGTCATAGTCAAGTGCATATCCATACATTCATGGATATACATACTGTATACATAGTCTTCATGCAGAACTATTGATACATTTGCACCAAATATAATCACATATAAATGCATGATATATAGTATCACTTAGTAGTGGCATAAAATCAAACCAAACAGAAGTATCATATACAAATATATGCCATTAGAGCATCAAATAAAACTTTATACATTAAACCAAATAAGTCATCATAGTAATATATAACATAACATGTTGGAGTTACATACAAAGTATTATAACAATGAATACTATTTAGCAATGTGTAACTTCTTGTAGTATCTTCTCTGGAACATTTGTCAACCAGTTCACTGATTTTAATATTATTGTATGGGAGAAGTTAGTTAATATGGGGGCAGGGGAGAAAGGAAGAAGTCTGATAGACAGTATATGCAGTTTTCCATATCCATATTCCTTCATTTCCAAAAAATGGAGACATTTTCTCAACTCATCCTTGGGTTCTAGCTTGAACATAATTATATAACATTCAATTTTTTTTTTAATTTTACATTATTGTTGGTTTTGTAAATACTGTATTTCTGGTTCTATCTCCTTTTTTTTTTTTTAATTAAAACTGTTTATTTTTGAAATATATACACAGATAATTTTCAACATTCTCCTTTGCAAAACTTTGTGTTCCAAATTTTTCTTCTTTCCTGCCCCCCATCTCCTTCCCTAGAATGCAAGTAATCCACTATACTAAATATGTGCAATTCTTCTATACCTATTTCCACAATTATGGTGCACTAGAAAAATCAGATCAAAAAGGGAAAAATGAGAAAGAAAATAAAATGCAAGTAAACAACAATAAAAAAAAAAGTGAGAATGCTATGTTGTGATCCACACTTAGTCCCCATAGCCCTTTCTCTGGGTACAGATGGCTCTCTTCATCAAAGACAATTGGAACTGGCCTTAATCACCTCGCTATTGAAAAGAGTCACATCTGTCAGAACTGATCATCATGTAATCTTGCTGTTGCTGTGTACAATGTTCTCCTGGTTCTACTCACTTCACTTAGATCAGTTCATAGAAGTCTCTCCAGGCCTCTCTGAAATCATTCTGCTGATCATTTCTTCACAATATTCATATACCATAACTTATTCAGTCATTCTCCAAATGATGGGCAGCCACTAACTTTCCAGTTTCTTGCCACTACAAAAAGAGATGCTACAATTTTGTACACTTGGTCCTTTTTCCTTTTTTATGATTTCTTTGGGATACAGGACCAATAAAGACATTGCTAGATCAAAGAGCATGCACAGTTTGATGGCCCTTTGGGCATAGTTCCAAATTGTTCTCCAGAATAATTGGATCAATTCACAATTCCATCAACAATGCATTAGTGTTCCAGTTTTCCCAAATCCCCTCTAACATTCATTATCTTTTCCTGTCATCTTAGTCAATCGGTAGTAGTATCTTAGAGTTGTCTTAGTTTGCATGTCTCTGATCAGTAATGATTTAAAACATTTTTTTCATATGACTATAAGTAGTTTTAATTTCTTCATCTGAAAATTGTCTATTCATATCCTTTGAAATGGTTTTATTTCCTGTACATTGCATGAGTTACAATGCTTCTCTGAATTTTTTATATTCATTGTTTTTTACATTGCAGTAGCATTCCATGATATTCATATACTACAAACTGACTGATCATTCTCCAATATGGACACCTATTTTGTTTTCAGTCTTTTGTTAGTACAAAAGTATCCAATGTTCTTTTTGTTATACCAGGAGTTCTTAATCTGGAGTTCATCAATAGGTTTAACATATTAAATTTGGATGAGGAAAAATACATTTTTTATTTTCACTAATCTCTAACAAATTTAGCATTTCCTTCAACTGCAATTTTTTTTTAATCATCATTCCAAGGAGTATTCATAGGCTTGACCAAACTTCCAAATAATCCCATGATATACCAAAAGCTTAACAACCTCTGTTCTAGACTTTTATGACCTGTGTTTGGTCTGTAGTTCCTTCTAGCATTTAGTGGGGCATGAGCCTGTGCCTTCTTTCTACATCTGACCTCAATGTTAGGGTATTCCCCCTAAGGAATTAGCTAGTTGGACCCATTATGATACAGCCTTTTTCTTTTACAGAAAATAATTTTCCCAGCCTTTATGCATATTTTCTAGAAGCGTTTTTTGTTCTTGGTCTTTATCTCTGTTGAGGCTGACCTGAAATAGCCTTCTATAAACATCTGGGATACAATGAGTTTTCATTAATTACAACATTACCAGTCTCAATATATAAATAAGGGGGTTGTACATCTAAGTACAAACTCCTTAGATGACAAAAAATATTAGTTTCAGGGCAGCTTGATGGTGGATAGAGTTCTGGCCCTGAAGTCAGGAGTACCCGAGTTCAAATCTGGCCTCAGACACTTAATACTTCCTAGCTATGTGACCCTGGGCAAGTCATTTAACCCCAAATTTGCTGGAGCAAAAAAAAAAAAATATTAGCTTCTTCAGTAAGAAATTCTATTTTCACTCTCCTCTATACAGGGACCGAATAAGAATGGCTTTCTTCACTAGCATTGAACTTCGGAGTGCTCCTTATCATATTACAAGAAACTCACAGTAGCTAAGTGTATTAGAAGATCCTTTATGATCAGCAGTTCAAAGGTCTACTCCAGTTGTTAGTTTATTGAATTCTTTCTTCATCTACAAGAAGAGCCAGAAGTTCTAGAATTTCAAATATGTTCACTGTTTTTAAGGCTGTTCTAGATGTAGGAATTCTGCAACTATTGGTTGCACAAGGGAGTTTTAGCATTAAGCCTTAGATGATCTAGGTCAGTTTCCTAGGAATTCAGCTTCTCTTTATACCTAATCTAGTCAATCATTGCCTTTGACCTCAGTACTTTCACCTTTTACTATTTTCTACACCTTTCTGGAACACAAAGTTAGTTTGGCTTCCCGAGTTCAGAGATATGTTCCGCCCAATTCCCAACTTTTTTAGCGTTTATTTTACCACTGTCTCCATAACTGGATGCCCTAATCTGGATATCCATTTTCTCACTCTCTTTTTTTAAAGTCCTGTTGACTAAACACTCCAGAACCTAAGAGTAAATTTCTATTTATGAGGGAAAAGAGAATGTACAAATTCTGAAATAGAAGTATCTAAAATTTATTTTAAAAAAAAATACATTTGAGGCAGTTAGGTGGCACAGTAGATAGAGTATCAGTCCTGAAGTCAGGAGGGCCTGAATTCAAATCTGGGATGCTTAACTCTTCCTAGCTGTGTGACCCTAGAGAAGTCACTTAACCCCAATTGCTTCAGCAAAAAACAAAAACAAAAACAAAGAAAATTTAATGATATCATTTTTATATCCTCTAAATCTATTCTTGCATCTCCCCTCTTCTGAAGAACTATCTCTTACCACAATAACAACAATATTGGCAACAAAAATTAAGAAAAAGGAAAAAAAAAGAAAACAAACAAACCAAAAAAAAAAAAAAAAACATATAACCAAGCAATACATTGGAAACAATCTGACAATATATAGTTATGTGTTACCCTGGGCATGACACTTAACTTGTTTGCCACAATTTCCTCAATTGTGAAATGGGGATAATAATAACACCAACCTTGCAAAGTTGTTGGAAGGATCAAATAAGATAATATTTATAAAGCACTTAGTGCAGCATTTATTCCTTTTTCTTCCCTCTTCCATACACTTCCCCAACTTTTCAAAAGGGTGGAGGGGGAGAATCATATCTTCTCATATCTCTAATTTGAAACCAAGTTGGTTCCTTGTAATTTTGCAACATTCATTTTCAATTGTTTTATAATGATTGTTCATTGTGTATATTGTTTTTCTGGTTCTGAAACTCCACTTTTCATTACTTCTATTCTCAGTGTTCATGGCATTCATTGTTTTTTATGACAAAGTATCTGTCCATTGTATTCATAAGCTGCAAATTATTTAGCCATTTTATATTTAATGGTTATCTATATGTGTAAAATATTGTTTAACAATATACTCTCCTTAGAATGACTCCATATAGTAGCCAATAAATGGTCATTATTCACATTTTACAATGTGAAAACTGAACCCGAAATGACTTATCCATAGTAGCATAGCTATGGTAAATATTAGAGTCAGAATTCAAAACCAGTTGTCCAGACTTCATGTTCTTTGTTCTTTTGAGTGCACCACATTGAAGGGTAAGATAAAATGTGTGAGAAAAGGAATACTATGTAGTCTTAGGCTAGGTAGTTTAAAATTTTTCTAAACCATTTTAAAAATTATTCTATTCAACTACACTTCTACTTGCTATTCTACATCCCAGGCTCATGACCTTCTCCAGACTGGAAGACCCATGTCATGATTTAGTTTCCTCTTAGTCCAAGAAGTGTCTTTCAAGCAAAAACATTTCCATACCAGTTCAAGATTGGGTCACCTACTCTTGACAAATTGGATTCTTTGGTACATTCTATAACCCTTTCGATCAGGTAGGATCTTGATAGTATAAATGGGTACTCTACCCAATCACTAATATTGCTCCCATCTGAAATACTCATACCCTGAAAGTACTCATAGACCAAGGTATCTGGCACAAAAGACTTTGGCCCCATTTCACAGAAAATAAAACTGAAGGTCCAGGGCTATTCATATTGCTTAGCAACCAATAGCAGAAAACATAATCTGATTTTCTTCTTCCGACTCATAAGGCAGTTAGAGATGTCAACTACCTTTTTTGTCCTTATGAGTGAAAACAAGCTCTCTTTAATTGTCTAGTAGTATATTTCTGCCTCTTAAGTCACTCATCTTGTTTGTTTCACCCTACTTACCTACTTCCATTTATACTTTCAAGATATACTCATTGAAATTCTTTTCATGAGGCTATTTCTTTATCAATCAATCAATCAGTATGAATTTATTCATTGTTTTCTAAGTACCAGGTTAGGCACCAGAGAGACAAAGATAAAAGTGAAATAATTCCTGTCTTTGAGGAGTTTACATTCTAGCCAGGGATGACAATATGTATATATACAAAGGTATTTACATGTAACATCAGCTTCAATAACCTCTCCCACAGAATATATAGATGTTATTACTGTATCTTTAAGAGATGTGCTAGCATTTGAAGAAACAGATTAATTAATATTCTATGATAATATGGCAATGAAAAGCCCATTTTCTTTTTATTCTTGGAGAAAGATTGGATGAGTTTTGGAGAAAGAGGATGAAGAAGACTTCTTTCCTTATGAAATTCTTTTAAAGTTTATCTTAAAGAGCTAAATGATGTGAGACCATTCTCAAAAGTGAAAAGAAGTCATTTGAGTCCTTACCATGAGGATTTGAGGTGACTTGGGCTGTGATCATTATCACAGCTAAAATACTGTAAATAATTATCAATGTCTTGTTTATTATTGATTTCTATGTTAATGCACTATATATTCAGTATTTTTAATACTTATTTAATCCCTAGGAAATAAGGGAATTTAAATTTTAAACTTTTAGCTATATCTGAGTAGCAACTGATGGGAAAAGTTTCTCCATTTTTAAAAATAAATAATATTTGATTAACTGGGATGACTCTCCATTTTGTTCATTGAGCTATATGTTGAAATATAGAGAAATACTCCTAGATTATGCAATAATTTGGAATTATGAGATTAAATATGAAAACAAATCAAGTAGTATACTGAGGGATAACCAAACAATGTGAATAATCTCAAACACTTTTGAAACTTGTTAAATAGAAAAAAAAATGTATAATTTAGAGACAAGGTAATTTTTAAGGCATCTTTAACAGCTGACAGTAAGGATGAGAATCCTGCCTGTCACATAGTGACAATTTATCAAACACTTACTGATCGATTGATCAGGAAAGATTTTATGTAGAAGATGGCACTTCAGCTGAGCTTTGAGGAAATTAGAGATTCCAAGAGAGAAGAATGAAAGATGGGAGTGTAATCCAGGCATGAATGCAGCCAATATAAAGGCATAGAGATGGGAGTTGGATGAAAAACATAAGAAACAAAAGAAAGGCCACTTTAGCTAGACTGTAGTATGAAAATGGGAGTATTAAACATAAAGCTGGAAAAGTAGGGTGGAAAAGACTCAGATTGTAAAGGACTTTAAATGTCAAACATAAAAAAATTTACCTTTGATAAAATTTTAATCAGCAAAAGGCAACATTGGAAGTTGGCCTCAAAGTCAGATAGAGTAAGTTCAAATTTTGTCATAGATATATTTTGATTTTGTGAGCATGAGTAGGTCACTTAGTGGCTCAGTAGTCTAAGGCAATTCTCTAAAATTATAAATTGGAAAGAAAGTTGGATTTACTTTAGTAAAGGGAGTAGCCTCACCCGGGAGTGCCCCATACCAATGATATCACATGTCCCTATCCTATCCTAGATCCACTATTAACATAAACAAATATGTTACTATCAAAACAATAGCCACATAGATCACAAACAGAGCCTTTCATTTAATCCCACTCTAACCCCTCAGGGGGGAAGGGGAAATACTCTTCTGATTAAGGTTTTATGTTTCTGCCCTTCCCCCACTTACCTTACCAATGCAAACTATGTCGTGGTCTGGTAAGGAATCATTATCTGGTTATAAATATTTTGGACCTTAGCAAATGAGGGGAGGGAGTGAAAAATGTCAGTTATTCAAATCCAACACTCATTGAAAGCCAGTTTGAATCACTTCATTGCTTAAGGAACCAGAATCCTGTCCTCTGTCTCTTTGTACTCCTCAGTTGTTCTTCAGCCAAACTAGACAGGACTCTTATCATTCCTCATGCTTTCCAGCTTCTTTATTAGTGAAAAGACAAATTTCCTTGAGGAACATGAAGGCAAACCAGGGCATAGAAAAATATTCTTATACCCTCCATTCTTTTCCCTTTCACCTTGAAAAGTCCTATCTGAAAATAACCAGGTCTTGCTCTTAGGAAAGTTCCTGGATGCATATACTCAATATAATCAGATATTTAGGGGTTGTCTAATCCAACTCTTTTTTTGCAGAGATTGAGATCCAGAGAGGACAAGTACTTTTCCCAAAGTTGCACAGCAATTCAGTGGCAGAGCTTAAATTGGAATCTAAATTTCCTGATTCCAGGCTCATGTTGTTTCCTTTATATCACCTTGCCTTCCTAATGCAGTTTTATTCTGATAGCTATACATGGCATTTGGCTTCCCAGTCACTGAACAACATGTGTGAGTAAAATGGTCATGTTCTTGGCAAGAGGGATGACAATCCATGGGCCTAGATATTTCACCTGACTCTCTTTGGAAAGATTTCCCAGTTTGTCCAGGCGATGGGACTAGAAAGAGGATTTCCCTATGAATGTCTGGTATTATTCTGTCTGGCCCCCATCTTCTGGATATGCTGGACATTCAGTAGGCTGTAGTCAGCAGGAGGGCTATTTTTGCTTGAGTGATTAATTAATCTTACATAACCCCTAGGTAATTCAGGCCAAGGTCAATCAGCCTGTTGCATAAAAGACACATGTGTGTAATAGGCAAGGGAGCTACCACAGCCCAAAGCCCTTTAACTGACGCATAGGTTTGGTAGCATGTAGCTGTCACTATCCCTTTGAATCTCAGGCTGTACAAACAAGTTTCTAAAGGCATTCTTACAAAGCTACACCTTCCACATAAAAAAGTCTTCTACCAATCTCTCCTTCCCCAGAAACTCATTCAGCCAATACTTAAGACCAGACCATGGACCCAGATCCAATGCCATTGCCAGCTTTCTCTCTGGTCCTATACTGCCCTGGCTGCACTACTCTGAGTACTATTAATAGAAACAACCTATATGTACATGTACTGAAAGCATATTCAACTCTCTGTAATGTACCATGTTATATACCTAAGAAAGTTGGGTTTGGCCCTGATTAGTAATTTCAGTAGCATGAAAAACCCCTCCACTGAGACAGATTGGCAACTGTTTGTGACTTATAGTGTTAGAAAGTTGCCTGACAGATTAAATGACTTTGTACAAGGTTATACAATCCATATGTGTAGAGACAAGAATTAAAAGAGATCTCCTTGATTCAATGGCCAGTTCCCTATCTCTACCACACTGCCTCTCACTTACAACTATGTAAAGTATAATAATGATAAAAGCAACAAAATCTCCCCAAAGAATCTAGAAGAAAAAAAGAAGAAAACCAAAACCAAATGTGATCTTTTAGTCATTATTATATTAAAATTAATATATACATTATAAAATAAGAATCTAGAAGAAAAAAAGAAGAAAACCAAAACCAAATGTGATCTTTTTGTCATTATTATATTAAAATTAATATATACATTATAAAATAAACTGAAAATAGTTTGGCGTATATGGTTTCAGATAAGATCACTTTTACACCATTGATTTAAATGGTTTGTTTAACTAAACTTTTCTAAGTTTAGAACAAGATAAAAACAACTTCATAAATACATCATGTTGGTTTGAATATGGTCACTCCCAAATATGGTATCCCTAAAATGAGAACTCTTTGAAAGGAAATAATTATCTTTAGGTATACACTGAAAAATAATGCTTTTATCAGGATGCACTCAGGTTTTATCTAAGCCAAATATTTTTGGGAGAGGGAGGAAAATATGGCACATGTTTAGACCAATATTGTAATAACTCTTCACACATATAGTACTTTGAAATTTAAAAAAAGCTTTCATTCATAATAACTTTGTGAAGTAGGTAGTGAGAATTTTATTATCCCCATTTTATATATATGGAAACTGAAGCTCAGAGAAATGGTATGAATTGCCCATAGTTATACCGAGAGTCTAGTTCTTTCCCACTGCACTATTTACAGGTATCCACCCAATGTGCAGAGTCATTGTTTTGTTGTTTAATTGTTTTCAGTCACTTCCAACTCTTTGTAATTCCTTTTGGAATTTTTCTGGGCAAAGATACTAGAGTGGTTTGCCTTTTCCTTCTCCAACTCATTTTTCAGATGAAGAAACTGAGGCCAACAGGGTTAAGTAACTTGCCTAGGATCACACTGCTAGAACACATCTGGCTTAGGTCTTCTTGATTTCAAGCCACTTGGTTACCCCAGCTGAGTTGTTATGGAAACACAGTTTGCAATGAAGTTTGTTAGATTGAGAATCTAAGAGGTTTGTATTTGGCATAAGAGGCTTTATGGTATTGTGAACAGGCAGCATAATTAGTGCAGGGCCCTTTAAGATTTCTAGCAGCTTTGAATAAGCCCCCATTTTGAGTCAGAGAGGATAGGCTAAAGAAGAAGGTGAAAGGTAACTGTTTGAAAGGGTCATTGAGATTTCAGACAACTAGACTGGAAAACAGTGATAACAGAAAAATAGCTACAGCCTACTTAAGGTAAAACAACCTCAAAGACGTTGAAAAGCAATCCATTTTAGGGACAGAAACTATTATAGCCCAAAAAGATTTGGGACATGATCATAAGATGGAAAAAGGAACAGGATGATGCTGATCATAAGAACAAAAATCCGAAGGTAATACATCTGCAAGAAATTGTTTGAAAAGATAATGAATATTAAATTATTATTTCAATGTTATTTTCAATAATTTTATAGTTATATTCTGGAACTGCCTTCTCACCTCCCTCCCACTGCCCCTGACAGACCAGATCTCTCCAGAGGGCTGCTGCTATATCCCCTCAGGATTTGAGAAGTAACCCTGAGCAGTTGGAGTGAGAAGCGTGGTGTGTTTTTTTCAATAGTATAAATTAAAAGTCCTCACTTATCGGTTGATATCAATTATTTAGTCAGATTAAGTTTGTTTTTAGAAAGAGGCATTTACTAAGATAGTATTGTAGGAATACCTAGTACACACAACCATTACCCTCAAAGGCTGGTGATACACTATCTCATGAATACATACATAATCTAGGGAAAAGTGGGTTCAAGTGTTGTTAAAGACATTTCATAACTCCAAGTCCTTTGGCTGAAATACTCATATTATGTCCTTAGATATGGCATAACTTTTATGCTAGGATCCATATTGAGCCGTGAATCTACTTTTCTTCATCTATCCTTAGCCCTCAGTGCTTAATACTAAGACCAACTACTACTGTGCCTATGCTAGGGTGCTTATGAAAAACCCAAATTCTCTGGTGCTTCAAAGTTCATAAAAGCCACCTCTGGTCAAGAGAAAGTTGTGACTGGGGACAAGTAAAAGTATTCTCCTTTCCCCCTCCCCCCAAATGACTTCTAAAGGACTTGGTTAGAATTGGGGTTTTTTGCCATTCTACTCACTCAGATCTTCGCCCCTAGTGACACGATTCATCAACCAATAATGAAGATACTAGTTGTGTGAAAGTCTGCTTGCCTCTCTTTCCTCAACTGTAAAATGAGGTCAATAATCACACTTAATTCCCAGAATTGTTTTATGACTAAATGAAATATATCCTTCCATTTTTTCTTCTTTCTTCCTATCCTTCCTTTCTTGTTCTTATTTGGTTAAAATATGAAGGCATTCACTTACTTTAAGTGGAGTGGAATAGTTGATCAACTGACAAGGCTCCTCATTTTACACTCAGTTCTATGGGGTATTTAATATTCTTTTCATTTATTATATATATATACATATATATATATATGCATGTATTGAGACTATCTAAAGGTATAGACGTGGCTCATGGTGGACAATAGTTATATATAATCAGAGATCTGATCTGGCCTAGAGCATTGCACTCAGCATTCTCTAGCCATCAGGAGTCATGTCTCCCTCAGGTACATCAAATCTAATCCAGATCCAGATCTAAAGGGATTCCCTTTCCTCCTTTCTACAGAGTAATTGGAGGGTTCTGTCAGCATTGTCAGCAGTATAGCTGAGGGGAGGAATAGGCAGAGTCCAAGGCTGCTGAGGCTAGGCCATCTCTCAACCAGTTTCCAAAAAGAGCTATCAAGCTAGAATATTTTCCACCCCCTCATGTATCTTTAGTCTAAGAGAATGATAGGTTAAAAATAAAAGTCATTTTTCTTGATTGCTTGTTTGGGGGTGGAGGGAGGGAGGGGAGATTGAGACTAGATAACTCTTTGTTTAAAATGCCCAACTGATTAAACCAAAGACCACTGAAAATAGCAAATAGCATTTAAA
Organism: Sarcophilus harrisii; assembly: GCF_902635505.1. Lineage (NCBI taxonomy): Eukaryota > Metazoa > Chordata > Mammalia > Dasyuromorphia > Dasyuridae > Sarcophilus > Sarcophilus harrisii. The sequence continues at coordinate 381,641,502 of NC_045427.1, read as the reverse complement.
ACATTTATCCAAACAAAACAGAAATAGAAAGCAGGGAATTATACAGAGTAGAATATACCAAGGAAAACACAATGGTAAAGGAGATCTTTGGCTGAGAGTGAAATAAAATACTCCAATTCAAACCAAGAGAGATAAAACTACCTTATCATGAGTAAATTAATTCTCAATAGCCTAGAATTATAAATCTGGAAGTCAAGGGATGTTTCAGACCAGATTGTCTACATATGTCTACATCTCTAGGGGATTCCAGTAGTCATTCTAACATTTAGAATTACCTCTTATAACAGTTTTTCTAAAAACCCTACCTTGAAATAAATCTGCAGCAAAGCCAGAAATCCCTTATAGAGGTACAGAGTTTTGTGCTCTGCATTCTATCAGTTAATTAGTTATGCCTCCCTCAGTATTTATTATACAGTACAATGCTATTCTTCCTCCACCTTACCTGGGTAACAGTGAGTGTTACATATAGTTTTAGTTTAACTTTTCCAATCCATCCCCCACAAAACTGCCAAAAGTACTTTTCCTAAGACATAGGTTTGGACATATTATTCTCCTCTTCAAGAAACTACAAGTAAACTATTTTGTTTGGCATTTAGAATTCTTCACCTACCTTTGTAGACACATTACCCCTCTTTAAAATTTTCCAAACTCCATTTCAGCAAAACTGACCTATTTGCTATTCCTCATACATCTCTTGACTTTCCCTTTGAATAGGCCTGGCTCTACTCTCTATCTCCACCTCTTCCATTAAAACTCAGTTCAGGCCACTTTATAATTTATATTTCTTTTATATATATATTTCATATTTATTTATCTGTATATTCAGTATTTCCCTCCAGTAGAAAATAAACTCTTTGAGAGCCGGGCCTGTTTAGTTTTTGCTTTTGTAAGCCAGTGCCTAGCATAATACTTTACACATAATAGGCATGTAATAAATGTAAAGTGAAGTAAGTTGAATTAATTTGTTTATGCATAAAAAGTATGTACAAGTTCTATTTCTAAACTCTAGGATCCTGGAAACATAATATTTTCACTTCCTGTTTCTTTCTTTTTTTCTCATATTTTTCTCCACTTTTGATCTGATTTTTCTTGCACAACATAACAAATATGGAAATGTGTTTAAAAGAATTACACATATTTAATCTATATTAAATTACTTTCTGTCTTGACAAGGGAAGAGAGAAGGGAGAGAAGGAGAAAAATTTGGAACACAGTCTTTAAAAAAATGTATGTTGAAAACTATTTTTATATATATTTGGAAAATAAAATACTATTGAAAGTTAAAATAAAGTGAAATAAAATAAACTCTAGGGTCCTTAGAGATAAGTACTAGTCCTTATTTGGGGTCTGGAAAACTTAAAGCCTGTGGTAATATTGTCTTTTTCCCTAGACTTTTGAAGACTTGGAGAAGATTCACTGCAACCTATTCAAACCTCTCCCTTTTACCCCCACCCCCCAAAAAAGAAAAAGAGCTAAATTTTGAGTCATGATTCAAATTTTGGACTTGGGTTTAAATTCCAGCTTTGCCATTTACTTATTAGAAAAGTGATTTTGGGTCATTCCCCTTTAATGGATCTTACTTTTTTCTTCAGTAAAATGATGAGGTTAGACTAGTTGATCTCTGAGGTCAGTCTTTTCCAGTCCAAATCTGTGATCTATGTGGTTAGTAGCTCTGGGATAGTAACTTACATTTCTCTAGTTTTTTTTTTTTTCATATATTTGAAACAAATACAAAATAGAATAAAAAAATCATTATCATGTGCACAACAGAAAGTAGGAAAGGATTCAAAATATGAAACAATAAATTTCCATTTCAAGAATGCCTATGTAATAAATACCACATATTATGTTCAGAACTGTACATCTTTGCTTCCTTGCTCTCTTCTGTGCACTTTTTACTTTATTCTTTTTTGCCCTTTCTTCCCTCTACTAGTCCTAAAAATTAATTAAGCATGTCTATATTTGCATGTATACATATACATATATACACATATATTTACATATATGAATGTATACACATACATATACATAAATATTTGTAATCATATTCATCCATATCTATAGTGTTTTAAAGGTGAAAAAGTACTCTTTTAGTACAACCCCATCAGGTAACTTGGGCAAGAACAATTATCCCCCCTTTTAAAGATGAGAAAAGTGAGAAAACATCTCCCTGAGAAGGGCACATATCTAATAATGACAGACCCAGGCTTTGATTCAGGTCCAAGCAGTTTTTTTCACTGTAGGATGGGACACTTAATTGTCAAAGAGATATCACAATATAGCGGCAGTGAGACTGAGTGGGAGTGCTTGTAGGTGGAGGGTGGGAGAGGGAATATTAAGAATCATTAGAAAGAATGCCATCTGTTCGTTCCCCTTCATTATTCTTGTAGTTATCATCTTTGTGCCTTTGGGCCTTTGTGAAATTAACTCTTGTTCAAATTATTATAATAACCTAACTATTCTCTCTGCCTTTAGGGTTTCCTTTAAATTTTTGTCAGTTCAAGCAATCAGAATGATCTTAAAGATCAAATTTCAACTATAGATTTGCTTCCGGTGCTCTCTTTGGGCTTCAGTTTGGAAAGAAAATACCTTTAGCTGGGGCAAGTATTAACAATGGGTTGCTGTGGGGATGTGGATGAGGTATAATTTCTGGAAAAGAGTCCGACAGGGAGAATTAAGTGATAAAATTTGACTTAGGGCCATGTGGAAGGCCCCACTTCTATTCTTTAGATTAGTGGCTGTACCATCTTAGATATTGCTAGATCCCTTAATGCACTCACCCTTTCCCCATCTTTTGGCTTTCAATTGGTGACTTCCTTCTTTGTCAAAACTCTGGCCAGAAACATTTAATGCCTCCCCACAGCTTGTAGGATGTCAACCTCAAATGTCAACCTCCCTAAAACAGTCCCTGATAATCTAGTCAAAAAAAAAAAAAGTTCCTCTTCAAAACTATTACAGTATTTTGTACCTCTTGTAGTATTTTTACATTTTGCCTTATATTATTATTTTTATGTCCCTTCATTCAAGTCTTTCTTTGATTAATAGTTCAAATAATAGTTCACCATGGCATGAAGGTGATCTGAGTTCTCAAAGCAAGCTCTCGCATGTCCCACCACACCAAGAAGACATCAACAACAAGGCAGTTTTTCTTGTTCAAAGACAAAGCTAAATCTGTAAAGGTTCATAATCAAAAAAGCTAGCTACCAAATGATGAATTTTTAGTCACATCAATTCATTTAGTCACATCAATTCATTCATCCTATTAGGATATGGATAGGTCCTAATCTATCTTGGTAGAATCATCACCAGTATTTTAAATAATTCAAGAAATGCTTATGTCTTATTGATGAGGTACTGGGTACCTAGGTGGAGTTGGCAGAGAATGCTTGAAGTACTGATAAGATTATTCCCTAAGACAAGCAGAGAAGGGCACTGATGGGGACCAGTTCAACCTTACAAGCCTACCTCCTGTGGAGGTCTTAGAGATCACCTTCCAATATTCAATCAGATGTCAAACTTCTGAGGCTAAATTTCCCTATAAACCTGTCCCTGTTCTACACTATCTTTGCTGAATCCCTTTTGGGTTAGCCTACCATAACATTCTGCCTCATGGTGTCTTTCTCCTCATCCCTCTTCTATGGAGGAAATTTCTCCTACTTTCTCCTACTTATAAATAATTAACTCTTTTAGGGTGCTAACCTCTTCTATGGATTTACCTGCCATTTAATGGCATACTCCCACTTCATAGAGTATTCCCTTTCTCTTGGTTAATTGTGAGTTCCACTGGGTAATTCTTTTCCATTGTCAATTATTAAAACCTCTTTCCTTGCTAACTATATGCTCTTCCAAATCTATTTCATATTTACCTGGTGTTTATTGTATCTTTTCATTTTGTCTATAAGCTTTTTCTCATAAATAAACATACTTTTCACCAAAGAGAAAGGCCATTGTTAATTTATCACATGACTGAACCCCAATAGTTAGTGCCTACACTAATCTCAATATTTGATGCCAATTACTCATCTCAACCCCAACATTTGATGCATACATCAATCTCATTAATTCTACCACCCTAAGCTTTTGCAAAGACAAAAATCATGTCTTGTTTATGTTCTCATCGTATCACATGTAATGAGCGATTCTTAAATATTTTTTGAATGAACATGTTCATAAAATTATCTGAGAGCACCACCCAACTCACAGGCTAAGTTCTTTAAAGGCAGATATTTCTAGTTTCAAGGATGCACATTTGCTAAAACCTCAGTTTACAAATCCCTATATTGTGTCAACCATTGGACACAATTAGGTTAAGGTAAAGTCATAGAGTAATAATAAAAATAGTAACTAAATATTTCCTCCATAAATATGGAACCCACTTTCCTACAAAAATATATAACCTCAATGAAGCAAGTGTACACATACAAGGAAACATATGGGGAGGCAGGTGCGGAGAAAATAAACATAGCCAAGGCACATGTATGAAGAAGCACACATATAGAAAACATGTGTGACTAGGGTGAACATATGAAGGAGGACATACGAGGAAATGTGGCCAGGGCACATAAAGAGGGGGGCAGATCATGTTTTTAGCATTGTATAGTGGCTATTTTCTAGTGATGATGCCTCTAGTCTCTGCTGAACATTGCTCTCCTAGAGGCTGCGTAATGTCTGCTAAGTGTTTCATTTCTGGCAGACACAATCAGGTACAGCCCTGCTAGACACTATTGCTCTAACTTCTGACTTCAGCTAAAGTCCTTGGCTATCTCTTTCTGTGAAAAGAGTGATTCTGACACAATCTTTCATTTCAGAAGTCAGATACTTTTTCATAAGTCTTTTAGAAAACTAACCACTCCTGCCATAAACATTTTAAAGTGGGGTAGGGGACAGCCTTTTCAACTTTTTCTCCTTGTGAAGGTACTGTTCCCTTCAGGGTCTTAATTAGGAAGTCCCTCACTTCCAGCAGGAGACTTGCATTTCCCTGCACTGTGCCCTTTAGAACAAAAATCAGACTTTCTTATCTAGGTAGCTATTGTCCTCAGCTTCAAGTTTGGCTTTTCTTCAGATTAGTTGCTGAGTTTAGAGATTGTGAGTGATCTCACTTTAGCTCATAGTAAATATTCCATATATCTCCTGATTTTAATTTTTGAAGATTATAGTATAATTTGTTATCCGTGAAGAACTCTTCACCTAATAGCTTTGGGATGAAGGTACCCTAGTTTTTCAACTCCTAGTCTAGAATATTCTTCCCTGAAGATTAAAAAATAGGGCAAAAGCCAAGATAAAGCTAAAACTAGGTGGGGGAGAGATGTCTCATTCTACTTGGCTAACTTATCTTTTTATGTAGATATGGACAGTATGATATGGACATAGATATGCATTATCTTTTTCTCTCTTCAGGTTATTCCCTGAAATTTCCACCTTCCTAGATGGCTTCAGATTCCTTGAAGTCTTCTCTACTACCTATAGCTTCTTTCAGGCCCATCCAGCTTCTTTGATGGGTTCCCTGATGTAACTTCCTAGTCTAGTCTTCCTATTGTCTAGAGACAATATAAAACCCAGCCATACAGAATCTCAGCCTCTCAGACTTGGTGGGTCACAATATACTATAGATCTAGTGATCAAATGTTTTCATTGCCTTCCAAAACTGAAGAAAAGTTCTGCACTGTCCTTGTTTGGGGGGAAGCAAAGTGAATCTCCTTTTTAAAAATGTTCAGTGGTTCACAAGTTTAATTTATTCTAAAAATCAAGCCTGAACTAAGAGTATGCTTGTGTTAGAGCCAAGCATATAACTAATAGCAAAGCCTGAGAAGCATGTGAGCAAACCCTCTTATCATTCTCTTAGCAGGAAAAAAAAAATTCAATCTCTTCAAATCACATGGGGGCATAGCAAGGAGTCTGTGGAAAGACAAACCAGCATACAAAAATCAGCATATCACATTTTGGATAGGTAGTGATATGAGATAAATATACTTTGGGGGTGTTCCAGTGCTGCAATAGCTATAGTAGCTCACAAGTCCTATAGAAAAACAGACTAATTTAATGAACTATTTGGAAGAGCAATTTATCATTTCATCACAAAGTATGATACCCTCAAACCACCAGACAACTTATTTCCTCTCCATGGGGCACTCAATGCTCATGCACTGACTTCCCCAAATATCATAGTATCCTAACTGCTTATCAGAGGGGACTTAGTTTACAATTTCATAGACTATCCCTTCTCTCAGGAGATATGATGCAGTATTGGCAGGTTTAAAAATGGAGCTAGGAAGAATTTTAAAAAAGGGAAAATGCTCTGAAATATGAGAATTATAGAAATCTTGATTTGGCTTTTAACCATCAGGATACATTTAGGAAATTGGCTCTTGATCAACCAACCTCATTCATAGTGTCAGATAATTAATTTTTTAGTGGACACATAGTTTCTTAGAACTTAGAACATACCTAGAAAAACCATGGCATTGTGTAATGGAAAGAGCACTGGATTAGGTCTGGGTTTAGATCCTAATTTAGTCACTTACAGTATGAATTTGAGAATGTCACTTAAGCTGTCTGAGTCTCAGTTTCTTCATCTGCAAATAACAAATTAGTTTGGTTGGTTTCTTAGCTCCCTTGAAACTCCAAATCTATAACACCATGCTTCAATCCTGTGTTCTGGTGATACTTCCAATTACTTTCACCACGGAAGAGACAAGAGGAACAAGTGCAGGAAGGAAGAAGTGGTGTGATGTGACTAGGTGAAAATCTTCATGCAATTGTAGAAAATGGGGAAAACACTATCTTGATCTAATTAAGCACTGAGGTCCATGGCAATACTGACTTATGCTAGTTCTATCCTGCTGATCCTATTGTTTCCTAGTCAGGATACCACATTTTAAGAACAGTTTAGTTTTATCCTCAGCTGTTGGTGTTTGTTCACTTGCTTTCATCTAACTTCATACACTTTTTATCAAATTATTTTGCTCTAGGGTCAACTAGATGGTGCAGTGGATAGAGCACCAGCCCTGAAGTCAGGAGGACCTGAGTTCAAATTTGGCCTCAGACATTTAACACTTCCTGGCTGTGTGACCCGGGGCAAGTCACTTAACCCCAATTGTCTCAGGGAAAAAAATATTTTGCTCTCTATCAGTCTCTATGAATACAGTATTGGAGGACCAGCAGTCAGGAAGTCAAATTCAGTTTCAGACATTTCAACATTGTTGTTCAATTGTTTTCAGTCATATCTAACTCTATGACTCTATTTGGGGCTTTCTGCGCAAAGATAATGGAGTGTTTTGCCACTTCCTTCTCCATGTCATTTTACAGATGAGGAAACTGAGGCAAATGGGCTTAAATGATTTAACTAAGGTCACACAGCTAGTAAGTATCTGAGGCCAGATTTGAACTCAAGAAAATGAGTCTTCCTTCCTAACTCCAGGTCTACTTACTTACTTTCTTTTTGCCTCCATTTCTTCAAATGTAAAATGAAGATAATAATAGCACCTACCTCCCAGGATTGTGATAAGGATCAAATGAGAAAACATCTGTAAAATGCTTAGCACAGGGCCTGGCATATAGCAGACATTATATAAATGATAGTTGTCATCATCATCATTATTATGATTGTTATTAGTCAATTGTTCTCATCTATTCCAAAGTTGGAGAATTTTTCTCCTTTATGCTCAATGTAAACTCAATGACCTTAGCTTGCTTTCTGTGGTGTTCCATCAGCTCCAAATTGCTTCTCTAGTCCTTACAAGCATTCCTGCCATGTGATTCCAAGCTTTGTGACCTTTAAACTCTTCACAACTCCAAAAGTTGTTCCTTTATGGCTTTCTAGTCTCAGTTATTGCTTAACCCTTTTTTCCTAAATCTAGCCTGTGTTCATATGGGAAATGAGTGTGAACTACAACATAGCATTTCCACTCTATCTGTTATTGTTTGCTTGCATTTTTATTTTCCTTTTAAGGTTATTTTTTACATTCTTTCTAAATCCGATTTTTCTTGTGCAGCAAGATAACTGTATAAATATGTATACATATATTGTATTTAACATATACTTTAACATATGTAACATGTATTGGACTGCCTGCCATCTAGGGGAACAAATCGGGGGAAGGAAGGGAAAAGTTGGAACAGAAGGTTTCTCAAGGGTCAATGATGAAAAATTACCCATGCATATGTTTTGTAAATAAAAAACTATAATAAAAATAAAATAATAAATAAATCAGGTGTTCGCCAATACTTAAAAGATTCAGATTAAGCTAAGTTTCCCATAGGTCTTCCCTAAGGATACATGAATCTTTTGAAATTTCTAAGTCCAATAATTTCTCATCCCCCTTTTTTTTTCCTCCGCTCTCCCCCCCCCCCCACTCCCCCAGCCAAACAACAGTGCAAATGATTCAGATTTAGCATCAGCCTCAAGGAATTAGAGGTTATATGTATCTTTAGTTTCTCCTGCTCCACAAATGACTTTTTCTTCAGAGTTAGTCCTCATGGTCTGTTTTTGGACTCTCTCTCTCTCTCTCTCTCTCTCTCTCTCTCTCTCTCTTTGATTAATAAACTTTTAACTTTATGTGGTATCCTCTTATCCTTGGTAAAAGGTCTACTGATTATTTTCCAAGTATTTTCTGAAACACCTATCTTAGAAAAGATTTTATATCAGTCTATTAGTATAGATAATTTACAGAAAACAGGCAGGATTTTTTCTCCCTATATAATTTAGTGAGTACTTCATATCTCCTCAAAGAAAAGGCTTTCAGTATCTTCTGTCGCTTAAACCATGAGGCACTCCTTTAGTTTGCAGTCCCTCATGTAGTTTTAGATATATTTTTGTACATTGGCATTCCAATTACTAGATATCCATCCGCTATACATCAGCATATAATGGACAGAGTAATACCACCGGAATCACTATTTAAGAATAAAACAATGAAAATGGTCTGGTTTGACTTGGAAAGGAACTCAACCGTAAATTGATTCTCTAATTATAACCTGGAAACAAAAGAAGAAGAAAAAAAATGACTTCCAGTGGTTCCCAACAATTCCAGAGCATTAAAGATAAAGATAAAGATTCTGGATAAGTCTCAATAATAAAGCACCTGATGGTACCTTGCCCCAATTTTCAGGATATGTTCCAGCAGAACATTTCCTGAATAATTCCCCCAAGTTTAAGGTTCTCTATTCATCTGCCCTCACTAAAACTATAATTCACTAGCCCCTCCTTTAATAGTCATCCAGAGGACATAATTATTTCAAAGCAAAGGAATATAATAAATTAGTATATTAAGAAAGGAAGCAATGAAACATTTACTCTATAAACCTGGGTCACTCAAAAACACATGCCACTTATAGGAAGAATAGACAGGAGTAAGGAATATAGCCAGGACAGACATGGAAAGAATGCATATATAAGGTCTACATGTGACCAGATTATCTAGGTAGAAGGGTAATTTGCATCTCCAACCTTGGAGGATTTCTGAGATCTTCCAGTGATGTCACTGCACTTCCCAATTGAGCCTACTCCATTCATGCTTGTGTTTGCTAGATGCTACTTTATCACCATTAAACTCTGCCCCATTGAATGCCACTCTGATGGACATGTAGGCTCTCCTGTTTGTTTAGTCTTTGCCATATGCTGTCAAGCTTATTCCCTACTGGACATAAGGCTAGGGAGCTTCTTTCCTTTCTACTTTTGGCTTTCACGAAAGATCTTGAGCTAGTTTTCCTCATGAGAAAAAAATGGGTGGATTTTGTTATGCTCTTTCCATTCAAAAGTCAGATTTTTTTTTTAAATAGCTCCTAAAGCAAATAAAAAAGGCAAGTAGTTCAAATATGGACCAGCAATAGTCCTAGAAGAGTAGGGAGGGAAAGAAAGGGAACTAAAAGCTCATCAGTTTTTTTTTTTTTTCCCTTAGTGTACTAAACTGTTACCCTCAGAATCTTGGCTATGTGGTCTAAATCTTTAATAAGAAATCCTCAGCTCTGGGTACCAAAGCTCTTGAGAACAAAAAGATATTCCTACTTAAATAGCCTCATTTGGAACTTTATCATGGAACTTTGTATGTTATAGAAATGCAGACAGAAATATAAATAGAGCCCATAGAAAACATAGGGACAGGCTACCTAGTTCAGCTCTTCTGTTCCAAATGAGGTAAACGTGACCTAAAAAGATTTAAGTAATATGTCCAAGGTGAAAGGTAGGTTCTCTGATTTTACTAATTTTTGTTCCATTCCATTGCTGAGCTTAGAGATTCTATGGACAACTTTATTGGAGCTTTTGGTTAGCATCCCACACACCTTTTGATTTTAATCTCTGAAGAGTACCCTCATTGTTATCCCTGAAAGGTTACTAAATGGCTCTAAGGTTTAGGTTTCCCTAATTTTTCAACTCTAAGCCTTTCATTCATTTTTGAGTTTATAGGGAAAGGATATAAATAAAAAAAAAAAAATCAGCTGCCTGTTATAGCAGATAGCAAGCTAGCCCTGGAGTTCAAGGCTAAATTGTTCTGGGTTTAAGTCTCACCTGACACGTACTAGATGGATGACCAAGGGAGTGACTTAATTTATCAAGTGTTCCAGGCAATTCTCGAAGGGAGTTGACAGAGTTTCCTCACTAAGAGTTCCCTGTATTGCTGAAATCACAGGTCTGGGATAAAAAAAGAAAGGCAAAGAGCCAAACAGAGCCTGAAGAGTAAGGTTATTGTCTCCTTTACCTGCTTACCTATGTTCCTAAAACTGTATGTTTCAGTCAGCAAAATCTAAAAAGGTTTTCAGCTTACATTAACAGGACCATAAGATTTATTTCATTTTTTAGGTTGATATTATACCATTTATTAAGATAATTCTTTGAGTTAATAGAAACAGCAAAGAACCAAAGGATTAAAAAGCAAGCTATGTAAAATCCCAACTAAAACGCAAATGTGTCTAATTATTCATTCAATAGCCAAAAATAAAAAAAGCCCCCAAAAGACAACACTCTCAATATAATAAAGTACTGAAAAACAATTGACAATTTTCAGTTATCAAAATTGGGGGAGTTACATTTTATGTTCTTTTTTCAATCAGGAAAAAAAAAAGCTTTTTGAATGTTATATAATATACCTATAACTCCAGATAGAAAAACACATTTTAAACTTTTAACAATTTTAATAATGTATAAATACATTATTTTACATGTTTCTTGTAGACAATAAGTTGGTTATGGTACATATAAAGCATGAAACTATTAAGATAATAAAGTACAAGTAAAATATGTGTCAGTTGTATGAGGACTATAAAATGTATAGAAGTGTGGCATAGTAGTCAGTTGGCTTCCCAGTCCAAAGACACAATACTGATATTCTGATATGTGTGTATGTGTGTGTGTGTGTGTATGTGTGTGTGTATACACATAGATACATAGATATCAAGTATAGATACATAGATAAACTTCTCCTTTCCCCAAGGGACTCCTTTAGTCTCTAAGTTGCCAAGCAAATATAGACCTACATTGGCACTGAGAACTCCTTACATTAATAAAAACATAGATCTGGTTTATTTATTATTTTTTAAGAAAGCAATCATGGGCAAATGACTTGCCCAGGCTCACATAATTCATAGGTATCAAGTATCTGAGGTCAATTTTGAACTCAGGTCTTATCCAGGGTCAGTGCTCTATCCACTATGCCATTTAGCTGCCTTGGGTTTAGTTTAATTTAAAAAAAAAAGATTTAGAGCATGAAAAGACCTTAGAGATGATCTAATCCAGTCCCCCTCATTTCAAAGAGGGGAAATTGAGGCCTAGGGAAATTAAGTGACTTGTGCAATATCTCTTAATAGAATTAATTTTCTCTACTTATTGGTCCATTATGGACATAAGGTTCTAAGAACAGAAATCCCTTTGGCAGAAATATTTTAATTTCCAAGTGGAGGCAGAATAGTTAGATGGTATAAGCTTAGATTCTTATGGTCCTTTCTGGAGTAACTAGTACAGTCCTGCAAAGTTGCCCAGTATACAGTAAATAGTAAAGGCTGTGAACTGAGAGTCAGAAAACTTGAGTTTAAATGAATGTTCTGTGATATAGATATGTGTGCATCTCAGTTTACTCTTCTACATAATAAAGAAATTCTCTATATCATTAGTGTCTATATGATTGCACATGTATAACATATATCCAATTATTTGCTGTTTTAGGAAGAGAGAACAGAGAAATAAGGGGAAAAATTTGAAACTCAAAATTTTGTAAAAATGAATGCAAAAAAGTTTTTATATATAATTGGAAAAATAAAATACATGGTTAAAAAGGAAAATAATCAGTGGTGTCAAAGCCTAATAGAGGCCTTTAAATAAACTTAAGATTTCCTGTTGCTGACTGCATATTTAGAAAACTATATATCCTATTCTATTTTATTTTTACTTATTTCATTAAATATTTCCCAATTACACTTTAATCTGGTTCAGAAAATACTAGAGAGTGCTGCCTGCTATATGTTTGACATTTCTTGTCTAGGTAATCTCTAACTTTAAATCTCCCAACTTTAAATTTGATAAATCTATTGGTACTGCAAATAGTCTATTCTGCCTAGAGAAAAGGACAAGTTCCTCCTCAGTTGGTTGTAATGCTGGTTATTGAATCACCAAGTGTTTTGAGTATAGAACTCTTAACTGTGGGAATAGAGGCCACCCACTTGAGAGAACAAGAGAGATAAGACCCTACCCCTTTGCTCCCCCATGACACAATGTTGTCTCTGTACAACATCAAGTTTCTTCTGAGGCTAATCTCTAGGCGGAAGGATTTCAACAATGTTGCCTGTAATAAGAGCCTAGCTAAGTCCCTCCAAGCCCCAGGGTCATGAGTTAGTGCCTTTGCTTTGGAGAGCTACCTTTGGTCTACTGGGAGGATGTATTTGGACTGATAAAGACCAGGCTGTGTCCAGTTATGGGTAGGAATATTGCCCTTGAAGGAGGGTAAGCTATTTTTTACCACATGCCCTATCTCTTATGCGCGCCCGGCAACATCCCACACTATCCAAATATTCTCTGCTGCAGAAGGTCATTGAGTTAAAGACTAGGACTGCCTTTCAGAGAGAAGGGGACATTTATTATTATTGTCATTATGCATAAGATCCTATGAGAGAGGGTTCCAAATGTCACCATATCCATTCTCTTCTCCAGAAATTTGCAATGGTGGGATGGTGATGGGTAGGGAAAGGAAAGTGTCCTTGTTTCACTTTTCTCCTTTTCCCCCTCCTCCTGCTCATGACACTTAGTGTCAATGGATTGTTTGCTTGGCCCAGGGACAAGCTGGCAGCTGGCCACACAGGGCAGTAGTTTATTTTGGGATGCTGACTGCCCAAGAATGAGAGTTAAGGCCTTGTGGGAACAGGAGGTAGGGTGGGGAAAGAACCTTAGAGCTACAAGAACATGGGGAAAGTGACCCTTAAAATTACACAGCTGCTTCTCCTAATATTGCTATCAGTTCTCTGATCATAAAAGCAGGATAGCAGAAAGGCCTGGAGGGACTTACACGAACTGATGCTGAGTGAAATGAGCAGGACCAGGAGATCATTATATACTTCAACAACAATACTTTATGATGACCAGTTCTGATGGACTTGGCCATCCTCAGCAACGAGATCAACCAAATCATTTCCAATGGAGCAGTAATGAACTGAACCAGCTATGCCCAGAAAAAGAACTCTGGGAGATGACTAAAAACCATTACATTGGATTCCCAATCCCTATATTTATGCACACATGCATTTTTGATTTCCTTCACAAGCTAATTGTACAATAATTCAGAGTCTGATTCTTTTTGTACAGCAAAATAATGTTTTGGTCATGTATACTTATTGTGTATCTAAGTTATATTTTAATGTACTTAACATCAACTGGTCATCCTGCCATCTGGGGGAGGGGGTGGGGGGTAAGAGGTGAAAAAATAGAACAAGAGGTTTGGCAATTGTTAATGCTGTAAAGTTACCCATGCATATATCCTGTAAATAAAAGGCTATTAAATAAAAAAAATAAAATAAAATAAAAGAAAGATTGGAGACTTTATAAAAAAGACATATTAACTATTATTTAGTAACATTTTAAAATAATAAAACATGGAAGAAAAATGTAAAAGTCAAAAAAAAAAAAAAAAGCAGGATAGGAGAGGAATCTCATTTCTAGGCAAAAAAAAGTCTTAGCCTAACCTCACACAACTCACCCATCTCCTACCCAACCATCATTTACCTTTCATTTCACTTCCTTCATCTTCTGTTGACATGAACCACTCTTCTATTAATTCATCATGAAATATTTTTAAAAGTTGGACTTTGTACTTACATGAACTGATGCTAAGTGAAATGAGCAGAACCAGGAGATCATTATATACTTCAACAACAATACTATATGAGGATCAATTCTGATGGACATGGGTATCTTCAACAATGAGAGAATCCAAATCAGTTCCAATTGATCAGTAATGAACAGAACCAGTTATACCCAGTGAAAAAACACTGGGAAATGAGTGTGGACCACAACATAGCATTTTCACTCTTTCTGTTATTGTTTGCTTGCATTTTTGTTTTTCTTCCCAGGTTATTTTTACCTTCTTTCTAAATACAATTTTTCTTGTGTAGCAAGACAACTGTATAAATATGTATACATATATTGCATTTAACATATACTTTAACATATTTAACATGTATGGGATTGCCTGCCATTTAGGGGAGGGGATGGAAGGAAGGAGGGGAAAAGTTGGAACAGAAGTTTTTGCAAAGGTCAGTGCTGAAAAATTACCCATGTGTATGTTTTGTCAATAAAAAGCTATAATAAAAAAATTAATTAATTTTTTTTAAAATTTGGACTTTGTACAATTCATTATGCTATCAATCAAGAGACAAAAAGAGATGAAGATATAGCCCTTGCTTTCATGGAGCTCAGAATGAATAAATATCATGGTAGCCATCTAGTACATTCCATACTTCAAATTAACTAGCATTTATTAAATGCCTCCTATATCCTAAGCACTGTGTCGAGTACTTAGAGCAAAATCCCCTCTATATTATCTATTAACAAATGGTCATTCAGTTCTTACTTGAAGGCCATATCAGGGCATTCCACATCCATTTTGAGACAGTCCTAATTATTATGAAATGTTCCCTTTTTGAGTCAAAATTTGCATCTGTAATGTCCACATAATTGTACTAGTTTAGTGCTATGGGATCAAGCAGAGTAGGTATAATCCCTGTCTACATTTTAGCCTGTTCAAATACCTATTGCCCATGTCTTCTCTCATCATGGTTTAACATCAGACATAATGATTTCAAATCACTTTGTCATTCTAGTTGTCCTCTTCTGGAATGTCCCAATTAGTATATGTTTTTCCTAAATGTGGATTGAGATCGAATATAGTACTACAGATATGGTGTAATTGGGATCAAGTACAGAAGAATTTTCATCTCTCTCATAAGAGACCATTACTATAGTTGCCAGTCTGTCCCTGGGCCAAGCACACAATCCATTGACACTAAGAGTCATGAGCAGGAGGAGGGGAGAAAAAAGAAGAGGACACTTTCCATTCCCTATCCCTACCCCCATCCTCACTTACCCATTGCAAGCCTGAAGAGAAGCAAATGGATATTGTGACATTTGAAACCTTCTCCCAGTTCTAGGATCCAAAGCATAAAGACAATAATGGCTACCATATTGGCTTTATTAATTACCATATCATATTGTCAACTCATATTAAAATTGCAGACCACTAAAACTCCAATATTTTTAAAAAAATACAAATTCTTGCTTAGCCACAATTGAAGTTCATTTTTTTTTTTTAGTACAATTAAATTTTATCTTGTTAGATTCAGTCCATCCTTCTAGTCTGTCAAGAACTTTTTTAGATTTTGATCATCATTTCAGCATGATACTTATCCCTCCCAAGCTTGGTTATTTGAAAGCTTGATAATAATGACTATTATTATTTCATCTACATCATTGATGAAAATGTTAAACAGACAAAGCCAGGAACAAATCTCCAGTGTATTTTACTAAATATTTCCTTTCAAGTTGATATCTGTCCACTAATAACTACTTTGTTTGATCAAATTCTAATCAACTCAATGTCCCTATTATCTAATCCACATTTCTCCATCTTCTCTACACATACACACACACACACACACACACACACACACACACACACACCAGCAAGAGTGAATTCATTAAATGCTTTGCTGATATCTTCAGCATTTTCCTGATCTATCAGTCTAGTGACCCTAAAAAAGAAGGAAATTAGGTTACTTTGGTATGAGCTATTGTTGGTAGAGTTGTAATGATTTTCATTAGTCATTACTTTATATGTATATACACATATACATACATGTTTACATACATGCTTACACACATACATAAATATATGTATGTGTGTGAGTATCATGTGATCTTTGGTGCACTCCAGTAGTGAAGTCCACTCTTTCAATCCCTGGCTTGTATGTCACACTGTGCCTAGATTTCTTCTCCTTCTATATTTAAGGAGATAGTGGTCACTTGGTCCTAAAATTCCCATTCTTTCTATTTCCCATTTCTTTCATCAACTAGTTCTTCCTTGTGAGTTAAAATCATGTCCAGACTAGCAGCTTCTTTCATCATTTTTCTCTACCTCCTGAATAATGAAATTATCATTAAGTCTGGAGAGTAATGTCTCATTGCTTTTATTTTGGTAGAAAGAATTTTAACAAATATTCTGACAGTTGGGCTTCCCCAATACTCAATCATTCCTCCATTCCGGTCTTTGATCTATTTCCCAAATTCATCTAAATCTTCCTTCTATCCAGATACCCCTATGACAAAATCACTTTTGTTTCTCCTTTCTTTGATCTCTATCTAAATGCTTAATATTATTTTCTATTCTCAAATTCCTGAATATAACTGGGTGCATTCATTATTATATCTATCTAATAAAAAATGGGATTCTACCACTACATTCATATGTTCTCCTCTACTTGAAAATATATGCATATTTATTGCATATATCCATATATATGTATGTATACATACACACACACATATATATATATATCCTTCCAGAGACATATTCTAATTATGAGTCTCCTTCCAATCTCAAATGAAATCAAACTTGCCTCTCTATTAAGATCTGCAGTTAGTCTATTTATGTGTGTTTGTAAAGAGACATCATGGACTTCTGACAAAGTTCTTAAATATTATGTTCCATAAATTAGTCATCCTCTCTTCTACTATTCTTTTTCTTTTATATAATTGTGCTTGGTATGGTCTATAATAGTAGTTTTGAAAGTTCTAGATAGTTTTCTACTTTACTCTCATTTTTCAGTTTAAAACCATCCTAATCAGATTTTCAAAATGAAGTTTACTTTTTAGCACCATATTTTTTTTTTTTGTTACAACTTTTCCCCAACATAGCTTTTCCCCCATTCTCACCTTGAGCCTTTTTAATAAAGAAAAATCAATGCAAGAACCACAACTATCCACTTATACCACAGATAGTATCTATTGTTTCTCTTTTTCCCAATCTAAATTTCTCTGTGGGAAAGAAGGAAGTGAGCATTAGCATTTATCTTATGTAACCAGTATTGGTGGTTGCATTTAATCTTAGTTTAGCCGTCTTTAAGTGCTGTTTTGATTTACACTGGAATAATTTTTCTCCCTGTTTTATATATTCTTCATCCATTCATATAAGTCTTCCAAAGGTTCTCTCAAGTCTTCACATTCATTATTTCTCACTAAACAGTAATATGTTCTTATATGTATATTCCATGAGTGAGAAACATTTATATAACCAATGAGGGATTTTTTTTTACCTACATATTTCTTTCAAGTGTTTTCTTTTCCTTCTTCCTTCCCCCTCAATAATTGGGGATAGGGAGAGGTAAAGAAGGAAAAATAAATCATTGTTAACAATAAAAATATTTAATTTTAAAAATCATATTTCTATGCCTCAATTTGACCATGCATTTTGCAACAAATGGACATCTATTTTGTTACCAGTTTTATGTTACCACAAAAAGTATTGCTGTGAATATTTTCTAGATATGAGATTTTTGTTTTACTTTTACTTTCCTGTCATATATTCCCAGTAATGGGTTCATTGAGTCAAAGAATATGAATAACTTTCCTTGCATAATTTGAAATTATTTCCCATTACAGTTGGAGCAATTTATAATCCTACAAATAGTATATTAAGATGCCTGACTTCCCATGAGAAATCCAACACTGAATAGTTCAGTTTTTCTCCAATTTAGGGGTATAAAGTAAAACCTCAGAATTGTTTTAATTTGCACTTCTCTTTTTATTAATGATTTGTAACATATTATTATTAATAGCTATACATCCTTGGCATACTTTTCAAGTAGGAAATAGCAATGTGTTTTATATATTTATGCCAATTCCCCACATATTATGCAAATAAGACTTTTAGCAGATATATTTGATCCAAAGAGCATTTGAATTTATGCCAATTCTGCTTAATCAAATGCTCTTGATGAGATTGGAAATGGAAGGAGGGCAGCTGGAAAGGAATCAGATTTAAATTATTGAGGTTTTATAAAGCCAATGTAGATTTTGCCAAAGCAAATTGGTTTCCATACATATCATTGAGAGTATAGTGCATTAAAAAAATGAGAGAAAATAATATTCCCTGTCAGATTCCTCTTGAGCCCATAAGAAATCCCAATCCTTAAATAAACAAATCACAGTTAAGCTTACTTTCACTTTCAAACTACTGAGAACTGCCATTTTTGGTGTGTCTGGGTTTTAAAATTTCTCCTAAAGGAGAACTGAACAAAAAAAAAAAAAAAATCCACACCACAAAAGAAAGAGGAGAAAGAGGAAGGAAGGAGGAGAAATACAGTTCTTCCTCCCACCCTCAGTACACTAACACTTCAAGCTTCCTTGCTAACTAATACTACTAGTTACTTAAATTAATAGATAGTTCCTGTGACAATGCAATCCCAGCCTTTTCATTTCCTTTTCTTTTTCCATCCCACATAAAAATCTCCAAATCTTGAATTTTTTGTCTTTTTTTTTCTTTTCTGTGATCTTCTTGCTATATTCCCCCAATTCTACACTCACCATCAAACTATCTTCCTTCCCCTTGTTATCCTAGCTTGATTCTGCCATCATAAGATTATTATCATTATTATTATTATAGGGGTGTTTGGGGTATTAAGTGAGGACTAACCCCAAGTATGAGGACTTGCTCTTTTCAGGTCTGCTCAATCACCTTTGGTCCCTGTCACCCAACTCTTACTCCTGGCTCCAACAATTGGCATAAATTCAAATGTTCTTAATAATAAATATCTTAGCAGATGGGCTAAGCAACTTCAAAACCTTCAGTGATTTACAGGAATGTCTATCCCAAGTATGTGAAGGCTTCCACAGGTAGAATGGGTTGAAGAAAATAATGTGTTCCAACAGCTATGAAGCTAAAAGAAGCATCATGGGAGCTTAGAGCTTGGTCAGACATCAAAGATACCAGTCATGCACTGAATCCTGGAGCCATTACCAGTCATCTTAACTTTTGTTTTGCCTCTGGATTTTGATAACTCTGGAAGGGAAAGTAAGACTAATGACTTTATGCAATTCTGCCTCACTTAAATTCAATTCACTTGAAAGTCAAGAAGACATCACCCCTACATTGATGCATTGTTGGTGGAGTTGTGAACGAGTCCAACCATTTTGGAGAGTAGTTTGGAACTATGCTCAAAAAGTTATCAAACTGTGCATACCCTTTGATCCAGCAGTGTTACTACTGGGATTATATCCCAAAGAGATTATAAAGAAGGGAAAGGGACCTGTATGTGCACGAATGTTTGTGGCAGCCCTTTTTGTAGTGGCTAAAAACTGGAAACTGAATGGATGTCCATCAGTTGGAGAATGGCTGAATAAATTGTGGTATATGAAAAATTATGGAATATTACTGTTCTGTAAGAAATGACCAACAGGATGATTTCAGAAAGGCCTGGAGAGACTTACACGAACTGATGCTGAGTGAAATGAGCAGGACCAGGAGATCATTATATACTTCAACAACAATACTAGATGATGACCAGTTCTGATGGATCAGGCCATCCTCAGCAACGAGATCAACCAAATCATTTCTAATGGAGCAGTAATGAACTGAACTAGCTATACCCAGAAAAAGAACTCTGGGAGATGACTAAAAACCATTACATTGAATTCCCAATCCCTATATTTATGCACACCTGCATTTTTGATTTCCTTCACAAGCTAATTACAATAATTCAGAGTCTGATTCTTTTTGTACAGCAAAATAATGTTTTGGTCATGTATACTTATTGTGTATCTAAGTTATATTTTAATATATTTAACATCTACTGGTCATCCTGCCATCTAGGGGAGGAGGTGGGGGGGGTAACAGGTGAAAAATTGGAACAAGAGATTTGGCAATTGTTAATGCTGTAAAGTTACCCATGTATAAATCCTGTAAATAAAAGGCTATTAAATAAAAAAAAAAAAAAAAAAGAAGACATCACCCCTGATATCATCCGTCCTGTTCAAAAACAAAAGCCCCACAACAACAACATCAATTATTATTTTTAAATCTTCCTTTGCCTGGCCCAGAAGAGTAACATCATCAGATCCTGAAACTCTCTGTCTGTTTCCATATTTAAATGATCTCTCATGGCATCCCCATTATTAAAAATAATAAGTTCCTTGCTTGCCCTCATGTATTTTGTTTTGTTTTGTTTTTTGAACCAAGACCATCTCTTGATTTTCTTTGTTACTTCTTAACCTTTCAATTCTGAAGGAACAACTGTCTTTTTCTCTCTTTGGAATTATTCATATCTGTTTACCTTTCCTAAACTTATTTTATCACCTGTCTTTACCTTTGGAAAACTGTCTAGCTTTGTTTGTTTGTTTTCAAGAAAATATAATACTGGGAAGTTATTGATTCCATTAAGTCAAATTTTTTCCCCTGTAAGGTTATATTCAACTTTGAAAAATAAATAATTTTTGAGTATAAGAATTTCCATTTTTCCTATGTTATATTCTATTTTTTTCCCCCTTTCTTCTTGTTGATGCACAGTCCTGGGATTTTCTGATTGGGGTTCTTAAGAATGAAGTCTATCTCTTTCTAGCTGCTTCCAATAGGTTTTTCCTTGAACTATGAGTTCTAAAGTGGTGGTCAGAATTAAGGTGATATCTGTGAAGTTCTTCATCACATTTTCTAGACTCTAAATAAACATTTTTACTAGATTTTATTCAATATGCTTTATCAATGACCAGGAAGTAAATAAATGTCTTTTTGTTCATTGTTGAAGGCCTACAAATCTTACTTTGTTCTTGTAAGCTAGGGGACTAGTAGTGTTTAAATATAATGACTTCAACAAAGTGAAAGATTAGTTCAGAGGAAAGTGAGCCTGGATTCATCTTTGTGATTCTGGTAGTGCTTTTGGTGATATCTCTAGAAATGGTGAGCATGCTGGGAAATAAGAAAATAAACTGACCATGGTCATTCAGTAAAAAAAAAGCAATATTACATGCTATGTGTCCCTAAGAAATGTATCTTGAAGATAATTGTGCTAAGCTTTGTTTCAGGTCTGCCAACTTTGTTGAGCCTGGCAATATTCCAGCCAGGTCATGTAAGCCTCCTCCAAATTTTAATAGGGGACCTCTTCAGAACTCATTTTATCTTCAGAACAGCCTACACAGACTGAATTTGGGACGAGAAGGAAATTTTCCTTTTATTAGAAAAAAGCTCCATTTCTTTTTTTCAGGACTGGATGCTGTGTATTGCTAATAGTCATCATTAACCAAATGCCTTAGAAAATGCTATATTTTGATAAATTAATTTTGAATGACTTTTTGGAAATGATGATACAAAAGAACCAGCAGTCTTCAGACCTATCATTATATATTAACATAGTCAGCCATGTCGGGATGGCATGAAAAACTCCAAAGATAAAAAGAATGTAAGTCAAGAGAGATTCCTGAAATTTTAGGATGTTTAAATAACTGTGCTGAAGAAAGTATTTTAGTTTTGTTTGTTTATTTTATAATTTAAGAGAACTACCATTATTTTCTTTTTCACCTGGATTTTGTAGTTATTCTTTGATGCAAAACATTGGGGTAAATATTTGAAAGGACAAGGTTAAATTCCTTTCAAGAACCCAGAGATATTTTCAGAACGGGGATATGGACAAATGAGACACCTTTACCTCATTTAATTAGCAAAGGACATATAGGAATGCTATATAACTTTTAAAAGTATCCATTCTACTGAATATGGATCACAACATAACATTCTCACTCGGTTGTTTGCTTGCATTTTGTTTCCTTACTCATTTACTTTCTTTTTTTTTATCTGATTTCTCTTGTGCAGCAAGAGAACTATATAAATATGTTTATACATGTTGGATTTAACATATATTTTAATGTTTAACATATATTGAATTGCTTGACATCTAGGCGAGGGGATAAGGGGAAGGAAGAGAAAATCTGAAACACAAGGCTATGCAAGGGTCAATGTTGTCAAATTATCTGTACATATGTTTTAAAAATAAAAGGCTTTATTTAAAAAAAAAAAAAAAGTATCCAATCTAACTCCTTGTGAACATGAAATGCAATCTCTCTAGTACTTCCAGTGAAGAACTTCTGAAGAGAACTCAGGGCTCAGAAGGTTTTCTCCAGTCCTCCAGCTTAAATGACTTGCATTTGGGAATCATAGCTTATGTACTGGCCCAGAGGGAGCTTTAGCATTGTTCTTTTTTGTATTACTTTGTGTCTTTCCTTTTGAATAGGAGGGCAACATCAGGCCCCAGCAGTAGAAGCACAAAAAATGCACAAGCCAACAGAAATACTTCATCCCAGCAAAGGGCAGAAGAGATTAGGTTCCAGAAGTAGAAGCTATCCTACCCTGGCATAGGGGCTAATAGTTGATGCTGGAACAATGAGAAGTGGGGGGCAATGGTTTCAGGTACAGGTTTCAGAAGCTCTGATCAGGAGCAGAGGATACAAATGTGGATGCAGGGATACTGACCAGGGACAGTGGGTTCAGATGCAAGCTCCAAGGGTAGAATATAGAAATAGGCCGCAGTAAGACAGGTGGGTTACAGACTTTGGACAGGCTCCCAGGAACAGTAGCTGGCCGGTGGCAAGAATGGACACTGACATGCAGTGGCAAAAGAACACAGTAGTCCATTACTTACTGTAATATAAAATTGACTGGCAAATCCACCTGGCTATCAGTATAATGCCTAATCAAGGAGTGTTTAGAGGAATAAGGACTGGTGTTGTTCAGGGGGGGCCTGCGTTATGGCAACAAGGGGAGGTATGAAAACTTGTAACTAGTCTCATGGAAGAAGGGAGGGAGTCATTCTAAAGTCTCTCATGGAGCAAAATTTTGAATTCCCTCCATCTTCTCTGGGGCTTCCAGGTAGGGTGAGAACCTGGCTAGAATAGGCTAGGGAACATCAAATCAATGGTGGTGCAGTACAATCAGTTATCACTGAATTGTGATGAGGATTGGTGACAATGAAGGAAATGTCATCATCTTTGCTAAAGCCCTGTTATTTCTGGTGATGCTCCTGTGGATGTTTACATTTTTTACATTAAAAGGCATACTATGAACTGGAATGATTTAGCATCACCTATCACATAAACCTGACTATTTAGACCTAAGATTCAGTAATTTCTGAGACTCTCCCAGATTCAGTCAGTCCTTCATAGAAATATTATATATTTTGTTTTGTTTCTTTTATACTTTCTCTTTCTCTTTTAGTGATACTGGTATTCAACTTCTTCAATACCAAAGTCAGGATTGATTAGTAACATCATTAAAATCATTTTATATAATGGAATTTGCATAGAAATTTTACTGAGCTTGCCACCAAGGGGTGGAGTGTGGTAGGAGCAGCATCCTAACCCCTCCCCTCAGGCAAGTTAGAATAGTTTTTCCTTTAAAAGTATTATAACATTGCATGAAGACTTGACAAGTCAGCCCACAACAAAGACTTTTAGAGAAAATGTCAGAGACAGAGGTCCAGGGATTATCCTCGGTGGCTAGAAAGCATCCCTCTTGAGATGTTAGCTTGCTTCTGTGTCTGGTAAAGAAATTACCTATTATGCTTAGCATAGAAATCAGCAGAAATGAACAGAAAATGAAGAAAGATTCTGTGCAGAGAAACTGATTAAGAACCAGCACAGAATGATATTCGTGGTAAAATCCAAAAATCTGCCCGTATTCTAATAATGAGTGAGAATTCTAGCACCTCAATGAAAATTCTAGAGTCTGGCTAGTATTTTGTGTGATTCACATTCACCTTCTCAATGCTTCTACCTGAACTGTATGAAACTCCACCCCTTTGGGGAACAGAGGGAACAAAACTGGTTGCTGCTTTTGATATATTCATGGGTGGTTTTTTTCTTACTACCCTTTTATCTAATCTGGTTAAAGTATTTACTCAGATAATGAAGAGGCCAGTGGATGGAGGCCAAATTAAGAGATTTGATTGTTGAGCACACAAATGACTCTAAGCCCAAGTCAGAATATTAAGAGAAATAGTCATTTTGAGTAATTCCCACAGTGCTCTCTGGTGGCAACAACAATTATGCTTGTCACAATAATCTCATATTTGTATAATACTTTACAATTTATAAAGCACCTCTGCATTCATCATCGCATCTAATCATCCCTTACAATGATTTTATGAGATAGATAGGAAGGTACAATCAGTTCTGCTATTATTCTGAAAAGGCGAATTTGTTCCAACATGATTGATATATTAGCAAACAATTTGAGCATAACAGGAATTTTGTGTTTGCTTTGCTCAGTTTCGTCTGTAAGAAAAGTGGGAGAACACAAAACAATAATTTACAAATTACAAACCTTCTGCTACCTCCTACTTTTAAGCAAACTTCAGGTCTTTTTTAAGATAAAGTGCCACATTCTGGTACAGTGGGACCTATAGACTGAGAGAAGCTGACCTGCTCTCTCCTTCACTTTTTACCACAGTTAAGATCCTCCCCTAGCTATTGAGGCTACTCTTTAGCCTATAGGAACTTCATTTTGCCAGCCTAGATCTTTTGGGAACTGGGATTCAAGCTGAACCGATACTACCTTTATGTAGTATTGATATATTTCTTAATCATTTTGCATGTGTAAAACTATGCTGTGTAAAAGTATAATTGTTGGTTTTTTTACTAGCCTTTTTAATGTGTTGCTGATAAAGTTTTTGAGTATTGTGCCCTACCTTCCCTCATAAACCCTGTGGTTTTTATTGCCTGATTTTGAACAGCTTGGTGAATTTTAGAGATCCATATATTAGGTTATAGTAGAATTGACCATACTGATTGCCTTCTTTTACAGCTGAGAAAACTAGAGTCACTTCTCAAATATCATTCAACTTGTAAATGGCAATGTCCTAGGTAGGACCAAGATCTTCTGGCTCCTAGTCTAATTATATTTCTATGGCAACACTATGATTACATATTTGATTTAAAGCTGGAGACTAAAAAAATAATATACTTCAACTTCTTTATTTAATAAAGAGCCATTGACTTGCCCAGAGTAACATATTACTCTTTTGTGATGACTGTGTATTTTAAAATCAGCCGGAGTCAGGAATTCAGGTTAAGGGAAAATCCTTGATCTTTATTCTTTGTGGAGGTGAAGGAGGAAAGGGCCATATGAAGTGAGAGCAGTGGCCACACAAACCCAGCCAGCAGTGTCTCTACCTCTCTCACTCTACCCACCAAAATCATCTCTACGTCATTTCCTATACAACACATCAAAACTTGCACAGAGAGTGGGCGGGGCCATTCTTTCTCCAAGCATATATTAATAGAGTATTGTCCAATTCTCTAAACTCATGTTATTTCTTAATCTAGGGAGATTTTGACAGGGTTAGGAAGGTTCATGCTCATAGATGAACTAGGGGAAATTTTTTTTCTAATCCCAAGCACACACTCTGGTTCTGAATCTACACAGTATTTCTAGTTCCTGTGAATTTAATTACCATCTGACTCAAACTCACTTGTGACCTCATTTCACATCTTCAACTGCCTTTCAGACATCTCAAACTAGATGTCCAGTAGACATCTTAAATTTAATATAACTAATATTTTAATATATTTAACATCTACTGGTCATCCTGCCATTTAGGGGAGGGGGTGGGGGGGGTAAGAGGTGAAAAATTGGAACAAGAGGTTTGGCAATTGTTAATGCTGTAAAGTTACCCATGTATATATCCTGTAAATTAAAGGCTATTAAATAAAAAAAAAAAAAAAAAAAAAAAAAAAAAAAAAAAAAAAAAAAAAAAAAAAAAAAAAAAAAAAATTTAATATAACTAAAACAAAATAAAACTCATTCTAATTGTTTAGAAGGATTGCACATGTTTAACCTATATTGTATTATTTGCTGTCTAGAGGAGGAAGGTGGAGGGAAGGGAAAGAGAAAAATTGGAACACAAGTTTTCAAGCGTGAATGTTGAAAACTATCTTTTCATGTATTTTGAAAATAAAAAGTTATTATTTTAAAAAATATTCATTCTTTTTTTTCTCACCCTTCTAACACTCCTCCTACCTTCCCTAAGGGCAAAACCATCATTCCAATGTTCCTCAGGTTTATAGTCCTCCTACTCTCTCCCACTCTATGTCCAATTTCTTGCCAAGATCTGTTGACTTCACTTTTGCAATAATTTTTGAATATCAATTCCCACTCCTCTCCTCTGACATTGCCATCACTTTATTGAAAGCCCTCATCATCTCATTCCTGGGGTATTGCAGTAGCCTGATGGTAGACATCTGTTGTCCCCACTCCAATCCATCCTCCATTCGGCAATCAAAGTAATTTTCCTAAAGCATAGTTCCAATCATATTACCCCTCTACTCAATAAATTCCAGTGGTTCCTTATTGCTTCCAGGAATGACTAAAAAATTCTGTTTAACATTCATATAATCTTCAAAACCTAGCTCCCCTTTATCTTTCCAATCTTCTAATACCTTAGCCTCCAACAAGTACTCTTTGATTCAATGATACTGGTCTCTTGCTTATTCAGTGAAGTGGACATTCAACTCTCAACTCTAGACATTTTCTCTGCCTGTCTCCCCTGTCTCAAATGCTCTCCCTCCTTAACACTACCCACTGACTTTCCTGGCTTTCTTTAATTCCCAATAAAATATCTCTACTAGAAGCCTTCACCAATCTCTCTTAATGCTAGTTAAGCCCTCTCTCTATAATTATTTCCTATTTATTATATACACACACATATATATGTATACATACACACATATATGCATATACGTATACAAACACACATATGTGTGTTTGCACATGCACGTATGTATATATCATATGTGTGTAGATATGTTTGTTGTGTTGAGTTTTTTGCTTTCTATATATTTGTTTGCATGTTGTCTCCCCTGTTAGATTATAAACTCCTTGAAGGCAGGAACTCTTTTGCTTCTTTTGAATCACTAGTGCTTAGCACAGAGCCTAGCA
The DNA here is from genome assembly GCF_902635505.1 of Sarcophilus harrisii. Classification (NCBI taxonomy): domain Eukaryota; kingdom Metazoa; phylum Chordata; class Mammalia; order Dasyuromorphia; family Dasyuridae; genus Sarcophilus; species Sarcophilus harrisii. The sequence continues at coordinate 381,614,056 of NC_045427.1, read as the reverse complement.
CATGATAGGCCCTTAATAAATGTTTATTGATTGATTGGTTGGCAATCAATTTCCCCTTGCCTTCCTTTACTTCTTCCCGAAATAGCCCCACCATGACCAACTCATGGTCTTTCTGATCCTATCAGGTAGGAAGAGTGACATAGCTGTTCATATTAGTTGGATGAAGCAGGCAAATGAAGGATCAAATCTTACCATGTCCTCGAATGCTATATCCTCCAGATCTCTGGGTACTGTTATCTGAGCTGATACTATACCATCAGGACTTCTGGTACTTTCCACCTATCTTGCAACTGAACTTTTTTTTTTTAATAAGTTGTTTCATTCAATTAGAGTATGGACTCCTTGAGAAAGAGAACTATCTTGTTTTTCTATCTGTATCCTTAACTATTAGTCCAGTGCTTGACATAGTAAATACGATGCTTTTTCTCATTCAAAGAACAAACATTTTAGATTGTTTAGTAATTCCCCAAAGTTTTTAATTAAAAATCTTTTTCTTTTCATGGAGGACAAAATGATTCATTTTAAAATCATGATTACTTTACTTAGAAGATCTGAATTTACCTCATCTCAAGAGTTCACAAACTGTTTTCTGAGGGCACATTCAGCTTCCTTCCTTTTGTATAGAGAGCATTTCAAGGAATCTTGAATTAAATCTTAACTCTTTTCCTCCACACCCTTCTATAGAGGATGGTGGTGGAGTCAGTCAATAGCCAGCTTTATGGCTGATTTCATAGACCTAGCTGTGTAAAGTACAAATAAGGACATTTAATCATTGATAGAATTCACATTGATAGAACAGAATGCCAAGGCTGAAAGAGACCTTAGAAACATAAATTCACAGAATGTCAGAGAAAGAAGAAACTTTAGAACATAATAATAATTGATGATGTAAATTGATTTGTAAACACTATTCATATTTTCACTGGATCATTAATTCTGTAAACTAGAGATCATAGAAATCATTTTTGCTATTGTGGTTCAGTTGTGTCTGACTCATTATGACCCCATTAGAAGGGTTTGCCATTTCACTAGCTCATTTTATAGCTGAGGAAACTGAAGCAAACAAGGTTAAGTGATTTGCCCATGATCACACAGCTACTGAATGTCTGAGGTCAGATTTGAACTCAGGAAAATGAGTCTTCGTGACTCCAGACCCGAAATTCTATCCACTATGCCACCTAGCTACCTCTATAGAAATCATGATCCCCAATTAACAGATAAGGAAACAAAGACTCAGAAAAATTAGGTATGATCTCTCAGCTAAGAAGTATAAAAAATAATATACTGTCCCATGTCTTCCTGACTGCAGGTCCCACCCTTGATTCACTCTACCACTATGCTTCTAACAAAATTGTAAAGTCAGAAAGAAATTCTACTAGAAGACAGCCAGTTTATACCTCTCATTGTAGAGATGAGGAAATTGAAGCCCAGAGAAAAATGACTGCCCAACTCTAAATTATCCCTGAAATATTTGGCTATAAAAGTTAAAGTGGGGAAAGAATCAGAGCAGCTGGGGAATAAGTAGGAAGGAGGGATTGACAGTGGCCTTTGTAAGTGCTTCTTGCTGAGATGCTATTTAGAATCAGTTCCAAGTCAAATATATTCGCAAAGGGAACACTCAAAAAATGCCCTGTCAGGTTGTTCAGTTGGCCAGTTTCATTGTTTCAATTTTCCAAAATAAGGCAGCTGAGGCCCTTGTGCCTATCCCAGTCATATGAAAGTCAATAGGATAGGCAAGAGGAGCAGCCAGGTGGCACAGTGGAAAGGATGCAGAGCCTGGAGTCAGGAAGTCATTTTCTTGAGTTCAAATATAACCTCAGATACTTACTAGCAAGTCATTTATTCCTGTCTGCCTCAGTTCCTCATTTATAAAATTACCTGGAGAAGGAAACAGCAAACCAGTCCAGTATCTTTGCCAAGAAAATCCCAAATGAGGTCATGAAGAGTCAAACGGAACCACAGTCATTTCAAATAACTGAACAAGAAACAACAAAAAGACAGGCAAGAAATATACTCATCAGGTCAACAAGAAATTCCTGCATTTTTAAAAAATCAAAATCGCCTATGGAGGCTCAAAAGGCAAACTGAATTTCTCACTGACCCATAGCTACAGGTGAAGTATACTGGATTGGAATCAGAAAGTCAGTGTAACAGTCCTGCCTCTGCCACTTGTCTAGTTACAGATTCTTGGGCTATTTCCTCTCCCTCTCTGATTTAGTCTCCTCCTCTGTAAAATGAAAGAGTTGCATTCATTTATATTTAAGGTAATTTCTAACTTTAAATGATTGTATGACTCTTTTAAAACTTTCAAAATCTTCCTACATTCTCATTGTATTCAAGATATTTGTGACTGATAGGGGAGGGAAAATATTGAGGGTTGGCTATATAACTACTAAGTGAGTTAACTAACCTGGTAGTTCCCCTTCCCAAAAATCCCATCCTCACTCCTTCCCATCCTTCCCTCCCTCCCCCATCACAGGTGTCTGAAATCCTGCCATTCAAGAATGAATCATCAAGTCACCCCTACGAGGGACTGCCCTTTTGAAGTCCCTAATAGCACCAGGCAAAGAGTTTTCCTAGCTACTTTCCTTCCACTACAAGAATTACTGGGGCAACAGGAGAGTCTCAGGCTTGAAAAGGGAAAGAGATGATTGGAGAAAAGAAAAGGTCAAGGGACGGGGAAAGCAAAAATATTGCTAAGGGCTGGCCCAGAGGGGGTTTAGAATTCAAGTCCAAAGTATTTGGCTCAGACACCTCGGATACATTCCCCTGGAGTACAACTAGTCCTTATTTTCACACTTTGCCTTTCTCTAATCAAGAAGGGCTGTGCTCCTTTTGCCAATGTACCAGCAGGTCTGAGAGGTTCCCCCTAGGGTGCCTTGACCTTGGGCATAGCAGCACAGCACCAACTAATGACTAGTAACAACAGTCCTTTTAACCTATTGATAAACAGCAACAATCATAATAATAGCCTATGTTTACATAGTAAACTCATTTGTATATTTGTACTGTGTCACACATAGTACTGTATATTTCTAAATGATTTCCCTTATCTCATATATCAACCTTCTAATTACTTTAGTGTAAGTATTATTTCCAGCTTACAAATGATGAAACTGAGTCTGAGAGAGAAAATGACTTACATGAAAGGTCAAAGAAAATAAATGCTGAATTGATCTAAATGCAGGTTAATTCTAAATATGGACCAGACTCTTAAAATAAGAGCTCATTGAAAGGGGAAAAAACATAGGAAGACACATTGAAAAATAGTGTGGTCAGGTTTCATAGAAGGCAGAACTGAAGATAGAATATGATTATGATTATTTGATATTTGGTGAGCTTAGTCTGACTAGCAGTCCAGTGGGATTTGTTTGTTTTGGTCACACTACATCTCATCCAGTCATTCTGCTTTCTAAGGCACTTTCTAGGAGCACCCCACTTCAGCAAAAAGTGAGCCCCATCTAGGGTGGAATTTTCAGTGAATGAGATGTTCACTACAAGATGATTTTTGGAGCTGAAGAGCTCTATTCTTATTTCCTCATTCCAAATAACATCTTTCAGAGGGGGGACATCAGTACCTGAGAATGTAAAGAGACTTAACTCCTGTTACTAACAGAAATGGACTCAACTAAATTATTATACTGAACCCCAGAGAAGTGATTCCTGTATGCAGAGGCTACTTCACAATCTTGTTTCAGACTTGATCTGCATTTTTAGCTAAAAGGGCCAGTCTAATGAAATCTCTTAAAAAGAATTGATTAGAAACAAGATAAAAGACTTAGCAACCATCTCCAAAAATCAGGGTTAGGCTGGTAAGGGGAATCAAAACTGATTTCACTCCTGTTAAAAAAAAAAATTCTTGTTAATTTTTATATTAATGTCTCTAAAATTTGCATTTAGATCTATTCAGAAAACATTCATTCACTGTTTATTTTGTATAGAGAACTGCTGTGCTAGACCCTAGAGAAAAATAAAACCAAGTTAGGATATGGCTCCTGCTCATGTTATGGAGTTTTCAATTCAGTGAGAGGATATGATAGACAGATATTATGGCAATAATACATATTAGCAGATGGTGGCACTAGCAGTCTAGGCAGGCTCGGCTGTCAGTCAACCATTGAACCAAAAGGCTCTTTCTTCGCTCAGGGGGATGGTTTTCTTTTGCAAACCCTTGGCCAAAAAGGAATGCTGGTAGTTTGAATGGAAAATAAGTTTACCTAAACTTCAACCTTTCAGTCTGGGGTCTTTTTGTTTTGTTTTGTTTTTTAAATCTTCTAGTGTCCCTGGAGGGCTCTGGACCCAAATAGTTTTCTTTCTTCCTTTAATGTCCTGTATTCTTAATTAAATAGATGGCTCCAACCCTCAGTCAGTCTACACTGACAAATCCACATGTGAATTTATAAAACCTCAATACTTTAAATCTACTTCCCTTCCAGGATTTGTCTTTCCTTCTCTCCCAATCTCACTACTAGCATTCAAGCAAGCAGAACTGGCACAGGTTCAAACAGCCTTCCAGATTTTAATACATTATCACATGCATGCTGAGAAAACACTTAAACACAATACTGTTTATAGAAATAGCAGTTTTAAAAGCAGCCACAGTTGGCAGCTGCAAGGGAAGAAGGGGAGGCGGGAGAAGTGAGGTTGTCTTTCCCTTCTTCCAGTTCTCCATTAGGAAATGAGAAAAGCAAAATATAATTTTTAGGGTTTTTTTATTCGCGTTTTCAATGAGCAAAAATAGATTTTTTTTTCTCTCCCTCTAACCATCCAACCTTAAAAAAGAAAAACAAAACTCTTATAACAAATAAGCATAGCCAGGCAAAACAGATTCCCACATTAGCTATGTCCATAAAATATCTCATTCTTCATTCTAAGTCCATCACCTCTCTGTTAATAGATGGGAAGCATACCTCATGATTGGTCCTCTGGAATTATGGTTGGTCATTGTGTTAATCAGATTTCTTAGCTCTTTCAAAGTTGTTTTTACAGTGTTATTATTGTATAAATTGTTCTTATTTTACTCATTTTACTCAGCATCAGCTCATGATAATCTTCCCAGATTTCACTGAAAAGAAACTTTTTGCTATTTCTTATAATATTTCATTACAATCCTGTACCATAATTGTCAATTGATGGGTACCCCATTAGTTTCTATCTTCTTTGCTACTACAAAAAGAGCAGCTATAAATGTTTTTGTATAAGTGGGTCCTGGACAAGCAACAGATTAAATTAAGCATATCATGGAGAGGGGAGTGGATCTCAATTTATCTTCTCTCCCCCACCCAGGAAAACAAAGATTCTGAAAAGCAAAGGTCTTACCATCAACAACCTTATCCAGACATCCTAAAAGATCACAAGCAGACTCTTAGGAAGCTGTTTCTTGCTACTCAGACTTTGCCTCTGTCAAAAAAAAAAAAAATAATTAAAGCAACAATACTTTCTACAGCAGGGCAGGTAGTTCAGTGGATAGAATACTGGCTCTAGAATCAGAAGGACCTGAGTTCAAATGCGACCCAGATACTTACTATCTGTGTGACCCTGAGCAAGTCACTTAACCTTGTTTGTCTTAGTCTACTGGAGAAGAAAATGGCAAACCACTTCAGAATCTTTGCTAAAGGGGCAGCTAGGTGGCACAGTGCATACAGTGCTAGCCCTGAAGTCAGGAGGAACTGAGTTCAAATGTGGACTCAGACATTAACACTTCCTAGTGTGTGACCCTGGGCAAGTCACTTAACCCCAATTGCTTTAGCCATTAAAAAAAAAAAAGGCTCTTTGCCAAAAAAACCCCAAGAAACCCAATGGACATTATTGGGACCCTCATGAAAAATATAGTCCATAGAATATGATTAAAGGGTTATATCAATCAATGGTCATTAGGTCATTACACTAATCCCTGATTTCCCTCTTGAAAACATTCCTCTCATGCATTATCTTCTCTTTTCAAGAAGGTAAGCTTTCTGAGAGCAGGGATTCATTTATATTCTGGGCAAAAGAAATGGCATGGAAAGTGGGAAAGTTTAAGACAGCACCGGTAGCTAGCTACCAGCCGGGCAACTTGAATGGGGTATAGCATCTATAAGAGAAAAGGTAAATGAAAGAAAGCTGGAAGGGCAAGTTGGAAGGTGAAAGCAATTTGCATGTGAGTGCTATTTGCTAAGGACACCATTGTATGTAGTATAAAGCAAACATCTAATGGGTTGAAGAGTTCATACCTCAAATCTCAGTTCTCCTAGATAGGAGTTATCCAGCTTTACCAGGCACTGACATCAAAATAACTCTTTGAGGTTGTATAAATTATTTCCTCATTTTATGGATGAGGCAACTAAGGCCCAGAGAAATTAAATGATTTGTCCAAAGAGAAATAGGAAATAGCAGAATTGGAATTTTAACCCAAATCTTTTTTATTCCAAGGCTGGAAACAGAAGTTCTGAATGAAAAGAAGGCTAAGTATTCTGTTATCTGTCTCAGCCATTCCTACTCTCACAACAATTCATTTACCTGTTTATCTCACGGTTCCCCTCAGTTACCCTTTGCCTCGTGTATTTATTGCTGGTATTTGCTTTAGGGCTAGACCCACCCCAGTACAATAGATCAATTTTAAAAGTATTTTAGTGACCAGTTCCTGGGTGACCAAATCTGAGGGGAAACAATAAGGGAGACATAGGGCACCAATCATTAGGTAGCTCATAGTCTGCTTTGATCACACTGGAATAAACAACAGATAAAATAAAATGTTATATTAAATATTCAATAATAGCGACTTTAAGTTCTGAAAGGAGATGTTATCAATGGAGCTACCTCCATTTTAGGCAAAGAAATCATCCCACTTTTGAAATAGTATTGAAGGATGGGTATTTTAATGCAGAGAAGGAAAGAATAATAAGGATGATAGTATTCTACTTTCTCAAACACAGAACTCCAGGATTCAGTGCTGTAAGGAGTCTTTGAAAGCATATAGTCCAACCTGTAGGTAGGAATTCCCTCTTCAGCATACTGACATGTGCTTATTTAACTTCTAAGAAACTTCCATCCCTTCTTGGACAGTGTTTGACACTTTTTGGGGGAAGGCCATCAGAGTTAAGTGACTTATTCAGGGTGACACAGCTAGTAAGTATCTGGGGCAGATTTTAATTCAGGTCTTCCTTACTCCAGGGCCAGTATTCTATCCACTGAATCCCCTAACCATCTAGTTGCCCTAACATACACACACACACACACACACACACACACACACACACGTCCTTAATTGTTAAGGAGATGAAATCAACTCAAGTATATTCTATCTCAAAGTGCACAAGTTGATAATGTTTTTGAACTTGACCTTATGGCAATTTTGTAGAGATTTCTGAAAGAGTGGAGCCATAAGGAATTTGAGTTTGGAATTTAGAATCTGAGAGCCAGATTTGAAAAGAGGGAGATAAGTCTTCCTGGCTTCAGATTTGGCATTCTATCCACTGTGCTTCCCAGCTGGACACAGATGATGCAAAAAAAGGATATTTTTTTTCTGTTTATTTTACAAATGGAGGTCCATTTTCTTCTATACTGATATTTTCACACATCTCCCTGGCAATATTTTACCTCTCCCTGATGCTGGCCTTTATCACCTTATATTTAAATTATTGCAATAGTCTTCTGATTTATTTCCCTGCCTCAATTTCCCCACTCCAGTTCATCCTCCACTCAGCTATCTAAATGATGCCCCTAATCTCTATTCCTCTTATATCTACCATGAAATAAAAATTTCTATTTGACTTTAAAAGCCTTTCATAGCCTGGTTCCTGTCTACTTTTCCAATCTTCTCATACCTTCCAGTCTTCCACATGTTCTACAGTCCAGTGACACTGACTTCCTTACTGTTCCTCTAATAAGATCTAATGATTCTGTTCCTTTTCTCTGTTTCACGTGTCTGGAATCCTCTCTTCTTTGCTTCCTACCTACTTTCCTTGCTTTCCTTTATGCCTCAGCTAAAATCTCATCTTCTACAAAAATCCTTTTCTGGTCCTTCTTAATTCTAGTGTCTTTCTTCTGTAATTATCTCCAGTTTAAACAAATACATTTTTTTTGTATATTGCAAACACTTGTGATCAGTCCTTTTCATGTTGCCTTCCCCTTAGATTGTGAACTCCTTTAAAGTAGAACCTGGATTTATTTTGTTTTATTTTGGTTGATATTCCCAAAGCTTAGCATAGATGTTTGATAAATGCTTGGTGACTTGTATCACCTTTTATCTGTTTGTAGGAATTTGTGTGAGAACTACTTTAATTATATGCCTCTGAGACCCTGTGAGCCCCAAATGATCATACGTGTGAGAATTTTTACATGCCCCAAACCTCATGGGCTCAGGATTCTTTGATTTACACACGCGCACACACACACACACACACACACACACACACACACACAGGTCTCTGGATTTACTTTCCAAACACCTACTCAAATGGATGATTAGGACTCTAAAACAAAAATTTTTCACCTCAGAGTTCTAGGTATAATCATGAAAGTGTGAGGGGTTATCTCTCTAGTCCTATAGCTCAGAAATCTCCATCTGTCATATATTTCCTATCATTGTCAATAGACCAGTTACTATTTTTCAATGTCATCAACCAGTTATTATTGACCCAATATCATTTTGACTAGCAATGTTTTCAATATCATGGATAACAAATTAACTTCGTAATTAGTTTTTGTAAAAGAATACTTACTGGGAAGATATTTTAAGGAGTACAAAAAACTCTGGACTACAGAGATTACTTACTTCTCTCCCACTTTTACTCCTGGGAAAGTGGATTCAGATTTAAAGCAGTGAATATAGATACTTCCTTGCACTAAATACATTTCTGGATGGGGCACAGCTGATTGATTATTCTTGCTTTCAGGGCAAGGTGTCCCAGTTGCTAGCTTAACCTCTATTTGAATAGGTCAAGAAGATTCCTCAGGGCTTTTCTGCTGTGGTTACCAGCTATGAACTTTTATTGCTGAATCTCTAGTAACTAAATATTCATAAAGTTATAATCTGTGATTTCAATCTATTCTGATCAGCATTCACCTAGGATAAAAAAAAATTAATATGTCAGGGACAGAAAAAATCAAGACAGTCAGGGATTCATGACCACATGGCAGCCCCAGTTAGAAGATTAAAACATCTGCATCTGTAAAGGTCCATAGAGTACCTTCTCCCTCAGTCAAAAGCCATTAGGAGGGGCAATTAGGTGGCACAGTGAATAGAGCACCAACCATGAGGACCTGACACTAAACACTTCTTAGCTGTGTGACCCTGAACAAGTCACTTAATCCCAGTTGCCTCAGAGGAAAAAAAAGCCATTAGGATTACAGAGTTTTTGCCTGTCCATGCCTTTTGCATGTCAGCCAGTCCATTAGCATTCATTAAGTACCTACTAGGTACCCAGCATTGTACCAACCACTAAGGAGACAAAGAAAGGCAAAGAACAGTCCTTCCTCTCAAGGAGCTTACAGTCTAACAGAAGAGACAGCATGCCGCTCACTATGTACAAGCAAGCTAAATACAAGATAAATTAGAAATAAATAATAAAGAGAAGACACTATTATTAATATTGGGAAAGAATTCCTATAGAAGGCAGAATTTTAGCTGGAATTTGAAAGAAGCCAGAGAGCCAAGAGGGAGAAACGAAAAGGAAGAGCACAGTTCCAGTTTGCCAGCCAGTTAAAGAACTTTTCCTCAACAGCAGTAAGTGCACAGAAAACAGAGAACACTTTCATATGCTCAGAAGTGAAGAAATAAAGAGCCAGCTCCTTAGCACCTTTAAAAGCAGACTCACCAAACCTCCATGTGAAATCATGCATCACAGATTGTACATTCTGACTCCTTATAGGGCAGTCCTTCATTACACAAAATACAAGAATTGGAAATTATAGGTATACCCATCAACTAGAGAATAACCTAACAAGTTGTGATAGATGATTGTGATGGAACACTACTGTGTTATAAGAAACGAGCTCTTAGGAAAACATGGAAAGACTTGCACAAAATAATGAAGAGTGAAATGAGCAGAACTAAAAACTATACATAGTAACAGTAATATTGTTTTAAGAACAACTTTGAATGAAAAATTCATTTTGACTATTATAAATATCCAAATTAACTAGAAAAGACTTATGAAGAAAAATGCTATTTCCATCCAGAAAGAACACACACACAGTGGTACCTTGGCACTTCTCTACTTTAAAACTCATTGAATTTGATATTTAAAACATTTTAATGAGGAAAAATTGTATCAACACTTGATGCTTACTCATAGCACTTGCTTGAACTGGTTGAGCATTAGGGATGTGAAAAGTTAGTTGGGGATACTGTCCAGCTCAGACCACTATTGCTGTTGCCCTCAGGAGCCATGGGTAGCTCCTCCCCAGTGAAGGCAGCATGATGGTGCACAGGACTTTCAGGTTGAAGCCTATGATGCTGAGGTTGTGCCCTTCTGAAGACAGGTTGTAGAGCTGCAGAACAGTGTCCCAGCTCCCCAAACAGTAGTACTGGAAGGAACACAGAACTGCAGCATGCTCAGCCGGAGAAGTAACATCAATAATGACTTGAGCAAAAAGTTATCAAACTGTGCATACCCTTTGATCCAGCAGTGTTACTATTGGGATTATATCCCAAAGAGATTATAAAGAAGGGAAGGACCTGATTGCATCGAATGTTTGTGGCAGCCCTTTCGTAGTGGTTAAAACTGAAACTGAATGGATGTCCATCAGTTGGAGAATGGCTGAATAAATTGTGGTATATGAATATTATGGAATATTACTGTTCTGTAAGAAATGACCAACAGGATGATTTCAGAAAGGCCTGGAGAGACTTACACGAACTGATGCTGAGTGAAATGAGCAGGACCAGGAGATCATTATATACTTCAACAATAATACTATATGATGACCAGTTCTGATGGACCAGGCCATCCTCAGCAACGAGATCAACCAAATCATTTCTAATGGAGCAGTAATGAACTGAACTAGCTATGCCCAGAAAAAGAACTCTGGGAGATGACTAAAAACCATTACATTGAATTCCCAATCCCTATATTTATGCACACCTGAATTTTTGATTTCCTTCACAAGCTAATTGTACAATATTTCAGAGTCTGATTCTTTTTGTACAGCAAAATAACGTTTTGGTCATGTATACTTATTGTGTATCTAATTTATATTTTAATATATTTAACATCTACTGGTCATCCTGCCATCTGGGAGGGAGTGGGGGGGTAAGAGGTGAAAAATTGGAACAAGAGGTTTGGCAATTGTTAATGCTGTAAAGTTACCCATGTATATATCCTGTAAATAAAAGGCTATTAAATTAAAAAATAATAATAATAATGACTTGAGCAGCAGCAGTAGAGCTCAGGTGGAGGAGGCAATGGCAGAGAACCCAGGTCTCCTGGCAGCCCTGAACCCAGGCAGAAGCCAGAGCCAGAGGAAGGAAACTTAGCTGTTATCGGGTGGGGGATTGGGAAGTATAAGGATCACAGTTCTCTCAGAAAGAGAGCTGGGTTAAGAAGAAAGGTCCCATCTGCACCCAGAGAGAGAAGACTGTGAGAACTGAAGGTGGATTACGACATAGAATTTCACTCTTTTTGTTGTGGTTTGCCTGAATTTTATTTTCTTTCTCATTTAAAAAAAACGTTTGGATCTGATTTGTGTGTGTGTGTGCAGCAAGATAATTGTATAAATATGTATGCCTAAATTGGATTTAACTAATACATTTTATTATGTTTAACATATACTGGATTACATGCCATCCAGGGTGGGGGAACATAGGGTTTTTCAAGGACTGAAAAAATTATCCTTGCATATGTTTTGAAAATAAAAAAAAACTTCAATAAAAGTATATATTTAAAAAAAAAAAAGAAAGAAAAGAGACCCCCAGTTAGGCTGGGCTGGCTTGTTTCTCTACAGGTAAAAGCCCCACCCACTTGTCCCTTTGGGGAATTGAGTGGGGAATGATGGTTAGGCTGCAGACCGGGAGATATATTCCTTATGGGAAAAATTCATTTTGTATATATATATACACACACACACACAACACACACACATATACATATATGTAGTGTATATGTGTGTGTTTATGCACACATGTATGTATTTATTGCATTTTGTGTCTATATATACACTTATACATACACATCTATATACACATCTGTTTAAACTTTGTCACTACTGCATCATGTTAAAGAAACAAAAAAACGTAAATTGTCCAAGATTGATTGTCAAATCTAAATATATAGTGCATTCCATTGAATAAAAAGAGAATGGGAAAGGGATTCATAGTAAAAAAAGCTTCCTTGGAGTAGGAGTAGGAACCTGAGCTGGGCCTGAGGGGAAGATAGGAATTCCAAGAGAGGGTGGTGAAGACCCTGAAAGGTCTTTATCTCTATTCAGTTGGTGGCTATTAACTGTGGATTAATTGCCCTTATTCCCTAATTCCCCGTTGTGGGTTTTAGTTCCATTAGCTCAGAAGTACTCATTGGCCTTATTTGCATTCTCTAGTTACAGGATAATAAATAAAAAGTTAGAAGTAGGGGGTGTGCTGGAGACAGTTGGAACTGGCTTGTTTCATTTATGTTTGTTGTTGTTTAGTCATTTTTCACTTGTGTCCAACTTTTTATAATCCTATTTGGAGTTTTCTTGGCAAGGATGCTGGGAGTAGTATTATTTTCTCCTCTGGTTTATTTTATAGATGAAGAAACTGAGGCAAACAGGATTAAGTCCAGGACCACACAAATAATAAGCATCTAAGGATAGATTTGAACTCAGATCCTCCTGACTCCAGGACCACCACTTTTATCCACTATGCTCCTTATGCTTCCTGTTCCATTTAACCAATTGTTAAATTTTCAGTGTGAATTTATATTTTGGAAATCAGCTATTGTTATAAATTGGGGCTTGATTTATCTTGTTGATTGTCTAGACTTAAGAAAGAAATAATACAAGGTTAAGAATACAGATAAAATTTTAAAGCGTTTTGGGTTAAGTGTGTGTATAAACTGGTTATTAAACATTTAACAGCACACCTCTGATTAAATGGCACCTTAGGTGTCATTCAGTTCAACCTTCTCTTTTACAGAGGCCCAGAGAGGGGAATAACTTATCCAAGATACTGTTCACAAGGGACAGAATTAAGATTTGAAACCACATCTACTGACCCCAAATCCAATACTCTTTCCCCATCTTGAGACAGTTTATAACGAAATGAAGGATTAGGACAAATGCTAAGGAACTGAGATGAAAAAGAAAGGAAAAATGGCCAGAAGTTAAATTTCTTCAAAAGAAAGACCTCCTAGAAGTGGGAAAGAAATCTCAATTTGCATTAGGCTTTTGTCAGGAAGCTGCTAATAGTAAATCAACCGGAAACGTGAGGTATTATTGCTAAAAGGAAGACTTTTAGTTGTCCTGTAAACACAGTGGGCAAAGTGAGACACCTGAACAGGACATTGAATAAAAATTTTGAAGTGGATAGAGCACTGAGCCTGGAGTCAGAGCCATTTATTTTCCTGAGTTCAAATCTGGCCTCAGACACTTAATAGCAATGTGACTCTGGGCAGGTAATTTAATCCTGTTTACCTCAGTTTCTTTAGTTGTAAAATAAGAATGACAACAGCACCTACCTCTCTAGATTGTTGTTAGTATCCTATGATGTTAACACAGTACCTAGAACATACAAACACTGTATAAAAGCTTATGTCCTTCCTCTTCTATTTATGAAACATTTGTGTCATCAGAATTTTTGGTTCTACTTCCCTTAAGTTCTTACCTGATAATGCCTGGTTCTATAGAATTTAGGCCAGGGGACCCTATTTATAGCTTCTCTGAATTCTTTGAAATAACATAAAAGGCATCAGTTTTTGACCCAAAAAATTAGATTTCCTCATTGTGATTCAATTCAATCCAATAAAATTCATGAAGCATTTATTAAGTACTTATTACAAAGGTCCTCAAACTATGGCCTGCGGGCCAGATGTGGCAGCTGAGGACGATTTATCCCCCTCACCCAGGGCTATGAAGTTTCTTTATTTAAAGGCCCGCAAAACAAAGTTTTTGTTTTTACTATGGTCTGGCCCTCCAACAGTCTGAGGGACAGTGAACTGGCCCCCTATTTAAAAAGTTTGAGGACCCCTGAATATATGAAGGGTACCCTGCTAGGTACATTGTAATACAAAGACAAAAACTAAATAATCTCTACCTTCAAGTAATTTATATCCTGTTGGGTGTGGTGGAAAGAATAATTTATATACAGATAAGTAATATCTGTCTATTATGTATATCTATATGTGTATGTATATGTATATATGTGAAATCAAATACATATAAAAGATATGTAGACATGTATAATAGATATACACACACACACACAATGGGGGTCAGGAACATTGGGGCATAGTAGTTGGTTGTTGTCAAATAGGATCAAAATGATATCACTGTGTTAGAATTACGTTCCAGTGTATCTGACTCTGGCTGTTCAATACGAGCTTGTAATGCTAGCCATATATTCATGGTATAAATCCTATATGGTCATGTTGTATTATCCTGGTGATAACTTGTTTTAATTTCTTTGCTCATATTTTATTTAACACTTTTTTAAATCAATATTCATTAGGGAAATTGATTTATAATTTTCTTTCTCTGATTTAACTCTATACCTGGTTTAGGTATCAACACAATATCTATGTCATAAAAAAGAATTTTGTAGGACTCCTTCTTGCCCTGTTTTTCCAAACAGTTTGCATAATATTGGGATTAATTGTTCTTTAAATGTTTGATAGAATTCACTTCTGTTAGGGAATTGATTAATAGCTTGTTCAATTTCTTTTTCTAAAATGGGACTATTTAAATAATTTTTTTCTCCTCTGTTAATCTGGGCAATCTATATTTTTATAAATATTCATCCATTTCATCTAGATTATCAGATTTACTGGCATATAGTTTAACAAAATAGCTCCTAATTATTGCTCTAATTTCCTCTTCATTGGTGGAAAGTTTACCCTTTTCATTTTTTATATTAGCAATTTGATTTTCTTCTCTCCTTTTTCTAATCAAATTGACTAAAGATTTGTCTATTTTGTTGATTTCCTCCTCATAAAACCAACTCTTAGTTTTGTTTATTAGTTCAATAGTTTTCTTACTTAAGTTTTATTAATCTCTCCTTTTATTTTCAAAATATCGAATTTAGTATTTAAGTGGGGATTTTTAATATGTTCTTTTTTTAACTTTTTTAATTGCATGCCAAATTCATTGATCTTTTCTTTCTCCATTTTATTCAAGTAAGCATCTAGAGATATAAAATTTCTCCTATGAACTGCTTTGGCTGCATCCCATAAATTTTGATATTTTTTGTCTCATTATTGTCATTCTCTTGGATGAAATTATCAATTATGTCTATGATTTGTTGTTTTACCAACTCATTCTTTAGGATTCGATTATTTAGTTTCAATTAAGTTTTGGTCTATTTTCCCCAACCCCTTATTACATGTAATTTTTATTGCATCATGATCTGAAAAAGATGTATTTACTATTTTGTAAAAATCCATTTTACAATTGATTTTGAGGTTTTTATGCCCTAATATGTGGTCAATTTTTATGTAGGTTCCATGTATTGCTGAGAAAAAAGTATATTCCTTTTTGTCCCCATTCAATTTTCTTTAAAGATCTATCATATATAATTTTTCTAAAATTCTATTCATTTCCTTAACTTCTTTTTTATTTATTTTGTAGTTCAATTTATCTAATTCTGATAGAGCAAGGTTGAGGTCCCCCACTAGTATTGTTTTATTGTCTATTTTTTCTTGCAGCTTTTTAACTTTTCCTCTAGAAATTTGGATGCTATACCACTTGCTGCATATATGTTTAGTACTGATATTACTTCATTATTTATCCTATTAGCAAAATGTAGTTTCCTTCCTTGTCTCTTTTAATTAAATCTATTTTTGCTTTTGCTTGATTTGAGATCAGGATCTCTATCCTTGCTTTTTTAATTCAATTGAAGCATAATTGATTGTGTTCCAGCCTTTTATCTTTACTCTATATGTATCACTCTACTTTAAATGTGTTTCTTATAAACAACATACTACAGGATTCTGGCTTTTAATCCAGTCCGCTATTTGATTCTCTTTTATTGGAGAGATCATTCCATTCACATTCAAAATTAAAATTACTAATTCTGTATTTCCTGCCATCTTATTTTCCCTAAGTTATACTTTTCTTTTTCCTTTTTCCTTTCCTTCCTCCCAGTCTTATGCTTCTTACTAATACTTCCCTCTGTCTGCCCTCCCCTTTTACAGCCTCTCCTCTCTTTCTTATTCCTTTCCCCTTCTGCTTTTGTTTTCCCTACTCCCTTTCCCTACCTTTTTCCCTCCCACTTGCCTATAGAGTGAGAGAAGTTTCTCTTATCAAACTAAATATATCTGATAGTCTCTTTTTAAGCCAAATCGGATCAGATTAAGATTCACAGGATGCTTATCCCCTTCCCTTCTTTCCCTCAATTGTAACAGGTCTTTTTTGCCTCTTTATGTGATGTAATTTATCCCATTTTACCTCCCCTTTCCTCTTTTTCCAGTACAATTTCTTTTCCACCCCTACTTTCTTTTTTTTAATATTATTACAATAAAGTCAAATTATACCTTACATCCTTTAATTATACCCCTAACAAAAACAAAGTTATCAAGAGTTAAACACATCTTCTCATATAGGGATATAAACATTTTAACCTTTTAAAAAAATATATTTTCTTCCTTTTTTTAAACCTTTTTATGTTTCTCTAAGCATAAAATTTCTGTATTTGAAGATCAAATTTTCTGTTCAGCTCTGGTCTTTTCATCAAAAATAAATGAAAATCCTATATTTCATTGAATGTCCATCTGTTTCCCTGAAAGAAAATGTTTAATTTTGTTGTTTACTTGATTTTTGGCTGCAGTGCAAATTCCTTTGCCCTCCAGAACATCATATTTCAGGGCCTTCTATCCTTTAAAGTGGAAGCTGCTAGGTCTTGGGAAATGCTGATTATGGCTCATTGATATTTGAATTGTTTTTTTCTGGCTGCTTCCAATATTTTTTCCTTGATTTGATAATTCTAAAATTTAGTTACAATATACCTTGGAGTTTTCTTTTTGGAATCTCTTTCAGGAGGTGATCAGTGGATTCTTTCAATGGCTATTTTACCTTCTGATTCTAGGACAACATGGAAGTTTTTCTTAACTTTTTGAAAGATGTTGTCTAGGCTTTTTTTTATCATGGTTATCAGATAAATTTCAATAATTCTTAGATTGTCTCTCCTGGATCTATTTTTCAGATCAGTTGCTTTATTCTCTTCTATTGTTTCTTTGTTTGTCTTAATTTGATAGATTCTTAATGTCTTATTAAGTCATTCACTTCTATTTGTTGAATTCTAATTTTTAGTAAATTATTTTCTTTAATTATCTTTTTAATTTCCTTTTGCATTTGGCCAATTGAACTTTTAAAGGAGTTATTTTGATCACTGGATTTTTCTCCCATTTCACCAATTCTACTTTTTAGGGAGTTGTTTTCTGTTTCCATTTCACCAATTCTGTTTGTCAAGGAGTTATTTTCTTTTTCCATTTTGCCAAATCTATTTTTAAAGGAGTGATTTTCTTCAGACAATTTCTGTTTGCTTTTCCAAAGCTCTCATTACTTTTCCTCGTTTTTCTTCTCTCTTTTAAGATCCTTTTTGAATTATTTCAAGAGAACCTTTTGAGTTGGAGAGAAACTCATATCATCCTTTAAGGCTTCATCTGGAGGCATTTTGCCTTTAGTGTCCTCAGAGTTTGACATTTGTTCTTCCCTGTCTCCATAATAGCTACCTGTGGTCAGAGCTCTTTTTGTTTCTTTGTTCATTTGTAAGGCTGAGGACTGCTCTTAGAGCAAAGGGGAAATTATCCCAAGCTTCCTCTATAGGTGACAGCAGCTTCATGCTGCTTTAAATCTGGTGCTACCAGCTTCCTTCCCTGCTAGGTGGGTGTGGTCAAGTCTGTCTTATTAAGCTGGGGTTCAGGAGCTTACTATATGCCTTCCTTAGTTGAGTTAGAGGGCTCACAGCTAGTTTGCTGATCCCCTGGCTTCTGAACCAGGATAGAGTAGCAACACTGCTATATTTTGGTTAAGAGCCTCCCAGCAGATTCCTTCCGTGTGTGGAGGCCTCTCCACCCTGGGTCTTCCTATGCTGGGCCTGTGCTGGGCCACTTCTCCCTTCCTGCCTAATTGAGAGACATCTTTTCTGAACTTCTTTTAAAATATCTTCTGCTGGAAATTTGCTATATTCCAAATATTTGTGGGTTCTGTCACTTTAAAATCCAGTCATAAGCTTGAACTAGTGTTGAGTCTGAAGGAAGCCAGAAAGAGTTTAGACAAAGACCTGTCTACTTTCTATCATCTTGGCTCTATCCTTCCCTTCTAATCTTGTCTGCATTTGTTTTGTTGTACAAAAATCTTTTCACTTAATATAATCAAAATTATCCATTTTGCATTTCATAATGTTTTCTAGTTCTTCTTTGACCATAAAATTCTTCCTTCTCCACAGATCTGAGAGATAGACTATCTTTTATTCTTCTAATTTGCTTATAGTATCACTCTATCTAAATCATGAACCCATTTCGACCTTATCTTGGTATAGGGTATTAGGTGTTGGTCAGTGCCTACTTTCTGCCATACTAGTTTCCAATTTTCCCAGCAATTTTTGTCAAATAGTGAATTCTTATCCCAGAAGCTGGAGTCTTTGGGTTAATCAAACACTAGATTACCATAGTCATTGACTATTCTGTTTTGTGAACCTTACCTATTCGACTAATCAACTATTCTATTTCTTAGCCAGTACCAAATGGTTTTAATGGCTGCTATTTTATAATATAGTTTAGTTGTGATATAGCTAGATCACCTTCATTTACATTTTTTTCCATTAATTCTCTTGAAATTCTTGACCTTTTGTTCTTCCAGTTGAACTTTGTAATTATTTTTTCTAACTCTGTAATTTCATGGCAGGTTGATTGGTATGGCACTGAATAAGTAGATTAATTTAGGTAAAATTGTCATCTTTATTGTATTAGCTTGCCCTACCCATGAGCATTTGAACGTCTTCCCATTGTTTAGTTCTAACTTTATTTGTGTGCAAAGTGTTTTGAAATTGTGTTCAAATAGTTCCTGACTTTATCTTGGCAGGTAGCCTCCCAAATATTTTATATTATCTAACAGTTATTTTAAATGGAATTTCTCTGTATCTCTTGCTACTAGACTTTGTTGGTAACATACAGAAATTCTGCCTCAGCACAGTTTCATAATTTTTTTTCCAGTTCTGTCCAAAAAATTCATGAGAAGGATAAAAAAGGGGAATGCTAGGAGTAATCTAGAATTAGATTTTGGCAAGGTGAAATCAGTGACAAATCAAACTGGTCAAGGGATTCTAGAGGATGATGTAAAGTCAGTTTTTCATCAGGAAATGAAGAGATGGAAAAGAGGAAAATATAGTCAGTGTGGAGCTGACAGACTGGGAAAGAACTGGGGGGTGGAAACAATGGACATCATGGGGAATATAAAGTACAGGGAAAAAGGGAATAATAAAGATTATGAGGAAACAATATATATGCTTGCATGCAGGTATGAATGTTTTACTGGTTGGCATTTCCTTTAATTTACTTTAACTTACTGATTGTGCAGTTCTGAGTAGAAGTTTCTTACTAAGTAGTTTCTGATTGAATTTATCAATCATTATTCAGCCTAGTGTGAGCTTCAGGATTTTATGGCGAAAGTATGTGGGAGCTGGGCATTCTGCTTCCCATTAAAATAGCCACCTGATTCAGAAGTGAAAGAAAAGATTTAAGATGAAACAAGGTTTGTTAATTATAGAAGTCATTACAATAGTGTTCATTGGTCTTAATGATGGCTTGGAAATTTGTACTTTCTTTCTTTGATAGATTTTTGTTATTTCTTACTTGGATTATTACAACAGCCTCTTTAAACATATTTAATTTTTTATTATGAGCTTAACAAGTATCAACAAATGACATTTCAATATATGAATAACATAAAAGACTATACATGAAACTGCAAACCTCTATCATGTTTCTGAATTTAACTCCTTATTTCTAGCCTTTCCCCCTTCTAATTACACACACAGCTGCCAAATTGATTTTTTTTTATCAGTACTCTCCCCAACTCAAAAATTATCAGTGGCTCCCTGTTGCCTTTGGATAAGATATAAAGTCTTTCAAAATCTCTCTAAAATGAAAACCTACTTTTACAATCTCATTTCACTGTTACTTCCCTTTATGGGCTCTCCTTTCCATGAGAAACTGACCTATTAGCTAAATTGAGTACATTACCCTTCATCTCCTGACTTTTTGAAAATTTGAGAGGGTGATATAAAATAGACAATATGCAGTGAGAAGAGCATTGGATCTGGAGATAGAATACCAGGGTTCAAACCTCAACTTCTATTATTTACTATTTGTCAGCTAGAGAGAATAGTAGTTAGGGTGTGGGACCTGAAATCAGGAAGACTTGAATTTGAATCTTATCCTAAACATTTAATGGTTGTGTGACCATGGGCAATTCATTTAACTCTGATTGCCTCTTTTTTCCACATCTATAAAATGATCTGGAGATGGGAATGGGAAATCATTTAAGAATCTGCCAAGAAAACCCTAAATGGGCTCATGAAGTTGGAGACTGAAATACAACTATGATGATGATGATGTGACCTTGAGCAAATCACTTACATTTTCTCAGTCTCAGATGCCTTATCTGAACAATGATGTTGTTAAATAAGATAAACTATTAGATTCCTCTGACTCTAACTATATGCTATTCAAGAGAAAGACAAGCACTTAGAAGACCTGGCTCATTATCAACTGTTAAACCTTGTGCCTCAGTTATTTCATCTGTTAAATGGCAAAAATAATCTTTGTCTCACAAAGAATTGTGAAGGTCTTATTTGATTTGTAAAATATAAAGAGACATGAAAATTGAAGGGTTATCATTAATGATGTCAAATTATTAGTATTGAATTTATTCCTAATTATAAATTAAGTAACATGTGCTTGACTCGACAAAAGTCAGGATGTCTTGGCATTTGTCTAAATGTAAAAACTAACAGAGTTCCACTTCTCTCAGGTCCTGTTTTCTTTATAATCTCTGGTTTTATCCTTCAAGTAGAGCAGGGCAGGGCAGGGCTGAAAGAGAGAGCTCAAGGTTTTGAGCAAGGTAGAGGAAAGACAACAACAGGCAATAAAGCAGAGTAAAGGCCTACAAGCAGGAAGTCGAATGCTAAATAATCTGTTGGTTGGCTCCAGCCTAAGGATTCCCAGAGCAGCTATCCCAGTGTGAATAATTTAGGGAGCTTTTTAGTAAAATCCGCAAAAAAAAAAAAAAACCACAAAAAAAAAACCACATAACTTTTTATTATTTGATCCAAACTTAATCTAGCATGCTGGTCTCTCACCATCTTGTTCAACATCCTGGGTATCATATGGTCAGTTGGCAAATGCCTGCAGCCTCAGCCAAACACATGTTTATGCATTACTAGTGCTGTTGTTTCCCTAGCAAAGCCCTACTTAAATGACCTGACTCTTGAACTAGATTAGGGATTTAACTTTATCAGCAGCTAAAAAACAAAACAACAACAACAACAAAACAAAACAAAACAAAACAAAACAAAAATGTTCCCCTTTGCCTGAGATGCCCCAATAACCTCAGCTATCCCAGGGCCTAGGTTACCTATTCCAAAGTTCAAATTTCTTATATTCACATTTGGAGTCCTCCACAATCACACCGGAGTCTATTTTTCTAGGCTTCTTATTCCAGGAATGTATGGAACTAGTTCATACAAATTCCAAAGAGCCAACTGTTAAATTTTCAATGTAAGCATTTACACAATGGATATCAGTAAACACTACAAATCAAGGCTTAATTCATTGTTTTGTGGATTGCCTAGACTTAAAGTGTTGAAGAAAATGTTTATAACATAATGAAATTTTTAAAAAATCTGCCTCTGACATATGTACATATTATTTTTAGTTTTTTCTTCTGGGGTCAAACTGAACATGTGCAATCATTCTTTAACATAATAACCTTTCCAATCTTTAAAAGAAAGAAGACAGCATGTTCTTTCAAAGTCTTTTCTCTAAGTCAAACCTTCCTTAGTGCCTTCAATTACTTATCTCCATAAGACATAGTTTCCAGATCACATTCTGGGTTTCCTTCTTTGGAAGCACTCCAGCACTCTCAAAATGCCATGCCTAGAACTGAACCCAGTACTCCAGAAGTAACCTAACCAAGGTATAGTATATGAGTGTATGGGATGTTTATCCCAAGCAAGTGAAGACCTCCCCCTGGTGGAATGGGTGCATGAGAAAAATTTATTCCAATGACCATGAAGGTGGCTGAAAGGAAGTGCTGTGGAGTGCTTAGAACTTGTTTAGCTATCGAAATCATCAAGGGGAGACATTACATCTGGGGTCGTTCCCAGTCATCTTGACTTTTGTTTTGCCCCTGAATTTTGATGGCTCAGTAAAAGTGTGACTGATTTTTTTGTGCAACTCTGCCTTGTCTAAAATCCTATTTACAAACGAGTTATATCACCTTGTGAAGTCATTAATTCTTTTTTAAAATAATGGTCAAGCTACACCCAGAGAAAGAACTCTGGGAAATGAATGTGAACCACTACATAGCATTTCCAATCCCTCTGTTTTTGTCCGCCTGCATTTTTGATTTCCTTCTAAGATTAATTTTACATTATTTCAAAGTCTGATTCTTCTTGTGCAGCAAAATAACTGTATGGATATGTATACATATATTCATATAATATATTAACTTATTAACATATACTTTAACGTATTTAACATGTATTGGTCTACCTGCCATCTAGGGGAGGGGATGGAGGGAAGGAGGGGAAAAGTTGGAACAAAAGGTTTTGCAAGGGTCAATGCTGAAAATTTACCCATGCATATATTTTGTACATAAAAAGCTATAATAAAATAAAATAAAATAATGGTCAAACAACAACATTTAGACAAAAGAACAGTGGGACCATAATCCCTTTTTCTGAATCTTCTGCTTCTATTACATAGGCTATTCATGTTACACATTATTGACTCTTGGAACCGATAATCCAGTTAAACTCCTACTCCTTTTTCAGGGAAAGTTTTAAAGAAACCAGAGAAACTTGCATGAACTGAAGTAGTGTGAACTGAGCAGAATCAGGAAAACATATGTATGCTAAATAATGTAAAAATGAACAGCTGAGAAAGACATCATCGCCATTAACATCATCATAACTTTTATGTAACACCTCCTTCATACCAGGCATTGTGCTAAATTTTTATCTCATTCGATCATTATGACAATCCTAGGAGTTAGGTATTATTATTATCCCCTCTTTATAGTTAAGGAAACTGAGGCCGAAGTTAAGTGAATTGCCCAAGATAAGCCAGCTGAGACTGATTTTGAACTCGGTCCTGTCTGATTTCAGACCCAGCAGTCTATTTACTAGTGGGCTGACCTACCATTCTTCCAGAGGACGGTTGGATAGAGAATGCTGTTAGAAAGTTGATGATTACAACCATTTTGGAGAGTAGTTTGGAACTATGCTCAAAAAGTTATCAAACTGTGCATACCCTTTGATCCAGCAGTGTTACTACTGGGATTATATCCCAAAGAGATTATAAAGAAGGGAAAGGGACCTGTATGTGCACGAATGTTTGTGGCAGCCCTTTTTGTAGTGGCTAGAAACTGGAAACTGAATGGATGTCCATCAGTTGGAGAATGGCTGAATAAATTGTGGTATATGAAAATTATGGAATATTACTGTTCTGTAAGAAATGACCAACAGGATGATTTCAGAAAGGCCTGGAGAGACTTACACGAACTGATGCTAAGTGAAATGAGCAGGACCAGGAGATCATTATATACTTCAACAACAATACTAGATGATGACCAGTCCTGATGGGATCAGGCCATCCTCAGCAACGAGATCAACCAAATCATTTCTAATGGAGCAGTAATGAACTGAACTAGCTATACCCAGAAAAAGAACTCTGGGAGATGACTAAAAACCATTACATTGAATTCCCAATCCCTATATTTATGCACACCTGCATTTTTGATTTCCTTCACAAGCTAATTGTACAATATTTCAGAGTCTGATTCTTTTTGTACAGCAAAATAACGTTTTGGTCATGTATACTTATTGTGTATCTAATTTATATTTTAATATATTTAACATCTACTGGTCATCCTGCCATCTAGGGGAGGGGGTGGGGGGGTAAGAGGTGAAAAATTGGAACAAGAGGTTTGGCAATTGTTAATGCTGTAAAGTTACCCATGTATATATCCTGTAAATTAAAGGCTATTAAATAAAAAAAAATAAAATAAAATAAAAAAAAAAAAAAAAAAAAAAGAAAGTTGATGATTAGCCATACAGAATGAAAGTCACAGTTTTTGGACATGGAAATTTGTCTTTCTTATTATGTATATTTGTTACAATGGCCCTGTGGATTTTTTCCTTCATTTTCTTTTAATTCTGTTAATTAAGATGGAGAGAAAATAAATGTAATAACTGAAATAAATTAATTTTTAAAAATTACAAAGCAAAAAAACAAATAAAACCCAAACTCCTACATCTTCACACAAACTTCTATTAGCTATATCTTTTCCATCCTGTACTTGTGATTGACTTTTTTTGAGCCAAAAGCAGGGATTTACATTTATCCTCTTAAAATGTCTCCATTATTCTTATCAACTGATAGCTGATAAGAATGTGAGCACAAACTGCTTGGTAATGTAGTTATCTGGGTATTCCTATGAGTCCAATTTCCTTTGCTGACCATTGGCTTCCTGAGATAAGGAAGATGTAATTCTTCTATGATTTTGCCCTGGCAGCACCAGCACCTGGCCCTGGGCAGGAAGGGATTAGTACCTGGCTCTAAGCAGAGAAGTTTCTCTGGAATGTTTGCTAAATGAATGAATGAATGAATGAATATCAATTAAAATAAAAATGCTGAAAGAAAAAAATTGCACCAAAAAGCTGGATGATGAAGAAGGGGAAAAGGATACTTTTCCTTTGCCCACAAACTATTAGAAAGTCTTAAAACAGGAGATGATTTGCCATTCCTTTTCCATCTCATTTTACAAATGAAGAAACTGAGGAAAACAGGATTAAGTGACTTGCCCAAGGTCACACAGACAAGTAAGAGTCTGAGGCCAGATTTTAAACTCGGGAAAATGAGTTTTCCTCCCTCCAGGTTCAGCATTCTATCCACTGTACCACCTTGCTGCCTTAACATGGATTAGTAGAGTCAAATACTGGACTTCCAAGAGGCCAGCTAGAAATGGAAGCATGGACTAATTATCAGGGAAATGTTACTTAAGTTTATATGATGGATGGACTACCACCTCTTATGACTGGCCAATCTGATAGAGCCAGCCCAGTTAGATGGCCCAGGAGTTACAAACCAAGACAAGACAGAGCCTAAGGTGATTTCAGAAAAGCCTAGAAACACTTACATGAACTGATGCTGAATGAAGAGAGCAAAACAGGAGAACATTGTACACAGTAACAACAAAATTATGTTATGATCAATTGTGATAGACATGGTTCTTTTCAACAATGAGGTGATTCAAAGAAATTCTAATAGACTTGTGGATGGAAAGTGCCATCTGCATCTAGAGAGAATTATGGAGACTGAATGTGGATCAAAGCATATTATTTTCACCTTTTTGTTTGTTTCTTTGTTTCTCATGGTTTTTTTTTTTCCCTCCTTTTGGTCTGATTTTTCTTGCACAACTTGACAAATATGCAAATACATTTAAAAGTATTGCACATATTTAATCTATATCAGATTGCTGTCTTGGAAGAGGGGTTAGTTATCCTAAGGGAGAGAGAGAAAATTTTGGAACACAAAGTTTCACAAAAATATATGTTAAAAATTATTTTTATATGTATTTGGAAAAATAAAATACTACTCTTCATTTTTTATTAGTTGCTTTCTTTCTTCAAATATTATTCTCTAATACTTTTAATTTTTTTTATAGTGCCATTTTTTTTTAATTATAGCTTTTTATTGACAAAACATGTGCATGAGTAATTTTTTAACACTGACTCTTGCAAAAACTCCTGTTCCAACTTTTCCCCTCCTTCCCTCCACCCCCTCCCCTAGATGGCAGGTAGTCCCATACATGTTAAATATGTTAAAGTTTATGTTAAATACAATATATGTATACATATTTCTATAGTTATCTTGCTGCACAAGAAAAACTGAATTTAGAAAAAAGGTAAAAATAACCTGAGAAGAAAAACAAAAATGCAAGCAGACAATAACAGAAAGAGTGGAAATGCTCTGTTGTGATACACACTCATTTCCCAGTGTTCTTTTGCTGGGTATAACTGGTGCTGTTCATTACTGATCAATTAGAACTTATTTGTATTGCCTCATTGTTGAAGAGAGCCAGGATCCATCAAAATTGATCCTCATATAGTATTGTTGTTGAAGTGTATAATGATCTCCTGGTTCTGCTCATTTCACTTAGCATCAGTTCATATAAATGTCTCCAATTCTCTCTGTAAAATACTATTTTTTACAAAAGACTGAGTCTAAGGGATCATCCCATGTCTTTCTCCTCCCATCTACAACAGATACTCAATCACCAGGGAACAAAGCAGGAACACAATCACTGGCAAATTGAGTTATCAAGACCAATGAGATAAGAAGAAAGTCTGGCTGACATTCATCTCCTCTTTCTACACTACCTAGGCAAATGCATAAATTATCTTCTCTATGCAAATGACTCCCAAACTATTGTTCCAGCTCTACCTCTTTCCCCAGTTCTTCTTCTGCATGTTCAACTGCTTTCAGGATATCTTCATGTGGATGTCCCCACAATACTGCAAATTCAATATATCATAAACTGAGCTTATTATTTTTCCCCAAACCCACTTGAGCTTTTAAGCACGATTTCTGTCTGTGGTACCACACTATTCACCTGGTCTGCTGTGTTCTTGAGGTTAACTTTGACTCTTCCATCTCTCACATCTAATCAGTTACCAAGTCCAAACAGATTAAACTATCTCAAGATTTCGCCTGTGTCCTTTTCTCTCTGTTCCTGTATCCCTAGCTTAGTTCAGGTCCTCATTACCATTCTCTTGAAATATTGCAATAGCTTCCTAACAGATCTTCCTACTTCCATATCCTTTCTACCTCTAGTCTCCAAACTATTCTCCATATTATTATAAGGTTAATTTTCAATGTGTTCAAATCAGATCATGTCATTCCTTTAAATAGAACCTTTATATTGGCTTTCTGTTGTTGTGCCAAAGTTCCCTTTTTGGTGTCATGACCCAGTTTCTCCAATTGTCCTATTTAGTTATTCTGGCAGGTTATAACCTTTCCCTCTTAAAGTTTGATGAGAAGGTTTGTCATTAGAATATCATAACCTCTCTCCATTGTGTCATCCTAGGGGCCTCCCCCACCATTAGATTATCCCCACCTAGTTACCTCCGGCATTATGTCACTGTTCTTGTTATCCTATAAAAAAGCTTGCTGTCCCAGTACTTGCTGACCAAGATCAATCTGGTCCCAATATCTGTCTCCATTTAATAAACTATTAAATTGGTCTCTATCCTCTGTCTTGCTCAGTTTCTCTGTAATTACACGGTCATCTAAATAAAGTTCAAATTATTCTCTCCATCACTTGATACACTCTTGTCTACTATCTCTCCAGTCTTATCTCACACTATTCCTCTTCACGTGCTCATAATCCAGCAAAATGTACTTTTCACTATTTCAACATTTCCTGTTTTTCCTTCCTTGAATGGATTAGTGAAGGGATATCATTGCCAACATTTTTTCACTTCTTAATTTCTTTTTACAATGTATTTTTTTTAACTTTTTACAATGTATCTCTTTTTTAAAAATGTTTTTATGAAGTATTTTTCCACTATCATAGTTTTCCTTAGTATTCCTTTCTCAGAGAACCATTCTATATAACAAATAACATTTTTAAAGACAAGAAAAAAAAGAAATGGAAAAAAATCAGCACAACAGATTATTGCATTGAAAAAATGCAAAATCAAGGGTAATTTGCAATACTTATTTACCTTATACTTCCTTGAAGGGGTTGTTGGATATGTTCTCTCTTCTTTTACTTGATATTTTATAATTTTGTAACATTCACTTGATTTGTGTGTATGTGGCTACTTTTTTCGTTTATAATCTTGCAGTTATTGTGTTTTGTTTTCTTGGTTCTGTTTATAATTATATCAAACAATAAATATCAACTTCTCTGTTTGGCATTTAAACCCTTTACAACCTGCTGCACCTACCTTTCCACTTATGCATTTCTCTTCTTCCCAGACTGGTCTTCTTGCTATTCCTCATCATCTCTTAGCTATCTTTTTCTGTCTCTGTATCTTTGCTCCTAATCCCTGGAATGCTTTTTCTGTTTCCCCTTTACCTCTTAGAACTCTTGCTTCCTTTAACCTCAACTCAAGCATAAATTTTCATATGAAGTCTTTCCTGATCTTTCTACCCTTCTAGCTACTTGTGCCCTCCCTCCCAAAATTACCTTGAATTTATCATATACATACATACACACATATATATCCTGTATTTATTCATATACATACATATTGTTTCTCTTAATAGAATATAAGTTCTTTGAAGGCAGGGATTCCTTTTGTTGTATCCCCAATACCTATCATGATAGTATCTTTTAAAGATTTTATTTATTAAGCCCATAGGTGCTTAATAAATGTTGTTTTTTATTGATAGTTCTGAATTAGCAGAGCCTCTAGCACAAGTTGTCTAGGGTGAAAGTTGGCTCATGGGTTCCAATCTGATATATAGCATTTTGTGCTTTCCATGATACACCTCAATCTACCAATAGAGAGAATATAATCAGAAAGGGGAAGGAAATACTAGATGTACCTACTCCCTGAGCACTAAAGTGAGATGACATTTGTATAGTATTTTAGGGCAGCCACATGGCTCAGTGGATAGAATGCCAGGACTGGAGTCAAGAAGATTCATCTTCCTGAGCTCAAATCTGGCCTCAGACACGAGCTGTGTGACCCCAAGCAGATCAATGAACTTTTTTGCCTCAGTTTCCTCATCTGTAAGATGAACTGGGAAAAGAAATGGCAAACTACTTCAGTGTTGTTGTTATTTGTCAAGAAAACCTCAAATGGGGTCACAAAGACTTGAACATGGCTGAAATTACTGAACAACAACATAGCATTTTAAGATTTAGAAAGCAATATTTTCATAATAATTCTGGGAGGTAGGCAAGACAAACCCATTTTACAGATGAGAAAACTTAGTCTCTGAGAAATTAAATAGTTTGCCCAAGGCTGTCCCTCTTGATTACAAATGTACAGCTCTTTCTTCTGTCAGCAGATGCTAAATAAGATCCCACAGCACCCGGAAATACTTGCTGATGGATCCTTTTGGTGTGGTGATTATGTTCTCCAACAGTATACAGCCTCAGCCAAGAAACAAACTGTATGATGACTTCACCCTATATCCTGCTCAGTGTGAATCAGGGACAAAAAGTGTGTCCCGTGCCCCAACTGGCTCATCTGACTCAGAGGATATGCAGGTTATATTGTGTGGAGATGTTACTGGCTGGCTTAGCAGTACCACGTCCGCCATTGGCCCAAATGACTTTTATGGGATTTGCCAAGCAGGCCAAGCACTTGGGGTATGTGGGGGTGTTTATGGCCTGCCTATCTGACTTATACTTACAGCAGCTGGGATGGTGGCAGGAAGCACATCAATTGTAGCCTTCAGAGATGTTGAAATGATGCTACAGCTCAGAGAGAATAGTAGAGGAAGCCAGCAATTTTATACAAAGCAGGAACTGATGGAACCTGATCTCAGGCTGATGATGTTCCCTCCTCCCCCCAGATAGATCTCTCCACTGGAATTTTTCTTCCTAAAGGAGTATTTAAATTTATTTTTAAAAAAAATTTTAAAGAGATATTACCTAAGAAGATACAGCATCTAGGTATTGCAGTGGGGTGAGAGTTAGGCTTGGAGACAGGAAGACCTGAGTTCAGATCTATTTCAGATACTTACTAGTAATGTGATTTTGGGCAAATCACTTAGTTTTTTCCTCAGCTGCAAAAAGTGTCATAATAACAGCACCAACCTCCCAGGATTATTCTGAGGACCAAATGAGATAATAATTGTAAAAGTCCTAGGTGTAGTATAACTGGTTTTGGTCCTTCATTTTCAAAAACCAATGACCTCGCAGGATGATATATTGACTTGGATTTATGTGAGTTGCAGAGTTGCACAAAGTATCAGCTTCACTCTCCCTTCTAATCATGAAAGTTCAGCCATAACTGGCCATGGTAAGGAATGCAGTAGATGATCGTAGCATCTTCATTGTCTGACCAAATTCTAAGTGATTCTATGGCATCTGTTTCAGCAATTTTCATCACCAGTGGAACAAACTGTCCTTATCTGTCCATTCCACCAGGGTAAGTCTTTACATGCTTGGGGGAAGCACTTCCCAACTTGCCACAGAGTTTCAGACCTATTGGACACCCTCAATTTAATTTAACCCATCTCCCTAAATGGCTTAACAGATTGTGGTCATTGTGCAAGTTACAACTTCTTGAGAGCTACAGGGGAGAGTTAGGTGACAGATGAACAACAAAGGTGGATGAACAGCTCTGAAGAGTTCAGCAAGCCCTCATACTAGAAGTGCTAGTCCTTTTGAGCATCCCATATACCCCTTAGCACCTAAAAGCAGCTAATATAAATACTTATTCCTTTCCCTTAACAAAAACAGAAATTTCCCCCAACCCCCTGAGGGCACATTGACCCCTAAAACACCTTGATCCCTAGGGAGAATCAAATTTAAAGCATTTTCTCCATAACTATAACCTTCCAAATTCCCTTCTGACTATGGCTTAGCTGATGAATGAATCCCTATGAGTCCCTGTCACTGCCTCTTTTTTAACTATCTTTGATCTATTTCTATACTGAGTCAATTATTTAGGCCTCCTCTCTTCACCAGGCTTGACTGTATACAAAATCTGCTAATAATTCTACTCTTGAACTGCTACAAGTTCACTCTCCCAACTTCAAAACTCACAAAGCCACAACTTAGTCCAACATTGGCTTAGAATAGGAAAGAATACAAAGGGGCAAGATAAAAAAGAAGTATTCATGGTCATGTGTGACATTGATGAGAGCAATTAAGACCTGAGACTCACCCAAAAGCTTACATTATGTCTTCCTTCAATTTGCAGTCAAGGTAAGCCTCAAAGGAGCATTCTTTTTTTCTTATTTAAAATTCCACAAAATTTAGCTAAATCTTGCACTTATTATACCCAAACAAAAGCAGTGAGAAGCCTGGATTGCCTGCTAAAGTATGGCACAAGAAACAATCTGAGCTATGGCATACATAGTCCAGTATGTATAGTGAGTGCTTCTGCCTTTTACCTTATCTCCTATTGAAAAATAAAAAAAATCAAATCAAATCATCATAACAGATATGCAGGGTCAAATAAAGCAAATTTCTCCATTAGACATTTCCAAAAAAATGTCTCATTTTGTATCAGCTGACTTCTTCTCATCCACGAATACTTTGCCTAGACTCACTTATCAACTTTGAACCCCTCTTGAATTCCCAATCAAAATTTCTAATTGCCTAAGACTAAATCTTTTCCCTTAACATCTGATACTTGATCTGTCATCCCCAACTTAATGTTTCTACTTCCAATACTACACTCTATCTTTGTCCATCAGTTTCCACTTTGTCCTAAAAATCCCAATTTATTATCCACAAAGTTCTCTTTATTTTGGACCCCTTCCTCTCCTGCTCTTCCCGTCTTCTAACACAGAGACCTGGCTCTCCCTGAGTGATACTAAATCCTGACCATCTGTTCCATTACTACTCATACTGTCTCTCATGTTCCCTGACTCATTAGTCCCAGAGTGGGAGTCAGTCTTCTCTTCTTACTCTAAACAGTCCTTCCCTTTATTAACCTCATCTAGCAATTTTTTCTCCTCTGAGGGTTATTTTATCCATGATCCAGATCTTGTTTTCTACCAACCCCCAAAATATTCCTCCTCTTTTTCCAATAAGTTCAGTCCCTGCCTTACAATCTCTCTCTCCACTCTGACTCTGGCTTTCAAACTACAGGACTTCAACATCTATATTGATGTTTCCTAAAATACCCTAATTTCCCAGTTCCTCAATTCTCATGATTTACTGTTCTGCTCCACATGGGGATGGTAATACTCTTTGTCTTGCCATCACTTAACAGTGTTACATATTAGGGTCCAAACATTCTGACTGATCATTAATCTCTATCATTTTTTTTCTTCTGTGCATCATTCTTTATTCTATTCTTTATCCTTCCTCAGAACAATAATCTTTCTCCCACCCTCTAAGAACTTTCTCAGGCCATTATATCTGCTCTGGCTATATTTGCTTTTCCTTCCAAATCTTGATCTTTTTGAGAACCAGTCCAACCCTGTACTGTCCTCTACTCTCAAATTTTGTGGTTCTATGTTCTACCACTAATCTCACTCACTCACTTACTAATCTCCAATTTTGGATCATTCCCACGATTATTCTTTTCTATTTCTACTTAATCTGTTGTTGAACAAAACTGAAAGAAGTTACAAGACCATATTGACTGGGTGCACTACAATTTTAAGTAGTCCAATTAAATGGACCTTCTGCATAGAAAGGAAATTCTTTTACTCCTCTCTAATTAAATCTTAATCTTATTTGCCTTTGCAGTTATTTGGACCTTCCCCTCCTTCTTCAAATCTATCATAATTCTTCCACCTCTACTACTGGGCTTATATCCCAAAGAGAGAAGGGAAAGGGACCTGTATGTGCACGAATGTTTGTGGCAGCCCTCTTTGTAGTGGCTAGAAACTGGAAACTGAGTGGATGCCCATCAGTTGGAGAATAGCTGAATAAATTGTGGTATATGAATATTATGGAATATTATTGTTCTGTAAGAAATGATCAACAGGATGATTTCAGAAAGGCCTGGAGAGACTTACACGAACTGATGCTGAGTGAAATGAACAGCATCAGGAGATCATTATATACTTCAACAACAATACTATATGATGACCAGTTCTGATGGTCATCCTCAGCAATGAGATCAACCAAATCATTTCCAATGGAGCAGTAATGAACTGAACCAACTATGCCCAGAGAAAGAACTCTGGGAGATGACTAAAAACCATTACATTGAATTCCCAATCCCTATATTTATGCTCACCTGCATTTTTGATTTCCTTCACAAGCTAATTGTACAATATTTCAGAGTCTGATTCTTTTTGTACAGCAAAATAACGGTTTGGTCATGTATACTTATTGTGTATCGAATTTATATTTTAATATATTTAACATCTACTGGTCATCCTGCCATCTGGGGGAGGGGGTGGGGGTAAGAGGTGAAAAATTGGAATAAGAGGTTTGGCAATTGTTAATGCTGTAAAGTTACCCATACATATAAGCTGTAAATAAAAGGCTATTAAATAAAAAATAAAAAAATAATTCTTCCACCTCCTGCATCCCCTGAATTTCACCTCATATCCTATAGAAAAAATTAAAGATATTTGCCATAAACTCCTCATCTCAGCTCCCTCACTTTCCTCCTCCCCATTTCTCTGCTATTTCCTACTTTATTTCAGGATCTGATGAAAAGGTGGACTTTATTCTTGCTTAAGCAAACCCCTCTATGTCTCCTTGATCTCATTTCCTCCTATTTTCTTTAGTGGATTGCCCCCACTATCCCTTCATTCTTTGTAATCTTTAATTTCTTCTCATATTTGTTTTTAATCTGCTCTTGTAAAATGCCCATTGCCCCCATCCCTAAAAGACAAGGAACAATAACTCTCTAGTTCCTACTATCCCTACTAGCTATAATCCTGTCTCTCTGATCCCTCTTTTATCCAGATTGGTGGAGAAAAAAATGCCTCTACTTCCTCTTTTCTCTCTCTTCTTACTTCTCTGCAACTAGTCTTCTAATTTCATGACTCAATTGGAATTTTTGTTCAGACACCTGTAAGATCTTGTTTTTTTTTTTTATTTAATTTTTTTTCAAAGATTTATTTTATTTATTTACTTTATTTTCTCTTCCAACTCTCCTCTTCCCCACTGAAAAAACCTTATCACAAATATGCATAGACAAGCAAAACAAATTTCTACATTGACCATGTCTAAAAACACATACACACAAACATATATATGAATACATATGTTCTGTCCAAATATATCTTAATATATAATAATATTTATTAATTCTGCACTCTCAGTCCCTTTACCTCTCTATAAGGAGGTAAGTAGTTTACTTCATCATAGGTCTTCCAGAATCAAAGTTCTTCCTTGTGTTGAACTAATGACCTCTCAATTGCTCACTCCATCTTCTGAATCCTCATTCTTCTTGACATCTCTGCAGCATTTGACACTTTTAACTCCCTTCTCCACCAGGAGATCCCCTCCTCTCTAGGTTTTCATGACATTGCTCTCTCCTGGTTCTTCTCTTACCCTTCTGGCATTGTTGTGCCACAGTTCCCTTTTGATGTCCTGACCTAGTTTCCCTAATTGTCCTATTTAGTTACTCTTTCTCAGGTTATATAACCTTTCCCTCTTAATGTTTGATGAGATAAAGGCCTATCTCAGTTGCTCTGTCCCCAAACCCCAAGCTATAATCATTCCCTCTTAAATGGTTGATGAGATAGGTTTAGGTTATAATCATTCCTTCTTAATGTTTGACAGGATAAAGGTTTATCCATTTTAGATGTCATTAGAATACCAGTAACCTCTCCAGTACCTTCCTCCACTGTGTCATCCTAGGTGCCTCCCCCCATTAGATTGTCCCTATCCAGGTACCTCCCCCATTATGTCATTGTTCTTGTTATCCTATAAAAGAGTCTTACTATCTAATGCTCAATGCTGGATTCTTTGAGATGATTGTCTCATCCAGTCTTGGGACCAAGATCCATTTGGTCCCAGTATATCTCTAATCTCTGTCTTGCTCAGTTTCTCTGGCATTACAGCATCTCCTAAATCTTTTCTTCTGGATCATCTTCCTTCTCTTAACTTTGGATGCATTGCCCCCCTCCTTCCTGCCAAGGCTTTTGCTTTGGTTCTCTTTTCTTTTCTCTCTATTCTCCCATTTTGTGATCTCATCAGCTTTTATGGGTTCATATAAATGATTCCCAGATTTTTTTTTCAAATGAAATTTCTCACTCAATCCCTGCATCATGAACGACTTATTCTTGTTGGTGCTAGGTTCAACTGTTCCAGTCACATCTGACTCGTCATGACCCCATTTGGGGTTTTCTTGTCAAAGATACTAAAATAGTTTGTCATTTCCTTTTCCAGTTCATTTTACAGATGAAGAATATTAAAGAGGGTAAAGGGACCCGTATGTGCAAAAAGCCCTTTTCGTAGTGGCTAAAAACTGGAAATTGAATGGATCAATTGGAGAATAGCTGAATAAATTGTGGTATACAAATATTATGGAATATTATTCTATAAGAAATGACCAGCAGGATGAATACAGAGTGGCCTGCAGAGACTTACATGAACTGATGCTAAGTGAAGTGAACAGAACCAGGAGATCATTATATATGGCAACAATGAGACTATACAATGATCAATTCTGATGGACATGGCTCTCTTCAAGAGGATCCAAATCAGTTCCAATTGATCAGTAATGAACAGAATCGACTACACCCAGTGAAAGAACACTGAGAAATAAGTGTGGAGCACAACATAGTATTTCCACTCTTTCTGTTATTGTTTGCTTACATTTTTGTTTTTCTTGGGATATATTTACCTTCTTTCTAAATCCGATTTTTCTTGTGCAGCAAGATAATTGTATAAACATGTATATATAGTATTTAATGTATACTTTAACATATTTAACATGTATGGGACTACCTGCCATCTAGGGGAGGGGTAGAGGGAAGGAACAGAAGGAACAGTTGGAAAAGAAGTCTTTGCAAGGGTCAATGTTGAAAATGAAAAGCTATTTTAAAAAATATGAACCCTATAAAGGTCTGTGCACTATAGCATACATGCAATAGGCTTGTTCTAAGTAGGAGACCTAGGGCTTTGGCATATTGATGGAAGAACAGATTGGTAATTCCATACTGGTAAAACCAATTTTGTATAAACAAACCATAACATGGAGTTTTAATGTTCTCAGGATCATTGCAAACAAGAGTAATTCTATATTCATTTCTAGACCCTCTTTGGGTAGAAACAGCATGAGACACACATACACACACAGAGAGAGACAGAGAGACATAGAGACAGGGACAGGGAAACAGACACAATAGAGAGATGAGATAGACAGAGAGACACAGACGATGACTTCTTTTTGGGGTTTCCAACTCTTCATGACCTCATTTTGGGGTTTTCTTGGTAAAAATCCTAGAGTAGTTTGCCATTTCTAGTTCATTTTATAGATGAGGAAACTGAGATAAACAGGGTTAAATTATGCCCAGGATCACACAGTTTATGTGTGTTTGAGATTAGATTTTTTTTTTTTTATTTAATAGCCTTTTATTTACAGGATATATACATGGGTAACTTTACAGCATTAACAATTGCCAAACCTCTTGTTCCAATTTTTCACCTCTTACCCCCCCCCACCCCCTCCCCTAAATGGCAGGATGACCAGTAGATGTTAAATATATTAAAATATAACTTAGATACACAATAAGTATACATGACCAAAACATTATTTTGCTGTACAAAAAGAATCAGACTCTGAATTATTGTACAATTAGCTTGTGAAGGAAATCAAAAATGCAGGTGTGCATAAATATAGGGATTGGGAATCCAATGTAATGGTTTTTAGTCATCTCCCAGAGTTCTTTTTCTGGGTATAGCTAGTTCAGTTCATTACTGCTCCATTAGAAATGATTTGGTTGATCTCGTTGCTGAGGATGGCCTGATCCATCAGAACTGGTCATCATCTAGTATTGTTGTTGAAGTATATAATGATCTCCTGGTCCTGCTCATTTCACTCAGCATCAGTTCGTGTAAGTCTCTCCAGGCCTTTCTGAAATCATCCTGTTGGTCATTTCTTACAGAACAGTAATATTCCATAATTTTCATATACCACAATTTATTCAGCCATTCTCCAACTGATGGACATCCATTCAGTTTCCAGTTTCTAGCCACTACAAAAAGGGCTGCCACAAACATTCGTGCACATACAGGTCCCTTTCCCTTCTTTATAATCTCTTTGGGATATAATCCCAGTAGTAACACTGCTGGATCAAAGGGTATGCACAGTTTGATAACTTTTTGAGCATAGTTCCAAACTACTCTCCAAAATGGTTGGATTCGTTCACAACTCCACCAACAATGCATCAATGTCCCAGTTTTCCCGCATCCCCTCCAACAATCATCATTATTTTTTCCTGTCATCTTAGCCAATCTGACAGGTGTGTAGTGGTATCTTAGAGTTGTCTTAATTTGCATTTCTCTGATTAATAATGACTTGGAGCATTTGAGATTAGATTTTATCTCAAAAAGATGTCTTCCTTCAGCCAAAGGATTCTATCCCCTGCACCACCTCCCTGCACCACCTCGCTGCCCCACCTAGCTGCCTCCAAGAGTAATTCTACTAATACTCAAATCATCTCATAATACTTATTCATTCTCTCAGCACCTTTTTCCTCTGGTACTATATGAACACTCAAATGTGTTTCAGACCAGCACCACTAGATCTTGTCTTAAAGGTGATGTCTTGAATGCAATGACAATTAATTCACATCAACTCTAGAATGCCACAGGAACATTCAGTGATGATGTGACCAGCAACATTACTTGTAGTCTGACCTTTCAACTCAAAAATCTTCTATCAATGTAGTAAATGATCTCATAGTTCTTAAATGAAAAATCTTCTCTCAGTCCTCATCCACCTAATCATTCTTCAGCTTTTGATCCTGCTGACCAACCTCTTCTGGATATATTCTTCCTTTTTTTTGGCTTCAGAGACAGTACTCTTTCCTGGTTCTCTTGCCTGTTTTTCCTACCTGTCTGACCTTTTCTTCTAGGTCTCTTTTGCTGCTTTTCCTTCCTTCTCTTGCCCCCAAACAAGCAGATATCTCTTACGAGTTCTCTGTGTCTGTCTCTCTCATTGTCTCTGTGTCTCTCTGTCTATCTCATCTCTCTATTCTGTCTGTTTCCCTGTCCCTGTCTCTATGTCTCTCTCTATGTGGCTTTCTGTGTGTGTATGTGTCTCTCATGCTGTTTCTACCCAAAGAGGGTCTAGAAAACCATATGTCTTTTCAAAGCTGGAAAGAAGAATGTCTCTCCTCTCCCATATTCCAGATTCAGTCCTTTCTCTTCTCTTGGCAGGCACTGTTGAGTTATCAGCCTTTCCACCAGTGTGGAGAGACTTATATAAAACATCTTAGATGAACCATAAATTATATGTCTAATGCAAACTAATAAAATGCTTTCTTGTAGTCTTATTTTAGGGATCCCTGGGAGTTCTTAAGACCCCTTCAGTGGATAAAAATTATTCTCATAAGAATACTAAGTTGTTTTAATTTCTAATATGGCAACTATCAATAGATATCTCACATAAACAAAAGCTCTTAAATGTGTGTGTGTGTGTAGGGAGGGCTCCTCAAGAATTTGTAAGAGTATAAAGGGATTTTGAGGCCAAAAAGTGTTAAGAGGCAGGATTTGAACTTGAGCTATCCTAACCTTGAGATCAGTTCTCTATGGACTATACAATGTTGCCTTTGTCCTTGTAGCAGCTACAAATAGGAAAAGGAATAGTTAAAAAAAAAAAAAAAAGAATAAATTATTCACAGGATACAGTATCTAAGAAGTGAAACAGCAGTAAAATCCCATGACCTCAATGTCTCTTTACAGGTACATGAAATATATGTAATAAACAGGGAGAACTATAGACCTTAATGAAAAGAAGACAAATTTATACTTTGTTGTGTTTGTATATTTCATTGCATTTGTATATCATTGTTACCACTTCAGACTTAGTGGCTAGGGAACTATGTCTAACATGGGAACTATGACTGAAATATGACTCTCGAATGCGATATTTCATTCAAAAGGAACTGAACAGAGGAAGGGATGAGATGGATATTGCAAAGGTATATTTTAAAATTATTTACTTTTAATGCATTTATTTTAAAAGCATTTATTTTTTTCTTTCACTCCCTATTTCTCCATTGAACAACTAAAAAAAAAAAAAAAAAAAAAAACCCTTGTTACATGTACTCATAGTCCAACCCACATTGATCTTGTTCAAAAATGTATGTTTCTTTCTACTTTTTACTGTCACTAGCCTATAAGGAGGATGATGGCATATTTCATCTTCAGTCCTCTTGGCTCCTGGTTTTTCATTGCTTTGATTAGTGTTTTAAAATCTTCCAAAGTTTTTTTTTTCCTCTCATATTATTTTCATTATTAATTGTTCTATTTCTCACTTCACCTTGGATCAGTTCATAAGGAATTTTCTGGTTTCCTCCAAAAATGTATGTTTCTTTCTACTTTTTACTGTCACTGGCCTATAAGGAGGATGATGGCATATTTCATCTTCAGTCCTCTTGGCTCCTGGTTTTTCATTGCTTTGATTAGTGTTTTAAAATCTTCCAAAGTTTTTTTTTTCCTCTCATATTATTTTCATTATTAATTGTTCTATTTCTCACTTCACCTTGGATCAGTTCATAAGGAATTTTCTGGTTTCCTCTAAAAGTGTCCATTTTGTAATTTAGAACAATAATAGTCCAAAGCATATGAATTATTTGTCTAGATATTCCTTATTAGGTAGATACCTCCTTATACATATTTTTATATGAATAGGTGATTTCTTCTTTCTTTGATCTTTTTTGGGGGTCTAGACTTAGAATTGAATAAAAGAGATGAACAGTTTAATAACTCTCTAGACACAATTATGAATAAAAAAGCTATATTTTTGTAAGGAATCCTAGGGAACCAAAAGAACTTCTGACAAGATAGAGCACATTTTGAATAGGATTAATGAATAGAAAAATCTAAATGATAACTTTATGGGAATATACCTCAGTCTACCTAGCCAGAAGGATGAAATAGACAGGGAGTTCAGGAAACAGATCACTTATTTAGCATAGAAAGATGATGATATTGTTGTGATGGAGAATTTCAAGAATTCATATATGCTGCTGGCAATTTGCCAAAAGCAGAGCACTTGATAAAATTTTGACTTGGCTTAATGAAAGCACATTCCTCAAAAGGCATAGAAATT
The DNA here is from genome assembly GCF_902635505.1 of Sarcophilus harrisii. Taxonomy (NCBI): domain Eukaryota; kingdom Metazoa; phylum Chordata; class Mammalia; order Dasyuromorphia; family Dasyuridae; genus Sarcophilus; species Sarcophilus harrisii. The sequence goes on along the minus strand of NC_045427.1, from coordinate 381,573,771 downwards.
ATTCTGGCACAACCACTGGCCCAGATGCTATACAAAAGTTTAAAGTCTTGAGTTGATGCACTGAGGTTGGACAACCGAGCACTTAAGGCTAATTACCAATTGGACAATACTCTATAAGCATATACTTAGAAAATGGCCCTTCCCATTATTCTCTGATGGCTCTGTGATTGGTGTATACAGAGAATTGTAGGAGGCACTAGGAGGTGAAGTAAGACTAGCCAGAATCACTTTTGGGGGGAGATGAAGAGGAGAGGTTGTGGAGATTCTGAGTCCATCCAATTCACTTTTATCCTAAAGACCAAAAATAAAGACCAAGGACTTTTGCTTATCTTGACTCTGACTGATTATAAGGTATCCAGGGTGCTAACTCGATCTTCAAATTTGGTGCCCAACGTGTGAGCCAAGGACCCTAATTTCACTAAAGAAGTCCCAGGTGACCAGGAAATAGGATGAGTATTTTAATAGACAAACAGGGAACTTACTTTGTTAAGAGATAAACTAGTAACCTTTTCTAGCTGAAATGGGGCAAATATTAGGAAAAGATTCTCCCCCACCCCCAGCTCCACCCCCACCCTGACCCTGAGAGGCCATATAGAAAGCATAATTAAGTTGATGAAGGGACAAGGCTTACTTGTAACTTGGGAGCAGATTGCTAGGCTAATTGGGTAAATTAGAATGCATGTCCCCTTGGTTCTTAAAGGAAGAAGATGTAGGGACAGATAATTGGAAACTAATAGGAGATCAACTATGTGAATACTACAATGATAAAGATCCTGGTTCAATTTTCAAAGAAACATTCTATATATACAATGTGATACAATTGGCCTTAAAGAATCCTGCAAGTTATAGAAAAAAGAAAAATTTTAAGAACAGTCAGATGAGGAAGTGTGAGGAAAAAGAGGAAGACAAAGAACAGATTAGGCTATATCACCTGAAGGCATGAGGAGTTAAATGAGGCTGAAGGGCTTGATGAAGGGCATGGTGATTCTCACTCTAGCAAGACAGCTTCAACCCCACCTAAACCAGAACAGTTATTGACAGGCTCCCATCAACTCCACCTTCCAGGATGGAGGGAGGAAGAGTAGTGGGAAGGGCAGTGATATCACCAGCACCTCCCCCTCAGCAATCACCCCCTCCTATGACTAGATTGCAAAAGGCACTACTTAAAGCCACAGAAGAAAGGCATGATTTAGCTGATTTGAAAATAGGAATGTATCCTGTGATTCAATAGTAACTCTTCAGTTCAAGAAAGTAGAAGATACACTCCTTTTGATACAGAAATCTTCAAAGACCTAAAAAAGGCTTACACTCTTTATGGGACTACATTAGCTTATGTTAAGATGTTATTACAGAATTTAGCTTATGAACTCTTAACCCCTAGGAACTGGAAATCTATAGCAAGGACAGGCTTAGAACCTGGACAAAACTTGTGGCTTTCTGAATATAGTGAGCTCTGTAGGAAACAAGCCCAACAAAATAGTCATAATGGAGTTAATTCTCCAATCACCTATGACCAACTAACAGGTGTAGGTTCTTATGAAAAAATTTCAGTACAGATTAATTACCCCATAGCAGCATATGGGTAAATTGCTGCTGCTGCTATAAAAACATGGACTTTTCTCCCCAGTAAAAACAACAAGGGTGAGGCATTCACAAAAATAGTACAAGGGCCAAATGAACTCTTTGTTGATTTTGTGAGACATTTGCACTCAGCTGTCATACGAACTAGTGGTGAAAATGCAGTAACAGACATTATGATAAGGCAACTTGCTACAGAAAATGCTAATGAGGTTTGTAGAAGAATTATACTAGGACTATACAAGGATGCTCCTTTAGAGGAGCTCATAACACGCTGTGCCACAGTGGACACAAATATCTTTTATAGCCAGGCTATGATGCAGACTTCCCTAGATCCAAACATGGGAAGATAGGATCCTTTTTGTCAAGGGACTTCCAGAGAAACTCATCAATGCTTACAATGTGGTAAAATAGGATATCTGAAAGCTCAATGTTGGCATAGAGACAGAGTGAGAAAACAGGGAGGGAGAACAAGACTCAAAATCCCATGTCCAAAATGCAACAGAGGCTTCCATTAGGCATCAGAATGTAGACTGATTCAGGGAAACAGGATAAGAGGCCCGGCCAAAGGGCCCAAGACAAAAAATACTTGGGGCATGATGGCAGTCGATGGTGCACCCAGAGAGTGCCTAGAAGTTCAGTACCCAGATATGATCAATCAGCCAGGAAGCAATCTGATGGGAGAAAGGGATTATAATTGGGGAGATTAAAGTTGTATGCAGCTGGGACAACTGAGATACTCTTAGGAGAGGGGAAATCTGTTCCTCTCCAGCCTATGGATCCCTTTCCTCCAGGCACAGTAGGCTTGACCATTTCACCTCCTGAGAGTACTTACAAAATAGTGTCTATCCATACACTGATGTGGGAAACTGGGGAATGTGTAGATAATATCCCAGTCACTAATACAGGTAGACAATGTGTGACTTATCACCCAGGAGAAGTAGTAACATCAGGTTTACTGATACAGAATCCTAATAATCAATCTGGTGATTGTCGCCCAGATTGTGACTCCAAGTAACAAAATCCAGGAATATACTGGACAGCAGCTGTGACATCTGACCAACCTATGCTCACTATCTATATCAATGGCATACCATTAGAAGGTATTATGATATCTTTCATTAGAAGGATTGGTAGACACTGGTGCAGATTGTACAGTCATTAGAGGTGCCAATGGGCCCAGTCACTGGCCAAAGATTAAGGCAGACACCTACATGTCTGGTATAGGAGAATCAATAGCAGCTGAAGTTAGTGCTAGCCCTTTGAGATGGATATTTGAATGTGAAACAGGAGTTTTTACTCCTTTTATAGTTTAAAAAAATCCCCATCAATTTGTGGGGAAGAGACATTTTACAACAATTAGGATTAAAAAATGAGTACTTCAGTTTTTTAGGCAGGGCTGCTGGTGAAGGCCTGCCAACACTTTCCCCTGTTCCTGTCCAATGGAAAACTGATATACCAGTGTGGATAGAACAGTGGCCCTTAGGTAACGATAAAATTCAGGCCTTATTAGATATAGTACAGGAGCAACTTGACCAAGGACACTTATAACCTTCTCTAAGTCCTTGGAATTCCCTAGTATTTGTTGTAAGAAAGAAATCTGGAAAATGGAGGATGTTGACTGATTTGAGAAAGGCAAATGAATAGATGGAAACTATGGGAACTCTTCAGCCTGGACGTCCATCTCCTACTCAATTGTCTAGAGAATGGCCTCTTTGGGTTATAGACATTAAGGATTATTTCTATTCTATCCCTCTAGATAAGGAGGATATGAAAAGATTTGCCTTTTCAGTGCCCAGAGATAACTTAGCTGAGTCTCATAAAAGATATGAATGGACAGTTTTGTCACAGGGAATGAAAAACAACCCTACTTTGTGTCGAATGTATATTGCTACTGCTCTTACTCCAGTAAGAAAAGCATTTCCAAAAGTTAAGTTATTACATTACATGGATGATATATTGGAATGTGCACCTGAGGAACAAATGTTAGAAGCATGTCTACAAAAGACCATAGAAACACTAAGGAATTACAAATTGCACATAGTTCCAGAAAAAATTCAAAGACATGCTCCTTTTCAATATTTAGGATATGAAGTATACCCTAAGGTGCTTACAGTACAAAAACTTTCCTTAAGAACAGAGACGCTAAACACTTTAAATGACCTTCAGAAATTGATAGGAGATATCCAATGGATGCATTCAGTGTTAGGCTTGACTACTTATCAGTTGCAACCATTATATGACATTTTAAGAGGAGACAGTACTTTAAACTCACCACGCCAGCTTACAAAAGAAGCTCAAAGGATTTGAGAGAAGTTGAACTGACTTTATCCAATGTGGTTGAAAGAGTCACTCAAAAATGCTTGGAAATATCAGTTTTTGCTACACAAGAGGCTCCCACAGCAGTCCCTCATCAAGTTGACAGTGTGATAGAGTGGGTGAACCTCCCAGCACAACCAGAACAAAGCCTTACTCCTTACCCAGTGCTTGTGGCTAGAATTTTATTAAAGGCCATTAAGGGAGCAGTACAATTATCTGGGATAAGACCTGACAAGATACACACCTTTTATACTAATGCATTGTAGAGGGCTGAAACTCTTGAGTTCATGCACTGAGATTGGACAACTGAGCACGTAAGGCTCATTACCAATTGGACAATATTCTATAAGCATATACTTGGAAAATGGCCCTTCCCACTATCCTGTGCTGGCTCGATAATTGGTGTATACAGAGAGCTGTAGAAAGGACTAGGGGGTGGAGTAAGACTAGACAGGGTCACTTTGGCGGTAGATGAGGAAGAAGAAGGTTGTCAAGATTCTCTATCCATCCAATTCAATCCTATCTCTAAAGACCAAGAATAAAGGCTGAGGACTTTTGCTTATCCTGACTCTGGCTGATTCTATGGTATCCAGGGTGCTAACATGGTCATCGCAATATACAAATGTATGCTATGAAACCATCCCAGAGTGGCAAATTTTATTAGCCATAGCTCCAAATTTTACACACGGATCTCCATTAAAGATAAAGATAAAGACTATTTCATAATTGGCAATGGATACTTGAAGAAAAGGTTTCTAAAGTTCCTCTTAAAGGACCAACTATCTTTACAGATGCATCCAAACATAATATTTGTGCTACATATTCTCATGACTTCACTATAAAGAGAGTAGTCAGAACTCCTTTTCAATGCACTCAGCAGAATGAATTGTATGCAATCATTCTAGGTTTTACTTATTATCCAGGAGATATAAATATAATATTTGATTTGGCCTATTCATTAGGTGTGGTACAAAGAATAGCCACAGCCCAAATAAAATTTGTAGCCTCTAATATATATCAGCTCTTTAAGGAACTTCAAGAGCAAGTGAGAAAGCATCCAGGTAAGAGTTATATCTTGCATGTCCGCTCTCATAGTGGACTTCCAGATCCTATATTTGATGGTAATTCAAAGGCAGATAGCCTTCTAATTATGTTGGCCAATACTCCTTTATTTCAGGAAATCCAAGAATCTCATTTTAAATATCATCAGGCTGCTCAAGCTTTACATTTACAATTTGGAATAACAAGAGAGAAAGCTAGGAGCATAGTAAAAGCCTGTACAGCTTGAATTCCTTTCCATGTTCCTACACTGCCACCAGGGAAGAACCTTCATGGTTTGAGACCCAATGAAATTTGACAAATGGATGTAACCCATTATAGATCTTTTGGTCATCTGTCTCTCATCCATGTTGTGGTAGACACTTTTTCAGGATTCACTTTTGCAATACCAGCAGCAAAAGAGACAGCCCAAGTGGTCACTGAATTCATCACACAAGCATTTGCCATTATGAATGTGCCACAAGCAATAAAAACAGACAATGGACCTGCATATACTTCTAAACATTTTGCACACTTTTGTGCACAGTATAAGATTTTACACACCACTGGTATACCTTTTAATCCTCAAGGATAGGCAATAGTAGAGAGGAGAAACAGAGACATTAAGATGCTCCTCCAAAAATAAAAGAAAGGGGGAGCCACAGGTAACCCTAGAACTTCTAAATCTAGACCCTAAACTTCTAGACCCTAGAATCTAGACCCTAAATCTAGACCCTAAACCCTAAACTTCTAAATTAATGTCTTGATTTTTGACAAAGATGCACTGGCTCTGGCAAACAGGTTTTATAACCCACCGGAAGGGCAGTGTCCAGTGCGAGCAGCTCCACTATCTTTAGATAATCGCCTGGTGATGTGGAGAGACCCAGAAAGTGGTGAATGGAAGGGACCAGATAGGTTAACGGCTTGGGGGAGAGGGTTTGCTTGTACCTCTACAGATGGGGAAGCAATCAGATAGGTGCCAATGAGCCATATTCACCTTGTCCATCGGAAAGAGACAAAGCAGACCCTTGAAATGAAGGAGAAGACCCAAGAAATATTGGGTGGTTCTGTTGCTGACTGTGCCCAGTGCTGAAAGAGCCTGGAAGTTATGGCATTTGACTCATGGACATCAAAAAATTGTTGGACTTCGAAACCCTCAGGAATCACTGGATTCTTTGAGACATGTCTTAGGACTTGAAAACCCTCAGGAATCATTGGATTTTCTGAGACATGATAAGACTGTTGTAGGACTTCAAAACCCTCAGGAATCATTGGATTCTCTGAGACATGATAAGATTGTTGTTGGACTTCAAAACCCTCAGGAATCATTGGATTCTCTGAGACATGATAAGACTGCTGTAGGACTTGAAAACCCTCAGGAATCATTGGATTTTCTGAGAAATGATAAAACTGTTGCAGGATTTCAAAATCTGCAAGAATCATTGGATTCCCTAACACATAAAAAGACTGTTGCAAGACTTCAAAAACTTGCAGGGATCATTGGATTCCCTGACACGTGAAGCAATGGACAATTAATTGATTTTGGACTATCTCTTGGCTGCTGAAGAAGGCATATGTGTGACTATTGTTTACATACCCTCCTTCTAGGACTTCTGGAAATCTTTTACAATACCATGTAGATTTATATTGTTTGTTATACCACTACTTGCATGTACAATTCATGTTTGTTATACCACATTGAGCCTGCACTGACTGTGAGGAGAGTCATCACTAATAGCCTGCGTGTTATTGCTATGTGCTTGTGTAATACCTCCCATGCTGATGGGTTTGTGCATACCTGTTTCTAATAAGACCCTTCAGCCCAGAAACCCACTAGCAATCCCCACTTCCCTTTGGTGCTTTTCATCTCCCTTCCTGAGAAGTAGGGAGTGGGGTGGGGTGGTGATCATCTCCTTTTTAGTGCTTTCACCTCCCTTCCTGAGAAGTTGGGGGGGAGGAATTACTGCTTTTTTGGGGTTCTCACCTCCCTTAGAAGTCAGGGATGGCATGACCACCTGTGCTCTAAAACAAAAGAAAGCAGGAGATGTAAAGGCTGAATATATAAGCATATATGCTTACAGAGTATTGTCCAATTGGTAATTAGCCCTAAGTGCTCAGTTGTTCCACCTCAGTTCATTAACTCAAGAGTTTCAACCCTTTACACAAAAGGACAAGCCGGAACAAGCACTGTGGGAAATTCTCCTTCCACTTTCAACCTTACTATAAGTGCTCCCTTCCCTTTTCCTCCTAGCTGGACAATGATATTCTCTCCCCTCCATGTCCACCAGTTTTGGAAGAAATCCAGAATCTTCACTTCACTACAGCCTTCAGGTCTGGTGGTAGGTTAGGTCCTGCCAAGGTCACTCCTCCTTCCTGGCCAGATAAACATGTCTATTCACATTGCTTGTATTAGGAAGTATTTAGGAAACTACAGTCTCTCTACTAAGATCTCATTGAGGTCTTACCACTTACACCAGACATTTGCTATCTGACATTAAATATACCCTAAGGATCCCTGGAACTTGATACCTGAATCCCTAGGATCACTGGCTCTTCCATCTTCCTTAAAGTGGAATCTTCCCATAAATATTGTCCTCTTCCAGTGGAATATGACATTGAAAGCATAGACTGTCTTCATTTTTATATTCATATCACCAGTACCTCATATAGAGCTTTACACAGAGTAACCACTTGATAAATACTTTTTCATTCACTCACTCATTCTTTTGGACTTTATTCTTTCTGATCAATGAAGAGGAAATAGTTGCTAATGTAGAAATTTTAAAATTTTAAAATTCATTGTGCTAAAAGAGAGAAAAACCAAGCATAATCAGATGTGCATCCTCAGTTGTTTTTCTTTATCTTTACTTTTGTTTTTAAAAATCATAGCCATATCCCAATATAACCTCTCCCACTGAACTGTGTCTTGTAAAAAAGTAAAAACAATTAAGTAAACCCAACTAACATAGTACCTACTTCAGATACATAACTTACTGTCTCACTTCTTTACCAAAAGAAGGAAAGAATATTTAATTATCTGCCTTATAAGGTTAAGATTGACTATTGTAATTAATGAAAGTTTGCTTTCCTTTTACATTGTGGCTTTTTTTTTTCTGTTCACATTATTATAGTCTTTAGATATATTATTTTCCTGATGCTACTTGCTTTATAATGTATCAATTCATACAAGTTTTCCCATGTTCTTCTGGTTTTCTCATATTGCTCATTTCTTACAGTGAAATAGTATTTTGTTCAACCATTTCCAATCAATTTTGGGCAATGCCTTTCCTAAACAAAACATCCACCTTGTTTCAAGGTTAGGTTTTTGGTTTTGGAGGATTGGGGGGGTTGTCCCCACAGTTCTGTTTTGAATATTTTGGTATATTAGCAATTTTCTGGACTTTTTTTATCCTTCTTGGGGCACATGTCCAATAGTGGGATTCTGGGCCAAAGGGTATGAACATTTTTGTGGTTTTTCTCTAATAATTCCAAATTATTTCCTAGAATGTTGAGGCCTTAGCTGCTGGTCTTTGGCTTATATAGATTTTCCTACTCCAAAATCAGGAAAGACCTGATTTCAAGCTTCCCTTCTGATAGCTCTGTGATTATGGACAAGTAACTGAAATTCTCAGCAATATAGGTAAATTCTCTAAAACTATGTTATGGATAAATTACCAATTTACAAGAATGGAGGAAATTTCCATACCAAGAAAGTCTCACACCTTGAAATCATTCCCCTCCACTCCGTGATTCTTCCTAAACTAGAGAGAGACATGAAGAGAATGCTATAGATATAATGACTTCATCAAATTATTGGACATGATACTATTCCTATCGACAAGAAAGAGGTAAAGAGTGTTAGAAATATCAATTCAAAAATCATTCAATAACAAGTATTAAGCATTTGAGCCAGACACTGCACTAAATTCTAGGGCAACAGCTAGTAAAAATGCCCAGAGTCAGGAGACAGACAATCTTGTTCTAGGAACAGCAAAAAGGTCAGTGCTACTGGATTGCAGAGTACATGAGTAGGGGTTGTAAATACTGTGAGAAGATTGGAATGCTGTGGGTGATTAGGGGGAGGGTAGCAGGGTACAAAGAGCTTTAAAATCTAAGCAAAGAATTTTATTTCTGATTCTGGAGGTGATAGGGAATCACTAGAGTTTTATTAAGTTAGGGAAGCAGAATTATATAGCTAAAATTGCACTTTAGGAAGATCATTTTGGCAGCTAACTGGAAGACAGACTAGAGTGGGGAGAGACCTGTGGTGGACAGACCAACCAGTAGGCAATTGCTTTAACTCAGACATGAACTGATAACATACCAGAATAATGTCATTGTCAGAAGAGAGAAGGGAGCATATTCAAGAGATGCTGCAAAGGTACAATCAAAAGTCTATGGCAGTAGATTGGATATGGAAGGTGAGAGACAGTGAGATAACAGATGATAGCTGTCTTGTGAGCCCAGGTTATCATGAGGATGACAGTGCCTTCAGTTGGAGAGTTTGAAGAGGAAAAGGTTTCAGAACAAGATACTAAGTTCAGTTTTGGACATGTTGAGTTTAAGATGTCTTTAGAATGTCCACTCCAAGATGTTCAATAATATTTGGATACATGAGTCTAGAAGTCAGCATAGAAGTTAGGGCTGGATAAGTAGATTTGAAAAATCATCATCTTTGAGATCCAATGAATCTTGATGAGATTTCCTAGTGAAATAGAATAGAGGAAAAAAGAGGCCCCAGGGCAGAAGCTGGGTCTGATGTTAGGATAACTCAGGATCTTCTCTTAATTAAATATAGCTATTTACAAAAAGTGATTTTCCTCTGGCATGGGGTCCCTAACCTGTCACCTCCTCTAGATTCACTCCAGTTTATAAATGTCCTTTCTAAAAATATGGCATCTATACCTGAACACAATGTTCCAGATATGACCTTATCATGATAGAAAACACCAAGATTTATTATAGTTCAGGTGTTTTTCAGTCATATCTGATTCTTCATGATCCCATTTTAGGGGGTTTGATGGCAGAGATAATTCCTTCTCTGTTCATTTTACAGTTTAAAAAATAGGGAAATAGGCAAACGGGATTAAATGACTTGCCCACAGCCACACAGTTAGTGTCTGAGGCTGTTTTTGAACTCAGGAAAATGAGTTTTCCTGACTCCAGGTCCAGCACTCTATCCACTGTGCATGAGCTTTTTTTTTTTTTTTAATAGCTTTTTATTTACAAGTTATATGCATGGGTAATTTTACAGCTTTGACAATTGCCAAACATTTTGTTCCAATTTTTCCCCTCTTTCCCCCCACCTTCCCCCAGATGGCAGGTTGACCAATACATGTTAAATATGTTAAAGTATAAATTAAATACAAAATAAGTATACATGTCCAAACAGTTATTTTGCTATACAAAAAGAATCGGACTCTGAAATAGTGTACAATTAGCCTGTGAAGGAAATCAAAAATGCAAGCAGACAAAAATAGAGAGATTGGGAATTCTATGTAATGGTTCTTAGTCATCTCCCAGAGTTCTTTTGCTGGGTGTAGCTGGTTCAGTTCATTACTGCTCCCTTGGAACTGATTTGGTTCATCTCATTGTTGGAGATGGCCAGGTTCATCAGAAATAATCATCATACAGTGTTGTTGAAGTATATAATGATCTCTTGGTCCTTCTCATTTCACTCAGCATCAGTTCATGTAAGTCTCTCCAGACCTTTCTGAAATCATCCTGCTGGTCATTTCTTACAGAACAATAATAATCCATAATATTCATATACCACAATTTATTCAGCCATTCTCCAATTGATGGGTATGCACTCAGTTTCCAGTTTCTGGCCACTACAAAGAGGGCTGCCACAAACATTCTTGTGCATGAGCTTTTTTAGGTTGTCATATCACACTATATATTCATCTTGAGTACACTAAAACACTAAGGTCATTTTAATATGTTTAGCCCCCCTCATATATCTTCCTCTTTGAAGCTCAAATCAAATCTCAGATTCCTACTAGTTATATGACTCTAGGCAAGTCATTTAACCTCTATTTGTCTCAGTTTCCCATCTGTAAGATGACATAACACTCAGGATTGTTGTGAAAATAAGATAACATAATATTTGTAATGTCTTTTGCAAACTTTAAAATATGATATTAATACTAGATGAAGAAGTGACTGATTGTATGAACTTCAAAAATAGTCATAAAAGGGCAATATCAACTCAGAAGTCTCTGGTGTAATTTCCCAGCACTCTTGCCTTTGCTTTGTGTTTAGTTTTTTGTGTGTGTGTTTTTTTTTTAGTGACTTAGATGAAAGCATAAAAAGACTGCTTGTCAAATTTGAAAAATCACATAAAACTAGGAAGAATAATTGAAGCACTGGATGTCTGTCAGGATCCAAGAAAATCTCAAAAGACTAGAAAGTTAGCTGAATCTAATAAAATTATTTTTAACAAAAAAACATTCAAAGTTCTACAATTAGATTTTTAAAATTAGCTGAATTAGCTTAAATCTTCCTTCCTTTTGGGATTTCACTTAAGGTTTCCTTAAATTCTCCTCATATCAAATGGTTTAAATTTTCCATTTCTTATTTTGTTAATCTGAGTATTTTGTTTTTATAAACATTCATCCATTTCATTTAGGTTTTCAGCTTCTAGGCATATAATCAGATATAAGAGTTCCTAATAAATGTATTTTCTTGAAGAAAAGATTTCAGAGGAATGATATTGGAAGAGGAAATATAATTTTATTTGAAAGGCTATCAAGTAGAAGCGGGTCCCCAACACCAAAACTAGGAGCAATGAATTTAGTTTGTAAAAAGGCATATTTTGACATAAGCAAAAATTTCCTTATAATTGGAGCTATACAAAAGTAGAATGATGGGCTTTGAGAAAGAGTTGGATCATACTACTCATTGAGGTAACCAAATGAAGACTTGATGACTTCTCACCTTGATTACTGTAGTCAGGCTTCCTATTGGATGCTGCATGTACCAAATGACCTCTTACTTTTTTTCCATTTCTGAAAATCTGTAATTTAGAAATGTCTTCAAGTATTGGAAGAGCTATCAGGTGGACAAGGGATAAATCTTGACCTACTTGATTCCAACATCTAGAACTAAAAATTCAGAGACAAAATTCAGCTCATTATTTTTCTGTGGTTTCCAGTGACTCCATTTGAAATTTTCTTGGTAGATAAACTGGAATACTTTGCCTTTTCCTTCTGCAGCTCATTTTAACAAATGAGGAAACTGGGATAAACAGTGTTTACTAAGTGACTTGCCAAGAGTCATACCTAAATGTCTGAAACAGAATTTGAATTCTGGTCTTTCTAATTGTAGTCTAGGTGCTCTATCCATTGTACCACCAAGTGTCCCTTCCTAATAATTAGAATCAGCCAAATGTCAACTTCTTTGGGAAGCACTATGATCCCTAACTTTGGAGATCTTCAAACCAAAACTTTGAAGATTTCCACAAAGACACAAACCAATTTATAGGAGCAAGACCTAGGAACCAGACCTCTGGTCACGGTTCCTTTTTTTTTTTTTTTTTAAGCCACACATACTGCTTCCCTTTTAAAGAAGATAGGTTAATTCTCCAATTGATAAATGGTCAAAGGATATGAACTGATAATTCTCAGATGAAGAAACTGAAACTATTTCTAGCCATATGAAAAGATACTCCAAATCATTATTAATCAGAGAAATGCAAATTAAGACAACTCTGAGATACCATTACACATCTGTCAGATTGGCTAGAATGACAGGGAAAGATAATGCAGAATGTTGGAGGGGATGTGGGAAAACAGGGACACTGATACATTGTTGGTGGAATTGTGAATACATCCAACCATTCTGGAGAGCGATTTGGAACTATGCTCAAAAAGTTATCAAACTATGCATACCCTTTGATCCAGCAGTGTTACTCTTATGCCACAGTTCCCTTTTAATATCCTGACCCAGTTTCTCCAGTTGTCCTATTTAGTTACTCTACTTCAGGTTATAACATTTCCCTCTTAATGTTTGATGAGATAAAGGTTTTATATCTTTAGACTATAATCATTCCTTCTTAATGTTTTACAGGATAAAGGTCTATCCATTTTAAACATCATTAGAATATCAGTAACCTCTCCAGTACCTCCCTCCATTGTGTCATCCTAGGTGCCTCCCCCCATTAGGTTATCCCCATCCAGGTACCTCCCCCATTATGTCATTGTTCTGGTTATCCTATAAAAATCTTGCTGTCCTGATATTCAAAGCTGGATTCTTTGAGACAATAGTCTTATTCAGTCCTAGGACCAACCATGTGTAGTGGTATCTCAGAGTTGTCTTTGCATTTCTCTGATCAATAGTGATTTGGAACATTCTTTCATATGAATGGAAATAGTTTCAATTTCATCCTCTGAAAATTGTCTGTTCATATTCTTTGACCATTTATCAATTGGAGAATGACTTAATTTCTTATAATTAGAGTCAATTCTCTATATATTTTGGAAATGAGGCCTTTATCAGAGCCTTTAACTGTGAAGATGTTTTCCCAGTTTGTTGCTTCCCTTCTAATCTTGTTTGCATTAGTTTTGTTTGTACAAAGGCTTTTTAATTTGATGAAATCAAATGTTCAACCATGAAAAATTTGGTTCTTCTCAGTAGTTGAGTGATCCAAGGCAATCCCAATAAACTTTGGATGGAAAATGCTATCTGTATCCAGAGAAAGAGCTATGGAGACTGAATATAAATCAACACATGCCTTGTTCATTTTTTTGTTTTGTTTTGTTTTGTTTTGTATCCTTTTTTTCCTTTCATGGTTTTTCCTTTTTGTTCTGATTTTTCTCTCCTAATATGCTTCATAAAGGAAATGTGTTTTTAAAAAAAGTACATGTATAACCAGGGGAAAAAAACATGACCAATTCATATATAGAATAATCAAAGAAGGATCCATTGAGGTTCATGCAGGGAGTAACAAATACTATGCAACCCTGATTCTATGGGAGGAGCCAAATAGTCCAGGGTGTGCATATTTACAGTGGCAGTTGGGTATCCTGTCCAATTATTCCTGAGTAAAGTTCAACATAGGTCCACTCCCAACCCTGTAGCATATCAGCAAGGTTATCTACATCTGAGTATTATGGATTATGTTGGCGCTTAACCTTCCAGAGAATGAGAGTCACAAGGGGCAGCAGCTTCTACTTGATCAAAGAAAAAAATACTCTGGGACTGGCCTAAGTTACTTTCACAAGGGAACTTTGGAGTTTTAGAAAACATTTTTATTTTCACTATGGAATGATTCTATGAGTTAGAGATATTTATCAGGAGAGGGCAACAGTATTACTAGGAACTTTCAACTGTATTCTAACAAAATTATCACTCCGAAGAATGGTTAATGGATAATGTCAACTTGAAAGTTCTCTGATAGAGTATTCAGTGCTCTCTTTATCTAATTTTTTCAATACTTAAACTCAACCCCCCCCCAAGCTCTTATTGTGCTCAACAATTTAGATGGAGATAAAAACAAAACATAGCTCAGGAAGCTCAGCCAATGGATGACAGATTTTAAACCCAGAAAGATTTCAACATATTGAAAAATTGGGTTCAGTTAAAAAAAATCAAAAAGATGAAAATTAGAGATAAATTCTAGTTTAAAAACCCAACTGAACAATAAGTTGGGAGATAAAACTAGAATATAGTTCTAGGGGATGGGACAACAACCTGGGGTTCTTTTCTAAAGCCCTGAAAGCTCATTTTGTAATAATGGAGAAACTGAGCAAGATAGAGATTAGAGAACAATTTAATAATTTATTTAATGGGAGAGATTTACTGGGACCAAATGGATCCCTGGTTTGGTCTCAGGGCTGAATGAGACTATCATCTCAAAGAATCCAGCAGTGAATGTCAGAGACAAGATTCTTTTATAGGGTAACAAGAACAATGACACAATGGGATGGGGATAACCTAATGTGAAGAGGCACCTAGGATCACATAATGGGAGGTACTGGAAAGGCTCCTAATATTCTAATGATGTCTAAAATGGATAAAGACCTTTATCCCATTAAACATTAAGAGGGAAGAAGTATAGCCTATGGTCTAAGATATAAGACCTTTATCCTATCCAATATTAAGAGGGAATCGTTATAACCTGAGGCAGAGTAACTAAATAGGACAATTAGGGAAACTGGGTCAGGACATTAAAAGAGAACTGTGGCTCAACAATTTTAGATCAATATTGTGGCATAATAGCTCCCTCCCAAAGCTACTATTTCTTGCAAAAATATTGGAGTAGTTTGTCATTTCCTTCCCTAGCTCATGAGGAAACTGAGGCAAGCAAACAGGGTGAAATGACTTGTCAAATGTCAATAGCTGAGACAGCTAGTATCAAGCCAGATTTGAACTTGAGAAGATGAGTCTTCCTGACTCCAAGCCCAATATTCTATGCACTATGCCATCTAGTTGCCCCTAAAGCTACCTTGGTCTGTTTTTAATATAATCTATTGTGTCAAGAATGGGGAGGAGGTAGTCCTGTTGCTGTAAGCCCAAGTTTGAATATAATTGGAGTATTTATGTTTTGCTCTGGGTACCACATTTCAAAAAAGGCATTTCCAAAGTGAATCGGGTCAGGAAAAGGATACCCATGAAGATGAGGAGACTGAAAGTCAAGGCATACAAGGAAAGTCTATGAGAACTAAGGATATTTAATCCAGAGAAGATAAGGCTTGAGATAGATGTTTTCATATATCTGAAAGGCTGTCATATAGTTGTTATGATAAACTCATTCTGCTTTGTTCTAAAATCAAAACTACAGCCAGTGAGTTGAAAGATTAGGAGAGACAGATTTCAACTCGACAGAAAAAGCATTTTACAAGTAAGCATTGTCCAACAATTAATATACTGTTCTGATAAGTAGTGCCCATTTCCGAGAATAGTGCCTGGCACATAATAGGCATTTAATAAATGTTTATTGATTGATTGATTGAGTTCCCTTTCACTGAGTTTGTTGTTAGGGAAAGAGACTCACTGGTGACCACTTGTCAAGAATGTTGTAGTTTATATTATTGTAATGAGCAGAAGGTTAATCTAAATGACCTCTGAGCTTCCTTCTACCTCTGAGAGACTATGATTCTATAAAATTTGCTTCTCAGAGACATTTTAGCCTGACAACCCAATCTCAGTTACTTTGCATAAATAAAAGACTGTCATTCTCTACTCTGCATCATTAGCAGGGAATTAAGATAGGGTCTTACCACCACCTAGTGGCAAAGAGCATTACATGCACCACATGAATAACAGTCTCTTCTCAGTGATCCAAAGATAGGTTTTACAGATGGAAAAAGCCTGAGAGATCAATTAATCTATCCCCTCACCAGAACTGGGACTTCAAGAAGTCATGTACAATTGTATAGAATGTCTGGCTTCAAATCTCCATTTTCTTCCTGGCCCAAAATCCCAACTCTCTGAGTATAGGAATCTTAATATTTCTTTTCAAATGAAGAGATAGTGGAGGAGCTAAGGACAGACTCAGTTTCCTCATTTCTAGATAGTTTTTCTTTTATAGAAAGCCTTATTGAAAACATTGAACATCAATACAACCAACTAAACTTGTTTACATTTACATTTAAGAAAATTCATATAAAAGCATAAATTATCATAGTTTTTGTGGTCATTCCTTCCAAATCAAAATCTTCATTAGGAATTTTGTCTGATCTATTGTAACAATCTCATAATTAGACCATCTTCCTCAAGTCTCTTCTCTCTTATACGTCTCCCATACAACTGCCAAAGTGAATTTTCCTAAAGTTCAGGTCCAATCATAAAGGATCAGATATTATTTAAACTATATCTGATTCTTTAAAAAATATCTGTCCTACTAAAATTTTATAATGTATATACTTTTTCTTTTTAAATTAATTTTTGTCTATAATGTAATTTACTTTCCCACCACCTCTGTTGAAAAAAAAAAGAAAAAGAAAACCTTTATAATAAATATGCATGAAAATAATTCAAAATTGTCCATGTTCCAAAAAATGTCTCATTCTACATTCTGAGTCCATCACCCCTCTATAAGGAAATAGCATTTTACATCTTGAGCTCTCTGGAATCATAATTGGCCAGTCTGTGGACCAGCGCTCCTAAGCCTGTCAAAGTTGTTTGTCTTTTCGATGTTCTTATTGTATAAATTATTCTCCCAATTCTGCTCACTTCGCTCTTCTATAAGTCCTTCCAGGTTTCTCTGAAACTCACCAAAATAATTTCTTACAGCACAATAGTATTCCTTAACATTTACATATATGAAGTTTTCAATCATTTACCTCGTTAGTTTCCAATTCTGTCACTATAAAAAAGAGATGCTATACTTTTGCACTTATAGGTCCTTTTGATTTTATCTCTCTGGGATTATAGACCTAGTATCACTGAGTCAAAGTGTATGTAGAGTTTACTAAGTTTGGGGATATAGTTCCAAATTGCCTTCCAGAATGACTGGCTCAGTTCACAGCTTTACCAACAGTGTGTTAATATACCTATTTTTCATAGTCCTTCCAGCATTTGTTGCATTTTCATCTACTTTCGCCAATTTGATGGGCATGAGGTAGGACCTTAGAGTTGCTTTAATTAGCAATTCACTAATTAATAGTAATTTGAAGCATTTTTATATGATTTTGACTATTGACTGTTATATGACTATAACTATTGTGAATAAGCCCTTTGTTAGAGAAATTTGCTCCAAAGACTTTCCCTTTTATCTGTTTCTCAACCAAGTTTAGCTACTTTGGTTTTGTTTCAGCAAAAATTTATTAGTTTTATGCCACCAAAATTGTCCATTACTTCCTGTGATCATCTTTATCCCTTATTTGGTAACAAGTTCTTCTATACCTAACTGTAGATCTGACAATTTTTTTTCATCCTTATTTTTCTAATTTGTTAATGGCACCCTTAATGTCTAAATTATGATTTAGACATTAAGGGTGCCATTAACATTAGGGGAGCTTGCTATAAAGTGAGAGGTGTTAGTTTCTACCTAGTGTCTGCCATACTGCTTTCCAGTTTTCCAAAAAGTTTTTGTTGAATGAGTTCTTACCCCAATAGAGGGAATTAGGGTTTAGTAACTTGCCCACACAGGTAGGAAGTGTACAAGATCAGATTAGAACTTAGATCCAGTTAAATCCTTCTGACTTCAGGGAAGATTTTCTATCTACTATGCCACCTAGCTGCCCTTAGGTAGGACCTTAAAATTTATCAAATACTTGGTTAGCTCATTTGCCTCTATATGCTATGTATCGAATCTGTTGCAATGATCTCTCTTTTTTTTAAATCCAGTACCAAATAATTCTGATAATTTTTTTTTTTTTTTGTAGTATGGCTTGATATTTGGTATCACTCAAGCCTCTCTTCCTTCCCACTTCTTTTTCATTAATTCCCTAGAGATTCTTGACTTTTTATTCCTCCAGTTTATATATATAAATTCTATAAATACTTTTTTTTTTACTGGCATGGTCCTGAATAAATAAATTTAGGTAGTATTGTTACTTTTTAAATATTGCCTTAGTTTACCCATGAGCAATTAATATTTGGACAAATGATTTCAAACTCTACTTGTGTAAAGATTATTTTATATTTATATTCATATAGTTCCTGCAAGTGTTTTAGAAGGTAGATGCTTTTTTTTTTTTTGGTAGTTATTTTAAAGGGAATTTCTTTTTCTGCTGAATTTTGATGGCAATATACAAATGATGATGATTGGTGTGGTTTATTTTATCTTTCAACATTGCTGAAGTTATTGTTTCAATTAATTTTTTAGTTGATGAATTCTGTAAGTAAACTGTCATACCATCTGAAATAATTATAAAATGTTTCCTTTACCCATGCTTATTCCCTTAATTTTTTTCTTGTCTTCTTGCTGTAGCTAACATTTCTAGCATTCTATCTAATAGTAATTACAATGGACATACTTTTTTTTTTAAATAGCTTTTTATTTTCAAATACATGCAAAGATAGTTTTTGACATTCACCCTTGTAAAACTTTATGTTTCAAAATTTTCTTCTTTCCTTCCCTCTACACCCTCCCCTAGACAGCAAGTAATCCAATATATAGTAATCCAATATAATCCAATATAGGTTAAACATATGCAATTCTTCTAAACATATTTCCACATTTATCATGTTCCACAAGAAAAATCAGATTAAAAAGGGGGGAAAAAAAAACAAGGAACAACAAAATACACATTCAGTCCCCACGGTCCTTCTTCTAGATGTAGATGGCACTTTCCATTACAAGTCTATTGGAATTGGTCTGAATCACCTCATTATTGAAAAGAGTCAAGTCCATCAGAGTTGATCATCACAATCTTGTTGCTGTGTACAACTTTCTAAGAATGGATATCTTTAATGTCAAACATAAAGTGTAGCATATTAATGAAGCTGAAGTTCTGTGTATGTATTTATATATGTACATATATGACACATACTAGGGGCACATTAACTTTTTTTTACTGATAGGAAAAATTAAAACGATTTAAATTTCATATTATGGAAATAATTTTTAGAAGTTTGAACACCATTGCCATAGCAGAGAGCTTCAGAATCAAGAAAATCTGTTTCAAGTCTTTTCTCTGGCACACACTGGCTGTGAGAAACTAGGCAATTGTTGAAACTTTAAGGTGCAGATTGCTCTGCATTGGTAAAGGGAGTTACCTACACTACAGTTTGCCTATTTCTTTCAATCTCTCCACCCTCAAATTGATTGTTGTTAATGTGTATTACATTCTTCTGGTCCTACTCTTTAATCTTTGTACTATTCATGAAGATCTTTGCAGATTCTTCTATTGGTTCTATTAATTGCACTATAGAATTCCATTATGTTTAGGTTGTTTCTAGGTGTGTGTGTGTAATTTTATGAAATGCTATTATAAAAAACTTTGAAAAAATAGCTTTTTAAATATTTAATAATATTTTCAGAATATAAGGATTTATTTTTGTGACCTCTTCTGCAAACTGCTAGATTATTCTCCAAAGTATTCTGCAAATTTTCAGTTCTTCTACCAGCAATGACTAATTTTTTGTGCCTATTTTTCCCTATTTTTGCCAGCATTATGTTATTGCTTTTAATTATTTTTTGCCTTTTTTGATGGCTATGAAATGGTACCTCATGTTGTTTTAATGTTATTTGATTAGGGAAGCCAAGAGATTATGAACAATTTCTATTTCCTCTTTTGAAAATGATCTGGTTATGTCCTTTAGTCATTAATTTATATCATGAACAGATAATTAAGTACCACCATAATTTAACAGCTTGTCATGTTTTAGATGTCAAGCTTTCATCTGCTATATTTATTATCTTTTCTCTTTTTTTTCCTCCTCCTCCTCTCCTTACTTTTCTCCTCCCCTCCCCTTCACACAATGACATCACAAAGGTGATAAGAAGACCTTTGAGGACTTCCTCAAAAGAATCCAAGGATATGGCTTTGTATCCTAATCCCCAGGCTTTCCCATGGTGGTGAAGAAACTGATGTTCTTCAGCTTCCATTATTCCAGAAAATAAGTAATGGATGAGCTATCATTTTCCTAGTTAGGAATTTAAATGCATAAGAGTGTGATTTCTGAAAGTACTTCTAACTCCAAACTATACCTCTTTATATACACTTCTTCTTTTTAGGTGAACAAGATATGTACTGTGCATGATTTTGGTTTTCACCACATTGATTACGTGTTCCCAAATGAGTATCTCTAGGTGTGGCTCACAGAAAGGCAAAAGTCTTTATATTTCTAACATCTTATTTTCTTACCTTCTCCAAGGAAGGTGTTGATTTCTGTGAGAAGGGAAAGCAAGAGGTTGGGTTGAGAGATTGGCCATTCTTTCTTGTTATTGTTGTTAGAAAGAGAAATTCCATTTAAAATAATCACAGATGAATGAAACATTTGGGAACTTGCGTACCATGACATAGAGAAGAACTGTATGAATGCAACTACAAAATACTCGTTAAGAAAAAAAAAAAACAGACAAACCTAAATTGAAATAAAGTCAGTTGCTCATAGATGGGCCGATTAAAAAAAAATTTTTTTTTAAATGACAATAATAATTAATTTACCTTTTCAGTGCCATGACAATTAAACTACCAAATGATTACTTCATAAATGTAGGGGGGAAAATTCATGTGAAGAAACAAAAGATCAAGAATCTCAAGAGAAACACTGAAAAGGCGAGAGGGGAGAGGGAGGCCTACGAATACAAATTTAAAACTATAATATAATTATCAAAATGATGTTACCAGCTAAAAAACAAAGGTTTATCAGTGGAACATTTTAGTGGCACAGCACAGAAGCAGCAAACAAACACAACAAAGTAATAGAGAATGGCCATTCTTGGTAAATCCAAAATCTCCAGCTTCTGGGATAAGATCAAAATGGATACATGTTTCAGACATAAAAGGTAATACCATAATCGGACAGCAAGTAATGGTTATCTGGCAGATCTATGGAGAAGGAAATAATTTATGAACAAAAAAAAAATAGAGAACATTATGAAAGACAATATGCTTAATTTTGATTATATTAAATTAAAAAGATTTTGCACAAAGTCATATGCAACCAAGATTAGAAGGGAAGCAGCAAGCTGGGAAACAATGTTTACAGCCATTGTTTCTATTAAGTCCTCATTTCTAAAATATATAGAGAACTGAGTCAAATTTATGAGAATACAAGTCATTGATTGATAATTGGCCAATTGATAAATGGTCAAAGGATATGAACAGGTAGTTTTTAATGAAGAAATTAAAGCTATCTATAGTCATATGAAAATATGTTCTAAATTACTATTTATCCAAGAAATGTAAATTTAAAAGAACTCTGACATATCACCTCATATCTATCAGATTGGCTAGTATGAGGGAAGAAGAAAATGATAAATGATGGAGATGTTGGAAAATTGGAACACTAATGCATTGCCGATAGAATCATGAGCTGATCCAACCATTCTGGAAAGCAATTTGGAACTGTACCCAAACGCATATAAAACTGTGCGTCCTTTTTGATTCAGCATACCACTACTAGGTCTGATTCCCAAGAGATCATAAAAATGGGAAAAAGACCCACATGTACCAAAAATGTTTATAACAATTCTCTTTGTGATGACAGAGAACTGGAAATCTACAGGATGCCCATCAGTTGGTGAGTGGTTGCACAAATTGTAGCATAAATCTAATAGAATACTATTTTTCTATAAGAAATGGTGAGCAGGTTTCAAAAAAACTTAGAAAAACTTACATGATGCTGAGTGAAGTGAGTAGAACAAGGAACATCAGTACACAGTAACAGCAATATATTGTGCAGATGATCAAATTTGATATACTTTGCTCTTTTCAGCAATACAGTGATCCAAGACAAATCACTGGATTTACAATAAGGAAATCTGCAAATTTTAACTCTGATGTTTTCTAGGTGGCAAATCAAATAACTCCAAGTCTAAATTTCTTTATCTATAAAATAGGAATAAAAATACCTTTAAGTGTTCCAGAGATCTAAGATGACAAGAAAAGATAATGACGAATGTTGAAGGGGATGTGGGAAAACTGGGACACTGATACATTGATGGTGGAATTGTGAACACATCCAGCCATTCTGGAGAGCAAGTTGGAACTATGCTCAAAAAGTTATCAAACTGTGCATACCCTTTGATCCAGCAATGTTACTACTGGGCTTATATCCCAAAGAGATCTTAAAGGAGGGAAAGGGATCTGTATGTGCAAGAATGTTTGTGGCAGCCCTGTTTGTAGTTGCTAGAAACTGGAAACTAAGTGGATATCCATCAACGGGAGAATGGCTGAATAAATTGTGGTATATGAATATTATGGAATATTATTGTTCTGTAAGAAACGACCAGCAGGGGTGATTTCAGAGAGGCCTGGAGAGACTTACATGAACTGATACAAGGTGAAATGAGCAGAACCAGGAGATCATTATACACGGCAACAAGATTATACGATGATCAATTCTGATGGACGTGGCTCTCTTCAAGAATGAGATGATTCAAACCAGTTCCAATTGTTCAGTGATGAAGAGAGTCGTATACATAAGAGAGAGAAACATGGGAACTGTGTGGAGCACAACATAGCATCTTCATTTTTTTCTGTTGATGTTTGCTTGCATTTTGTTTTCTTTCTCAGGTTTGTTTTTTCTTCTTTATCTGATTTTTTTTTGTGTGTGTGCAGCAAGATTACTGTGTAAATATGTATATGTAGATATTGGATTTAACATATATTTTTAACATATTTAACATGTGTTAGACCACCTGTCATCTAGAGGAGAGGGTGGGAGGGAGGGAAAAATTTGGAACAAATTGCAAGGGTCAATGCTGAAAAATTACCCATGCATATGTTTTCTAAATAAAAAGCTTTAACGAAATTTAAAAGAGCCTAAAAAAAAGTGTTGGAGAGATAAGTCCAATCCTAGCAGTCAAGGTGAGGGAGGGCAGCTCATACCCATGTACCTACCAGAAGACAGCAAGAGCAGCTCTCCTGATCTTCTGACCAACTCAATTTTGCCCCAGGTCTTGACAATGTAAGCAAAAATCCTTAGAAAACAATCCTTTTCTCTTAAAAGCCGGTTACTCTCTTCCTTTCTGCTGAATCTTTGGCCTAGAATGACCTTCCTTTGATCATGTTTCATAACTTACCAAATTAATCCCCTGCTTCTTTTAATAAATACAAATAGGATTATTTTGCTGGTAATCTGGAAATAACTGAAAAGGCAAAAATAATCAAATCACAAAATCACAGAGTTGAAAACTTTGGAACACAAGCTTCTGCAAAAATCAATGCTGTGTATGGGATGACCTGTCATCTAGGGAACAGGGTGGAGGGAAGGAGGGGAAAAGTTGGAACAGAAGTTTTTGCAAGGGTCAAAATTGAAAAATAAATTACCCTTGCATATGTTTTGTCAATAAAAAGCTATAAAAATGAATGCTGAATTTGGAGAAATAAAATACCATTAAAATAAAATATGAGTTAAAAAAGTATATGTTAAACTTAACAAGATAGTAACAAAAATAAAATAAAATAAAAAAACAACTCCAGAGGAAGTTCTCTTTCCTCTCTACTTAGACTGATTCCCTACTGCCATTATTTCTTACATTTCATGGCAATTGCTCTCTAAATAAGTGATTTTTAAAATTCAATTAACCACTACACCTAGGGAGAGAAGAAATAAAGTAAAAATGGAAATTCTACAATCTAATGAGGTTAATTGAAGAATATACTATGTAGCCAGTAGAGGTCTCTAGAGGGCTAAAGATTAGGCTGGACTACCCTCAGGTCTGTGTCACAAATTAGCTCTCCATTGGTCAATGGCGGAACATCTGAGTAGCACAGAGGCACCTGGTCTCAGATCACCTAGGGGAGTCTGGTAATTCCTAAATGTCTTAGAAGGCTTCTGGCACCAAAGACAGGATTGTAGCCTTCCAGATGGAGCTAGTGGGAAAGGGGAGATTCTGGGTCCAGAGCAATAGAACCAGCTTTCCCTTTTTAATCAAGAAAAGGTCTCGTCACTGATACTTAATAATGTTTCAATTTTCTAGTTCCTAAAAATTTTAGGGCAGTGATTGGCTAAATGAACAAGAGCATAGTAAGAAAAGAGTCATCTTTCCTATTATCTGATTATAGAATTCAGAAATTTGTTACTGATACAAACTAGGGTGCTAAAAATAAAACAACCCCAAAATCTTCTTTCCTTTTAACTCAAATTAGCAATTTACAATGCTAAATCATATTAGCATTGTCATTTTGGAAACAGGCAGCAATCTTTCAAGCAGTTTAGCATAAGGTAACATAGAGAAACTGGGTTAAAATTGTATAGGTAAACAGAGCAGTAAGTAAGAACTAAATGAAGCTATTTTATCTCTAAATAACTTGACAATTGCCAAGGATAATATCTTTAAGCCATATTCTTTTAGGTAATTGACAACAACATCTTTACTTTAAGGCCTTACAACTTTCCCTTTATACATTTTTAGCAAACAATATCAATTATTTCCTAGAATAGCATCTGTAGGTTTAGAAGTCCTAAATAATAAACACATTCTTATATACATTTAGGAAAAGGATATAAAAAAACAAACCAAGGATTATGGAATATGTTGTACCTAAGTTTACTTGGCTCTGTCACACCCTATTAGCCCCAATTCCTTCATGATCATCTTGAGGGCAGGAATAGAATTATATAGAGCTATGTGATCTTGTGCAAATTTGTTTCCTCTACCTGGGCTGCAGTTTCTCCATTCAAAGAATAAAATAAGTTATTGGAATTGGTAGTCTCTAAAAATCACTTTAAATTTTAGAGATCTGTATCTTTCTCAAAGGGCCACATCTACAGTAAGTACTTAATAAATATTAAAGCCTGGTAAAAATATTTAAGTCCAATTGCCCAGTGCTGGCAAGAAAAAAAAAGTAAAACAAATTTCAACATAGTTAAATTTTTTATTTCAAATAGTCCTCAATTTTCTATACAGCCAATATTTAAATTACTTTTCATCACATTCTCCTTCATTCCAGTGTTCCTTGTAACATAAGCATCATTTCCCCCATTTCCTAGATCAGGAAATTGAGTCATCAGGAAGGTAAATAGGTCACAGAGAGGGATACAACTGATATATCTTCTCTCTTCCAGAATTAAATAGAAATGGTCCTATTTAAGTTCTAGATTCAGAATTTAAATAGCATGGCACATTATAAAATCTGTTTAACAAGTAATAAATATTTCACAGTATGATGTTTCTAATTCTATATGAAGGCACATTCTTAGACCACAAACACGCTAGCCCTAAATGCAAATTCATGATCTAGAGCAGAGGTTCTTAATGGGTTTTTTTCTGCATTAATTGGCTTCATTTGGCAGTTTGGTGAAACTCATGGACCCCTTCTCAGAATAATGCTTTTGAATGCACAAAATAAAAAGGAAAGCAAATCTACTGAAGTAAAGATGTCATGTTTTGTGTTTCCCCCTCTCCCCCACCCAAGTTAATGGATTCAAGGTTAAGAAACTCTGATACAGAGACAGAATCAATTAGGCAATTTTTGTTGTTGTTGTTGTTGTTGAGACAATGGGGTTAAGTGACCTGCCCAAGGTCACAGAGCTAGGAAGTGTTAAGTGTCTGAGATCAGATTAGAACTCAAGTCCTCCTGACTTCAGAGAAAGACTTCAGTGACTCTATCCACTGCACCACCTAGCTGCCCCAGGCAAATAAATTTTTTTAAAAATTTAAATTCTTTTACTAAATATAAACAGGATATAAAAGTTTAATTTTCCAGATCCCTAGATATGGCACCCAGGTCAGTATCAAGAGCATGGGAGGAAATAAACAGTTCATAAAATCTTAAACTCTTTCTGGTATTGGTTTGTAAGATCAAACCCACTCTCCCCTGCCCCCCCACCCCAAGCATTTAGTTTCTTTTATTCCAGGTCTCCATCATAGAGCCCAATCAATATTTTAGGGCTCAAGGCCTGGACAAAATAAATAATACCTAAAACATCTTAATTTTAAAATATTTATAGAATAATAAATATACCACAGTGAAATCAATGGCTCTGATTCAATTCAAAGGCACATTCCATTAAATCCATTAAAGACACCTGAGGACTTAATCTCCACTTTTTCCCAAATGACTATTATCTCAAAGCCTCATAAATCTTAATCTAGCTTCATGGTTCATGAGAACAAGTTTCCCACTAGTTATTTAAGAGTCATGCCCAGGGGGCCATGGCCGACCCAGCCAGCCCCCCCAGACTCCCAGCTTCCCATTTTCCCTTTCATTGGTCCTGCTGGGGCAAACAGTCTCTTCCAGGAGCATCACATCCTAGTGATGCTTCTGGTGGCCCTAGTATCAGGCTCAATTTGTTGGGTTCCCCATTCAGACTTCAGCAGGACTCCTACCATGGCACATGCCCAGCCACATCGGCTTTAGGGGATCTGGTTAGGCCTGGTTAAGAGTATGTTGGGGGGTGGGGATGGGGAGGGGAAGAGCACTGGTCCTGGAATCAAAAGAACTGGAGTTCTTACTAGGGCTATAATTTTTACTAGTCACTTACTAGCAGTGTGATCTTAGAAACATCACTAAACCACTCTGATCTCCAGTTTCTTCAACTCTAAAATGGGAATAATACTTAAAATCGCTTATATCACAGCGCTGGGAAGAACGTAAACCTTAAAGTGCTACAGACGAGTTATTATCATAGTTCTTAAGAACCAGACTGGGGAAGAGGACTGGCCTTGAAGTGAGGAAGATGTGGGTTCAAGCCAACCTCTGACACATCATGGAAGGGGGATCTACACTTGAAGCTCCACACACTGATGAAATCATGAGTCTGAACTCCCACTCCCCCAAACATTATCATTAATATTTATATCAATTTGCTATTGATCCTAAAAGCTTAGCACAGTGCTTGGCATACAGTAGGCACTTAATAAATATTTACTGGTTAATATAAACAACAGTACTCAAACTTCAACGCTCTATGACAGGCTTTGGGATCCTCTCCTACAAGCTACGAAACAACCTTTATTTCCTCTACATGGGAAATGTAGACACTCCAGGCATATTTTCCATAGCTCCCATACTTCCAAAATAAAATAACTATTGTGTAATCTTCATAAAATATATTCAATAAAAATACACCTCCAACATAACCTAAATCAACAGGTCTCATTTTAATCTGGCCTTTGACATCATATTTTCAGCAGTGACTTCTCAACAATCTGGTCCCATTGTATGGATGGCCTTCCTGATTCCACGATTCCTTCCATTGTTCAAGATGGAGGGAGGACAATGAGCTTGCAGTGCTAGGTAAAGTGGATTTGGAGCGGGTGAAAGGGACTATGTGGACTGAGGTTCTTTTCTTTCTTTCTTTCTTTTTTTTTTTTATAAAGCCTTTTATTTTCAAAACACATGCATAGATAGTTTTCAACATTTACCCTTGTAAAAACTTGTTTTCCAAAATTTTTTTTCTCCTTCCTTTTCTCCCACTCCCTCCCTATTTTAGTGGCTACAATAGGATTGGACATTGGTCTAGCCTGTTATTAGTAAATCAAAATGTTACCTCTTCTCACCCTTGGAAACTCACTCTAATTTTGTTCCATCTAATCTTTATTATTAAAAAAATTTCCACACTATCTACTATTTGCTCTGTGTCTTGCAATGAATGTTTTTTTTTAATCTTTTGCCTAAAAAAGCAGAGACATTCTGACCTTGGCCCCAAAATTCTAGCCAGCATTAAAAACATACATTGTCTCTCTCAATTTAGACAACTTATCTTTGAAAATTTGACCAATTATGAGCTTCTACACAAACACTGTTGATTGTCTGGGCTAGCTTTGGGACACAGGTGACTATTTGAGACTGATCCCTATCCTCCCCTCTCTTCAAAGTATTAAATTTTCACTGAAACAATCATCAAACGTGTGCTACATTCATAATTTGAGTTTGAATTTTGTTTGACTTAAGGAAAATTTGATAAGAATCACAAAATGTCTAAAGATGACCACTGAACTGCAAAGCCAACCTCATGCAAACGCAACCAATAATAGGACTTCCTGAATTTTCCCTACATAATAATCAAAAATAACATTTCTATAGTGCTTACTATATGATAGGCACTGTGCTAAACTTTACAAATATTGTCTTATTTTATCCTGACAATCCTGGGAGGTAGGTACTATTATCGCCTCCATTTTACAGTTAAGAACACTACGGCAAATAGAGTTTAAGTGACTTGTCCAAGATTACTATTAAGTGTCTGAAGCTAGATTTGAACTCGGGTTTTCCTAAGGCCAGGCCCAGCATTCTAAACTCTGCCCTACACACTGATTAAATAAACCAAACAAGTCTTTATTAAGCGTCTATAGTACACTAGGCATTTTATAGATCATGCCTGTTAAGGCCCTTCAGTCCAAACAGACATCCCCAAGCAAAGGTCTCCCGCTCAGTCCCTCCTGGGATCAATGCTCCCATGGAATAGTTACTGTGGGCAGCTCCACTCTCCTGAGAGGATTCCAGGTTCATCTCCACAATACCACTAAGGGTAAGAAAGGAGTCAACATTACACCTGTTTCCCAAAGGAAAGGCTAGAGCGAAGCTTTAGTGTCATCTTCTCACAGCTTTAGGGGTGAAGGGGACCTCAGAGGCCATCAGCTGCGGTCCCCTCATTCTGCAGATAAAGAACCTGCAGGCCAATGGAGTGATCCACTCACCTGAAGCCCCGTAAATAGTACCTGGGAAGTACTATTCAGAATTCAAACCCAGACCCTCCACCGGGAGAGGGGATGTCTGGTCCCCAGCCTTAGAAAGGAGAAGTCACTAGGAAGGTGGAAGGAAGGCTGGGCACAACCCCCTTCCGCTGCCTGATCATTCTGCATGGCCCAGGGAGATGAAATGGCCCTCGGCAGAAAAAGGGTCCCCCGCCCGCCTCCATCCAGCGCTTTCTCCAAACCACTCCTGCCATCTTTCTCTCCACATTGCTTCTCCTAATGTGGGATGCCAGGCCCTTGTGGACCTTCTCTGCCCACAAAAGGTCCACGGACACATTCTGGCCCCATGGACACCCCCCACCCCCCACCCTGACTTCCTCAGCAGCAGGGGAGATGGCCTCTAGTGAGTGGGCTTGCTTTCTTTTCTTACTGCCGTATCTCAATGTCCCCCCTTGTTCTGCCCTGGGACCCTTCCTACCCCCACCAGCCCGCCCTTCCCAGCTTCCCCCTTTTCCCCCCATTACATGTGGGATGGGGGGCTGTCACAAGGGGGCAGACTCCAGCCCCAGGGAGCAGGGCTTGGAACAGGGACGAGGAAGTTGGAGGGCACGTAACCCCTCTGTCCATTCACTTCCACGAGGCTCCATTCTGGGTTCCCCTTCTTGTCCTGCCTCTCCAGAACCGTGACCGGCTGCCCAGCCTGTAGGCTCACTTCATGGCTGCTCCTGGCTGCAAATGGGTATGCAGCCACCACCTAGAACACAGAGAGTAAGAAAACAGGGAGATAAAGGAAAACGTCATAATCCAAGAACAAATTGAAGGAAAGTGGTTCAAATTCCCCCTTTTTTTTTTGCCACCAATGCCCTGGGAGGCAGTGTGGTACACTGGAAAAGGTATGGTATTTGGAGTGAGAAGACCTGGGTCTGAACCACTAGGTCTACTACTTACTACCCTTGAGCAAATCACCTCATTTTTCTGGACATCAGCTTATGCATCTGTAAAACAAAGGGGTTAAACCAGACGGCTTCTACGGGTTTCTTCCAACTCTCAGTGTTGCTAGGATCCTCAGACTTTCCTGATCTCTCTGTTGGCCGTCATCTCATCTCAGCATCTCTCACTGCCATTAAAGAGGAATCTGAGAATGTCTCTAGTGCTTTCTCTAACTTAAAGGTTTGATGGCACTCAAACAACCAGAGACTGTTAGAGCTACAGGACACCCAAAATGCACCACGCTCTTGACTCGTGATACCTCCAATTTTTACTTAAATACCTCCAAGGATGGGGATGTTACACGCCTAAATCCTTTGCTGGCATTGTTCATTCCTTTCTCTTAAAAGGATAATGGTTCACTCATCACAGGTTCATGCCCATGGTTGTTTTTCATTTCCCTTCCGGTGTCTTTTCTGTTTAATCCCTAGTTTGGATTGGTACCTGGCCATCCTGAAATGGAGAGTTTGACTTATTCAGGGAAGAGACTAGTGTTCACCTCTGTCTCAGAAAGTATGGCACCTATGAAATCCTGGGAACAGCCAGAAACAGGAAGGTGTGTATGCGCAACAAGTGTGCATGTGCACATGTGTGTTCATGTTCAAATCCTGCCTCTAACTCGCAAACTATGGTATCACCCTGGCCAAGTCATTTCAGGGATCTAGAATAGAAATGCCAAAATCAAACAAAATACTAAATCATATATAAACATTCCTGCTGACTGAATATTAACTTTAAAATGATTTATTAAAATTCTCCAGGTTCTATTGCATTTTTATGTATTTTGTTAAATATTTCCCAATTATATTTTAATTCAATTCAGGCCTCACTCAGAAGAGTTTTGGCCACAATGTGGATATGTTTGAGGTCTCTGCTCTAGATAATTCTCCAAGATTAGAAGTTAAGAAAAGGCAGATCTGCATTGTTAGAAGGAATATCCTCACTCAAGATTTTTCTAGATTAACTCATAAGTCCAGACCCTCTCCGATACACACGTGTATATACACAGTATATATGTACATGAATGAGATACATACAAGTAGATGTGCTATGAATGCACTCATATGTATTCAAGGAAATCAATAATGTTATCAGTGTAGAAAACTTCTACATGAGGAATCAATAAATGACTCAAGAGGCATTTACTAAATGTCTACTGTGTGTCAGGCACTTTGCTTGGAGCTAGGGATTCAGAAACAAAAAATGAAATAGTTCCTGACCTCAGAAAACGTACATTTTATTAGGGGAAACAACATGTATACCTCTCAGCCTAGGATAGACACAGACATAAAAGTTTATTGCCATACCCTCTTGGCTTAACACAATGCCTGGCCCAGAAGAGATGTTTATTAACTTGTTGGTTATTAATTATTTGACTTGATTGCATTTTATCTATGAGGTGATAAAATCCATTCTGTGCTTGTGAAAAATTCTTATTGGGGCTTTTGCTGTTCAGTAATTTCTTTTGTGTACAACTCTTTGTGTTCTCACTTGGGATTTTTTTGGCAGAGATCCTGATCTGGTTAGCCATTTCTTTCTCCAGCTCATTCTACAAAGGAAACTGAGGCAAACAGAGTTAAATGACTTGTCCAAGGTCATACAACTAGTGTCTAAGGACAGATCTGGGCTCAAGAAGATGAGTCTTATTGACCCCGGCCCCTACACTTTATTCACTTCACCCCTCTGATGCCCCCTTATCAGAGCATCCCCATCCAATCAGTTAAGTGAATTTCCAGTGCTGGACTCCTTCAAGGAAGGGGCCTCAATCCTGGCTGGGATTACTCATGTGACCAAACTGAATTTTGAATGCTACAGACAAAGTTAACATGTATGCATGTGATAAGCAGTATCTCCTAGAGGGAATCCCAATACAGATGCTATCAATTCCAAATGTCAAGCTTTTGTCTTAATAGTTTTGCTACAAATATTGTTACTAGTTCATTTCTTTTTAGTTAATATAGATATTTTACTTTTGTTGTTGCTACTGTACAGAATCCAATTTTTTTTTTTGTATCGTCAAATGCATTGATTTTGTCTTTAATAATTTTTTCCATTTGTTTGTTTGGTGGAAAGATTCACCAAGGCTGAATCCAGTAATTCTTTTTCTTTTAGCATTCTACATTTAAAAAAATATTTATATTGTTGATATAGAATTTATCTTCATGTGTGGTGTGAATAAGGGATCCAAACTTCGCTTTTACCCTCCAGTTTTCCTAACAGTTTTTATTGGATATTAATTCCATTTCCTAGGTCTTTCAGAACATGAGTTTGTCAAAAACTGTGTGCATACACACTCACATATACATATATATATATATGTATACACACGCATATATTAGCTACATAGATCTATGTATATTTATTAAGTATTTTTAAATGCATATGTATAGTATGTATATAGTTATATAGTATCCATATACACATACAACACGTGTGCATGTATTCCAAAAGTGTTTTTTGTCTAAACATATGTACACATGTGTATATACATGTATGCATATATCTTTGTGTGTATACATATATAGAAAACAACAGATACAGAGAAAGAAAAAGAAAGAAAGAGGCAGGGAGAGGAGAAAAGGGAGAGAGAGGGAACTATTTCTATTTCTGGGTTCTCTATTCTGTTTCATGGATCTGTTTGTTTTCTACTGTACCAGACAGTTTTTAATAATGCTTGCTCTAGAGTATATTACAAATCTGATCGACTAGTCTCTAGCCATCATTACTTTTTATTGCTTTTTGTGATATTCTTTCCTATCTGTTTTCCCATATGAATTATGCCAGGACTTTGAATAATTCCAAGAAATGATCTGAGAGGCAGAGTTGCACAGTGGTTAGAAACTCGGAATCAGACAGACCTGGGTTCAAGTCCTCCTCTGATATCTACTGGTTGTATGACATTGGAACAGTTACTTAATTCAGTGTTCTTGGCCCCTGACAAGAAAATAAATTGCAGAGTTGTTATGGATATGCTTTGGTAAAAAGCTAATTTCCTCACTGGTAATTAGGGATATATGTGATCAGCAGAGCACCCAAGGCAAATTTAGGTACCCAATATACAGCTCCAACAGATTCTAGATGTTACATGTTTATCGGCCATATTAGCTATAAATATTTTTGTTCATCTTGCTTCTGTGCTATTAGTTTTCTCTATACTGATAAAATAAAGATCTGAACCAAGTCTCTTCTCTCCTCCCAAAGAAATAACCTATTAGTAGTTTGACTGGTATTATGTTCAATCTGTAAATTAGCTTGGGAAGTTTTCACATTTTTATTATATTTGTTTAACCTAAGGGATGAGCCAGAGTCACCCCTTTAGACAGTTTTTCTTGATTTCTGTCGAAAGCATTTTGAAGTTGTCTTTATACAGATTTCCTGTATGTCTTAATTAAGTTAATAATAAATATGTGAAACCCTTTGTTGCTGTTGTAAAAGCTATTTCCCAATTAACCCTGATTCTTTTAGATAATGTATATATGTGAAAATTATTTCTACGACAATCTTATACCTGAATACTCTACAGAAGTAATTTTACTCCAATTAATTTTTTTGTTGTTGACTGTACCGGTTTGTGTGTGTGTGTGTGTGTGTGTGTGTGTGTATATATATATATATATATATAAAATCATATCATCTTCAGATAAGAGATGTTTCTAACTTCTTTATTGTTAGTGATTATTCCTTTAATGTCTTTATTGCACTTGCTAACATTTCTCTCTTTTTAAAAGATTTATTGATGACATGATTTCACATCACAGTCATTTCTAGCTGTACCTTTCAGTGAGCTTTCCATTCCAACAAAGAAAAAGTATTAAGCAATCATGTCTGACAATATTTAATTACTAACATTTTAAGAGTATGTCAAAGAGGACTAATGTTTATGGATATATCTCTTTTAATTCCCTTTCTGAGTGCCATTCTTATACCTCAACTTCAACAAATCCAATTCCAAACACATTCTCTTTCCCCTCAGACCCATCTTCTCCTGTTTATTATTTTCTAATCACAAAAGTGTATGATCTTAGTGCCATCGTTGATTCCTCACCTCACTAACCTCACATATCAAATAAGATAATGAATCTTGTCATTTCTATTTGCTCAATTAACCTTGTATTAAATTATATTCTTGCTACTCACACAGTGACCTATTAGTTCATGCTTTCTTATCTCCCATCTAAGCTAGTTCAACAACCTCCTAATTCGGGTTCCTATCTCAAGAATCTATCCTCCATATAACTGCTAAAACGATTTTCCTAAAGGACAAGTGTGATCCCATTATCTTCCTTCTCAGTAAATCCCTTATTTTTGCTAGCATCAAAGTGCCTCTATTTGCCATTTAAAATCCTACACAACATGGCCTTCCCACCTTTCTAAGCATTCATCACCTGTCATTATTACACGACTTTGCCACAGACACTTTGAGATCCAGCCACATTGCCTTATTACCCTGTTCTACACACAAAAGGCTCCATCTTCCAGCTTTGTATTTTGTCACCGGCTTTCCCCAGTACCTAGAATGAACTTTTGTCATTTCTTTTAGAGTCACCTTCTATATAAATCATTTTCTGATACTCTTCAGTCATTAGGCTCTAAGTACATATCATCCCCTCTGTAGCAATATAAACTTTTTTTGTCTTTGTAGCTGCAATATTTAGCAAAATGTCTAGCATATTGGAGGTACTTAAAAATTTGTTCTGATTAATTTCTGACTTTATACCTACTTTTAATGTAAGTATATATCTAATTTCTCCCAAAATATATAATATTAATTTGTGGCTTCAATCATATAAGGAAAAGAGTCCTGTTTTCTTACATTTTACAATTTAAAATATTAAAATGATGTACTTTCTTAATATTTTCTTTTGTCTCTAGTAGAACCATGTATCTTTATTGTTTATAGGCTTCCTGGTTTTTTTGGTTGCATCATCCCAGTTGCAAATCTTTCTTGAATCATAGCATCATATGCTGAGTGAAATGAGCAGGACCAGGAGATCATTATATACTTCAACAACAATATTATATGATGACCAGTTCTGATGGACCTGGCCATCCTCAGCAACGAGATCAACCAAATCATTTCCAATGGAGCAGTAATGAACTGAACCAGCTACGCCCAGAGAAAGAACTCTGGGAGATGACTAAAAACCATTACATTGAACTCCCAATCCCTATATTTATGCCCACCTGCATTTTTGATTTCCTTCACAAGCTAATTGTACAATATTTCAAAGTCTGATTCTTTTTGTACAGCAAAATAACATTTTGGTCATGTATACTTATTGTGTATCTAATTTATATTTTAATGTATTTAACATCCACTGGTCATCCTGCCATCTAGGGGAGGGGGTGGGGGGGTAAGAGGTGAAAAATTGGAACAAGAGGTTTGGCAATTGTTAATGCTGTAAAGTTACCCATGCATATAACCTGTAAATAAAAGGCTATTAAATAAAAAAAAATTAAAATTAAAAAAATAAAAATTAAAAAAAAAAAAAAAAGAATCATAGCATCATAAATTTCAAGTTGAAAATGACCCTAGTACCGAAATACATGTAGTCCAACCACCTTGTTTTAGAGATGAAGAAAAGGATAGCTTTGGGAGTGAAATAACTTTTCTCAAGCTCCCAGATGGTAATCGGGGGTGGGTGGGGTGAGGGTGGGGGAACAAGGATTTAAACACAGATCAAGTAAAAACTATCAAAGCCCTAGAAATGGCTAAATACCTATGTGAAAGATAGAATGAATAGGGGAGGGATTTGAGGCACACAGACCAATTAGGAGATTACTGAAATATTGCATAGTCTATATAAGAGATGATGAGTCATTGAAATAGATTGGGAGCTATATGAGCTCAGAGAAGGGGGAAATATGTGAAATATGAAGAGATAGAACTGACAATATGTGTCAACTGTTCAAATGCATAGGATGAGCAAAAGGAAAGTCACCAAGGATGAAAACTTGTGTAACTAGAAGGATGGTGATGCTTTTGGCAGAAATAGAGAAGTTCAAAAGAGGAATGAGGTTGGGGATGAAAAATGAGTTTCATTTTGGACATATTTAGTTTAAGATGTTGTAAAATATTAAGTTCAAATGGACAAGTTATGATATAGGACAAAAATTCTGGAAAAAAACTAGAGTTGAATATCTAGGCCTAGGAATCATCTATAAAGAAATAATAATTAAACTAATGGGAACTGAGAAGAACAGCAAGGGGAAGAGTATAAAGAGAAAAGAAAAGAGAGCCCAGCATAGTGCTTTCTGGTATACTCAGTTAATTAGAGAAAGGGACAGAGAAAATGAAGCTGCAAAGGATGCTGGGAATAGTAGGAATAGCAGAAAGAATAGTGTCATGAAAATCCAGAAAAAGGGTATACCTATGAATATAATGGATATTGTGCCACAAAAAATAATGAGTATGACAAATGCAGGATAAAATGCAGGATAACATGAGAAACCTCACCCACACTGATACAGATAGAAATAAAGAAAATCAAGAGAACAATATATATAATGACCACAACAAAGAGGAAAATAACACTTGAAAACCACTAAAACTCTGACTGATGCAATGAGCAATTCTGAGTTCAAAAGACTGATGGTGAAACATCCCTCCCATCTTTCAACAGAAGGGTCAGGGCAATAAGTATGTGTTGTGGGCTAAGATCATGGTGGAACTGAGAAGGTATGAATTACTTGCCTCTCTTCTTTCTACTCTCAGAACATCATCAGGGACTATTGAGCTAAGAAGCTAAGAAGTAAATCTGAGGCACTTTAGAGTTAACTTTACCTCCAAGTTAATTGAGTTGTGACTCAGTGGTGGGACCTTTGGGCAAGGAAAATAGAAAAAATGTTTTTTAGGACTTCAGCAGTTTCTGAGATGCTAAGAAACTTCCTTGCCAAATGCTTTTATTGCAGGGAAATACTTTCCAACTTCCCTGAAAACAGTTTGCTCCTGGGGATATTAAAATGTTTTTATGAAATGGAGTGCTTATTTGAAACCTCAGGCTCTGAGAAAACTATCTCCTCCTGCAGATGGTAACCAGCATAGGATCAAATGAGGACTATGTTGACATGATCAATGTGTTGCTTTAATTTTTCTTACCCATATTCTTTTGTTATATGTTATAAGAAAAAAAATCTATTGAGGCAGGATGATGAGTCACTGGGAAGTGAACTGATATAAAACACCAGTATTAAAACTTTTTAAAAGCACTTTGAGTTCTCTGGCAAAAGAGAAAAAAAAAAAAAAGAAACATTATACACAAAGAGTGACGAAAAATTGAGTTGTCCTTTCT
Source organism: Sarcophilus harrisii (assembly GCF_902635505.1). Taxonomy (NCBI): domain Eukaryota; kingdom Metazoa; phylum Chordata; class Mammalia; order Dasyuromorphia; family Dasyuridae; genus Sarcophilus; species Sarcophilus harrisii. The sequence continues at coordinate 381,536,352 of NC_045427.1, read as the reverse complement.
TTCAAACCTACCTGAAAAACAGGCATGGCAGCATGGGCTGGTGCCCTGGAAGCCTCTGCCGGAGGGAACCTGAAACCATCGCCTGACCCTGTCTGCATGCTGGGCTCCTCGTGTGAGACCACCTGATATGGCTCTAGTTTTCCAGCTGGCACATACCCTCGATATCCTGCAACGCACATGGAAATTTTTCTGAGATTGGTAGTTAGTTCTCTGACGAGGATAAACAAGTTTCCAATTTCCTTCATTCAACAAAAAATTTATTAAAAAGGCAAAGAAAAAAGGTGCTAAGTCCTTTGTCTTCTCTGGCAAAATTCAGATCTGCCTTCACATAGCTTACATTACAGGACAGGGGTTGGACATAAATGCGAATCTGTATAACAAAGTTCACAAGAAGAATAAATGCTATGGGTGGTCCAAGGGGGACCATTACTGACTGAGAGGTTGGGGAAATGAAGCAAGGTGGTAAAGAATTATATAACTGAATGACTCTGAAGGATTGGGAATTTCCCTATAGGACGTCTACCACTGTGTCCTGTCCTTACAGATCAGCTCTGGCCCACAGCCCTGAGTGTCTACCTCCTGATATTATGTATTTTCCCTCTTCCAGGCCAGCCTCTTTTAAGAAAAGGACAGGACAATGAAACGAGCTCATTTCCCCTAAGAAAGAAAAGGCCCTATGAGTGTGACCATTAAGACAAATCCTATTGTTTAACACATATGGCATTCTGGAGCTTTGCCCAAGCACTCCAAGTATCCTTTAGCCAATAGGAAACACTGGCACCCACTTCTGATACTGACTGTAACTAGCACCAAAAATAGGAGTCTCATGCTAACTTTTGGAATACAAAGGTCAGAAATGGAGAATTCCAGCTCATACAGAATAGGACTCACTCAGCATTACCAATAAGCCTAGCAATCTAAGAGCTGGAATAGACCAAGAGATCAGTTATATTGTCCATCCCCTAATTTGAGTAGAAATCTCTCAAGCACTCCTGATGAGTGGTCATCTAGCTGTTTCTTGAATACTTTTGAAATAAAAGGGAGCTCACAGCCTTTCAGGATAGCATATTCCATTGCTGGATATTGCTCTGTCTAATGGGAATTAAATCTTTATTTTCAGCTGAAGTTTATTTTCTGTGGCTCCTAGTTTTGTCTTCTGGGACCCAGAAGAACAAATTTAATAACTGAATAACAAGCTTGACCAAGTAAATCATGTCAGATTTGGAGTTCTATGATGATCAAAATGATATAATTAAAGTGCTTTATAAATCTTAAAGTGACACATAAACTGAGGTGTTAATACTCTATTTCTATTTCTCTTCTCCATGACAACCCCTCAGATACTAGAACACTGATCATTTTCTCTCTCAAGTCTTCTCTTCTCAAGGAAAAAAAACAAAATAAAAAATAAAGCCATGTTGTTTCTTTTATTAATCCTTATGTGACATGGTTGACATGACTTTTTGATTGTTCTATGTAAGTTTTTTTTTCCCCCATCAGCCTTTGTGGAATGGCTCGTGGGCTTTCCCCAAAGAAAGAAGAGATACTTTCCAAATCCCCTGTATACATACCTCCAGTGTCCACCAGCCAACGATTAGTATTGCCTCTGGTATCCCTGTCCTGAAGGAGAGCCACAATCTGCCCTCTCTGAAGGGTCAGAGCCAGATTTCCACTCCCACTGATGTTACTTGTCACTTGGTACAGCTTGCTAGGGCCATATTTGCTCACGAGGGTTTGGACCTGTCTTTCTGCAGCAGGTTGGAGTGGCTGGGCAAAGGAGAAGTTGTGATGAGCCTTAGAATTACCCAGCTGGAAGGGAACCCCCAGGAGACACAATATCCAACCTATTCCCAAGCATTTGTTTTCTTCAATCTGATAAATGGTCATCCAGTCTTTACTTGAGAGAGAATTACTTTGAAAATTCATCTCATCATGAGGAACATTTTCTTTATACTAAACTAACATGCTTCCTCATTCTGGCCAGTTTTATCTTCTCTGACAAACCCACCCATCAAGTGTGAAGCATCATGAGCTTTCATTTTTATCTATCCTTCATTTACTAGGTGACCTTGAGGAAGTGTCTTCCCCTAGCAGGATTCCACATTTATAAAATGAGGAACAGGACTTAGATGCCAGACTCTTAGAATTGAAAAATACAATGGTCCTTTAAGCTAAACTTCATTTCCAAATTCTCTTCTAGATCCACAGTACTACAATTTTTTGTTTGTTTGTTTTTTTGGAGGTAATTGGAGTTACGTGACTTGCCCAGGATCACAAAGCTAGTAAGTATCTATGATCAGACTTGAACTCAAATTCTTCAGACTCCAGGGGGCAATGTTCTATCCACTCTAACACCTGGCTACTCCAGTGCTATAGTATTAATTGTGAAAATCTTCAGAGTCCACAAAACTGCTCCCAAGCAGGAAAACTAAAGGCAAAGTATTAGGGTGCTGTTTCTCTATAGGAAAACCTTGCTTTTATAACCAATAAATATTTATTTGTTTTTACTTTATGCACTGTCCTGTCTATGCTAGGAATATGGGAGTAGGGTGAGGCCCCAGAACACTTACCTGTGTTATTGGAACTGGCAACACCTTTTCAAAGTTCTGGCGAAAGGAATGAAGCTGGGCACTGGTCTTTCCTAATGTGTCTTCTACCAGCTTCCTAAAGTCAGATTCAGAAACATGGCTGTGGGGCAGCTAGAGAAAAGAGACTGAAATCAGACTAAGCAGAAGTGGATGGATGAGAAGAAAATAATGAAAAGAGCCTGATCCTATGCAAAGCTTGCAAAATTATTGCTTGCTTGACAGTCATTTTCTATGTTTCAGGCAGATAATCTATTGACCAAGTATTGTTGTTCTTCAGTTGTTTTCAATCATTTCTAACTCTCTGAGACCCTATTTGGCATTTTCTTGGCAGAGATACTGAAGTGGTTTGCCATTTCCTTCTCCAACTTATTTTACAGATGAGGAAACTGAGGTAAGCAAGTTAAGTGACTTACCCAGGGTCCCACAGCTGCTAAGTGTCTAAGGCCTGATTTGAATTCAGAAAGATGACTCTTTCTTACTCCAGATCCAGCATTCTATCCATTCTGCCACCTGGCTGCCCAAAAGTGAGATAGCAATAGTACCTAGCTTCAACTATTGTGATGAGGATCTAATGAGATACTTATGTTTAGTAATCCATCATGTCTGAATCTTTTGGGCCCCTATGCTGTCTGTGGGGTTTTCTTAGCAAAGAGACTATGGTAGTTGCTATCTCCTTCTTCAGTGGATTAAGGCAAAGGGGAGAGAAGCCTGGGGATCACACAGCTAATAAGTATCTGAGGCTGAATTCAGATCTTCCTAACTCCAGGCCCAGTAAGCTATCCACTGAGCCAACCTAACTGCCTCCTACTGGCCAGGTAGCATGTGGTGGATTCCACCAGTGATTCTACTTTTATTCTTACTCTAGCTGGGTGACTGTGGGCAAGTGACTGAATCCTGTTTGCCTCAGTTTCCTTTTCTGTAAAAATGAGTTGGAAAGAAATGCAAACCATTCCAGTATCTTTGCCAAGAAAACCCAAAATGGGGTCACAATGAGTCAGACAAGACTCGAATGACTGAACAACATGTCAATGATAGGAGATGGTTATAATTCTGATTCCACAAAAGGTCAAATGATCCAAATGGGAAAGATGAGTCTGAGGTAATAGAGGGAAATGAATTTTCTACTATAGAACTTAACAATACTAATTAGATTGTAATCTTTTGGTCAAATATATGATAGAAAAGATTTCTAGCTTTTCTCAAAAATTATGTTGGATTTGTCATCCATGAAATTATCTAATGTTATATTTTGGCTTGTGCCAAAATATTAATGTTATAGTTTGTTATTACATATATCTTAAAGTTTTATAAGTTAACTGGATGAGTGACAGTATACAACATACACTTGTCTTATAGAGACAATGTGGCATGATGGACCAGAGCCAGAATCAGTCCAGAAACTTGGGTTCCATCTGAGGCATATTAGTTGGTCATTTAGCCTCTAAGTGTCTTGCTCCACTCATCACTTCAGGTACCTCTCTAAGTCTGGAAGTTACAGATGAGTTACTGACCATCATGGGTGGAAAAAGTTTCCACACTAGAATTTCCCCCAGGCTGATGAAATCATGGGTCTGGATTAACAAAAATCCTTGGCTTACAAATTACAAAAGATAATCCTTCTAGCATTTTTTCCCTGAAGCATCCTCAAACACATATCCTTCCTTGTGTCTGAAAGTTAAAGGACCTTTTTTTGGTGTGGCAGTGGGAAGGGATGAGGGGAAGGAAAGTTCAATCTGGGCAGTCATGGGAATGATTAAGATCAAGAGGGAATGAAAGAGGGATTGGTGGGGTGAAGTAATACTTAGAAAAGCCGTGGTTGGGTTTTTGTAGTCAGCAACCATAACAAATCAAAAGTTTGTATTTTCCCTCTGTATTGTTTCTTCAAACCAACTCCAAGTGGGAATTCTCCAGCAAAGGTTTGGCTTCCAAACTCTCATGAGATATTTCCCTTTCTTGCCTAGCCCTGCCCCTGCCTTTATTTATTTATTTATTTATTTATTTATTTTTTATTTAATAGCCTTTTATTTACAGGATATATGCATGGGTAACTTTACAGCATTAACAATTGCCAAACCTCTTGTTCCAATTTTTCACCTCTTACCCCCCCCGCCCCCTCCCCTAAATGGCAGGATGACCAGTAGATGTTAAATATATTGAAATATAACTTAGATACACAATAAGTATACATGACCAAAACATTATTTTGCTGTACAAAAAGAATCAGACTCTGAAATATTGTACAATTAGCTTGTGAAGGAAATCAAAAATGTAGGTGTGCATAAATATAGGGATTGGGAATTCAATGTAATGGTTTTTAGTCATCTCCCAGAGTTCTTTTTCTGGGTATAGCTAGTTCAGTTTATTACTGCTCCATTAGAAATGATTTGGTTGATCTTGTTGCTGAGGATGGCCTGATCCATCAGAACTGGTCATCATCTAGTATTGTTGTTGAAGTATATAATGATCTCCTGGTCCTGCTCATTTCACTCAGCATCAGTTCGTGTAAGTCTCCAGGCCTTTCTGAAATCATCCTGTTGGTCATTTCTTACAGAACAGTAATATTCCATAATTTTCATATACCACAATTTATTCAGCCATTCTCCAACTGATGGACATCCATTCAGTTTCCAGTTTCTAGCCACTACAAAAAGGGCTGCCACAAACATTCGTGCACATACAGGTCCCTTTCCCTTCTTTATAATCTCTTTGGGATATAATCCCAGTAGTAACACTGCTGGATCAAAGTAGCCCTGCCTTTAAAATTTCTGATTTAATCTCTGTTCTGTTCAGAGTTTACTTTCTAGGATCTCTAGAACCCTGGGCTTGACTACCTTCAGTATCTCAACCCATTTTTCTTACTTATCATTGTTGACTCCCTGTCTGTTAATCACTCACTACCCCCCAGGATGGAGGTGAACTCCTCCATACCCCTTTAGGAGCATAGAGACAATTGTTCTTAGTCTTATCAGATGGGATTATTGCTAGAAAGCAGAAAGATTAAGTCTAGGACATCTCCGTCTTCCATCTATCTGGAAGTCAGCTGAGAAATATTCCAAAGAAGAACAAAATGTTCTGCAAACAGGGTGTTTCTTTTCAGTTCTTGATGAGAACCCAAAGACCTGGAAACCTTCCTTACCTGAGCCATCTCTCCTTCTGCCCTCTGCAACACTTGCTGGGCAAGATCCCTCTGGAGGGCCATGAGTGTGTGCAAGATCTGACTTAGCCACTGTGTGGCCACCTGGTTAAACCGAGGAAGCTCAGACACGAGCAAGGAGTTCAGGGCCTGGTAGGTGTGCCTGGTGGCTTCCTCTTCATAGGTCATGCTGCCCGCTTCAGCCAGCTTCTCTTCTATCCGTTCAAAGTCCAGCAGTTTGTCCAGACGCTTCTTGATCAGGTTTTGGGGCCCCAGCAGGGCTTTGGACAGGTGGCTCAACGGATGGTACACTAGCCTTTCCAGCCTCTGTTTCTATGGGAGAGAAGCATCATTCAAGAGATCCTGCCATACCCTGGAGTGTACAACCCAGACAGAAATCTTGAAGAGAAACAGATAAAATAGGGCACAGTGCCCAACCTCCTGATTTAAGGCAGAACCAAATCCGACACTACAAAATGAGAAACTACTTTTAAAAGCTCCTCTCCAGCCTGAAAAAGACTGGCAAAAAATTCTGTGTGTCTAAATTCCTGGTTCTATACTCTAGGTAGAAATGAGTATCTGATGGTCATCCTTAGAATTATTACAACAACAACTATTATTAATAATAATAGCACATTTTCATAGTGCTTTTTGAGCGTACTTTATTTGTGACAACCTTTTGAGGTAGATAACACATATTAGAAAAGGAAATTTAGGCAAGTTCTTCCCTGGAACCTTATTCAGGAGCATATCCAACCATACTTATTCCTCCCTCAGTCCCCTCCACCTTGGGTACTTTCTCTGCCCCCAATTTCTCAGCTCCTTTTTATGTGCTACCTTCTCCTTTTAAAATGTAAACTCCCTCACTAATGCATTTTGTGAAATGATCCAACCATTCTGGAGAGCAATTTGAAACTATGCCCAAAGAGCTATCAAACTGTGCATACTCTTACTCAGCAGTGATTCCACTGGGCTTATATCCCAAAGAGATCATAAAGGAGGGAAAAGAACCCACATGTGCAAAAATATTTGTGGCAGCCCTCTTTGAAGTGGCCAGAAACTGGCAACTGAGTGGATGCTCATCAGTTGGAGAATGGCTGAATAAATTGTGGTATAGGAATATTATTGTTCTGTAAGAAATGACCAACAGGATGATTTCAGAAAAGCCTGGAGAGACTTACATGAACTGATGTTGAGTAAAGTGAGCATAACTAAGAGAACATCGTACACAGTAACAATATTATGTGACGATATGATGGAGTTGGTTCTTTTCAACAATGAAGTGATTCAAGACAATTTCAATAGATGTGAGATGGAAAATGCCATTCATGTCCAGAAAGAAAACTATGGAAACTGAATGTGGATCAAAGTTATTTTCAACTTTTTGTTGTTTGTTAGCTTGTTTTTTTTTCTTTCTCATGGTTTTTTCCCTTTTAGTCTGATTTTTCTTGCACAACATGACAAATATGGAAATATGTTTAAAGGGATTGCACATATTTAACATATATCAGATTGCTTTCTATCTTGTGGGGGGAGGTGAGGGAGGGAGAAAAATTTGGAACACAAAGTTTTATAAAAATGAATGTTGAGAGGCAGCTAGTTGGTGTAGTGGATAGAGCACCAGCCCTGAAGTCAGGAGGACCTGAGTTCAAATCTGGCCTCAGACACTTAACACTTCCTAGCTTTGTGACCCTGGGCAAGTCACTTAACCCCAATTGTCTCAGCAAAAAAAAAAAAAATGTTGAAAACTATCTTTCATGTATTTGAAAAATAAAATATTATTAAAAAAAAAGAATGTAAGCTCCTGAAGGCAGGAATCATCTTTCTTTTGCATATATGTTTTCCTACAGGGTAGAAAGAGTTCTGTTCCAGATCCAAAAGAAAAGGACCAAGGCCAAGAAGTCAAGGAGGAACTAAGGAAGTTATCCTCCTGTTTTTCCTACCACAGACACTTTGTCCAAAATGCTCCAGAAATCTCTTTCCATCCTGGAAGCTCAGGCCAATCTTGTATTTGACCCTTAAGGACACTTATATCCTTATTCCACAGGCTCCATCATGTACCAGAGAAAGAAACAAGAAAACTTACAAATTCCAAGAAGACCAAAAGGTGCAGATTTCTTGTAAGGCAGCAATATTGCTGCACAGGTCCACCTTCCATCTCCAGATCACATTCATGAGGTTTGATCCTGAGGAAAGTCTGGGCCAGAATAAGGGACATAACACAAGGTAATGAAAACCCACAGATATGAGCTGGAAAAGGACCATGGGCATCCTCCCCTCTGGAATTTGTTGGCATTGGGGACAAAGATTAAAGGAAAAACAACAGAAATGAATGATGAGAAAGACAGATAAACGACTCTTGTCAGGACTTCATCAGGATTCCTCAAGGACAGCTATTAACCTGAGTAATTTCCCTGAGTCTGTGCCAATTTGAATCTGCTCACCAACTGAGACAGGACAAGAGATTCTAAAATGGCCTCAGAAGTTGAGCCAAGAAAGAGTACTAGCTGGCTCAAGCATTTGGTGGTTGATGGTCATGGTTAAGGCTAGCACATTGCACATAGAGGCTAAGAGCTAGACAGCAGCTCCAAGTCCAACTGGTCCAACCTGTACCTGATCAGGGTTCATCAGGAACATCACAGAATCTGAGAATTAGAAAGGACATCAGAGCCAACCTGTACCTGAACCAGGGCCAAGTGATTTGAACTCTAGATGCTAACCAGTTACTTTCAACATCTCATTTATCTTTGGCTTCCATTCCCTATTAATCATTTTCATTCTTTCCTCTTCAGGTGAAGAGATTTTTCTTCTCAGCAAAGAAAACAAGCAGAATAAGAATTAAGTCATTCTATCCTCTCTCTGACATCATCAGTCTGTTAACTTTAGGCAAGGGTCCTACTCCACCTTTGATTCTTTTATTATTCTCAACATAGCTTTAAAAACAGCAACTGGATTTTTTGTTGCTCTTGGTATGCCTCTTCAATTTGCAAGCCCTGACACTATTTTACAGGACTGCGCAGTTCCTTAGTATTCAACTTCTGTCACCTGCCCTATCTATAAGCTGAATGCTGTATGGGGCTCTCTTTTGGCACATAGAATAGTTACCTCCAAATTTTCCAGGTAAGATGCCACATTGCTTTTCAGTTCATTCACACACAATGCCACCCAGTGGAATTTCTCTTCCAAGTCATCAAACTCCCTGTCTTCAGTCTAAAATCCAAGTAATAAAAGTTAAATTTCAAGATTAATAATAATAAAAAAAAACTAATGGTTGAATCATGTTTTGAAATTTTGCAGAGCATTTTACACACACTACTTCATTTGAGCATTATAGCAACCAATGAGGTAGAAATTAAAAGTATTATTACTCTTATTTTATGAAGTAAACGGGACAGCTAGATGCCTCAGCAAGTAGAGTGCTGGGTCTAGAGTCAAGAAGACTTGAGTTCAAATTCACTAACTGGGTGACCCTGGTAAGTCATTTCACTTGTTTTAGTCTTAATACCTAGAGAAGGAAACAACAAACTACCGTAGTATCCTTGCTAAGAAAACTCCATAAATAGTATGGTCTAAGGGGTCATGAAGTTAGATATGTACAAACAACAAATGTGCAGTATATTATGTTATGGAGAAATACAAGGTTTGGGAAAGACAATTCTTAATCTTATGGAACTTAACAAAGGTTACATTGCATACATTGCATTACAATTGCATAAGAGCAGTTTAAAAAGACAGACTCTATGAAATTTAAAAAACAAAGTCAGGGGACAGGGAAAACTTTCTGGAGGGATGGAGATCTGAGTTGGACCTTGAAGGACAGCTAAAACTTCAACAACTGGATCAGTCTAAGCAAAGACACAGAGTAATAAAACCATATGACAAAGAGAGAGGACAGTAAGAGTCCTTTGGCAATATAGGGTATCTTATCCTTACCTACATATGCTCTAAAAGAATTTTTTTTTCTTCTTTTTCACCTTTGAACCCTGCCAAGGGATCTTGGAGTTTACTGGCTAGATTTCATTCTTAAGCACCATATCTTAAACCAAAATCAATCTGATTCTAATTGGCCACCAATGAGCCCTAGATCAAGCCCATTTAGTCAGTTTGGGTCCTGACTGACTCAGATTGAATGTAAATAAGTCATTTCTGCTTTGGCCAGAAATCTGAGGGTCTTCCTCTCCCAGATTTATTTATTTAGATTTTTTTGGACTAGGTGAAAGAGGAAATTCTTTGCTTCAATCGCTACTAAATTATGCTTTTATTTCAGACCTACATAAGGATTTATGTGGAACTACGGCCTTTCCACACTTTTTTCAGCTTCATCTCTAATCCCACTGTAGCACCAATACTCAGTCACCCTCAATTTCCCCATCACACTATCTTTTTCCTTCTTTCCTTCCAATAAAATGTAAACTAATTAGGAATAATTTAATTTTTGATTCTATATCCTAGGCACTTGAGACTAAGCCTTGCCCATAGTAGGCAATTAACAAATATATATATATTGATTCTACTCAACTAAACTTTCCACATTCTAGAATACTTAACATTTTTCACACTTTTAGGGTAACAAAAGAGATCAGAACAATTGAAATTTATATTCTCTAATCCATAAGAGGCACAACTGAGCTTTTTATGATGAGCGGTAATTGGATATAATGGAAGGAACATTGGTCTTAGAAGTAGTAGATCTGAATTCAACATCTAGCTCCATACTACTTAAGTCTTTGCTCTTGGGCTTCCATTACCAATATGAGCCTCAGGTACCTTGCCTATAAAATAGGGAGAATAAATACTTGTGTTATCTAATTCACAGGATTATTATGAGCAAACTATTTGGTAAACATGACTTGCTATAGAAAAGTGAATGATAATTCCTTGTGGGACAAGTGACATTCCCAGGATACTTACAACCTCTGAATCTCCTTCCTGAAATCATGATTGGAGTGTTTGGTCTGGGCTTTGCCACAGGTGCCAATATCTAAGGTAATGCCCCTCAGAAAGGAATGCTTCCTCCCCATTGGTCTTAAAAATGTCCTCATGCTAGGACCTACACCCATGAAATGTGGGGGAAGGTAGACCCCCAGGTAAAGACAAGAGAAAGGGTCAGAGGACAGAAGACCAAAAGTAGGGGGGAAGGACAATGCTGCCACTTTCTTCCTGACTAAACCATCATTTCCATCCCAACTATCCCTGTGATCTCCTCCAACTGCTTTTGCCCTAGATAAAAAGAATTCTTAGTTACACATCTATCAGAACTTCCCCCTTGTAGGGCCCAGGACTGCAAGGTACCAGGAGATATAAGTAACAAAAGACTCTCACCCTGGTCACAATCCCAGCTTCTTGCTTGAACAATTGACTTAAACGCAGAGTCTTCTTGGAGATAGAGTGTGTATTAATCCGGGCCAACCTCTCCCTGACTGTCAGATGCTCCAATTTGTTGTATTTCGTGGCTGTGGGGGAGTAAGGAACAAAGCAAGAGGAGAAAAGAGACATAAGAGAACAAGATTTTCCCTGAGAAGTTTGGTGTAGGGCCAGTTTGGGGTCATTGCTACATAAGAACACAATTGTAAGGAAAGAGCTGAGGTTCCTGGCCCAAGAAGGATGATGGGGCTTCCAGTGTTGAAAAGCCACAGACATTCTTAGGATCATAAGACTTAGGTGGGGTTTGAGTCCCTATTCCTACTGGCCCCGTACGTGATCTTTGGCAAGTCAACCAACCATTCTAGGTCTTTGTTTTTTCATCTATAAAATAGGAATAATAAAGTTCTTACTACCTATTTCATAGGGTTGTCATAAGAAAAGTGTTTTATAAACCCTAAAGCACTGTAATCATTAATATTGGGCTTCTGTGTACTGGGGAAACTTTCTGTCTTTAGTGGGTCATGTACCTTCTTAAAATTCAGTTTCTTTGGAAGCTAGAATGGTAACAACTTCTATTCTTTAAATGCCAGGATACAGATAATCTAGAAGTCTGGCGGTCTTTCCCAACCGACCAATATCCTTACCAATTTCCTTACGCCTCTTATACTCATTGATGTTGGAATTGACCTCTTGCATGGCTCTGGTAGCTCTCTGCAAATTCTCATAGGCCTGGTCATCGGGTGGCGTGTTCTCCAGGATCTTCTGTAGCAAGAGTGGATATCTGGTTACCCGCTGCACCGGCATCACCAGCAGGAAAGTAAGGCCTGAAGCTCCAGCCTGTGGCCTAAGGGAAAAAAGCAGAAGGGACCGATTAGTCAGATGGATTTGTGAATTGCAACAAGAAATGGGGATTAGGAATCAGAAATCAATGTTTTAGCCCTCAGCTCTGTCACCAACTCAGAGTAATCCTGGGAAAGACATTAATTCTCTCTGGACCTCCTTTTTTTTTCCCTACTTATAAAATGAGGAGATTGAATTATATAAGAAATTCTTTAAACCTTTTTTGGGTCACAGATTCCTTTGGCAGAATGGGAAAGCCCAAGGATGTTTTTAAATGATAAAAAGATAAAACACATAAGATTACAAAGAAAACCATTTATTTTGAAATATAGCTTTCAGCCCCATTAGTGAGGATGTGGTAGAAGAAAATGGGTAGGTAGATCACAAACCCTGAACCTGGGTTACCCTCTCCCTGAGGGATGTGCTGGTAAAAAATGTTTAACAAGCTCTTCAGAAGAAAATGTACATACAATACACTTTCAAGGCTACTCTGCATTATTATATTCTCCATCACTTTATTAAGCCAACAATCAAGAAAACAAATTCAGTCCTGACTTATAGCGTTTGCCTATTTCTAAAGTACAAATGTTCACATTTAAAAATCAGCTCTTGAGAACAAGTTCAAGCTGACTTCAATATACCTGGTTATGGCATTACTACTGGCCTTATGTACTCATCCTTCTCTGTAAGACCATTAAAGAAGGTCAAACTGACTGGACCCTCAATGCTTCACAGCAATACTTTTATGCTTCATTATTTGATTCATTGCATTTCCCACACTGGCTGTTCTAAAATTTCTCTTCTTCATTAAGTTTCCTACCACCACCCCCTCTAATGGTTAGCAGATGATTTTACCTCCTACTTCACTGAGAAAATAGGGGACATCTGTTGTGTACTTCCTCTCTCCTTCCTTATCCTGAACCTCCAAATCCCACTGAATCACCCTCATTCTCTCCTTTGATTTAGTCACTGATAAGCAGGTGTTCCTTCTCCTTGCCAAGACCAGCAGCTCTTCCTGTGTTCTCCAATTCATAGTCACATTCCTACAGTCATTTCTTCTACTTCCTCTCCTCCTCAGCAATCTAGCTTCCTACCTAATCACTCTTATCTTTGGATCAAAATTATTCTCTTCTAGATTACCAACAATCTGTTAATTGTTCTGTCCAATAATTTTTTCTTATTCCTAGTTCTTCTTCACTAGTCCTTCCTCCATCATGACATCTCTTTTCTTCACCTACTGTTTTACTATTCCTTCAAAGCTTCCCCTGACAGATTAACATCCATGGCTCACTTCCAACCATGATGTTATAACATTTACAAAGTTCAAGAGACAGTTTCTGGGTAGTCATTTTATCAATAATGCTAGTATTTTATTTATAAAAGAGGTCAGTAGCACTTTTAAGTATCAAAAACCCTCATGGAACCCACTCAATACATTTTAATCCTGGAAAGGTGAGTATTTTTGAGGATGGTAATCAATTTTGATTGGTTGACAATTAATGAGAAAATGGTTTATTATGAGATGTGGGCTCAATCTAATAAAAGTCTTGAGGATATATGACTTGCATCACCCAAATCTTGGTCAAAGAAGTTTTTCAATTTCTATATTACCTGAAAAAAAGGAAGAATCCACATTTTTCCTAGATCTGAGTAGATATAAGAATAGCAATCCATCTATTGGGCTTAAATTTATAATTTCTTTTATTGTCTTTGATTATATCTTAATCTGGGTAAATCTTTACCGAAGAGCTACCACTACTGGTTGATTTCTGGATGAGAAAATAGAAAAGGGGAAAAACTTTGGTCCTAATTCAATAATTAGTTTTAAATACAAAAGAGAAATAATCATTTCCCTCAGTGTCCTACAAGGCTCAGTCCAGAGACTCTAATTTTCCTTTCAGTCGTTGTTGGTTTTTAATTACCATCTCAATGCAAATGACTACTAAATCTATCTACTCTACTTACCTAGTCCCAAGGCTATGGGAATATGAACAGTTAACTTAGTTACATTTAACTCTTCCAAATTAAGAGAACTACCAATAAAACTCCATAGTTATATATACTTTGGGGGAGCGAGGACTCATACATACTGGAGACATATAGCTTAATAGATAAAAATGTTTGATTCTGAATCTAAAATTAAAGATTTGAACACTCTGTGGGTCTCCTTTAACAGAAATATCAAAAGCAGCTAGATAGCCCTGTGGATAGATGACTGGGCCCATAATCAGGAAAACGAGTTCACATCCAACCTTAGTCACTTCAATTTAGTCTATGCCTGCCTCAGTTTCCTCAATGGAAAAATGGGGATTACAATAGCACTTACCTGCCAGAGTTGCAAAGATCAAATGATGGATCTGTCAAGTGCTTGCAACAATGCTTGGCACATTGTGGGCATTTATTCCCTCCCTGTCCTTCCCTCATTCCTTTTCCCAATGTCTAGCACAGTATCTGTAAATACTAGTAACTAAGTGTTTGTGAACTAAGTAAAACTGCTAGAAATTAGATAGCCTCCAAGAACCCTTTTGACATAATTTATTTCCCCCAAGAAAGAAACTCAAATTCTGGAGTATAACTTCCAGGCATCTCTGGAACAGGTCAAGGATATCAGCAGTAGATAGGATATCATCCAGTAGATGATAGGATATCATCAAGGATATCATTCAGTAGATCCAGGAGAAAAAGAAAGACTTTGAAATTTCAAGAGGATAAGGAGAGGGAGAGAGGAGAGAGGAGAGAGAAAGAGAGGGAAAAGATGAGCCTAAAAGGGTAAGAATCAACAGGACTAATGGTTTAGGACTTTCACTCCTAGGGATTCTTTTCATAAACCATTTTCAATTCCTTCCCAAGGCTGTTGTGGGGAAAGTGATTTCTCCACTTAAAAATTGTATAAATGCTTAACATTTTTGATTTGTAAAGGCTGCAGAACAGATAGACAATGAAGGTTAAAATGAATTATAGTTACAACAGCAGCTGATCTTCAATTAAAAGCCAAAATTCAGATGTGTTTTGGTTGCCTGTGCAAAAGGAAGGTAGCATCAGCTAACAGCCTGGAAACTTTTTGGGCATGATCATCTGTGTTAGAAAGATGCGCTCCAACTACTTTATGGAGATGGTTGTCTTTATTACAACCGACGGACAGTTGGGTAACCAGCAAATAATTCATTGCCTTTTTTGGTCTTACTTATCCTCTGCCCCAGAATGAATGCAGACTGTCAGGGAAGAACTATTCCTTAAGAAATAAGATGATAAAGTGAATAGGCCAACTTTAAGGAAACTTGGTTTAAATCCTGACTTTGACACTTACTAGATGAATGATCATAGGCATTTAACATCTTAGTGTTGTGCCCAATTCTAAGACCATAAAGTTAAATATAAGCTGGCAAATTCTATTAGAAAAGGGAATTTGTGTACTGGTAGTTTCCCATACCAATGATATCACAGGTTCAAATAAATCACACACACACACATATATATATATATATTATATATATATATATATATATATATATATATATATATATATACACAATTTAATATAGATAAATGCAAACGTCCTAATACAAGTCAGTTCTGCTACAACACTTGTTCTGAAAACAGTTTTTTCTAGAGTGAGTCATATATTAGTGAAAGACATGAGCATAAAATAAATCTTGTTATTTCATTCTCAAGGAACACCAAGAGAACACAGAACCACTATATAATAATTCACAAGCTGTAACCTTCCAAGACCCACTTTCACAAGAAAACTTTGGATCCTTTTCAAAATAAATTGCCCTATTATACATCTTCTAATGCAATAGGAGCTGGGGGAGGGGGAAAGACTGGTACAAACCCCTCCCCCTCCCCCCCACTTTCTGCTAAAGTCCAGAGTTGGGCCTGCCCAACTTTCAAGAGACTTTTCTAGTCCAAGGGCCAAGACACAAGCTGAGCAACACAGCCTGAGGCCATAAATGCCACTATATATTGTGGTATTTATATATTTTTAATCTATTTCACACATATAAAACTGGGTTGCTGTTTTAATAAGGTTCCTATCTTTTTTTTTTTTTTTTTAATGCATCACTGATGAAGTTTTTGATTGTTGGATCTTCAACATTATTTTATCACTAAGCCTTGTGGTTTTCTTTGTGAGAACTTGCACAGATAGCATGGTGATTTTTAGAAATTCATATGTTTCATTATTGCAACTTTTATAAACTTTTCACAGCTCTACCCACATATGCTTCTGACCATGTAGTAATCATTATGAACTCCCCAAAGACTGTGGCTAGCATTGTACAATCTCAGAACTAAAACAGTGTTTTGAGGTCATCTCTTCCTTTCCCTTCCTACTAACGCAGGAATCTCTTACAACAGGAAGTTGACCAACCTCTGCTTGAATATCTCTAGGAACATAACAACTCCTTCCATTGTCAAAATAACTCAAAATAACAAAGATAATTGTTACAGCCTCAAATCGATTCCAAATAACTTCTATCAGGATGCTTTCTCTGGGATCAAATAGAACAAATACAATCCTTTTTCTTTAGGATACACTTCAAATATTTGAATGTCTCCCCCCAGTCCCCAAATCTTATCCAAACTAAAAATCTCTAATTCCTTAATTTCAACTTGTTAATTTCCCTTTCAAATGTACTACTCAGAACCAGACAGTATCTTTCAGTTGTGATATGACCAGGGTGGAAGACATTTGGATAACTAGTTCTCTTGACAGAGGTCTTAATAGATAACACAAAATTTTTAAATTGACTTCTAGCTTCTTCCTGCTTCTTACCCAACCCTCCCTGGTGTTTCAACTCACACCAGTGCAGTGATGACATCTTGAATTGCCTTCTGTAGCTTGGGCACCTTCTTATACGACTCCACCAGAGCCAAGGCCTGATCATAGCTGGCACAGTAGACCTTATAAGCGCTCTCCATCTCCTCTTGAAATTCAAGGAATAGATTACCTAGTGGTCCAAAAACATGAATAATGATTTTCCACAAGGCAGATTTCTTTGTATAATTCATTGTACACAAATGATTAATAGTCCCTTTTATCACATAAAAATCCCATTTAGAATACTCCCAAAGATTATAGGTAAAAGGCCATATCTCTTCTCATAGAGACTTCTAAGAACCTACTTTACAAACCAAATTCAGGGCTTTCAGTCATCTAAAGATAGTGCTAACTCATAAGGAATTCCAGCCAGCTTCTATTCTAGCAGTATCCACTGTACCCAAAAGCACAAGGCAGCTGTTACTGCTATAGATTGCTAGTGAGCCCTGCCCAAATTATATAGATATTCCTCAGGATCCCCCACACTCTAGAATGTGACATCTATTCCATTCCTGGTTAGTTTCTGATTCACAGATTCTGAGTAATTTCCAAGATTTTTAATTTATCAACTTCATGGTCCCAATCCAACAGGCAATGTAATGAAGTAGAAAAGACAGTGAAGATGAAGTCAAAAGATCTAGTTAATGTATTAGACTGCCTGCCATCTCAGGGAGAGGGTGGGGGAAGGTGGGGAAAATTTGGAACAGAAGGTTTTGCAAGGGTCAATGTTGAAAAAATTATCCAAGCATATGTTTTGTAAATAAAAAGATATAATAATGAAAAAAAGTTCTAGTTGAGGGTGTAGTCCCAAATCACCTTAAGAAATTAGGATAGTTAGCCAAATTGTGTCAAATCAGTATAGCACAGTAGACAGAGAACCAAATTCAAGGTCTGGAGATCTGAACTTAATTCTCGTTGAAACACCTGTTCAGCATTCTAACTTATCTTAAATAGCATTACCTCTCTGAGCATCAGTCTTATCTGTAAAATGGAGATAATAATGCTTGTACCAAGTTCTCAAAGGGTAATGGTGACATTTTTTTTTTCTTTCTTTCTTCTTTTTTTTTTAATTATAGCCTTTTATTTACAAGTTATATGCATGGGTAATTTTACAGCATTGACAATTGCCAAACCTTTTGTTCCAACTTTTCCTCTCCTTACCCCCACTCTCTCCCCCAGATGGCAGGTTGACCAATACATGTTAAATATGTTAAAGTATAAATTAAATACAATATTAGTATTTTAATGGACTAAAAATATTCTGTATATCAAAAAACTCTGTATAAATGTGAGCTAGTACCTAATTCAAACACTCAACACTTTTGCCTGAACAATCACTTGTCTGTTGCTTAATTCTTTTTCAGTTGTGTCTGATTCTCCATGGTCCCACACTTAGGGTTTTCTTAGCAAAGATACTGGAGTTGTTTTCCATTTCCTTTTACAGTTCATTTTACAGATAAGGAAACTGAAGCAAACAAAGTTAAGTGACTTGCCCACAGTCACAGCTAATAAGTGTGCTATAAGTGTCTGCAGCTTTATTTGAACTCACAAAGATGAGTCTTCAGGCCTCCAGTCCTGACATTTTATCCACTACATCACCTAGTTGCCCCAAACTATCATAAGAACCTCCTAAAACATCATGCTATCTTCCCTCTCCAACTCATCCTCCAAACCAAAGTGATCTTTCCAGAACCATAGATCTGATCACATCAATTCCCTGCTTGAGAAACTCTAGTGGTTCCCTCTCAATTCCAGGATCAAATACAGATCTTCTCTGTTATTTAAAGTTTTTCCACAACCTATGTACAATCTATTTTTCCAAACTCATTATGGATGAAGTTGCACTCTTTTGTACAGCCAAACTACCTTTATCTCTGCTGTCCTAGCACACCTGAAATTCATTCTCTTCTCACTTCTGCTTCTCCAAATCCCTAGTTTCCTACAGATTTTACTTCAAGGCACCATGAGATTTTTCCTAATATGTCCAGTGATCAGTACCTATCCCATCTCAAAATTACTTTGTATTTCTTTTTAAATATATGTGTATACATGTCTACTCAACAGAATATAAGCTCCTTAAAGGTAGGGTCTGTCTAATTTTAATCTCGTATTAAACACAAGAGATGATACAATGTGAGGCAAACAGTAGGTGTTAAATAAATGGTTGTGGGAGGGGGGGAGGTTTGTTTAATGTTTGTTGACTGATTGATATGAAAGACCAGGAATCAGAAACCTGGGTTTTATTCTGGGCTAACACTTGCTAGCTGTGTGATCCTGGATCCAAGGGACAGCTAGTTGGCATAGTGGGATAGAATGCTGAGCCTGGAGTCAGGAAGATTTGAGTTAAAATAAAGCCTGAGATTTTTGTATTTGTGTGAACCCAGGCAAATCACTTAATCTCTGTTTGCCTCAGTTTTCTCATCTGTAAAATGGAGATAATAAAAGCACCCACCTCTCGGGTTTAAGAGGATCAAATACAATCACAGTAAAGTTCTTAGCACAACACCTGGCACATAATAAAGGCTACATCAGTATTAGTGATCAGTAAATTACAAAACCATAGAATCATAAAATGGGAAGAGATCTTACAAGACATCTGATCTATCCCACACCTGAAATACAAATGTGAATTCTTTTCATCTAATTTCAGTTACAACATCTCCTCAACAAGTGTTTGTGTTGCCTTTACTGATGTTCTTCAGGGGTGAAGGTGAAATCATGTCGTACAGGAACAAGTTAAATAACTGAGCATTTTTAGTCTGGAGATGAGAAGACTAGTATAAATATGATAGCCCTTTAAGCACTTGAAGACCGTTGTTAGGTAGAAGAAGAATTCAAGAACTGCTATGCTTGAAAGAGACCTGGGAATACATGGCCAAAGTTCCAAAGGCAGATTTTAGTTTAAAGGAAAATGTCTAAATCCTCTTTGCATTGAGATCTTCCATTAGATGCCAATACCCTCAAATTCCTTTTTTTCTATTCTGGTTCATCAACCTTTTCAATTGTTGTTATTTAAATTTTCACTCCAGCTAGCTGGTACTATAGACAAAGTGCTAGGCCTGGAAGAGCTGAATTCATATTTGACTTCAGACATTTATTAGCTGTGTTACCTTGGGCAAGTCACAGAATCTCTGTCTGCCTTAGTTTCTTCAGCTGTAATGTGAGGGTGATAATAGTACCTATTTCCCAGGGTTGTTAAGAGGATCAAATGAGATAATATTTGTAAAACATTTAACACAGTGCCTGGCACATAGTAGACATTTAATAAATGCTTATTCCTTTCTCCTTCCCTTCCATCTCAGCTGCCCATGGAGATGGTCAAATCCTTGGGGTTCCTCACCCACAATAGAGGAACTGCACAATATAGAATTCTAAAAAATTCCTCTATTTGATCATACTTCCTGACTTTCCATCTCTACCTTTCTCACCCTCCCTAAACCAATACTCTATCCCACCAACCTCTCAACATTCCATCCCTCCTTAATTTCAGACCATGAGCTACTCTGTTCCATCTTGACTTTCTTCTCTTCAAAATCTTGATTCATTAGGTTTCCAGTTTTTGCATCATCCTGTGCTCGTGCATCCCTTGCCCCACTGTCTTAAGAGTGCCAATCCTTTTCAAGATTCCAACCATGGATTTCTTCCATTATCATCCTACCCACTAGCTGTCTTTGCTAATACAAGAGCTATTGACTGTCACTGGAGGAAGAGACACAATCCTGCTGACTGGGTCAACTCTACTGTAAGCTCTCAACTAGGCTCTGACTAATTGCCTCTCTCCCCCACTATCTACAGTCTGGTCCAAATTTTTTCCTTTTAAGCCACCTGTAGTTATACCTTCTCCTTCCTCCTCAGCAGATGGCTTTGCTTCATGCTTCACTGAAAAAATGGAGGCCATCTGTCACAAAGCTCCCTTAAAGCCTCACTTCCATACTTCAAATCACTTCAACATCACCCAGTTTCTCTTCCTTTAATTCAGAGGATGAGTTGTGTTAATTTCCTCTTCTGATACTCTTAATCTCATCTTTTTTAAAAATCTCTTCCAGGAGTTTATCACTTCAATCATTCTCTCATTACTTCCTAATTTTCACACTCTCTTTACCCATTGGCTCATTACCTTCAGTGTAAAAACATGTCCAGACATCTCAATCCTTAAATTATTTTCACTTGATTCTGTTATCCTCAAAAACTACTGTTTTACATTTCTTTCTTGAATAGCCAAACTACTTAGAAAAACTCAGCTTCCACTTTCTCCTCTCCTACTCATTTCTCAGCCTCTTACAATCTGACTTCTGTCATCACTGAAACAGTTTTTTCATGATCAGTAATAATTTCTTTATTGCTAAATTTCTTAGTGCTCATCCTTCTTGACCTCTCCCAGAGCTACAGGATCTCAGAGTTTAAGGGGCCATCTAGATCAACTATTCCTGATCAAGTATGCTCTTTACAACATCCAGCCTTTATCAAAGTACTTCCTAAAATACGGTACCCAGAATTAATCATAAAACTCCTCATATATTACGACCAGGGCAGAGTAGAGTGGACCCAGCATTTTCTTCTCTGACATTAGTTGCTGTTATTATTGAGTTATTTCAGATATATGCCACTCTTTGTGACCCCATTTAGGGTGTTCTTGGCAAAGATACTGAAGTTGGCCATTGCCTTCTCTAGATCATTTTATAGATGAGGAAACTGAGACAAACAGGGTTAAGTGACTTGCCCATGATCACACAGCTAGCATCTGCAACCACGTTTGAACTCACAAAGATAAGTCTTTCCAATTCAAAGCCCAGTGTTTTTATCTACTTCACTGCCTAGCTTTCCTATTATGGTTCTCTTAATGAAGCCTAAGCTGTACTGTCCATAAAGAAAAAAAAAAAAAAAAAAAAAAAAAACTAATATTGTTGAAAAAGCATTCAGCAGTGAATTTTGTGGCCAGTAAACTTGGGCTACACACAATTTTATCCTTTTTGGCCCTTATGTCAAACCATTAGGTCTGACCTAGTTTGCAAGAAGACTGTGTTTTAATTGCACAATTCCATTACAAAGAAAGGAATGATTAAATGGTTAATAATAATTAGAGGATCCAGAAAAAATAAAAGTAATAGCTTATTTTTTTCTCAGGAAGCAATTTAGAGCTAACGAGGCATATTTAGTTTTGTTATGACATCAGAAAAATCACAAATAAGTCTTGGAGAGAATCCAGAGTGATAAAAGATATATTTAAAAGTAAACTGATAAAAGGTTAATTGAACTAAACTTCTTTGATACAATAAAGCATGCTTTCCAATATAGTGAAGTACTGTCACTAGCAAATAGCATAGTTATTAGGGACTCACACTTACGTGGCAATTCTCTATAAAAATACACAGAGGAATTCTAACTAAAATTATTCAGTGATCACACAATAGAAACTATAGCCTTTCATTACAGCTTTAAGACAAAGTTGAACTAAAGAGCCTGAAAAGCCTTACCATTTGACATTATTGAACAACACCTACCTCCGGAATCTCTGCCCTGGGTTATGACACAACTTGATTATGCTCCTCTTTATACTGAGGTGACTGATTCTTCTCCATCTCCTTTGTATGAGCAGGGGGAAGGAAAGGGAATATGCATTTATATAGCACCTACTATATACCAGGCATTGTGCTATGTGGAAGGTTTTTGTTGGTTTTTTTTTTTTTTTTTAATTGTTCAGTTGTTTACAATTATGTCTGATCCCCATTGGGGGTTTTCTTGGCAAAGATACTGAAGTGATGGTTTTCCATTTCCTGCTCCAATTCATTTTGAAGATGAGGAAACTGAGGTCAAAGAGTTAAGGGGCTTGTCCAAGGTCACACGTCTAGCTAGACTGAGGCCCTATTTCAACTCAATTTTCCCGAGTCCAGCCCTGGCTCTTTATCCAACTCATCACCTTATGCCCACAAGCAGAAGGCATTCTACATTTTACAGTGGAGAAAACTGAAACAAACAGAGGTTAAGTGCCTTATCCAGGATCACACAGTAAGTGTCTGAGCCTGGATTTGAATTCAGGTCTTCCTCATGCCAGGTGCAGCACTATATCAGCCCCTCTGCCTCCTCCAAGTATGGGCCCCCATGTGTATCCTGAAGCTTCTCCTCTTTCTTTCTCTACACTCTTTTTTCTTGGTGATCTCAGCAGTTTTCAATGAATTAAGTCTCATTTCTACCCATATAATTCCAAAGTCTGTAAATCTAGCTATTTTCTTCCTCTTGAGCTCTGGCCCTAATATTTATAATCACTTTCTGGACATTTCTATTCAATGTGCTCTGGACATCTCAAAGTCAAAAGATTCAAAATATAATTATCTTTGCCCCCTTTAATCATCATCATCCACTATCCATCTTCCCCTTCTATTTCTCACATTCTTCTCTCTAGGACAACTTTCTCTAGTCATCCAACTTTACATCTAGGAGTCATTATCAACTCTTCATTCTTACTCAATTCCTATATTCAATCAGTTGCCAAATCTTATTTTTACCTCCACAGGATTAATTGAATCCACCCTTCCTCTCTACTCATACCATAACCACCCTAGTCCAGGCTCTCACCTCCTTTTTCTTAGACCACTGCTTGCTCAAAAAACTGCAAAGGCTCCCCTTTTTTCTAAGATATTGTACAAGTTTTCTATCTGGTGTCTAAAACTGTTTATAGTCTGGATCTTCACTTTTTTTTCAGGCTGCGTATAAATGATTTGTCCTCATACTCAGGCCTATTTAATATTCCCCATAGAGCCATTCTAACTTCGGTCTCAATGCCTTTTACAGATTGCCCCCCTACCTGCAGTGTCCTCCTCCCTCACTTTCTTCTTTGATTCTTTTGTTTCCTTTTAAGCTTAAATACCACCTCCCTTTAAGAAGTCTTTTTTGATTCCCTCATTATTAGAGCCACCCCTTCCAGTGATTTTGTGTTTATTTTTTATATCCCTTGTATTTATTCATTGCTAACAGTTGTTCCATGAACATGTTGTTCATAATAGAATCTATGTTCCTTTGAAGGCAATGGCTTTCTCGTTTTTGTATTATACCTAATATCTAACAGTGCTTAGAATATAATAAAAATAAAAAAAAATTTAAATAACATACTTGTTTATTCACTCCTAATAATTAAAGTTGGTGTGGGCTGTACTGGGACATACCAGATCTCTTTTCATATAACATACTCAAGGAGAGATAAGATGACTACTTGGAAAGGAAAACATAGAAGAGATTCTCAATCCAGGATAGGTTGGTTTGTGCCATGTAGATCCCTTTCTGCTCCAAGATACTTAATTATATATCTCCTGAACTAATTTGTATATCAAAATATTTTGGTTGCCACAATCAAGTGCTTGTGACTCTGAATTCCTTGTTTTAAGTTTTACCAACCCTAAGCTATTTCTATATCTAGATGGATTTTGTGTGTGTGTATGTATACATTTATATACACGTTATATCTATATACATACATATATTCCATTGGCTACCGTAATATGTGTGTATATATATTGATATGCACATTTTATATATATATATATATATATATATATATATATATATATATATATGGGCGTGTATCAGAGATCTGGGAGTGAATAGCCCACCAGGCCTGGAATTAGGAACATCTGACTTGAAATCTAGCTTCAAAACCTTACTAGTTGTATATAACACTGGATAAGTCACTAAATCCTGTTTGCCCCAGTTTCCTCATTTACAAAATGACTTAGACAAGGAAATGACAAACACTCCAATATCTTTGCCAAGAAAAATCCTACTGGGGTCATGAAGGTTCAGACATAACTGAAATAAATGATCAACAACATGTCAAATATTTATCAAGTACCTACTAGTTAGAGTACCATGCTTAATGCTGGAGGAAAAGGCAAATTTAAATAAGACATAACCTCTGCCCTAAAAGAACTTAAAGACTTATTAGTATATAACCTGGTAATTACAGTAGAAAATCATAAATGGTCATAAGAGAACTTTGCTCTCACTGATTCAAGAGCTTCTAATATGCAAATAAATTTACTTTCTCAAGTTATAACTGGACATCTCACAAGCTCAGACCATCAACTTGGTCTAGCTAGATAAAGACCCCTAGCCATCCCCTTGACAAAGTCCAACAGCCTTCATCCTGATCTAATGAGGATCAGAAGTCAAAGCCATGGCTTTCTGCCTACTAAATCTTATCATAGCTCAGACAGCAAAAGCTGACATCTAGAAAGGCACACATATAAGAAAAGATCTAAGAATTCACTCAGGGGTACAGATTCTTTGTTTCCAGTAATTTCTTGTTGTTCAGTCATTTTTTCAGTTGCGTCTGTCTCTACATTTAGGGTTTTTGCCCCATTTCTTCCTCCAGCTCATTTAGGATTCTTTGTCAAAAATACGACCTAAGAAATTGGAGCCTATAATCTACTGAGAGAATGAAAACTTGTTCAAGCAAATAATTAATCTAGCTATTTGGAAAAATATAGAAAAAGTGAGTCCAGAACCAGCTATTTTAGTTTCCAGAGGATATGTATTCTCACTAACATAAGTGCCAAAATATTATGGTTTTTAAAGTTTAATTTAAAATAGTATGTGAAGATAACAGTATGTGCAATTTTAATAGCTACAAATTGGCCTATTCAAATAAGCTGTTGATATAAAAAAATGGTAAGAGAATAACTTTGACTCTGATCTTCCCCAGTTTTTCCAAATGTTTTATGAACATATAGGAATTGTCATTATAAAAAGGCTAAAAAGAGAAATCATCTTATTTAGCAACTAGTTAATCTTCATGTGAAACAGAGGATTATGGCAGTTTCTACATATTGCTTTAGACCATAAACTCATTTGTAAAACATTATAGTGGAGAAGCATCATTAACTCATAAAAATAAAAGCAACAGAGAAGAAAAGGAGACTGAAAAAATATTGATAGGAGGCCAAATTAAGACATAAAATTTAGTTTTTCCTAAGATGATCCACCTGAAAAGAGGATAAAGATATGGCAAATGGTACAGTTTCACGAGCATTTCAAGTGATCCATTCTCATCATCAAGGATAGTGCAAATATCTCGTTTAGATTAAAACACCATGGTATACAATGCACTATATGAGAAAATAAAATCCAAGCAAACAAAAAAAAGTGAAAATGCTATGTTGTGATCCACACAGTCCCTACAGACCTCTGGTGCAGATGACTCTCTCCATCACAGACCATTGGAACTGGCCTGAATCACCTCATTGTTGAAAAGAGTCATGTCCATCAGAATTGATCATAACATAATCTTGTTGCCATGTATAATGATCTCCTGGTTCTGCTCATTTCACTTAGCATCAGTTCATGTAAGTCTATCCAGGCCTCTCTGAAATCATCCTGCTGATAGTTTCTTATAGAACAATATTCCACAGCAGAATAGCTGCTTTTAAAAACTATAGAATTCTCATGATGATTATGTGTCTGAGTGTATATATTTATATAATATCAATGATGAAAATATAAGAAAATAGGTAAATTTTCACAAATGGTATCCTATAACAGATAAAATGTGTTTACTCATGCAATTTCTTATAATAGAGCCTTAAGGGGACTAAGTATATAAAGAGGAATAGAGAAAAAGAGTACATAACTGCCCATTATAGCTTAAGCTGATTTAAAAGCATCAAAAAATACTCTTAAAACTTAAAGACAAAGATTATAATATTTTTATCTTTGTGACATTGACACCTATCAGAGGGCCTTGCACAATGTACTTAAAAGTTTGTTTTATGATTATGATTGATAATGATTTATATGAGACAGAAGTATATGGAATTATGTGAGTTGGGGTGATAGGAAGGAAGCTTAAGCTTTGATATGAACATGTTCTAGGGTTAGCTGACACAGTGCCAGTACATTTAGCCCTGAGAGAACTGTGGGAATTTGGGTCTTAGTAATCTTCCCAGCAGTGAAACTAATTTTTGGGAATAGTGATGAGTAAAAATTAATCAGATTTGCTTTTATGTCAATTGTCAAAAAAAATTTATGAGATTCTTGTAATTTTTTTCACAGGAAAAGAGAGTATTCATAGTAAGTAGCAGAGATGCTCAATGAATATGAAAGAATAACTGAGTCCATAAAAACCATTACACTGAATTCCCAATCCCTATATTTATGCCCACCTGCATTTTTGATTTCCTTCCCAAGCTAATTGTACACTATTTCAGAGTCTGATTCTTTTTGTACAGCAAAATAACGTTTTGGTCATGTATACTTATTGTGTATCTAATTTATATTTTAATATATTTAACATCTACTGGTCATCCTGCCATCTAGGGGAGGGGGTGGGGGGGTAAGAGGTGAAAAATTGGAACAAGAGGTTTGGCAATTGTTAATGCTGTAAAGTTACCCATGCATATATCCTGTAAATAAAAGGCTATTAAATTAAAAAAAAAAAAAAAAAAGAATAACTGAGTCCATAACAGAATGAAAAGCAAAGAGAATGAAAGGTCTTGTTATATTTACCATTTGGCTATTTTTAAAGCATTTGCTTCAGCAGAGCAAAAAATTGCCTTGGAGATTTTCTTCCAATAAAGTACTGCCAACATATTAAGATCTCCATAAGTACAAAAATATTTATAGAACCTTTTTTTTTTATTATAGCAAAGAACTGAAAACTAAATAGGTATGCATCAAATAGGGAAAAACAAACAGTGTAAGAGATATTATTGTATTGTAAGAAATGACAAAAGTGATAGTTTCAGAGAAACCTGGAAAGAACTGAACAAAGTAAATAGAACCAGGAGAACAATTTATACAACAGCATTGTCTTTCAAAGTTGTCTTTATATTCATGTTATTATATAAATTGTTACTGAGTTTTTGCTCACTTCATTCTGTACCAGTTCCATTCCCTCCATTGATAAGTAAATGAAGGATATAAATAACCAGTTTTCTAAGGAAGAGAAATATGAGAAAATTTGAATAACTGATTCAGGTGGATTTTTTTTAGTTTTTAATTCTTTTTTTTTTTTTTAATGAGTGAAAATCTATTTTCTCTCCCAACTCTTTCTATGGAAAAAAGAAAAAGGAAAAAAAAAGAAAAACTAACCTTTGTACCAATCTGTCTAGTCGAACAAAATGAATTAATTCTCACATGAATTACTTTAAAAAAAATAAATCTCATTGTGCACCCAGAATTTATGAACATTTTATCAGAAAGTGAGTAGTATACTTTATCACTGTTCTTCTGGAATCGTGGTCTATCACTGCATTGATAAAAAGTTTAAGCCTTTTAAAGTTGTTTTCTTAATATTATTATTGTATATTATTTTTCTATAATTCTGCTCATTTAACTATCAATTCATAAAAGACTTCAGATCTCTGCAACCTTTCATACCATCACTTCTTGAGGCACAATAATATCCCACTACTTTCATATATTATAATTTGTTCATATATTCCTCAATTGATGGACTCTGTTAGTTTCTTGAACTATGCTACTACAAAAATTGTTATAAAAAATTTTTAATTTAAATGAGTCTTTTTCTTCTTTTTCCTATCTCTAAAGTATAAGCTTAGTAGAAGTTACAAAGGGCCAAAGAGTAGGCTCAGTTTAGTCACTTTCTGGGCATAATTCCAAATTGCTTTCAAAAATTGCTAGAGCAGTTCACAGCTCTACCATTAGAGCATCAATGTGCTTATTTTCCCACAGCTCCTACTCTTTGCCATTTTTCATTTTTTTACCTTTGCCAATGTAATAAATGTGAAGTAGATTCAAAGAGTTTCTTTAACTTGCATTTTTTTAATTGTTTTGTGACTTGGAATATTTTTAAATATAACTATTGACAGCCAACTCTTAGAAAATTGATTATTCATATCCATCCACTTATCAACTGGGGAATGGAACTGATGTAGAATGAAGTGAGCAAAAATATAACAATAATTTATATAATAATATGAACGTAAAGACAAAACTTCTAAAGATTTGAAAGAATTCTGATCTGTGTCACAATCACAATTCAGTAATGAATGATGAAACATACTACATCTCTCTTAAACAGGAGATGTACTTAAAATGCAGAATGAGACTTTTTTTTTTTTTTTAACATGGCCAATTTGTTTTTCTTGACCATAATAATCACTGGTTATAAGGGTTCTATTTTTCTTTTATTTTCTAATGGGATGGCAGTGGAAAAGAAGAAGGGATAGAAAAGAAATGCTTATTGATAGGAAAAAATAAGTTATTGTTGAAAAAAGAAATAATGACTATTTAATGAAAAAATAAATACACACTGAATTGAGGTATGACAAGAGGCAAATGTCAAACAACATCAAATATCAGGAAAGTACATTATATAGAGGATATAGTTGTTTGCTTGTTATCTCTCCCATTAGACCGAGTTCCTGCAGAGCAGGTATTGCTGTTTTTTGTTTTGTTTTTTTCATTTCTTGTATCCCCAGAGCTTGGCACAACTCCTAGCACTGGGTAGTTAATAAATGCTACTTGACAAAAACGAATAAACCAAGAAACAACTTTGAAATATTTTTAAAAAGATGACCAACTATATAAAGAATCCTAAAGAATTAACTAAAATAACCAGTGGAAATAATTAATTTCAGCAAAGTGGAAGAATATAAAATGAACCCATATGAATCATCAGCATTTCTATAGAATACCAACAAAGTCTAGCAGAAGAAATAGAAAGAAAAAAATCCACAAAATAACTGTAGACAAAATAAAATATTTGGGACTATCTGCCACAACAAACCCAGAAACTATATGGATACAATTACTAAATACTTTACACAAATAAAGTTGCTATGGGAGGGAAGTTGTATATTCAATAGAAGTGTTTACCTATACCATGGAAGATGTTCAACACAGAATCCAAATGAAAAAGGATTGCTTATAGATGCTGAGATTTCTAAATGCTCTTATTTATCAATTGTATTTTGCTGATTCTATCAAAACATAGAGTATTAAAGTTTCCTCAACAAGGTTCATGATGATGTGAAAGAGCCTAATAATCCACAGAAGAAAAAAACAAATGGATGAAGAACATCCAGTGTCCAGACTCAAAACACGTAATTGGCCAGGAAGCTTTCATTGATCATTAAGAAATACATCTGGAATAGGCATTATAGGTAGATAAAGAGATAGGTCCTGAAATCAATAGAAGAAAGTGAGTGAAAAATCACACAGTATTTTCTATGACATAGTACTCTGCCTGACAAACAAAATAAAATAAAATCATTTTTAACACATTGTTTTCGTAATGTTATATAACCATGTATTGAAGGAATGAACTAAAGGCAATCGAGAGATGATTGATAAAAGCAACCTTTTACATAGTATAAATGTCACCTAAAATTGAATAATTACAGTGCCTCTAAAACCCTCCCTACTAGAAATTTCCCTATCTCTGTTGTTGCCCAAGTTTGTAACAGTCATCCTTGACTCTGTTTTCATGCAATGCCCACATCCCATCAGTTGCCAATATCTGTTGATCCTAACCCTACAACAACTTTCACATCCATCTTTCTCCCCAGTCTGCACCATGTAACATCATGCATCACATTTTGTCTGTACTCTCTGCAAGTCTCCTAACTGGTCTTCCTGCCTTCAGTCTTCCCTCTCATCAATTCTTCTCTCATATATCCATTAAACTGGTAGCACTAACACATAGATCTGATCAAGGTACTCCTATTCAAAAATATCCAATAGCTCCCTACTGCCTCGAGAATAAAATATAAGTCCACATTCCAGCACTTGATTTTTTTTTTTTTTTAACCCATGATATATTTTTAAAAAATAAGAGAAAGACATTTGGTGCGGATCGGAATGGAGTATTATGGGAAGGGTGCCAACAAGAATCTTAAAAAATGAGAAGGCACAGATGGATTGTAAATCTGCATGGCTGAAAAATAAAAAAACCTTGCTTATATTGCTACTGTTATTATTATTGCTGCTATTAGTAACAAGTCAAGATAACAAGCATATTAAGTACCTACAATTCTCCCTTGTTATAAAGAGAGAGACAGAAGGCTCATGGAGACAGGAAAAAGGAAATGAAAAATCAGCACTGAATTAGAAAAATCAGATAATCTCAGTTCTGGGAGATAACTTCAGAAATCCAAATATACTAAAGAAGAAATTCACTTGACAACAGTTCTATCAAGAGTGTTTTGAGGTGGCCCATTCCATATTGTTAGGAAGTTACTCTTTAAATTGTAATATAAAGGGAGGCAGAGCTACAATGACAGAGAGTAGACAGGCCACTGACTCAGCCTCTTTCCAAATTAACCCTAGATCAAGCTCCTGGATGAATTTTGGAGTAATAATCCACAAACATTCAGAGACTAATAATTTTTCAGCTTAAGATATCTCGGAAGGACTTCAGGAAAGGTCTGTCTCAATTGAGTTGTTGTTTGTCTTTCCTTCTGAAAGAGGACCATGATGATATCCAAGTGAGTTGGTTTAAGTGAGGGAGGGCTATGCTAGGTCACTAGCCACACTTTCCCCTCCAAAGCCATCAGGGGCTATTGGCCAGATACACATCAGGAGGACTGGAGATGGCCCTGGATGCAGAGGGAAACTTTGGCCTTAGTAAGCTAAGGTTTTCAACAGATCAGGTTGTGACTGAGACTGCACCCATTCAGTGATTAAGGCTAGGGAGCAATTGAGGCAGAGAATTTCCTCTTTCACTTGGTCCAAAGAAATCTAGATAAACCTTCTGGGAGAGAAGACCCTCGTGGTTTCTGACCAATGCAGGAATGATTGCTATTTACACTCAATCTGAGTCAATCAGGACCCACACAATATCCATATGGGGCTGAGCTTGGGACGTATTGGTGGCCAATCAATGAGGATCAGAGTGGCTTTGGATTAAGATATAATGTCTAAGTGGTTTTGGTTTAAGAGTGAAATCTAGACAATAAATCCCAAGATATCTTGGGAGGGTCCAGAGAACCAAAAGGAAAAAAAAAAGTTTTTAAGAGCATGTATAGATAGGGGTGTGATACTCTATGGGGACAGAGGGAGGAAAGAAAAGGAGGGAAAGAAGAGGGAAGGAGAGAAGGGGGAAACAGGAGAAGGAAGGAAGGAAGGGAGAGAGGAAGGAAGAGAGGGAGGGGAGGCCCAGTGTGGGAAATCTGTCAAGAGACTCAGCCAAAATACAACAACATTGGCTACTCTGTACTGGTTCAGAAGATCAGTGCACCACCAGCCATCTATGAGATCTCCCAGTGCAATTACAAAAGGCAAATTGTGAGCCTCCAAACTCCAGCATAATGGCAGGACTTGGCCAGGCCCACCCAGCACAGTGAAAAAACCTGTAACACCACTGGCCCCAGCCCAATACAGTCAGTAAGAAGCCCCTGTCCCCTAAAATAATAAGCATGGGACAATCTAGGAACAGAGCTTAATTTTTTAAAATGAGCAAAAGAAGCAAAAAGAGCTCTGACTATAGAAAGCTACCATGGAGACAGGAAAAAGTAGAATACAAAGCTAAAGAGGACAGTAAAGGCAAAATGTCGTCAGGTGAAGCCTCAAAGAGACTTCTGAACTGGTCCCAGATTAAGACTCTCTTGGAAGAGTTCAAAAAGGATCTTAAAAGAGAGAAGAAAAATGGGGAAAGAAATGAGAGTTATGCAGAGGAATTACCTAAGTTTGTGGGGGGAAAGCCAACAACTAGGAAAAGGAAGCACAGATATTGAAGAAAATAACTCTTTAAAAAAATAATTTGGCAAAATGGAAAAAAAAAAAGCCCTTTAAAAACAAAACTGACAAAATGGAAAAAAATTTGCTGAACTTAACTTCTTTAAAAGTACAATTGGCCAAATGCAAAAGGTTAAAAAAAAAAGAAAATAATTCACTAAAAATTAGAATTGGACAACTGGAAGTGAACGAATCAAGTACACATCAAGAATCAATCAGTTTTCAAAAATGAAAAATAAAAGATGTAAAATAGCTCATCAGAAAAACAACTGACCTGGAAAATAGATCCAGGAGAGGCAATCTAAGAATCAGTGGACCACCTGAAAGTCATGATGGACAAAAAAAGAACTTGGACAACATTTTTCAAGAAATCATTAAGGAAACTGTCCTGTTATTTTAGAACCAAAAGGGGAAATAGTCATTGAAAGAACCCACTGATCACCTCCTGAAAGAGATCCCAAAATGAAAATTCCAAAGAATATTGTAGCTAAATTCCAGAATTATCAGATCAAAGAGAAAATACTGCCAACAGCCAGAAAGAAACTATTTGAATGTTGAGCAGCCACAATCACAATTTCCTAGGACCCAGGATTAGGATCAAAGGGCCTGGAATATGATATCTGGAAGGCAAAGGAGCTTAGATTACAACCAAGAATCAACTACGTATTAAAAATAAGCATTATCTTTCAGGAGAAAAGATTGACTTTCAATGAAATGGGGAATTTTCAAAAATTTCTGATGAAAAAACAAACAGATAATTTGATCTTCAAATACAAGACTCAAGAGAAGCATAAAAAAGATAAATGAAAGGGAAAAGAAACTATGCTTTTTTAAAGGTTAAAATATTTGCACTCCTACATGGGAGATGATACATGTAATTCTTGAATACTTATCTTTGTCAGAGCAGTTAAAAGAAGTAGAGAAAGGAAATATGAGTGGACTGTATGGTGATGATATAAAAAAAGAAATTAGAAGTGGAAAAGGGATTGTACTGGGAGAAGAGGAAAGGGGAGGTAAAATGAGGTAAATTATGTTGCACAAAGGACCTTTTACAGTTGAGGGAAAGAAAGGGGGAGAGGGGAATGAGCATTATTTGAACCTTAATCTCATTGGATTTGGCTCAAAGAGGGAATAACAAATTGTAAAATAATCTGCTCTCTCTTCTATTAACTAGTTCTAATTGTGCTAAGATGATAGAGTATCACTATGTGGTGCAAGGAGTATTTAAAAACAGGTACTGAATTGCTCAAGTTACTGGGAACCTGAAGGTAATATTAAGAACTGTATTTTAGGCTAAGAGGCTCATGATTCCCACATCCACCCATATAAGGTGGAGGTATAGAACACATCACATACTCCGCTATTACTTTGCATTCTCAGTGTCTTCCATAGGGCTTTACATATAGAAGACCCTCCACAAACATATACTGAATAAGCTGCTGAATTTCAAATGGGACTAGATGCTAAAGCCAGTTATCAATGACATTCTGCTGAATGTTGTACTTACCAAGTAAACTTAGCTGTTCTTCTTCAGATTCTGCCTCTTCTAGGCCTTTGAGGAAACGGCTATTGACTTTGATAACATCATTAATGTTTGAGAATATCACATCCAAGTCTTCCTCTGGCAACTAAAAAACATGAATCACAACAGGAAGTCAAAAGAACAGATATGAAATAAATCAAGTTCTTTTAAATTGGGATCTAGATCCAAGATCCCTGCAAAACTAGCAAAAATCCTCAGAAAAAAAGATAGCAAAAACATCAAAGACAATGCCATAAAAAAAAAACCCAAATTTCTTAAGATACAATAAATATAGAGACTATTAAATGTAATTAGAAAATCAGATTTCTTTTTTAATATCTAAACAAAACTAATTTTTATTTTTTAAAATTATAGCTTTTTTTTTTTAACAGAACAAATGCATAGGTAATTTTTACAACATTGTCCCTTGCACTCACTTCTGTTCCAACTTTTCCCTTCCCTCCCTCCACCCCTCCTGTAGATGGCAAGCAGTCCTATACATGTTAAACATGTTAAAGTATATCTTAGATACAATATATGTGTATGGATCCATACAGTTTTCTTGTTGCACAAGAAAAACTCTGAAGGTAAAAATAACCTGGGAAGAAAAACAAAAAAACAGGTAGTCCACATTCATTTCCCAGTGTTCCTTCTCTAGGTGTAGCTGATTCTGTCCATCATTGATCAATTGGAACTGAATTGTATCTTCTCTTTGTTGAAGAGATCCACTTCCATCAGAACACATCCCCATATAGTACTGTTGTTGAAGCGTATAATGATCTCCTGGTTCTGCTCATTTCACTTAGCATCAGTTCATGTTAGTTTTTCCAAGCCTCTCTGAAATCATCCTGTTGGTCATTTCTTTTTTTTTTTTTTTTTTAATTTTTAATAGCTTTTTCTTTACAAGATATATGCATGGGTAATTTTACAGCATTGACAATTGCCAAACCTCTTGTTCCAATTTTTCCCCTCCTTCCCCCCACCCCCTCCCCTAGATGGCAGGATGACAAATACATGTTAAATATGTTAAAGTATAAATTAAATACAAAATAAGTATAATGTCCCAACAGTTATTTTGTTGAAAAAGAATCGACTTAAATATCTATAATTAGCCAAGAAATCAAAATGAAGTGGGCAAAAATATAGGGATTGGGAATTCAATGTAATGGTTCTTAGTCATTCCCAGGGTTTTTTCTGGGCGTGTGGTTCAGTTCATTACTGCTCCATTGGAACTGATTTGGTTCATCTCATTGCTGAGGATGGCCAGGTCCATCAGAATTGATCATCATATATTGTTGTTAGAGTATATAATGATCTCCTGGTCTTGCTCTTTCATTCAGCAACAGTTCGTGTAAGTCTCTCTAGGCCTTTCTGAAGTCATCCTGCTGGTCATTTCTTACCAAACAATAATATTCCATAATATTCATATACCACAATTTACCCAACCATTCTCCAATTGATGGGCATCCATTTATTTTCCATTTTCTGGCCACCACAAAGAAACCTGCCACAAACATTTTGGACATAAAATCCTTTCCTTCTTTTTATGACCTTTGGGAATAAGCCCGAGTAACACTGCTGGATCAAAGGGCATGCACAGTTTGATAACTTTTGAGCATAGTTCCAAATTGCTCTCCAGAATGGTTGGATGTATTCACAATTCCATCCAGAGAAAGAACTATGGAGACAGAATGTGGATCAAAGCATGATATTTTCAGTTTTTTGTTTTTTTTTTTTCTATTGTTGCCATTTGTTTGCTTGGGTTTTTTTTCCTCATTTTTTTTCCTTTCATCTTATGATTTGATTTTTCTGGTGCAGCATGACAAATAAGGAAATGTTTAGAAGAACTGCATATGTTTAACATATATCGGATCGCTTGCTGTCTATGGGACAGAGAGAAAAAAATTAAAACGATTTTTTTTTTAAATAACTTTTTATTGACAGAACCCATGCTAGGGTAATTTTTCCATTATCCCTTGCACTCACTTCTGTTCCGATTTTTTCCCTCTCTCCTGCCTTCCCAAGATGGAACAGTCCTATAATTTAAAAATTAATAGATCTTGGAACAATATATGTCAGAAAAAACAGTTTTCTTTTTGTGGAGAATTGAATTTAGAAAGTATAAATAACCCGGAAGAAGAACAAAATGCAAGCAGTTTACATTCATTTCCTAGTTTCTTTCTTTGGTGTACTCTTCTTCCTGTCAATTGAAACTAAGTTAGATCTTGTCTTTGTGAAGAAACCCTTCCATCAGAACACATCCTCATACAGCATCGTTGTTGGGTATATAATGATTTCCTGGTTCTCTATTTCCTCAGCATCAGCCCAGTAAGTCTCCAATCCTCTCTGTATTCATCCTGCTGGTCATTTCTTACAGAACAATAATATTCCATAACATTCATATACCACAATTTACTCAACCATTCTCCAATTGATGGGCATCTATGCATTTTCCAGGTTCTGGCCGCCACAAACATTTTAGCACATACAGGTCCCTTTCCTTTTTTTAGTATCTCTTTGGGGTATAAGCCCAATAGAGACACTGCTGGATCAAAGGGATGCACAGTTTGATAACTTTTGAGCATAGTTCCAAATTTTTCCAGAATGGTTGATGTATTACAATTCCATCCAGAAAAGAAACTATGGATAGAATGTGGATCAAAGCATGATATTTTCAGTTTTTTTTTTCTATTTTGCCATTTTTTTGGGTTTTTTTTTTTTTCCTTTCATCTTATGATTTGATTTTTCTGGTACAGCATGACAAGGAAATGTTTAGAAGAATTGCACATGTTTAACATATATCGGATTGCTTGCTGTCTATGGGACAGAGAAAAAAAATTAAAACAAGATTTTTTTTTAAATAATAGCGGTTTATTTTCAAAATACATGCAAAGAGTTTTCAATATTCACCCTTGCCAAATCTTGTATTTTTTTTTTTTATTATAGTAACTTTTTTATTGACAGAATCCATGCCAGGGTAATTTTTTTACATTATCCCTTGCACTTACTTCTGTTCCGATTTTTCCCTTCCACCCTCCACCCTCTCCCCTAGATGGCAAGCAATCCTATGTATGTAGAAGATGTTGCAGTATATCCTAGATACAATATATGTGTACAGAACCAAACAGTTTTCTTGTTGCACAGGGAGAATTGGATTCAGAAGGTAAAAATAACCCGGGAAGAAAAACAAAAATGCAAACAGTTTACATTCATTTCCCAGTGTTTTTCTTTGGGTAGCTGCTTCTGTCCATCATTGATCAATTGAAACTGAATTGGTCTCTTTTCAAAGAAATCCACTTCCATCAGATTACATCTTCATACAGTATCGTTTTGAAGTGTATAATGATCTCTTGGTTCTGCCTTTTCACTTAGCATCAGTTCATGTAATTTTCCAAGCTTTTTGTATTCATCTTGTGGTCATTTTTTTCAGAACAATAATATTCCATAACATTCTATACCACAATTTACCCAACCATTCTCCAATTGATGGGCATCCCTAGTTTCCAGTTTCTAGCCACTCAAACCGGGCTCCACAAACATTTTGGCCCTATTGGTCCCTTTCCCCTTTTTAGTATCTCCTTGGGGTATAAGGCCAGTAGAAAACTGTGGATCAAAGGGTATGACAGTTTGATAACGGCAAACTCCAGATTGCTCCTGGTTGGAGTCGTTCACAGTCCAAACAATGTATCAGGTCCCAGTTTTCCCACATCCCTCCAACAATCATCATTATTTTTTCCTGTCATCTTAGCCAATCTGACAGGTGTGTAGTGGTATCTCAGAGTTGTCTTAATTTGCATTTCTCTGATTAATAATGATGCCAAATCTTGTATTTCAAATTTTTCTCCCTACCTTCTCTCCATCTCCCTCCCCTTTTTAGACAAATAATCCAATATATGTTAAATATGTACAGTTCTTCTATACGTATTTCCACATTTATCACATTGCACACACAAAAAAAAAAATCAGATCAAGGGGCAGCTAGATGGCACAGTGGACAACATGCCGGCACTTAAGTCAGGAGGAACTGAGTTCAAATTCGGCCTCAGATACTTAATACTTCTTAACTATGGGGCAAGTCACTTCTTAACTATGGGGCAACCCCAATTGCCTCAGGAAAAAAAAAATCATATCAAAAAAGGAAAAAAAAATGAGAAAAAAACTAAGCAAAAACAACAACAAAAAGGTGAAAATACTATATTGTGATACACAGTTCAGTCCCCACAGTTCTCTTTCTGGATGTAGATTGCTTACTCCATCATACATTTTTTGGAACTGGCCTGAATTGCCTCATTGTTGAATAGAGCCACGTCCATCAGATTTTGTCAACTTATTCAACCATTTCCCAATTGATGGGCATCTATTCCCTTTCTAGTTCCTTGCCACTACAAAAAGGCCTGTTACAAACACTTTTTGTACATGTAGGTCCTTTTCCCTTTTTTTGTAATCTTTTTGGAATACAGATTGGTAGTGAGATTGCTGGATCAAAGGGTATACATATTTTGATAGGCCTTTGGGCAATGCTCCAAATTATTCTACAGAATGATCAATTCACAACAATGTAGCAATATTCCAATTTTTCCACATCCACTGCAACATTTATCCTTTTCCTATCATCTTAGCTAATCTGACAGGTATGTAATATTGTCTTAAATTGCATTTCTCTAATCAATAATGATTTTGAGTATATTTTCATGTGACTAGAAATAACTAATTTTTTCATCTGAAAATTGCCTCTTCATATCCTTTGACCATTTGTCAAATGAAAAATTGATTGTATTCTTATAAATTTGAATCAATTCTCTATACATTTTAGAAATGATGCCTTTATCAGAACCCTTAGATGTAAAAAAATTTTTTCCCGGTTCTCTACTTCCCTTCTAATTTTGGCTGCACCGATTTGGTTTGTACAAAAACTTTTAAATTTAATATAATCAAAATTATCCATTTTGCATTTTATAATGAAGAACATAAGGTTTTGAAAAGTGAATGCTGAAAACTATCTTTGCATATACTTAGAAAAATAAAAAACTATAATAAAAAAAGAAAAATAAAAAAATCACATTAAAAAAAGAAAAATTCTAATTATAAAAGATTTCTCTATAATTAAAAAATAACAGAAGAAGAAATGTGATATATCTAATATTTAGACTTCATATAAAAATAATTTTCATTGCAAAGATAAGAACTCTTTTTAGAGAATGAAGGTGATTTTCCAAGTAGTTAAGGATATGAACAGGCAGTATACCAAAGAAGAAATATGTTAACAACCATGATGTGAAATAATGTTCTGAATCATTAATAATAATATATAAGGTACTTCATACCTATCAGATTGGCCAAGATGAAGAAAACTAAATAGTAAATATTTGACAGGCAACATGCAGCCAAACATACTAATATTATGTTTATAAAGCTACAAATTAATCTGGAAAATAGTTTGGAATTATTCTAGAAAAGTTACTAGACATTAATCATCAGTAAATAAACATTTATTAAGTGCCTACTATATGCTAGGCACTGAATTATGTGTTAGGGCAGCTAAGTGGCACAGCAGATAAAGCACCAGACCTGGAGTCAGGAAGAACAGTGTTCGAATTTGATTTCAGATACTTACTAGCTATGTGATCCCAAGCAAGTAACTTATCTCTTTGCCTCAATTTCTTCATTTGTAAAAGTAATGGGGGAGGGGAAAGATGAAAAGCAGGTACCCAGAAGGTCTGTGGAGAAGCCAAAGAAGTCTAAAAGGAGCATAGCCACATGGGAAATGAGATGTCAC
The DNA here is from genome assembly GCF_902635505.1 of Sarcophilus harrisii. Lineage (NCBI taxonomy): Eukaryota > Metazoa > Chordata > Mammalia > Dasyuromorphia > Dasyuridae > Sarcophilus > Sarcophilus harrisii. Next base: position 381,496,620 of record NC_045427.1, on the reverse strand, counting down.
TAATCTGCCACAAAGCTTATGAACCACTTCTAGGAATACACACCAAGTACACAAATGCCTAAACAGAATGAATGGTACCACAGTTACAAAAATATTTAGAGTATTCCTTTTTTATTACAAAAAATTGGAGACAAAGTGGTCATTCATCAATTGGGAGATGGTGAAACTGTTATTTGGATATAAGGAATGATGGTTATAAAGAATTTAGAGAAACTTGGGGAAACTTGTAAGAACTTATACATAATAATGTAAACAGAAAGAAGAGAATAATTTGTACCATGATCAATATAACAAAGAAAAAATATAACAAAGAACAATTTCAAAAAATATCAGAATTCTGATTAAAACACTGAAAAATGTTCACATATCTTCTCTCCACAGAAGTGCAAACTGATAAACTTCAGAAAGGCATATGTTATCAGAATATTTCCAATATGTTGATTTGATTTAATTATACTTTTTTTTTTTTTTTTTTTAAACAAGGGAGGAATAGGCATATTTCAAGGCAAGGATTATTGAGAAAGAAGCTAATTTTCTTTTTAAAGCACCAAATAAAACTTTCTTGAAAGATGACAGGTAACAATTTTTAAAGCTACATACATTTGAGAAATCTATAAAAGGATTTTGATTTATAGAACCAGAAAAGCACAGTGACTTTGGGTCAGATTTAGGTATCAAAGTTAACTATTTTGAAAGAAAAAAAAGGAATAGATGGTCTCTAGAGGAGTGAAGAAAAGAAGGAAGGAGATAATCCTAGGGTAAACAAGTTTGAATCACTTAATAATTACAGTTGGGAAAACTGATTAGCAATATGTCAAAAAACAACATCAAAAATCTTCACTTCCATATCTAACACTATGTACTACATTAACCAGAGGTACATTATATGCAAATGTAAAAACTAAAAAAACAAGTAAAAAAGTTGGAAGAAAAAAAAGGATAAAATGTTTATCTCCGCTCTAAAAGAGAAACAAATTTCTATTTAAAAGCAAAAAAATTATTGGGAAAAAGGCAGAGGAATTCAACTTATAACAATGAAAAGTTTCTAATAGACATACACACACACACATATAGATATAGATAAAAACAGTCATATATACAAATAGAGAGAGGGGGGAAGGGAGAGAGGGGGAGGAGGAAAGAAGGGGAGAGGGGAGTGGGGAGAAAAGAGAAAAAACTGAGGAAATGTTTGTGGTAAATAAACAGAAAACAGAAAAAAAATTAACAGCAAAATCTAAAATTTCAAAGCAAGTGACAAAATATTCAAGAGCAAAATCCAAATGCATAAATGGGAAGCTGAATAAATTAAGCATGTGTTTATTATAGCTTATGAAAGAGGAAAAACAAATTGCAAATTTTTGCTTTAAAAGGCCCTCAACTTTACTACTACTACTACTACTACTAATAATAATAATAATATATTTTTTTTCTTTTTTGGTAAAGCAAATGGGTATTAAATGACTTGCCCAGTGTCACATAGTTAATAACTGTCAAATGTCTAAAACCAATTTGAACTCTGGTCCTCCTGACTTCAGGAAATTCTATCAACTGCCCCACCTGGCTTCCCTACTAATAAATAAAAAAAATAAATAAAGAAGTCTGAGGTACCACTTCACATCTATCCAATTGGCCAGTATGACAAAAAAGGAAAATGACAAATGTTGGAAGAGATGTGGGAAAATTGAAATACCAATAGATGGACTTGTGAACCAATTCAACTATTCTAGAGAGTAAGTAATTTGATACCATGTCCAATGTCTAAATGGCCATAAAAATATGCATCCCCCCGACCTAATAATACTATTACTAGACCTGTATTTCAAAGAGGTCATAAAAAAGGGAAAAGACTTACATGTATTCTTTTTATGGTGGCAAAGAACTGGAAATTTAGGGGGATGCCCATCAGTTCAGGAATGGCCTAATAATTTCTGACATATGATTATGATAAAATGCCATTATGCTATAAGGAATGATCAACAGGATGTTCTCAGAAAAACTTAGAAATTTAAAAAGAAAATTAAATTCAATTTACCAAATATTTATTAAATATGTACTTTTTTGTCCTGGCACAATGCTAAGCACAGGGAACATGAAGACCAAAAAAATGAACTAACTCTTCTATTAAAAGAGCTTACATTATATGCCTATATTTGATATTATTATTATTACCATGTTTAACAGATATTGAATTGCTGCCATCTAGGAGAGGGCGTGGAAGAAGGGGGGAAAATTGGAACACAATGTTTTGCAAGTGTCAATATTGAAAAATTATCCTTGCAGAGCAATTTGGAACTATGCTCAAAAAGTTATCCAACTGTGCATACCCTTTGATCCAGCAGTGTTACTACTTACTGGGCTTATATCCCAAAGAGATACTAAAGGAGGGAAAGGGACTTGTATGTGCAAAGATGTTTGTAGCAGTTATGTTTGTAGTGGCCAGAAACTGGAAACTGAGTGGATGCCCATCAATTGGAGAATGGCTGAATAAGTTATGGTATATGAATGTTATGGAATATTATTGTTCTGTAAGAAACGACCAGCAGGATGATTTCAGAAAGGCCTGGGGAGACTTACATGAACTGATGCTAAGGGAATCATTGTACATAGCAATATCAATATTATACGATAATCAATTCTGATAGACATGACTCTTTTCAACAGTGAGGTGATTCAGGCCAGTTCCAATAGTCTGTGATGGAGAGAGCCATCTACACCCAGAGAGATCTATGGGGCCGAGTGTGGATCACAACATAGTATTCTCACTCTTTTTGTTGATGTTTGCTTGAATTTTATTTACCTTCTCAGGTTTTTTTCCCCCCTAGATTCCATTTTTCTTCTGCAGCAAGATAACTGTATAAATACATATTGGATTTAATATATATTTTAACATGTTTAACATGTATTAGAATACCTGCCATCTAGGGGAGGGGAGTGGGGGGAAGGAGGAAAAAATTTGGAACAAAGTTTTGCAAGGGTTAATGTTGAAAAATTACCCATGCATATGTTTTATAAATAAAAAGCTTTAATAAAAATATGTATACATATATTGGATTTAACATATATTTTAACATATTTAACATGTATTGGACAACCTGCCATCTAGGGTAGGAGGAAGAAGGGAAAAATTTGGAACAAAAAGTTTTTCCAAGGTTTAATGTTGAAAAATTACCCATGCATGTTTTGTAAATAAAAAGCTTTAATAAAAAAATAATAAATTTAAAAAAAAAGAAACCAGAAGAAGAAAAAGAAAGAAAAAAAAAGGAAAGATTTTCTTTGCATATGTTTTGAAAATAAAAAGCTTCAATTTAAAAAAAAAAGAGAGAGAGAGCTTCCATTAATATTGTGAGGGAAGGACAACATATACATAAAATATTCAATACAAAATACAAAATAATTGACAGGAAAGTTATTTGTAATTAACAGGAATCACAGAAGGCATAATGAAAAGCAGGGCAGGGTGGGAGAGAGAGTTGGTAAGTCTAGCCTGTATAGACATGAGGGAATAAAGAATTTGGGAAGTCTAAAACTTAAGTATTTTTAATTGAGGCAAATGGCAACAGATTGTTACCACTTTCAAAAAATGATGATAATGTTGCTTTTGTTTCTAGGAAGTCTCTTATGGAGTAAGCTTTACTACTTTCTATTCTAAGCTATTTTCTTTCCAATAATTTCCTTAAGAATTTTTATTGGGGTAGCTGGATGGTGCAGTGGATTGAGCACAGGCCCTCAAGTCAAGAGGGCCTAAGTTCAAATCTGATCTCAGACACTTAACACACACCAACTATGTGAGACTGGGCAAGTCACTTAACTCCAACTGTCTTACCAAAAAAAAAAAAAAAAGTTTTTATTTCATTTTCTTAACTTCCTACTTCCCATCTTCTTGGTATTCATGTAGTTCTTATGTAAAGTCCATTATTCCCTTGGAGTGTTTGCAGTTGAAGAGAATCTTTAGATCTACATTAACTTTTTATATTAGTCAGTGTTTTCTTTGATTTCCTTGCCTCTCTTGCTTTTATTACAGAATTAGGGCGTTGTGACAAAGCCAGGTTCTACTCTTGCTACACTTTTGGGTGGGGTAATCCCATCCTGCCTAGTGTTGCCTCTGGGCAACACTTAATTACCCACCCGTCTTAGAGTTTCAGAGTAGTAGATAATCAGTGCCCTCTCTGACATCTCAGAAAAGAATGTTAAGGATTTCAGAGTCTGAGCCTGGTGGGAGCTTGCAGAATCAGGAAATCTCCTGACTCCAAATTTAGATTTCTTTTTGCAAAAATAGATTAACCTCTAAGGATTAATACTTGTAATTCTATGACTGCTAATGAGAGAGACACAGACACAAACACAGACACTGAGAGAGACATAGACAGAGAAAGACAAACCCAGAAACAGAGAGAGAGAGAGAGACAGAGACACACACACACACGCACACAAAGAGAAACAGAGAGACAGAGAGAGGCAGAGAATAAGAAGCCCATCATCTGAGTCTTGGATGATCAGTTTATACCTGTGAAGATTGAGTTCAGTTCTCAAAACGGTTTAGAAACTGAACATCTTAGAAAGATTGGATTACCCTGTGGAAAATCAACCCATCTGCCTACCTTTTCTCTAAAGTATAGACCAATCCTTATTCGTGAAAAAAAATCTCACCCAGATCAGGCAAGCTTTTTGTTCTGTATGATACCAGACCTCAAACACAAAGAACAATGTTCGGTACAAGGAGAACAGGAATGACTACCACTTTGGCTCAATACCCTGGAGTAACTTAATAGGATACAGAACTGAGACTAGGACCCAAGAGATTTAAAGATAATCCCTATTTATACAGCATTCTATATAGTGGGTAAGACTAGACAATCCCTAATGTCCCTTCCCATGCTGAGATTGCTTTTTAAGAGTTTTACTGATACCTTTTGTTTTCTATATCACATCAATTTCCAAGCTTTCTCAACTCCTTCCCTGATCCTTCCCTTGTCTAAGAAAAACAAAAACAAAAGCAGTTGAACAAAATGAAGAAATGTTGCTGACTAATTCTAGGTATTTTGGTGCTTTGGCTTTTTTCAGACTCACAAGACAGTTTCAGCTTCTCAAACGTTCAGATATTCACTCAAGGCATAGGACACCAGGGCCTAAGGGGTTCATACATCTCCACAGTGCCCAACTAACCTCAAGTTAGGCTTGTCAAGTTTAGCTATTCAGAGCAAACCAAGCTACTTCTCAGTTTGAGCCAAAGACTGTTAATAAACATAATATATTCTTTTCTAAAGAGTATCTAAAACAGAGCCTCCTACCCCTATTAGCACCTATTCTCACTTTCCAGAGATTTCCTGTTTGTCTAACTGGGCAACTTCTATTGATAACAGAGGAGAAATCTGTTTTCAGCATTAGGGAGATAATAGTTCCTCTGATCATACCAAACATGGAGTATTAGAAGAGTTCTAAATCAGATAATGGCAGGCTAGAGTTTGAGAGAATCAGAGACACAGAAAGAGAAATATAGAGAGGGAGAGTTGAGAAACAAATGCACACTCTACAAGTGTAACCATACCCATAGAAATTTTGGGGGATGCAGATAGTGGAGAATACTACCCAGAATTTCCCAAATTCTAGTGGTCTTGACTTTAGCTGGGACCCTGCCTTGGACTTTAAAGAGGTTCTTGGGGGGAAAAAAGAAGAAGCCATCAGAGTCAAATTCAAGGGAGCCAACAGGGCTGAATAAAGTCTGAATACAGTAGGTAGGTGTGAAGGAGGACAATGACTGGAGTAGAAGACAGTAAATGTATATAAATTGGTAGAATAAGACAGTAACTCTCTCCTTCTAATCTTCACTCCAAATACAGGCTAAATAGTCCTGCTTGCTAGTCAATCTCTTCATTTCCTATTTCCCATTTTTCTCTTCCAGCTGTTTCAGGCAGTACTGAGAATACTGATTTCCCCCATTTAATTTTATTTTTATGCCATTTAACTGGTGATTCTTCATAAAGAACTTTTTGGCCATCTTAGATATTTGTTGTGGTTACTGAATGCATTCTAGATCACAAGATAGCTTTAGCTTCTCAAACAACATGGTTAGATATTCTCGCAAGGCACAAGACACTAGGGCCTAAGGGGTTCACACATCTCCACAGTGTCCAACTAACCCCAAAATTAGGCTTGTCAAGTTTAACCATCCCGAGCAAGTTACTTCTCAGAGCTGAAGACAGAAGAGATCTTATTTCTTTTTTTTTTAATTTCTTTTTTTCTTTTTAAAAATTTTAATAGCTTTTTATTTACAATTTATATGCATGGGTAATTTTACAGCATTGACAATAGCCAAAGAGATCCTATTTCTTAAAAAGACAGAAGATACTTTGCTCAGAAAAGTTGAAATGGAGATGTAAAGCCAAAGAGAATGAATCCTGATGATATTATTCCTTAAGTCTTTCAGGGATTCACTGTACCTTATTAGCTACCTGAAATCCACAAAAATATCAGCAGAACATGAGTCAGAAAGTCTGTGACCTGGAAAGAACAACTGCTTTTAGTCTGAGAGGTCTTCAGTGGCAGCTCCTTTTCTAGCCTATTCCTGGGGAAGAATCAAGACTCCAGCCATGTATAGCTGATGTGATTATTCAGAGCTAAATAAACTATGCATATATCAATGCCTGGGGCTTTAGGGCCCCTGCCCCCTATCATGAATTCTCCCTGTGGTTTAAATAAGTATAGGTTGGAAGAATGTAGGCTTTTTAATCTAGGTAAAAGAAAATTTGCCAGTGAGGGAAAGAGATATAATAGGTATCTTCAAGTATATAAAGTGCTCTCAAATGGAAAACATCGCCCCCAAAGGACATAATTAGGACCAGTGGAAGAAGAAAGATTTCAATTCTTCATAAGGAAAAACTTCCCAAAAAGGAGAGGTGGACAAAAAACTAATTCTTTGAGCTTGTGTGAGAGAAGGTTATAGAAGGAACAAAAGACCCAAGAAGGAAAAGGAGAAAGGAGATGGGAAGGCAAAGTAAGAACATGTAAATGAAGTAATTAGAGGGTAAAACAAATTGAGAGAGTAGATTGGTAGGTGGAGAAAAGTGATAAAAACAAATTGAAGGTTGGCATAGCAAACACCACAATAGTTGATAATGAGACAAGAAATGAAGTTGAGTTGTCAAATCCTTAAAAGGTGATAACTAGCCTAAAAGTTTTAATGAGACTCATAAGCTTGAGATATAAATCCTTGAAAGTAATTTTTTTAAAAGGCTGAAAATCTCAAACATTTCAGAGAAAGAACTTCTTGCACAACATGATAAATATGAAAATATGTTTAAAAGCATTGTATGTATTTAATATATATATATATATATATATATATATATATATATATATATATATATATATCAGATTGCTTGTTATTTTGGAGGAGGTAGAAAAATTTGAAACAAAATCTTACAAAAAATGAATGTGTATTTGGAAAAAGAAAATACTACTGAGACAATAAAATAAATACAAGGTAAATCATTTTTCAAAAAATAACTGCCTAAAACTGAAGCAACAAATAAAAGGATCCACAAGGATATGAACTGGATCTCATTAGTGAAATGAAACCTATAAATAAACCATGGCTTTGGATGGATATACCTTATTCATCATAAACAAGATAGGTAAGTGTTTACAGGAATTGGAGAGATAGTAGTATTATATATTAAGAATGTGACTTCTAAGAAAATACACAAGTCCTAGAGGAGAAAGCATGATGTATTTAAGTTAAATATTTAAGTTAAGACATATTTATATTAAACCCAACTAAGTAAGAAATAGAAGTTGTTTTTTTTTTTTCCTCTAGAGTAAGAAAGTACTTGCCCTTGAAGAATTCAACTGAAGAACTACATCTTCAGGTCCTATGAGAAATGTCAGTGATATTTGAAAGAAGCAGAAAATGGAAGAGGTGCCCCAAGATTAGAGAAGGGCAAATGTCTCAATTTTCAAAAAAGTAAGAGAACCAAGTCTGTAAACTAAAGGCCAGTGAGCATAACTTTAATTTTTGGGGAAATTATAGAATGGATCATTAAAGAGATGGTTGGAAAACCCTTAGAAAAGGAAGTAGTGATTACAATGAGCTATTATGGTTCACCAAGAATAGGCTTTGCCAACTAACCAAATTTTCTTTTTTTTTTTAATAGATAAGTAAATAAAGGGAATACCATATAATTTGCCTAGATTTTATCAAAGTTTTGATCTAGTATATCACAGAACTGACTAGATATTTAGATTCTAAAAGTAACTGTTAGGGTTCACTGTCACTGTAGCAGGAGCTCTCCAGTGGAATACTACTGTTATCGTGCTGATTAACATTTTTATCAATGATTTAAACAAATGCATATATAACAACTCACCAAATTTGCTAATGGCACTAAGCTGGGAGAAATAATTAACACAGGGGATGGCAGTCAGGATCCAAAAGTAGCTGAACAGTGCTTGCATAAACAAAACTAATGCAGTTAAAATTAGAAGGAAGACAGTTAACCAGGAAAAAAAATCTTTGCAGAAAGTTTTGTTGATAAAGGTCCATATGCAAGATATATAAGGAACTAATTCAAATTTATGCTAAGAAGCTATAACAAGAGCTATTTCCCCAATAGATAATTGATCAAAGTATATTAAAAAGGTAGTTTTTAAAGGCAGAAATAGAAGCTATCAGCCAAAAAAAAAAAAAAAAAAATCAATAAATGACCATTAGAGAAATTAAAATTAAAATAACTAAGGATTTCCCTCACACCCTTTAGACCCATACAGATGACCAAAAATGCAAAATAACAATTGTTCAATGGGCTTTGGGAAAACAAACACAATAATGTCTACGAAGAAGCTAGATGACCTAATAGATAAAGCACTGGACTACTTAGACACTTACTAGTTGTATGACCCTGAGTAATTTGTACAATGGACACAATAATAGTATCAATCTCTCACAACTATTGCGAGGAAAGATGGTGCTGACTTATAAAGCATTCTGCAAATCTTAAAGTGTAATATACATGCTGGTTGTCATTATTATAAGGAATCATCAAAAAAAAAAAAAAAAAAATAAGGAATCATCAATGAAAGGATCTTTATGTATAAAAATACTTATGGCAGCTCTCTTAATTATAGAAAAAAATTGTGCAGCAAAAAAGTGGGCCCTCATAAATTACAGAATAACTGAACATAAAAATGATATTATTTCACCTTATGAAATTACAAAAAGGTTTTGCAAAAGTGAAGGCTGAAAACTCTGTTTTCATATTTTAAAAATAAAAGATTACTAAAAAAAAAAAAGATACAAAAAATACAAAAGGGATGATTTCAGAGATCTTAGAAGATCTGTATGAACTGATACAGAGTACAGTGAGCAGAACCAGAACAGTAATTTATATGAAAGTATTACAAAGAAAAATAACTTTGAAAGATTTAAGAAATCTAGCTAATGCAATGATGTTCAGTTTTGAGAGTTTCGGTTTAAGAAGGACACTGAAAAGCTGTAGTGTCTGGAGGATTGCAAAAAGGATAGTGGAAGGCCTTGAGTCTATGTTTCAGGGGCATCATATCATGTAAAGGAGGGAATAGACTTGTTCCATTTGGCTCAAGCACAAAACCAGGAACAAGTAAAGGTTACAAAGAGGCAAACTTAAATTTGAGATAAAGATAAACTTCTTAACAGTCAGAGCTTTCCAAAAATGGATTCCAAAAATGCCAGCTAGAGCTGGCAAGTTTTTCCTCCAGACAGTCTTAAGGCAGAGGCTGGATGATCACCTGTCAGGTATATTATAGTTGGAATTTTCTTCATGCATAGGTTAGATTGAGTGGTAACTAAATTCTGTGATTTTGAAGAATGGGCTACCACAGAAGATAACAGCAAATAATAATAGCTAACATTTACTCATAATGCTTTGAGGTCTACAAAGCACACTTACAAACCTTTCTCACTGGGACACTAATCCTGTGGAGTAACTACTAAAGCTATAATTATCCCCATGTGACAGATGAGAAAATTAAAGCTCAGGGAGGTTAATTGGCTTGCCCATCATCACATAACTAATGCCCACAGAGGCAGGGTATATAACTAGCTTTCACCAAACTAAATAGTGCTACTGCTAATAGTAACTTCCTTGTCACTGAAAATTTTGAAACAGAAGCATTATTCTAAACCTGTACTTCTCCCCAGACAAGGATAACAGAGAGGGAATTCTTGCCTTAGAATAGAGGTTAAACTAGACCTCCAACTCTAAGCTTTTATGGCAGGTAATGAGGACCAGGCTTTTTCCTAAAGCTAGGGGCCATAATGGACATCTTATTTTGGCAGAGAAATCTCACTTCAACATAGCACAATCATAAGGTAGAATTCAGGCAGTAAGGGGCAGGCTGGGTCAGGAATCAGACAAGATTAGGTTGCCTTTTGTCATAAACCTTGTTGAGCTGATAAAGTCCCCCCACCCTCCTAAGAAAATGGAGTGAGCCACACAGAACCCTAAGAAATCAGAAAATTAAGAACCAGAAGGAATTTCATAGATCATCTAGATCAATTTCCTCTTTTTATCTTCCTTTCTTTACTTTGACATTAATGTTTAAAAAAAAAAAAAGAAAAAGGAAAATAAACAAAAATTACTGATGTTTTGATACAACTTACCAACAAACATCCAAACAAATCCCCTACAAAGTACATTTCCCCAAAAAGATTTCTTTTAAAATTCTTAACAAAAGGAAGGAATGTGCCTTTGGGTTTTGATAGCATATTAACCTGGACCACTGTACTGGCCAGAATTTGATTGCTTCTTTGCCTTTCTGTGTAAGTCCTACTCTTAACAGGACTAAATAGGCACTTAATAAATACTAAGTAACTGATGGCAACAAAATGCAAATAAAAGACATTTTGCATGTTCTCTTGATTCTACCTTGACCTCCCACATTTCTTTGAATTTTTACCATCCACAGCAATAGTCTGTTATATTCATAGACCACAATTTATTCAGGCATTCCCCAATAATCAGGTATATTTTCCATCACAGAATGCTATTTTGAACATTTCATTTAATATAATCCTTTTTTTCCCCTCACATATAATAGATAAAATTTTAAACCTGGAATCAAGAAGAACTGAATTCAAATCTCACCTCTTATGGAATTACTGGATGGGTGACCTAGAGTACTAAACCTCTCTGAACACATTTCCTCTACTGCAAAAATGGAGATTACCTGTAGTCTCTAGCTTGCAAGGTTATTTTAAGACTCAAATGAAACAATGCTTGTGAAGCATTTCATACATGGTAAAGTGCTATATAAATGTAAATTGCTATGATGATTATCAGTGCTACCAAATAACATCCTTGGAAATAGACCCAGTCATAAATTTTCTTGCTCAAAAGTTTTCAAGATGAGACTCAGAGAGAGGAAGTAATTTGCCCACAATTACACAAGTTATAAATAGCAGAGTTAGGCAGGAAAGCAGGGACCCCCATGACTCAAGGGAATAGGGACAAATCTTAGTTGCTACCAGGATCTAGCCTAATTTCAGTGGTCTCTATGTGGGGATAGATCTGGAGTTTGGGGTATGCACTAAACTCATTCCCCTCCACCCTGGAGGGTCACTAGGGCTTAAATATGGTGCTGAAGATTTATGGTACGGCCCTTCAGAGGGATTGAGAGGACTGAACGCTGGTTTGGGTGCTGCTCCCTGCCTCTCTCCAGTCGACATGCATATTACCTCATGAAGTTGGCTCCGGATATCGGAAGCACAGAGTTGGAGATTGTGCACATATCTGGCCTCTGTGCTGATCAATTCCTTTGCTGCAAGTCTCTGATTCAGTTTCATTTTTTCAAGAATCTTGATTGCTTCATCTCCTTGACTTTCATCCCCCGAGTTCTCCCCAGGAGAGGGAGACTCACCTTCCTGGTAACCAGCCATAGCAGGAGGACCTAAGAAATAAAAAAGTCAAGTATATTCATCAATCAAGTCACAAGCATTAATTAAATGTCTACTATCCACTGAGGATCCCCAGGCAAAAACAAAACAATCTCTACCTGCAAGAAAGTTACATTCTATGAGGTAAAACAACATGTACATGCATAAGAAGATGCAAATAATAATAATAATAATGCCTAAAGTAAATTCAAGGCAATATTTTTTTTTTGGATGTAGAAAGGAGACCCACAAATGGAAGTGACTTTTGAAGGAGTTTCAAGTAATGTAAAAGGTAGAAGTAAGGAGAATGCATTCTAAGAGAGCTGGTACAAAGGCAGATGGGAGGCAGAATGTTACGAAGAATATATAAGGTCAGTTTGAGCTGGACCTAAGAGTGTAGAAGTTCAGTTGTTTTTCAGTTATGTCTGACTGTGATCCCATTTAAGGTTTCTTGGCAAAAAATACTGAAATGGTTTGACATTTCCTTTTCCAGTTCATTTACAGATGTGGAAACTGAGGCAAATAGGGTTAAGTGGCTTACCCAGGTTCACATAGCTAGTGTCTGAGGCCAGATTTTTAACTCAGGTCTTCATGACTCCAAGCCCACAGCTCTATTCACTGAGCAACTCAGCTCCTGCAGAAGAGTAAGGTATTTTTCCAGTAAGGCCAGAAAAGTATTCTGGAACCAAATTGTGAAGGACTTAGGCCAAATAGAAGCCTATGTATTTGATACTAGCGGTAATAGAGAACCACTGAAGGTTATTGATCAGGGCAGTGACATTGTCAAACCTCTGCTTTAGGACTATCACTGTGGAGGTTGTGTGAAAGATGGAAAATTTTGGGATAACAGCTTGAGAGCACAGAAGAATCAAGTAAAGGTACTTAAGGTTTAGAGAAACCTGGGCATCTTTCTAGAAGATGGGAATGAGCCTATATAATCTGAAGATTACAGAGAAAGAAAATACATGTCAGAGAAATCTGCTAAAGAGGAAGCATGAGAGAATAGGATCCAACATAGAAGCAGAGAAGTAAGTCTTAAAGGAGAGAATGATTATAGGGAGTGATGTCAGAGGGATCTGAGATATAAAGAAGGGGGAAAGAAGGAGTTTGGACAAATGACATCTATGCTTTTTTAATAAATAATTGGGATATAATAATTGAAAATAAATTTTGAAGATAATAATTTTCAATCAATGTAATCATAGAAGGCTCAGACACCTCAAATTGAATCACTGAAGAGTATAAACTAGGTATTTGAAGTTTTCATAATATTTCATCATGATAAGTGAATGAGTATGAATGAGTTTAAGAGAACTGTAAGGTTTGGGCCATTAGATAAAGACATATGACAACATATAGGAAACATCTTTTGACTGGCTGAAAAACTGACATGCACAGCTAGGCCCATATATAAAAACTGTTGGTGCAGTTGTAGAGATCACCAAGTTTCTAAATTGAAGATTAAAAAGTTGGAGCCCAACTCCTGAAAGGAAATCACTAGATTCCCACCTTCAACCAATGCAATCTGATATGATTTAATTAGCATTAATTCACATATAATTAGTATTAGATTTTACAATTAAGAAATCATTAGTGATCTCAGTTCAACTGAAACCACTTTTCAATATCATGAGGGATTATATATATATATATATATATATATATATGTGTGTGTGTATGTATGTTATATAATACCGATTTTTTTTTTGAGGCTGCATTTGAACTCGGGTTCTCCTGACTATAAGGCTATCCATCGCACCATCTAGCTGCCCTAATTCTCATATTTTGTATAGCACTGGACCACTGATTGCTCCCAAATACGCTACTCTTTAAATTTCTCTAATACTGCTTTCTTTTTGTTCTTTTCCTATCTGCAAAACAAGTCCTCAGTTCATCATACATACTCTTCCCCCAACTATAAGTATAGCCAAGGGCTCTGTATAATCTTCTCTCTTCCCTCTACACTGTCACTTGGTGATCTCATGCACTCCCATGGGTTCAATTATCTTAACACCAAAGATTACTCAATCTATATATATATCCAGCCCCAGCCACTCACTTAAGCTACAGTTCCCCATCATGAACCACCTATTGGATATGTAATAGATGTTATATGTCCTGCGGGCATCTCAGACCCATATACCAAAAAGAGAATTCATTTCCCCTCAAAACCCAACTCTTTTCTGAACTTCCCATTACTGATTCAGACTCCATTACTTTTCCAAAAATTAATGTTGTACCTTCCTCTCTCCAACTCTTCAACTTCACTGTCACTCATTCCATATAGCCAATTGGGGACTAAATCTTGTCATTTCTAATTACACAACATCTCTAGCATAGGTCTCTTTTCTCCACTCCACTTGCTAAATACAGACCCTCGTCACCTCTTGAATTGACTGTAACAAAAACATCCTATGATATATGGTCCAGCCCTACTGGCCCACTTATAGTTCCTTGTACAGGACTTAACAGCCTCCTGTATCCATGATTTTGCATTGGTTATTCTCTATGCCTATAATGTTCTTCCCCTCTCACCTCTGCCTATTGGAATCCATGGCTTTCTTTAAGACTCAGTTCAGGGCAGCTAGGTGGCACAGTGGATAAAGTACCAGCCCTGAGGTAGGAGGACCCAAGTTCAAATTTGACCTCAGATACTTAACACTTCCTAGTTGTGTGACTGTGGGCAGGTCATTTAACTCCAATTGCTTGCAAATGGAGAAAAAAAAAAAAAAAAAAAGCTCATTTTGGAAAAAAAATCTGAAATTATGTCCAAAGAGTTATTAAACTACCTATACCACTTGACCCAGAAATATCACTGCTAGGTCTATTTCCAAAGTTGATTGGGGGGGAAATTAAAGAACCTAAAATGTTTATAGCAGCTCTCTGTGGTGGCAAAGAACTGGAAACTGAAGTGATACCTATAAAGTGGGAAATGGCTAAACAAGCTATAGTATATAACTGTGATAGAATACTACAGTGCTAAGAGAAATGATGAGCTCAGGGATTTAAAAAAAATATGGATAGACTCAAACAAAATAACAAAGAGGGAAATTAACAAGAACATTGTATACAGCAACAGCAATATTGTTTTAATAATAACTGAGTGAATAAATCATTCTGGCTATTATAAAAACCCAAATTAACTACAAAGAATATTTGAAGAAAGATACTATCTGCATCTAGAGAAAACATGGATAAAAAAGAAGCATTATAGAATGATTTTACATACACACACACACACATTTGTGTCTAATGGTAGCCATCTCTAGGGCAGGAGAAGGGAGAAGGAAAAAAAAAGATAACTATTATATATTTACAAGAAATAGTAAGTTGCACATAATAGATTAGCAGTTTCATGTTCCATCATCTTTTTTATTATACTATGTTACAGAAATGTTTGTTTTATTCCATAAATTAAAAATAAAATACAATCTTTAACAAGATTCAATGTAAGTATCATCTTCTCCAGTGGACTTTTCCTGGTTCCCCAACTGATAGCACTTTCCTCCTTAAGTTATTTTATATGTTTACTTTCTATATATCTTATAAGTTTGTGTGTTTGTGTGTGTGTGTGTGTGTGTGTGTGTGTGTGTGTATTGTCTTCCCCATTATAAATCTAAGCTCTTCAAGGGGCTTTCTTCACTTTTTCTTTTTATTCCAAGTTTAATATAGTATCTGGGACATGATAAGGCTTAATAAATTCTTGTTGAATGAGTAAAAGAATATAAATAATATTTGGATGCTTGAGGTTACATCTCAGGAATCTCAGGTCTGAAAGGTACCTTTGAGGATACTCAGTTCAAACTTTAATCACATGAATCCCTTCTACAAAATCCCCAGTAAGCTGCCATTCATCTTATCAAGAGAAGTTGAATTGTTCTATTTGTAAAAGTATTGAACACTAAAGGATGGTAAGACCATTCAGAAAAAAACAAAAGGATTTTTCAGCTCACATCTAAGCTATGGTCAAGAAGCAATGGCAAGATTTGCTTAGCTGAAATCCAAATTCCACCCTCTGATCTTTGCCTGGACCAGACGTAGATGAAATTTCAGCTGCAGTTTCTGTGTCTGGATCCCTAAATCATCCAAAGCCCTGTTCTGACCTTCCTCCAACTCCCAAAAATCCTTTGGTTCCACAAGTGGAAGTTCTAAATATGACTGACAAAGAACCCAATCCCTGCTTCCTTTTCCCTAGTGAACAGCTTTTGGACAACTGTTGTGACCAAAAACATTCAGGAATTGGCGATGATCTTCCCTACTTGTTGAATCCTCATGACTATCCCAACCCTTAGGTCAGGATCACCACAGGCTTTCCAGCTTGCCAGGCCTACTTACCAGGGCCTCTGCTCTGTCCACAGGCACTGTTTTCAGAACATCCATGCTATAATGTGAAAGTGAAAGCACCTTTACCACAACCTGAAAACAGGGTACTAGCCTAGGGCAACAAAAGAAGTGGGGTGATGCAGTAGAATAAGTATTGGCTTTGGAGGCAGAGGGCCTGGGCTCAAATCCCACCTCTCATATTTATTACCTTCAGCACCCTGGACAACTTACTTAACTATAATGGACACTAGTTTCATGTATAAATTGAGGGGATTGGTATCCCTCAAGCTCTTGAACCTTAGTAAAGTGAGAGAGGCCCAGACAGGTTGTCACCAGTCAGTCTGGTCCTATTTGATTCCTGACCCAACCCCACACCCCAATTCCTGAATCTTGCCTGGGGTTTGACTCCAGATGCCTCCCCATTTCTGGTATGTGGCCCTACCCTGAATTGGTAGCAAAAGCTTGCTTATTTATTTATTACTTGACTATAAGGACACAATCATCTCATCTAATCAGAATTTATGAGAGCCAACACATCTGTCTGCTTATAAATTAGATAAAATTCAGTTGTACTTAGAAGAATGCATATTTCTTTATATCCAAGTAGCTGATATAAAATAAGTTTATTTTTTTCCTGAAAGTAAGCCAGAGAAAGCCTGAATCAATAAAACAGGCATTAGTAGCCTTAAAAATGTGGAAGTAATTAAACTATATTTATTCAATTCATTTTAGATATTTTTTCCATTTTAAAAACTGAAAACTTAGCGAGCATCAACTAAAATGAGCACTTTCAGTATATACAATAAAACAGAAAAGGTTACACATCAAACTGCAAATTCACTTTTCAAATCTCATTCATTTGATTTAACAAAGAGGAATTTTTATTAAGTACCTATTCCTTACAAAGAACACAATATTCTGAACTAGGTCATATATAAAGATAAAATAAGACAGCATCTGTCCCCAAGGTCAACAAATATTTACCAAGGCTTAAGTCCACCTGTTATAGTTAAAAAACAAACAAAAAAAACCTCCCAGCATGACTAAGACTTGAGACATAGTTCTCATAAGATACCAGCTCAAGTCCATCATAGCCTTCTGACCTGGAATAAGTGATGGGATTTCTAAGGAGGTTCCTTTGAGAAATCATAGAAATTAAGAGGTACAAGGGACCTCAGCAAGCACCTAGTTTCTGCCTGAGACAGCTAGGGGACTCAATGGATAGATTCAGGAAATGAAGTCAGGAAGACCCATAGTTCAAATTCAAACTCAGACATTTCCTAGCTGGATGAATCGGGAAGTCATTTAACCTCTGACTGCCTCAGTTCTCTCATCCAGGAATAAAAAAAAATATATACACACATACATACACACACCCACACATTATATTTAAAACACAGTAATAACATATTTCCCAGGGTTGTTGTGAGCATAAAATCAGATATTTGTAATCCCCACTGTAAAATATCAGATGAGTAATCGGTCATCTTGCTTTTCTTTGAAGATTTTCAAGTAAGAGAAACCCACTTCCTACAAAAGTATTCTTTTTAACTTTTAGTCATCTCTTAATTGTTAAGAAGGTATTCCTGACATTTGATCTAAATTAGCTTCTTTGCAATTCCCACCCATTGCTCCCACTGTTCTGCCTTTTGGGACCAAACAGAGCAAGTTTTAGCCCTTCCCCATATGATAACCTCTCCAATACTTGAGCACAACTATCATCTTCTTCCTTTTCTTATCCCCCACATTTTCTTCTCGAGGCTAAACAGCCCCAGTTGGTTCATCATGTCCTCATATGGCACAGACTCAAGGCCTTTCACCATCCTGGCTGCTTTCCTCTGAATTCTCTCAAGCTTATCATTGTCCTTCTAAAACTGTGAGCCAGCCCAATTATGCCTTATGTCTTGTCTGGCTACAAAATGGCTGTTGTGAGCATGAAAGATAAGGTATATGAAAACACACTGGATGAACTGTACAATGCTTTCAACAGTGTGAGGGATTACATTCATTCAGTATTTCACTAATTCTGTCCCTGATTTCTAATGCACACAAAAGCCAAATGGTGTTGGAGTAATCTTGGCATCTTTCCTGTTACATTCCCTGGCCTGGCAAGGCTTCTCAGAAAAACAAAACAAAATAAAAACCCTTCTCCCAAAACAGATTATATTGCAGTTAAGTCAGCTATAAGCCAGCTAACCAACTCTCTACTCTGAGCTAACTTTCCTGGAGAGAGCTATTACCATTCCCTTATAACTCCTTTAGACCAGGATCTTAGTCTACCAACCACACACCATCACCAAAAACACCACAAGTCAATAACTGTCCTCCAAAAGAACTCATTTTTCTGATTCCTAAAAGACTTCTTTGGATCTATGTAAAAAACATCCTGAAATATCAACATGGTGGAGCTATAATTGGTACAGAGAGAAATTCATTCTAATTACAGTTAAAGATATATTAACAGCCTGCTGTGAACAAGGCACATTGTATTAATAGGCAAGGATACAATGAATTAAAAAAAAAAAAAAAAAAAAAAAGACAACTTTCCGGCTTTTAAGGAGTGTACAAACTACTTGGAAAGAAATACAGATGCACAAAATATAAAGGGGCATAGAGAAGAAGAGGGGAAAAAAGGGTCAAGATAGCGCTCTAGGAAAATTGGAGGTGAGAAAGGGGATGAAAGTTGGGGTGAAATAAGGGTAAGGAAAACTTTCAGCTGGAATGAGAGTTGGGGTAAAATGGGAGCAAGGAAAACTTCATGGAAAAGGTAGTAATTGAGCTAAGCTCAGAGGAATTGTGACAGGTGGAAATGAGGAAGAATCCAATAGTTTCCAGGGGTCCTCAAACTATGGCTCAAGGGCCAGATGCGGCAGCTGAGGACGATTATCCCCCTCACCCAGGGCTATGAAGTTTCTTTATTTAAAGGCCCACAAAACAGTTTTTGTTTTTACTATAGTTCATCTCTCCAACAGTCTGAGGGACAGTGAACTGGCCCCCTATTTAAAAAGTTTGAGGACCCCTGGGCCTAACTAGAAAATGGAATATGTAAAGGGGAATAATGACTCCATCTTGAGGTCATGTTTTATAAATACTTTGTCTTATTCCCTAGTTCAGGTTGTCCCTTTGAAGCATCAGAATTTAGTTTTATGATTAGGTCCACCCAGAAGAATACATACTCTCAACTCCCACATAAGCATTCTGGCAAACAAGATACCAAACAAAAACCAGCAAATGTCAGTTACTTTTCGGTAGTGTCTCCCCCACAAAAGGAGGCCCTCACTTGGGCTAGCCAGAGCAACAAATAATTCACTCCCACAATGAGCCCCACCCACCTCACCCCAGGAACCTAAACAGTCCTCAAGACTTACAGTATTTCTATCAGTACAGAGGAATCTCCCAAAGAAAGGAGAAGCACTTGGTGGTGGAGAGAGGAAGATGTCCCTAAAAAGGTTCATGTCTTTTCTCTCAAACCAGCACAATCCGCATAACTCCCAGTGCTAATAAAGTGCCAGGTCCAAGTTTGGTGCTCCTTGATTATCAGTTAGGTCTGGCACCAGGACTACTCCATTCAGTCCAGAAGAGTTCAGCAGCTCCTTTTTTGAGTCAGAGGCTTATTCCTCTAATTCTTCTCCTTGATCTCAGAGTTCCTTTCCTGCTCTGCTTCTGAGGTTCCCAGGGGACCTTCTGGGATGCAAGACTCCTTTCTCACCTATCATTGCACAGGGCTCCACTCTTCTCCATTTCCCTCTAGTCAATACTCTGTGTTACTTTTTTTCCCCCTGAGACAATTGGGGTTAAGTGACTTGCCTAGGGTCACACAGCTAGGAAGTGTTAAGCGTCTGAGACCAGATTTGAGCTCAGGTCCTCCTGACTTCAGGGCTGGTGTTCTATGCACTGCACTACTCAGCTACCCCCTTTTTAGCTTATTCTAAATGTATTTGGGGTTCAAGTGTTAACTTTATCATCAATAAGATATTGATGCCAATATGTATTCTAAAATTTAATCAATAATATGGGATTAAGACAGGAGCAGCAAATTAACTTTTCAAGGGAATTTCATACCTTATTAAAATGATATTTTTAAAACCAAAAAAAAATCATTATCGGTTGGTTAAAATTTTTTTTGGGGGGGAGGGATCAGGAGTAGAATTTATTAAAAAAAAAAAAAAAAAGAGTAGGGCTAGTAATCATGGATCTCAGACAAAGTCAAAGTAAAAGATTCAATTAAAAGAAAAATCTACATGTGTCAGCTATATTGTTTTAGATGCATGTCTCTCTACAAATGTGTAAATGTATGTGTGTGTGTGTATATATATATATAAATACACACAAAATGTTTACATATAGGTATGTGTGTGAATATAGATATATAGGTATGTGGGTATATATGTGCGTGTGAGTATATATGTATATATAAAATACATATGTGTATGTGCATATATATATATATATATATATATATATATGCACATCTGTGTTTATAAGGCTGCTTGGGGGAGGGGAGAATAAAAGGAGGGAACAAAGAACAAAGTGAAAAGTGCATAGCAGAGAACAAAAGAATAACTTATAAGGAAGCAAAGAAAAGATGGACAGGAATGAATATAATATCTTCTATTATTATACATGCTTACTTGAAACGGAAGTTCATTGTTACATATTTTGAACCCTCCCTGATGTTTTGCTGACACATGATAATGTTTTGTTTTTCTTTCTTTTTTTTTTTTTTCCTATTTTGTATTTAGGGTTTTTTTTATTTTTTTCCTTTTTTATTGCTTTTTTTCTGATTAAAACTACATTTTTTTTTAAATGCACATTTCTTTATGAGCCATGTTGGTGGTTAATTTTTTAAAACTATATGGAGTAGAGAGTATATAGAGAATTTGGAGGTACCTATATATGAAACCATTATATATGAAATAAAATCAAAAAGGTAGATTAGAGCCAGATTGTAGAGGACTTTAAAAGACTAGAAGTGTTTTCTCCAAGCATGAAATAGAAACCCAATGAAAATGTATGAAAAATTGTTATTAATTGGTTTCTGTTCTGTCTTTAACACTATTTGGGTTTTTTTGGACAAAGATACTAGAGTAGTTTGACATTTCCTTCTCCAGCTCATTTCACAGATAAAGAATTGAGGCAAATAGGGTTAAGTGACTTTCCCAGAGTCACACAGCTAAACTGAGGCTAAATTTGAATTCAGGTGCCCCCTGACTCCAGGGCCAAAGTTCTATTCATTGGGAGCACGATTAATCCAGAGCATCAGGATAATTACTAGCAATTCAAAGCAGGTGATATAAATGTTATTATTATCATCCCTATTTTAGAGATGAAAAAAGTGAGACTGAGGAAGGTTAAGTTAGTGAAAGCTTGAGGTCAAATTCAGACTCAGGTCTTCCTGACTCCAAGCCCATCATTTTAACCATTGACTATGTATTACAAAGCATATTAGTGGATTCCATAAAAAATAGAACTAGCAAGAACTAGTTAGGGAGCTCTATCAAACTAAAATTAATAGAATTCAGCTCAAGAAATTTTTAAGACAAAATATTGTCCTGAATATATATTGGCTAATGAGAAAATAATTGGAACATATAATTAAAAAAATAAAAACCCAGAATATCAAAGTAATAAGTTTCCAAATAATTAAAGATGAGTTGCTGGGTTGTTTTTTTTTAAACCAGAGTTGGGATTTCATCAGAGTGGACAACAATGAAGAGAAAACCATCCAGCAAAGCAGATCAGCACTTTTTCTATTATTGTTTTAGAGAATTACCTTAGGCACTCAGAGGTTAAACGACTTGCCCAACATCATGTTGTCTGTGTATATAGGCGAGATTTGAATCCAGGTCTTCTTGACTCACTGGCCAATTCTTCACTTTTGCAGAGCTTTAGAAGAAAAGTAAAATTTTTTAAAAAATGAAAACAAACCAAATTTATAAATGTAAAATAAAACAGGAGAAATTACCACAAATAGAATAAAAGGATGGAGAAATGAAATGTATAGAATTATGTCAATAAAAGTAAAAACTCTAATGAAATGAATTTATAGGAATGTAAAGTGCCAAAATAATGATCTGATCTTAGGAGAAATTTGGGAAACCATAAAAGAACTTCTAGAATAAAAATTTAAAAACCTCACTCTCCAAATGGCTTCACAAGAGAATGGAGAAAATCTAGGTTAAAAAAAAAAAAAAAAGATCGAGACACCTGTACTATTAAAAATAAGTACTTAACAGATTGTTGAATTGAATACAACTACCTAAATAAGGTCATGAAAAATTGGATATGATTAAACAACAACAAAAATACATGTAGCAATATGTTTTTTGAATTTCATTATGACCACTTTGTGGTTATACCAGAAATACAAGGATTCCTAATTTAATATTAGGAAAATAATTAGCATAACTCATTATTTATAAAAAGATCAGATTATATATCACCAGAGTTAGAAAAAAATCTTGCAAAAAATACAGCATTTAATCAATTATGTTAAAAATTCTAAAAGGCATAGAAATGGAGAAATCTTTACTTAATACAATAAAAATGTTTATCCACATCTAACCAAAAAAGCATTTATTTAGAATTTATCTGTATGGCACTGTGCCCAAGAGATTGTATACAAATTTGTTATTTAATCTAGACTGGGCCCTCCTACAACCTTTCTCAAGGATTTGTTAGTTAATGTTTAACAAGATCTAACATAAAAAGACACATTTTGAAGCTTAATCTGCTTTGTTAACATTTTCACCATTTTAAAAAATCTATACAATCCTCAAAACAAAATCAAGCCCAGAAGTGATGTTTACTTATTTCTGAGGTATAAATGCTCACACTCTGAAAATTTAACAATAGAATCTCAGGAAAACCATAATGAAAGACATCAGATCTCATAGCAATGCAATGAGCAAAGTTTTTCAGTCATTTCAGTTATGTATTACTCTTTGTGATCAGTTATAATGGAATGGTTAATTTGTGGTAGGCTAATGGAATTAAATAAAATAATGGAATTAAAGGAACAAGTGTGAGAAAAATGGGAAGATCTTTATAAAGCAATGCAAAATGAAAATAAGCCAAACCAGAAGGATCAAATACAGATTAACCAGGACCATAAAAAAAAAATCAAAAACAGGAATAAATGGACAAACCAAGAATCCTAAAGGATATCTAAAGTTACATTCATTGTATTTAAATGTATTTATTTAAATATAAATTTTGCAAAAATTATACTTGTACAATTTATTATTTATAATAAATCATTATTTCTCAAAAAGAAAAAAAGTGAGAACAACCCAATGGTTAGCAGATGATAGCCACAAGGATGACATAAGCAAGTTTCCTGAATCTTGGAGAAAAGAATTTCACAAGAGGCTGAGAAGAGGACAACATTCAATAAATTAAAATAAAGGTCAATAACAACTCACCATAGGTAAGGCATTATGTTAGGTTCTTAAAACACAACTAAAATTTGAAAAATAGCTCCAAGTTTACACAGAAAGATAGGAATGTAAGAGGTTGGAGGGAGGAATTGGAAATGGGGGATATAAAAGTAAACAATTTGAGGAAAGAGAGAACACAAGCATTTGGAAAAGATTTTTATTGGAAGTGATACTGGAGCTGAATCTTGAAGAAAGCTTATGATTCCAAGAGGGAAAAGGAAGAAGGAAATATATTATGGCCATGGGGGGAAGGGAGGATCACCTGTGCAAAAGTAAAGAGGTGGAAGATGGAATGACAACTTTCATGAATAACAAGTAAGCCAGTTTGATGGAATGAAATGATAGTTTGGGGGTTTCAATGGGACTGAAATGATATGGAAACCACAGCTGGGAGCCAGAACTATGTCCCTTTTCATTCTTCCTGGCTTCTTGCTGGAGCAAGAGAAGTGGTTTCCTTAGACTAATTTGCATAAAGCAGAGCCAGAATATTGTTTGACACAATGCTCTTTTGCTTTTCTTTTACACAGAACTGCCCCCTAATAAATCTGTACCATCAAATGGCAATCTTATTTCTTCAGCATAAAGCCTGGAGCTTTCTATGAAACGCCACAAATTATTCCAGACCATCTACCTAGCCTGAACATTCCCTTCTGTCCAGCTTCAATCTCAGCCAATTGGTTGGCTTTTTGAACCCAGTTAAATCCCTGACCATAATCCAACATAATTCTTTATTTTTCCTGAATTTTATCAATTTTTGCCTTCTAGACTATACCTGCCTTTACCCCCTCAGGCTTAGATGAGGATCCAAAACACAGACATAGCTCAGGCAGAATGTCTTTTTCAGAGTTTTGCAGCCCTCGAATCTTGTCTTCTCCAGGTTAGAATTCTTCACTTCAAAAGGACATTAGAGATAGATTAACTACCCAATTTTGTGGCATTAAAAACATTGAAATCGCTTGCCTAAGGATATGCAACTAATGGGAAAATCTGGTGGGTCAGATCTCAAAATTTTTTACATATGATTTTTCTATGTAATTTCCCAGCCCTTACCCTTTCTAGTTTCATATACCCCAAAATCAGTCAATATAGTATATGTATTATAATATAAAAAAGCATCAGGTTTTTGCCTTCCTACGTGGCCTTGTGAAAAGAGAGTAATGGAAGCAAGAAGCAATTCTTTTAGGGGTTTGGCTAAGAAATAGAGATAATATACCTCAATAATTAAAATAAGGAGTTCTTAATCTTTTTTGTCTTAGGAACCTTTTTGGCAATCTCTTGAAACTTATAGTCCCCATCTTAATATATATAAAATACATAAGATTGCAAAGGAATTATATTGAAATATTTATATAAATTTTATTATATAACATATAATTATTAAAAGAAGAAAAAGTTCACAGGTGCCAGATTTAGGGGGACCAGAATCTAGCAAGGATTTTTTTTTTTAAGGATGAGGAAGACTCAAAAATATTTCTAGCTAATAGGGAAGGAACTTATAGATAAAAGAGTTTGAATATGGGAGGAGAGGATGACTGAGTACATTGTAGTCTATTGGAGAAGAAAGGAAGAGAAAGGATTAAGGACATATATGAAGAGGCCTTTAAATATTTTATCATCATCATTATTATTTTCAAGATTAAGTCACAATTGTTCAACATATTTCAATTTACAAAGCACTTTCCTTATTGAAAACCTGTGTATCCACCTCCATTTTGCAGATCATTGAATTCAAGCTTGCCCACAGTCACAGAGTCAATAAATGTTAAAAAAAAAATTTTTTTTGTAAGTTAATTGTCAGAGCCAGGACTTAACACTAAGATCTTCTGAGTCTGAATCCAGTGTTCACTATTTTTTTTCCCCACTATTTCTGATTGCCTATAATGATTTTGAAATATAGTGGAATTTTAGAGGTAATATACAAAAAGGTCTCCTTTACAGCTTTTTAAAACCTTTAAAATAGTTGGAGATAGGGAACACATTGGCATAAAATATGTAAGGGATTCAGAGGAAGATGAGGGAAAAGATTATAATCAGATTTTGTATAAAACTATTTTATTATGTTGCTCATAAAGAAAATAAAAAATGCTAACAGAAATTTGCTATTAGGTCAATAACCTTAAAAGTTTATGACATTGTTGCAAAACCCAACAAAGAAAAATCTGAGTTGTAATAAAGCCCATATTCATATATGTAAAGCAGTATTTTTGTAAATCTGAGTGATAAAAAAAATTTGTTGTCCCAAGATGAAGTAGAAAGATAATTACTGAAAATGAATTGTATAACTCACAAGGACAAAAGTCTATAAATGAAACATAGGAAAGGATTGCTCAAGATGGTTAGGCCTAGATGGTTTCTAATCTGCATCTTGGAGGCTTAATATTTAAGGGTTTATTGTACTGAATATGATCTTTATAACAATGGACTCATTTCCCTCCCCATCATAAGAAACGCCTCTTCAATTGTGTAGGGAAAGATAACAGAATTTGATTAAGTAAGGGATACTTGTATTTGTGCTATGGGTAATAATATGTTAAATAAAATGTTAAATTTTTTTCTCACCTATCATCTCATTGGATCCTTAGAACAATCCAGTGGGATAGACAATATGTGTTACCTCCAGTTTAAAAATGGGGAGACCAAGGCTCAGAAATGTCACATGACTTGCCAAATCTCACGGGATAGGTTGGCAAAATTAGGACTTGCGCTCTTGTTTCCTGGGGCTCCCTGTTAAAATGCTATTTATATCACCTAAAATCAGAGATGTGCCCCATTTCTTCCAGCCCACAGACCCAGATTTGCTCAGCTGCCAATTTAAAACTGGGCTAACAGTACCCCACCTGCTTTTTTAAAGGAACGAATGCAATTCCATGAAAAGTCACAGGGCAAATTCAGAATTGAACCGTGACTTTGGGCATGGAGAGTGGCTTTTTTTTCCTAAATGCTCCCTGGAAAGTTCCAGCGTTCATCCCCAGCCTGCCACTAAATCAATACTCCCCAATCGCCTTGTCAAGCCCTTTTATTCCTGACAAGCCGCATCTTTTCTTGCTCCCGGCCTGAGTGACGTAGTTCGGCAGGGTGGTCCGGCCTCCCCCTCCCACTAATTCTTGTAGCGACAAAGATCATCCAGCTGTCTCCTCTTAACCGGGCAACCTGTTTGAGGGGATTTCTAACCACTGCTGGCATTTAGCACTTGTCTTCAACTTACCTCCCGATCCACAGGGAACAGGACTCGCTCGGTTCGGGCTGCTCAAGGTAGTCCCTGTCTGAAAAATAAAATAATAAGCAACCGGTTCTTTCTCCATTGCCAGCCCACGGAGCAGCCAGAACCAAGCGAACGGGCGGGACCGGACCTGCCTTCACCGTAACGTGCATGCGCAGGAACAGCCTCAGTTCCTTTTGTTGATTGTCATTCAGATTGCTTTTTTCCCCCTGGGTTGAAAGACTGAGTCCTATAGAGTCAATCCAATGGCTGACAAAGCAGCCAATTTGGGGCAATTAGCCAGCGGAGGATCCCAGCTGACTCGAGTTATTTTGCCTCTCCTTTATCTCGCCACAACCTTTCATTAAGCTTCATCCCTGGGGCGGGGGTTCTAGGAGAGAAAAATCTGCAAAAACCCTGAATTTCTTGATGCTAACGTTTCTATTTAGAATTATGCTTATCCTGCTATAATCTACAAAAGCCCGTAGCTATCATTTGGTCATTTTGCAGATGGGGAAACTGAGACCCAAAGCAGGAAAATGACGTCTGAAATCGCAGAGCAAGTTAGTTTAGGCAGATCTGGGATAAACATCCGAGTCTCTTGACTTCCAGGAAAGGGGTTTTAAGGTTAATTGATAGCTATTAATCGCTAACATTTATCCAACGACTTAACCATCCATCAGGCACTGTGCTAAGCGTTTTTATGTACCTACATGTTTTGCTTCTCAGTTAATTCTCCTACAAAATGGAGAATAATTTTTATCTAGTATTTTATTTTTAGTTTATTCTCCTTCAAAATGGAGAATAATGATCTTTATCTACTAAACATGTTCTTTATATATAGATATAGATTATATGTAGAAACTCGAGAGGAGAAGGGAAAGAGATGGAGAGAAGCGGATAGCCAATGTTATCAAGATGATAACTCACATTTTTGTGACATCTTGATAACTCACATTTTTGTAATGCTATATAAGGTATACAAAGCATTTTCCTTATGGCAACCTCAGGACATAGGTAATACACATTATTTTTTTTGTTGTTGTTCTATAAATATAATTTCATTAGTGGGGGGAAACTCCTTAAAGAGGATATTTTTCTCGCCCAATTCAGATTAGCAACTATTCTGCTATTTAAAGTGAATAAAGAGGGAATAAGAAGGATCAAGGAAGAGATGAATTGATGATGGATGGAATTAAAGAAGGGAGAAAAAGAAAGAGAAGACAGAGCATTTAACTACTATGATTGAATTAGAGCCACCAATTTTAGAGAAACTGAAACTAGAGATACTGAAGGCTAGAACCCAGAGGTTATGAAGATCTTTTGTCCACTGGAAATTTATGCAGAACAGAGAAGCTGAGGTAAAATGTTATAATTTTTAAAAAGAGAGAGAGAGAGAAAAGGTATTCTTCAAATCATAGACCAATAAGCTTGACTTTTTTCCCCTAGAAAAATTCTACAAAGTATTATTAAAGGAATAGTTTGAGTGTTTACAAATGGAAGGAAGATCCGTAAGAGCTAATGTAGATTTATCAGGAATAGGTTATTCCCAACTAACCTCATGTTGGGTTGTTTTTTTGGTTTTGTTGTTGTTGTTGTTTGTTTTTGACATGGTAACTCTATATAGATAAATCAGGAGAATATCATAGACCTATCATATCAAGATTTCAGTAAGACATTTGACAAAATCATTCATGAACAAGACTGAAAAGCTTGGAGTAGTTGGTAGTGTAGTTAGGCAAATTAGAAACTGATTGAATTTACTAGACCTAAAGGAAAGTGATAAATGAATCAATGTGACCATGATCTAGGCATATTTAGAGTACTCAAGGGATCCTCTATCTTGATCCTGTCTTGTTAGACAATTTTATTCCATAGCTGGAAGAAAAGCATGAATGAATCTTTATCAAACTTGTGGTTGAGACGGCTAAAAGAGTTAAAACATTGGATAACAGAATCATGATCCAAAAAAAGTCTTGATTAGAGATTAAGCCTCATCTAATCAAAGATTTAATTTAATTGAGTTAATAGATTTAGATAGAATTTAGATAGAATGATATTCTACACTTAGGGTTTGTTTTTATCCTCTTTACAAATACAAATTTGATATATTTGGCTAGGCAAAAATTTGAGTGAAAAAGATCTAAGAGTTTTCATAGAGGGGCAACCAAAAATAGGTAACATCAGCTAATGCTGTCTTGATATCTTACATTTTTGTAATGTTATAAGGGTTATAAAGCATTTTCCTTATTACAATCCCATTATGTACACATTGGTTTATTTTTTTAGTCTAAACTTATGTTTCATTGGTGAGGGAAATTGATAAAGAGGATATTTTCTTAGCCAGTTGAGATTAGCAAATATTCAGCTATTTATTTTCTTTCAGAATTGCCTAGGCCATATTGAAAAGTAAATGACTACTTAGGCTCCTATAGCCAATGTATGTCAGCTGAAATTTGAACTCATTTCCTGACTACTGATTCTCTATGCCAAACTGCTTTTCAGTATAGGGATTCTTATCTTTGTATTAAAGCTAAGGAAATTAAAATTATCAGCAGTTAAATGACTTACTCATGGTCACTATAGCCTGTAAATAACTGAGGGAGAATTTGTACCCTGGTCTACTGATTTGAGGTTCTTTTTGTTACACTACGTGGTCTCTTATATGCTAAGAGCACATTAATTAGGTCATAATATCTAGGATGAAGGTGAATAGACTGCCTTGGAATAAGCTAGGTCTCAAACCTGGAGAATCTGTCTAAAACTCTCCTCACTGGTGAATGAGGATCACTCATCAGTGCATATCTTCATAGAGGCAGCATTAATGAGAGCTTAAGAGAAATCTTCTAATTTGTGGGAGAATTCCAGTTAGACATTACAAACTTTGGAAAGCACACATGTAAGGAAACCTTAGAGATTTTAGAAAACTTCCTCTTGAGTAAGATATAGGTTTCTCTTTCTTGGTTGAGCAGAAATATATTACTCTGAATAGGGGAACTCATTGCCTCTATGTACTGTTTAGTGTATTGTAATCTGTATAATTTTTCTTTTTTCTGTTTGCTATCTTTTTGAACAAATGAGTTTACACACCCTTCAATATTTGTGATGGTCTTTTGTATTACTAGTGTAATTCATTTCAAAGCCCTTTAGGATGGGAATCTCTGCTTAGTGTTGGAAATAAATACCCCATTCTGCATGAGAAGCAGCATAGAGTTGGTTTATTTTAATTGTTTTATTAAAGCTTTTTATTTTCAAAACATGTGCATAGATAATTTTCAACATTCACTCTTGCAAGGCCTTGTGTTCCAGTTTTTTCTTCCCTTCTCCCCTCCCTTTCCCTCCCCTAGATAATTCAATATATGTTAAACATACAATTTTATATATATATTTCCACAATTATGCTGCACAAGAAAATCAGGTCAAAAAGGAAAAAATTGAGAAAGAAAACAAAAGTCAAGCAAACAACAATAAAAAAGCAAAAATACTATATTTAAAAATACTATATTGTGATCCATAATCAGACCCCATCCTGTTGAGGATTCTTGAAGGGCAGTATTTTTCAGGACTTCTCAAGATTTAAGTCTCCTCTGAGCTTCAAATTGCTTTGGAAGCTTTTGGGTTCCAGCTTTGAGAGAGGTCAGAAAAGGCCAACTCTAATTATTGTTGCTGAAGAAAAAGACCCTAGGAAGATTTGAATGGAACTGGCAGTCTTCATCATGACTTTGCTTCAGCTTGCTGTTCTAGAAACTGTACTGAGTTTTCCCTTAGGTGAAATTAAAGACTTTCTGTGGTTGAGGAGTGTTATCTAATGGGAGAGTTCTGCCACTGGAAGAGAGTTGCTCCCTTCAGTATTGTGATACATATTTTTTTTTAATCATTCCTTCTCTGATTTCTGTTTTGCTAGGATTTGGATACATGGGTTTCTTTGCTATTTGCTATAATGTGTTAATTCTGGAACTGGTATTCCATGGGTCAAGTGTTGGATATAGAACTTGGGGTCCTTTCCCCCTTCAGTAATGACAGAGTGATCAGAAGCTAAATTGAATTTGATCATATTCCCTAGATTAATAATATTTAAGGGAAAGCTAGATATAATCCTTGCCTGGTATCCTTTCTCTCTGAAAACTGAGTGACTTTAGCCCCAACTTCCTGTTTTTCCTCTTAGAAGGAATGAAAATCTTCCTTAGAGAAGAGTAGGGGAAAAAAAGGGTAGAGACGTCTAATCTTCTCTTTGACTCACACCCATGGGTCTATCTATACTTGGAGTTTCCTTACACTAATAATAGTGCAAAGGAATTAAGCCTTTGTCTATAAGATTGGGGTACCCCTTCCTCATTAAGGGATAGCAACCAAAATGACTTGAACCTAAGAAAAATCATTCCCTAGATTAGCAACATTTAGAGGGGTAGATAAACAAAGCTATAATTCTAGAGCTATTCCTCTATCAGAAGAAAACTGAGCAACCTCATGGCCCTTTCTCCAGCTCTCCTTCAGGCAGCAATCAGTGTGTCTTGAACAGGCAATAGGGATAGGGATAGGCAAGCTGTCAGAAATAATTATTTATGACTTCCAAAGAGCCATATTTAGATAACTTAGGTGAACATATACATAACCTACTTTGGAAATACACAACCATACGTTACATAAACCTCATCTGAGTCTTGGTGTTTAGTTTGAACATATATTGGGCATAACATTGATGAACTGGAGGACATTCTTTTGACAGTTATCCAAGTTGGTTCAAAAGCATAGGTATTAATTATTAAAGATAATGATAGTGACAAGTATTTTGGTTTTGAGTCTGCGTCTCCCTATTTTGTCTAGTCTAGAAATGCAAGAACCACTCACAGACCAAATGATGCTACTAATGGGCAGGAGAGCTTTGACTCACAGTTTTTTTTCAACCTGTGCTGATTTATCCCTCCTTAGGTAGCCAGGTGACATGCCCCTCCCACTCTTGAGAGGTGGTGGAGTTAATAAGGACAGCACAAAGGCTTAGTTCATTTTGTTTTAGAACTTGTGAGCTGGGGTAGTCCACCAGTGTTAACTTCCCTAGTGGCAGGGATTATTACTCTTAGGTACAGGCGTTGTTCTGAGGCTCAAATGAGATCATGA
The DNA here is from genome assembly GCF_902635505.1 of Sarcophilus harrisii. Lineage (NCBI taxonomy): Eukaryota > Metazoa > Chordata > Mammalia > Dasyuromorphia > Dasyuridae > Sarcophilus > Sarcophilus harrisii. The sequence continues at coordinate 381,464,639 of NC_045427.1, read as the reverse complement.
ATGTAAAGCACTCTGCAAACCCTAAAGCTCTGTATAAATACCAGTTGTCATTATCATCATAATTATTATTATCATCCTCATGATCATCATTAACCTACAATAACCAGGCCTTCGGTTTAATGACACTTCCAATCTCTGAGCTTTATTCTACTGTAGTCCTGGTGAGTTCAATGTTTACTGGGCAATTCAGGAGTATACTGGTAAATGTTTAATTCCTAAATTGAGGGAGGGGATAAAGGGGAGAGTATGTACTCATACTTTTAATTTTAATATGTGCTTTCTTAAATCTAGATAATAAAAATAGTCAAACCTTGATTTGTAATGATTAGGATTTCTAAGTGTAAATGCTTACATTGAATATTGAACAATCAACTTCCCAAGCCAGATAGAGCAGGCTCCAGCACATCATCACTGACTTTCAAAGTGAGTTTCTTAGGAGCATTGGAGTTAATCCTGCTTGCCTCCAGAGGATAGAAGTAAAACTTAAGTGGAAGTTTCAGAGAGGTAAGTTTCAGCTGGATATAATAAAAACATAATATTTAATTTGTGCAAAAGTGAAATATTCTGTGGCAGAGACAACAGAGGGAGTCTTTTAAAGAAGAGGTTAAATAACCTCATATCTACAATCATAGATTCAGAAGGGGAACCCTAGAGGTCACCTAATCCAACTCCCTCATTTAAAAATTTTATTTTTATTAATAGCTTTTGCTTTTGTACTATGTGAGTGCTAGCTTTCTGTTGCTTATTTTCAATCTATGTTATATGTATATCTTGTTTGGACATAGTTGTTTACACATTGCTTGTCACTAGACTATTATCTCCTTGAGAGCAAGGATTATCTTTTACCTTTCTTTGAATCTGAAGTGCTTTGTATAGAACCTGGCACAAAATAGATACTTAATAAATTCTTTTGACTAAATGACCTTCATTTCTTAAATATATATCCCTGTTCGCTCTCTTAACCAGTGACGGATCCTCTAGAGCTTTCTTTTAAAAGAAAGATAAAAAGGCAGTTCAGCCTTTCATGTCTGACAATATATACAACCTTGTATATCTATCTTCCCCACCTCTGCAGAGAAGAGAGGGAAGTATAGTTTCTAAACTCTTCTCCAAGTTCAAACTTGGTCATTCTTATTTTAGAGCATTCAATTTCACACCAGCCCTAAAATCAGGAGGACCTGAGTTCAAATGTGATCTCAGACACTTAACACTTCCTGTGTGACCCTGGGCAAGTCACTTAACCCTAATTGCCTCAGCAAAAAAAAAAAAAAAAACTCAACACCAAAAAAACACCATTCAATTTCATTTTTTTTTCTTTGCTTTATGTTGTTCCAAATTAACTCCCTTTTATACATGAGGAAACTGAGCACAGAGAAAGCACATGATTTACCACAGATTACCATTCATATATGAATGAGCATGGTCTATTCTAGAAGGGCTCTGAGACCTTCTGACTAAGAATCTTGGGGGATTAGAGACACTGGGAGGGAAAGAGGGAAGGAGCAAGGAAGATCTCCAAAGTTCAATTTCCAAATATACAATCAGAGATTATAATTCTACTGCCACCTGAACCCTAAAGGTTTTGTGAGGGTCAGAAGAGAAATGGCAAATATTGTGAGATGACCAGCTGTGAATGGCTTTGCTATTCTCAATAATACCATAATCCAAGACTATTCTGCAGGATTTATGATGAAAAATACTATCTGTACCCAGAGAAAGAATTGATTTTATATGAAAACAGATTGAAGCATACTTTTAAATTTTAATTTAAATTTTTTATTTACAAAACATATGCATGGGTAATTTTTTCAACACTGATCTTTGCAAAACCTTCTGTTCCAATTTTCCCCTTCTTTCCCCCCATCCCCTCCCCTAAATGGCAGGTAGTCCAATACATGTTAAATATGTTAAAGTATATATTAAATTCAATATATGTATACATATTTATACAGTTATCTTGCAGCACAAGAAAAATTGGATCTAGAAAGAAAAAAAAAACCTGAGAAGGAAAACAAAAATGCAAGCAAATAATAACAGAAAGAATGGAAATGCTATGTTGTGGTCCACACCCATTTCCCATAGTTCTCTCTCTGGGTGTAGCTGATTCTCTTTATTACTGAACAATTGGAACTCATTTGAATCATCTCATTGTTGAAGAGAGCCATGTCCATCAGAATTGATCATCATATAGTCTTGTTGTTGCCTTGTATAATGATCTCCTGGTCTGCTCATTTCACTCAGCATCAATTCAGGTAGGTCTCTCCAAGCCTCTCTGAAATCATCCTGCTGGTTCTTTCTTACAGAACAATAATATTCCATAATATTCATATACCATAATTTATTCAGCCATTCTCCAATTGATGGGCATTCACTGAGTTTCCAGTTTCTTGCCACTACAAAGAGGGCTGCCACAAACATTTTTGTACATATGGGTTCCTTTTCCTCCTTTAAGATCTCTTTGGGATATAAGCCCAGTAGTAACACTGCTGGATCAAAGGGTATACACAATTTGATAACTTTTTGAGCATAGTTCCAAACTGCTCTCCAAAATGGTTGGATTCGTTCACAACTCCACCAACTATCTATCAGTGTCCGAGTTTTCCCACATTTCTTCCAACATTTGTCATTATCTTTTCCTGTCATCTTAGCCAATCTGAGAGGTGCTTAGTGGTATCTCAGAGTTGTCTTAATTTGCATTTCTCTGATCAATAATGATTTGGAGCACTTTTTCATATGACTAGAAATAGTTTCAATTTCTTCATTTGAAAATTATCTGTTCATATCCTTTGACCATTTATCAATTGGAGAATGGCTTGATTTCTTATAAATTAGAGTTAATTCTCTATATATTTTGGAAATGAGGCCTTTATCAGAACCTTTGAATGTAAAAATGTTTTCCCAGTTTATTGCTTCTCTTCTAATCTTTTCTGCATTAGTTTTGTTTGTACAAAAACTTTTTAACTTAATATAATCAAATTTTTCTATTTTGTGATCAATAATGATCTCTAGTTCTTCTCTGGTCACAAATTCCTTCCTTCTCCACAGGTCTGAGAGGTAAACTATCCTATGTTCTTCTAATTTATTTATAATCTCATTCTTTATGTCTAAATCATGAACCTATTTTGACCTTATCTTGTTATACAGTGTTAAATGTGAGTCAATACCTAGTTTCTGCCATATTAGTTTCCAATTTTCCCAGCAGTTATTGTCAAATAATGAATTCTTATCCCAAAAGTTGGGGTCTCTGGGTTTGTCAAACACTAGATTGTTATAGTTATTGACTATTTTGTCCTGTGAACCTAACCTGTTCCACTGATCAACTAGTCTGTTTCTTAGCCAGTACCAAATGGTTTTGATGACCGCTGCTTTATAATATAGTTTTAGATCTGGTACAGCTAGGTCACTTTCATTTGTTTTTTTTTTTTTTCATTAGTTCCCTTGAAATTCTTGACTTTTTGTTCTTCTAAATTAATTTTGTTATTTTTTTCTAGGTCAGTAAAATAGTTTCGTGGGAGTTTGATTGGCATAGCACTAAATAAATAGATTAGTTTAGATAATATTGTCATCTTTATTATATTCCCTCGACCTATCCAAGAGCACTTAGATTTCCTCTTTTCTTTTTCTAATCAAATTTACCAAAAGGTTTTTTTGTTTTTCATAAAACCAACTCTTAGTTTTATTTATTAATTCGAGTTTTTTTTTACTTTCAATTTTATCACTCTCTCCTTTTATTTTTAGAATTTCAAGTTTAGTATTTGATTGTGTTTTTTTAATTTGCTCTTTTTCTTGTTTTTTTTTTAGTTGCAAGCCCAATTCATTGATCTTCTCTTTCTCTATTTTATGCAAGTAAACTTCTAGAGATATAAAATTTCCCCTTGTTACTGCTTTTGCTGCATCCCACAAATTTTGGTATATTTGTCTCATTATTGTCATTCTCTTGGATGAAATTATGAATTGTGTCTATGATTTGCTGTTTCACCTATTCATTCTTTAGGATGAGATTATTTAGTTTCCAACTACTTTTTGCTCTATTTTCCCCTGGCTTTTTATTGAATGTAGTTTTTATTGCATTGTAATCTGAAAAGAATGCATTTACTATTTCTGCCTTTCTGCATTTGATTTTGAGTTCTTTATGTCCTAATATATGGTCAATTTTTGTATAGGTTCCATGAACTGCCAAGAAGAAAGTATAATCCTTTCTGTCTCTATTCACTTTTCTCCAAAGATCTATCATACCTAATTTGTATAGTATGTTATTTACCTCTTTAACTTCTTTCTTATTTATTTTGTGGTTTGATTTATCTAGTTCTGAGAGTGCAAGATTGAGATCTTCGACTATTATAGTTTTGCTGTCTACTTCTTCTTGTAGCTCTCTTAACTTCTTTAGGAATTTAGTTGCTTATAGCAACCTAGTCTTTGACAAATCCAAAGACCCCAGCTTTTGGGATAAGAACTTACTGTTTGACAAAAATTGCTGGGAAAATTGGAAACTGATATGGCAGAAACTAGGCATTGATCCACACTTAACACTGTACACCAAGATAAGGTCAAAATGGGTTCATGACCTAGGCATAAAGAATGAAATTATTAATAAATTAGAGGAACACAGGATAGTTTACCCCTCAGACCTGTGGAAGGGGAAGGACTTTATGACCAAAGAAGAACTAGAGATCATTACTGATCACAAAATAGAAAATTTCGACTATACCAAACTAAAAAGTTTTTGTACAAACAAAACTAATGCAGACAAGATTAGAAGGGAAGCAATAAACTGGGAAAATATTTTTACAGTCAAAGGTTCTGATAAAGGCCTCATTTCCAAAATATATAGAGAATTAACTCTAATTTATAAAAAATCAAGCCATTCTCCAATTGAAAAATGGTCAAAGGATATGAACAGACAATTCTCAGATGAAGAAATTGAAACTATTTCTAGTCATATGAAAAGATGCTCCAAGTCATTATTAATCAGAGAAATGCAAATTAAGACAACTCTAAGATACCACTACACACCTGTCAGATTGGCTAAGATGACAGGAAAAAATAATGATGATTGTTGGAGGGGATGCGGGAAAACTGGGACATTGATGCATTGTTGGTGGAGTTGTGAACGAATCCAACCATTTTGGAGAGTAGTTTGGAACTATGCTCAAAAAGTTATCAAACTGTGCATACCCTTTGATCCAGCAGTGTTACTACTGGGATTATATCCCAAAGAGATTATAAAGAAGGGAAAGGGACCTGTATGTGCACGAATGTTTGTGGCAGCCCTTTTTGTAGTGGCTAGAAACTGGAAACTGAATGGATGTCCATCAGTTGGAGAATGGCTGAATAAATTGTGGTATATGAAAATTATGGAATATTACTGTTCTGTAAGAAATGACCAACAGGATGATTTCAGAAAGGCCTGGAGAGACTTACACGAACTGATGCTGAGTGAAATGAGCAGGACCAGGAGATCATTATATACTTCAACAACAATACTATATGATGACCAGTTCTGATGGACCTGGCCATCCTCAGCAACGAGATCAACCAAATCATTTCTAATGGAGCAGTAATGAACTGAACTAGCTATACCCAGAAAAAGAACTCTGGGAGATGACTAAAAACCATTACATTGAATTCCCAATCCCTATATTTATGCACACCTGCATTTTTGATTTCCTTCACAAGCTAATTGTACAATATTTCAGAGTCTGATTCTTTTTGTACAGCAAAATAACGTTTTGGTCATGTATACTTATTGTGTATCTAATTTATATTTTAATATATTTAACATCTACTGGTCATCCTGCCATCTGGGGGAGGGGGTGGAGGGGTAAGAGGTGAAAAATTGGAACAAGAGGTTTGGCAATTGTTAATGCTGTAAAGTTATCCATGCATATAACCTGTAAATAAAAGGCTATTTAAAAAAAAAAAAGGAATTTAGTTGCTATACCACTTGGTACATATGTTTAGTATTGATATTGCTTCATTATCTATGCTACCTTTTAGCAAGATATAGTTTCCTTCCTTATCTCTTTTAATTAGATCAATTTTTGCTTTTGCTTGACCTGAGATCAGGATGGCTACCCCTGCCTTTTTTCCTTCACCTGAAGCATAATAGATTCTTCTCTAGCCTTTTATCTTTACTCTGTATGTATCGCTCTCCTTTAAATGTGTTTCCTGTAAACAAGGAATTATAGGATTTATTGGCTTTGAATTATTATATTATATTTTGGCTTTGAATCCAGTCTACTATCTGCCTCTACTTCATGGGAGAGTTCACCCTATTCAGCATACTCTTTTTAAAAACTATTTTTCTTAAGAGTTTTTTTTGGGGGAGTGGGGAGACATCTATGTTTTCTTTTGCAATGTGACCTTTATGGTAATGTTTTTCATAATGTCACATGTGCCTTCTTAATGGGCAGGGGGTGGGGAGAGAAGAAGGGAAAGAATCCAGAACTCAACAAAAACAAATGTAAAAAATGATTTTACATGTATCTGGGGAAAAATAAAATATTAAATTAAAAAAAGAAGAGAAATAAAATATTCATTAATTCTCTTATAGGAAATACAGCAGTGGGGGAAAGAGTCCCCCAGTTCCCTAGGATTGATTTATTTCTATGTATTGCATTATAACCTTGATAAATACATTTTGGGTCTCTTAATACCTCTCTAGACATGGGCCCAAACTTACTTCAAGCAGTTGAAGTTTGAAGAGGACCATACAAAGATGAGAACCTACCTGTATTATTGAATAATAACTCAATTTATAACACAAGGACACGCTAACAGGTGTATTTGATGATATTTTTGTTTCAAAATGAGTCTAAAGCCTTGTGCTATTTTAATATTCTATTATCTTGAATTAAATTTCTAATGCTCACCCTGGAAATGGTGCTTTCTCCCACTTGTTTTTGCTGCAGATATTTTAACATGCAGCAGTTTGGTTTGACAACCATAGAACAAACATTCTTTTCTTGACCTTCTGAAGGGCACTTGTTTGGAAGTAGAATGTCAGAGCTGAAAAGGCGCTTAGAAATCATTCCCATCCCCCTCGTTTTACAGAGACAACTAAAGCTTAAGGGGGAGCTATAATTGGACCAAAATGGCATAGCAAGTTAACAGTGAAGCTAAACTAGAACCTATTTCTCCTGTGGAGAACTCCTTGGACTGAGCTCCAAGGATTTTTCCACTACATTGTATTTCCTCTTATCACTAAAGTTTCTAAGAATCTCATTCAGTCTTTGGGTTAAGCCAGATCCTTCCTAAGAGCAGGGCTGACCAGCTCCTCCTCTAGGAACCTGGCTTTAGTTTGAGTGAGGAGGGAACAGAGACACAGGCAGGTGTCCCTATAACTATTTTGGAGCTTTTGATGCTGCAGAAGTTGAGGATACAGATATATATCCCTCACTTTATCTAATAATCACACACTCATTGGATTTACAGATGGAAGGGATCTCAATGATCATCTAGTTTAAGCACACTTTAAAAATTTGTTCCTGAAAAATGGATTGAAGGTGAATTATTATAAATCTAATCCTATTTTCTCATTGATTCACACTATCATTTTAGAGATGCTAATTTATTTGGTGACATTGAATAATTTCTCTATGTGGCCATGAACACACTAAGGCATTTAGGTATTTTCCAATGCTAAAAATTACCACCCCCACTCTCATCATAAATTCTTTTCTTTTTATATTTTATTTTAGTGCTAGAGAGGAGAATGACACACGGATATAAGAACTCTAGTTGACTATCTATTTATAGAACCTTTTATCTTCCCTTTGTTTAAGTAAAGAATTTCCTTAGCCTAAGAAAGCATTTATAAAGACTCAGACATCAACATACTATTTATAAATTCCTGCCAAATGAAAACTGCTAAAAAGAATAACCTAAATTTTCACTGAGAATTTATAGTTATGATTACTAAGATTAAAACAAAAATATATAAATCCAACTTGTTTTATTATTTCAATCATAATAGTTGGGACTTTACCTATGTTCTGTAAGCTATGCTATTTTTAAAGTCAGAGTTTCAATGACTTGGGGGGGGGAAATGAATAATATGAATTTTCTTTCTGTCAGGACACAACTCAGATGTTTTCATACTTGCATTTTGTTTTGCTGACTACTAGCAAATCAGTTTTAAAAAGCCTCTGGCATTATTTTAAAGTAGCTGTAAGAAGGGAGTGGTGGGTTAATGAATATATTATTAAAAAAGGATATGAAACATGCTTAGTTTAGTTGCTTGTCATTATTGAATCATAGTGCTTGCCAAGAATAAATTCCATATTGAAGATTCGGAACCTTTTTATAGTTTGGGTCAGGGAAAATAGAATCATGGAATCTTAGAAATAGAAGGAACTTATAATCATAGATCACAGAAATTATTATTATTTTTTTCCTCCAATTACCAAGTATTTATTTTCTCTCTTTGATTCTCCCCAACCCTACCCATTGAAAAAAAGAAAAATGTAATAAACAAATAAATTCCTACATTAGCCACTTCCAAATATATATATATATATACATATATATGTGTATATATATATATATATACCTTCCACAAACTGAGCCAATAAGTTTTCTATCATAAAATGAAAAACATTTTGTCAGAAGTTCTGTGGAATCAGTATTGATTATTGCTTTAATCAGAGTTCCCAAGTCTTTCAAAATTGTTTTTTTTGTTTTGTTTTGCGGGGAAAAGGACACACATATACAAAAATATTTATGGCAACTTGTTTATTTGTAGTGGCAAAGAACTGGAAATTGAGGAGATGTCAATCAACTGGGGAATGGCTGGACAAATTGTGGTAGTGAATGTAATGGAATATTACTGTTCTATGAGAAATGAGGAGCAGACATTTCAGAAAAATCTTGGACTTACATGAACTGATGCTTAAATGAAGTAAGCAAAATAAGGAACAATGTATAAAGTAACAGCAACATTGTGTGATGATCAACTACTATAGACTTACCTTTTCTCAGCAATACAATGATCCTATTGAAGAAAAATACTATCCACATTCAGAGAAAGAAATATGGAGTCTGAATATAGATTGAAGTATATACTATTTTCACTTCATTTTGTTTTTTTCTTTCTTACGGCTTTCCCTTTTTGTTCTGATTCTTTTTTATAATGTTTAATATGATAGTACATGTATGACCTATCAGACTGTTTCATGTCTTGGGGAGAGAGCAGTGAAAGGAAGGAAGGAGAAAATTTTGGAAAATCTTTCAAAAATGAATGTTGAAAATAATCTTTAAATGTAATTGGAAAAATACTATTAAGTACAAAAAAAGACATTTTAAGCTCAAGAACTGTGTCCTTTTTATCTTTATCATTTCATAGAACAATAATCAATAAATACTAGTTATTATCTTTGTATAAATTGTTCTCCTGGCTCTATTTATTTTACTCTGTAACAGTTTATACTTCCCAGGATTCTTTGAAATAATTTCTTTCATCATTTCTTCAGTGTAATAATTTTGATTACATTCATATATCATAATTTGTTCAACTATTTCTTAGGTGATGAGCACCCCCTTAATTTCCAGATTTTTTTTCATTTCTTTACTTATTTTTTTTTTTAATTCTCCATTTAGGATTGAGAAATTTGCTTTGCCTCCAGGGATTCTCTTTGGTATTGTCTTCCTTCTTGTTTCCTTTTTCCACATGTCCACTTGTTTTCCTGTAGAATTTAGCATATTTCTATACCTAACTTTGAGGTGTTCTTTCTCAGGAAAAAAAAAAAAAAAGTTTCACTTGTAGTATAATACTCAGATTTTTCAGCACAAATATTTTGCTTCTCAGGATGTCATATAATTACTTCCCCTTAGAAGTGGTTCTTGTGTGATTCTGATTATGACTTTTCAGTATTTTAAACTGTTTGGGGCTTCTTCAGTATTTTTTCTTTGACATGGAAGTTCTAGATTTTGGCTATGGCATTTCTGGAACTTACCTTTTGGGGGTTCATTATAGTAGGTTGCATATGTATTCTTTCTTTCTTCATTTTGCCCTCTGGTGCTAATAGATCTGAGCAGTTTTCACTTATGATTTCCTGGAATATAGTGTCTAAAATTTTTCTCATGGCTTTTAGGAAGTTTAATGATTCTTAAACTATATCTCTTTGATTTGTTTTTTAGGTCAGTTGTTTTTTGATTTTGTTATAATATTTCATTCTGTATTATGGAATCATTTGATTTTTGATTAATCTGTCATAATTTTCAGAGAGGCCATTACTTAGGTAAGGTTTGCCATTTTCTATCCTAAATTATATTTGAATCTATTATAATTCTTTGGACATCTCTGTATTTCTATCCTAAGCTATATTTGGATCAATTATAATTCTTGGGACATTTGTGTATTCTTTTGTTTACTCATCTCTCCTGCCTTAGTTACTGAATTGGGACTTTGTGCAAGTGCTTTGCTCGACTCTCTGGTATGTTTTTGGATGTAATAGTATGCCTTGCTTGGTCTCAAACTAGGTCACCCCTGCTGTCAGGATTAGGCCTCCTTGAATCTTTGGATTTGAAAGCCTTGGATCTTTAAGGCCCTTTATATAAGGTTATGCTAAATACCATGTCCCTATCCCAGAAGGTAGAGTCTTTTGTTTTATCAAACACTGTATTATATTCTATAGATTCTGAATTACTAATGTTCTACTAATTGACTTTCCTATATATTTGTTAACCAGTAACAAATAGTTTTAATGATTAAAGCTTTGTAATAGAGTTTAAAATCCAATGCTATTAGGACTTCATTTTTACTTTTCTCATGGTTTCTCTTAAGGTTATCGACTTTTTGCTCTTCCATATAAATCTGGCTATTTTTTTTAGTTCTACAGAGTTATCCTTTGGTAGCTTGATTGTACTGCCACTGATATCCCTATAATTTAAATATTTATCACAGTTATTTGTCTACAGTTTTTCTTTTTTATTTTTTTTTTTTCTCTATCAACTACATTTGCTAGAATTCATATGTATATTCATTTGGTCCTGAGAGTTTTCTTTAAAAGTTCACTTATAAGTTGTTTCATTTCTTTTCTGAGATTATCAGGCTGGTTTAACCGAAATGGAGAGTTTTTGAAGGACAGTAATATGAAATGAGACTGAAAATGTAGGTGGAAGTCAGATGATAAATGTTGGGATTTTGTCTTTTGTCTTAGAGACAGTAGGAATTGTTAAGGATGTTTAATTTCAGCTTAAGGGGGTTTGACTTGGGCATACTTGTATTTTGACAATATCAAACAGGCACCTATATGGAGAATGATTTGGAAAGAGTAGAGACTGGATGCTAGGATTCCAATTAGGAGGGATATTGCAATAGTAAAGGCTGAGAAGGCTTGAACTAGTCTTTCATTGAGTGGAGACTAATGTGAGGGATAGAGGTAGAATATACAGGTCTTGGTAAATAGAGGTTTAAGGAAAAGGAAAAGTCAAGGATAACTCCAAGGTAGTAAACTAGGTCATGAAAAGCCTCCCAGAATTATTGAATAAAATTTTTCCAGCACCTCAGCAAAGAGTTCTTGATATGCGGGCAACCACCAGCAGCACCACTTCACAATTACGGTGAAGATACAACAATCTTTTTGGCTAAAAAGTAATCTAGTTTAGATCAGAAAATTTAGGAAGTGGTCTGGAAAGTTGCCTGAGACCTTCTCAAGTATATTGATTACTTTGATGAAAAGTGATCCATTTGTATCTATCTGCTCTTGAAGCATTTGTTTTCTTCTCAGAGGGAAGTGGGAGTAGCCTAGCTCATAGCATTTTCACTGAGTTTTCTGGAATTCTCTTGTGAGCTGGGTCAGTTGCTTTTGGCAAGCAACACTCTGAGTTTGCTGAGTGGCCAGCTACTGCTGCAGAGTAAGCACTATTTCCATCAGAGGCCCCCTTCCTGTAGGGACAAACAGAGTGGGCTAAGGGGGATGCCAATGGGAACTCAGCCTATAGGACCTTAGGTCAGATATGACTGGCCTACAAACTCTCTGACTGATGAGGTGGTGAAAAGAAGCAGATGGTAAATGTTGCTGATTGTGGTCAGGTGTCAGTGATATACAAATCAGAGACCAGGACAATTATGTGTATAGTGGAAAAAAGCACTGGACTTGAGGGCAAAAAACTTGGCTAAAGTTTTGGTTCAATATGTTTGCTGTAGCCAGGTTACTTTTCTTCCTTGAGTTTCACTTCATTTATTAAATGATTGAACTAGATGATCTCCAAGTCCCTAAAAATAAGCCTGATGGTACTCGATTCCATGACAAATTGGTTGGGTTCTGTCCCAGGAAGACAGAAGAAGGTGGGCATTTTCAAGGACTCAAGGACAAATAATTTTTCAAATGAAAGTGGAGATGTAGGCAGTTTCCAGGAAGTGGATTAATTGGGTATTAGAATAAGGTGGAGGAGGGTGACAGAATCACAACTGTCAGAACTGTCAATTTGAGTGACGTGCCTTCAGTTTCACAGCAGTCTCTATTTTTACCAGGGCATATGGTCATAATCTCTCCTCCTTCTTGCTTAATGTTTATAGCTATACTAGGAACCAGCTCCGATACACTGTACTGCCCTGGCTTTCCTCCTCTCTGGCTCGCTTGTAAGCTCCTTCTCTTCCATTTTTATTTCTTATTCTTCTCCTGGTATACACACTCAAGTAATTTTCTCAGTTGCATATGATCTCAGTTTCTCTACTGAAGATTCCAATTCATGAGCCATATATTCAACAGATTCTCTTTTTTTTTTTTTTTTTTTTTTTTAAATTCAATGGATTCTTAGCAATGAGTATTGCTATGCAAAAAGTACTTTAGGGGATACAAAGACGTCTGAGACAAAAAAATCACAGCCCTTGAGAAACTTCCAATGGAATAGGAGCTATAATAAATGTAGAGGAATAACTATGATCAGAAGCAATTTGTAATAATATATTAGGATAATTAGTGATACAAGGCAGATTAGCTTCCTAATAAAGTACTACATTTAGTAAGTTCTATAGAAGCATAGAGGAAAATATGTAAGAGTTTTTTTAACCTATCTCTTCCTGCCTCTCCCCCAAATCAATCAAAAACTATAAAGCAGTATGGGGACATAGATCTGGGAAATACTGCACTCCTTTATTTACATAGCTATGGGCTTTCAAACTTAACATATATTTAGCAAAATAACACAAAAATTTAATTTGCATTGAAGCTTTCCTAATATGACTACAATCTATTATATCTGTATCAGAATTGTGAGTATAGGCCTAAAATTGAGTTGGAAGATGATAGGAAATAGCTATCAGACACTTGGTAGGGGGTTGTAATACTTTTAATCTAAAAGTTGTTCCTTGACAACAATAAACACTGATGTTTATATGCTGGACACTATGCTAAGTGCTAATAATCACTATTATGAGTGATATAAAGGCAAAAAACAGCCTGTAATTTTAAAGGAGCTCACAGTTGAATGGCTGAGACAACATGCAAACAAACAGCTATATACAAACAGGATATACACAGGATAAATTGGAAATAATTTAAGAGGAAAAACACTAAGATTAAAGAGATCAGAAAAGGCTTCTTATAGAAAATGGGATTTTTTATCAGAGATATGAGGGAAGCCAGAGCAGTTAGGCATCAGAGATGAGGAAGGACAGAATCCCAGGATTATCTTGGTTCATAGGAACCAGTGTCACGGAATTTAAGGGTATGTGGAAGGGTAAATTATAAGAAGATTAAGTTGGTAGGAAAGGGCTAGGTTATAGAAGGTTTTAAAAGTCAAACAAAGAATTTTAAGTTTGCTCCTAGAGGGAATAGGGAGTCACTGGGATTTACTGCTGAGGAGGTAGGGGTGCAGAGGGTGACTTGGCCAGACTTCTGCTTTGGGAAGATCAGTTTGACAGTCAAATGGAGCATTTAGCTGAATGGGGAAGAGACTTGAGGCAAGGAGATCAAGCAGCAAACTATTATAACAGTACAAAGTGAGGTGATAGGGTTCTACACCAAGGTGGTAGCAATGTTACAGAATAGAGCAGAATATATATGAGAGAGACATCGAAGTATAAATGACAAGAATTGGTAAATTTTTTTTAAAATCATTTTGAACTTAAATATTAAAAAAGACCAAAAAAAAAAAAAAAAAAAAGGCCATTTCCATGTACACAATAAAATATAAAAAGAAGATTCAGTATAAAATCATGAATTTCTATTTATACCATTTACTTTTTGAAAAACTATCATAAATATATATAATTTTCAAAGCTGCCTTGCTTTTCTGTTTCCTTCTAAGTTTTCTTTTGTTCTCTAATATGCATTCCCCTACTCTCCCCCTCCCCCAGCTCTCCCTCCTCACCTTATCCTAGAGAAAACTACCATTAGCTGCAACTATAGATATATATAAAACCATACTATTCATATTTCTATCTAATAGTTCTTTCTCTGGATACAGATAGCATATTCCTTCATAGATTCTTTGTAGCTGATCTGAGTGTTTATAATACTCAAAATGATTTAGCTGTTCAAAGCTGTTTTTAGAACATTATTACGGTGTATAACATTTTCATAGTTCTGCTCATTTTACTTTTCATTATTTCATTAAAGTCTATGTTTTTCTAAAATCAACCAGATAATCATTTCATATAGCATAATAATATTCTATCAATCACATACCAGAACTTGTTTAGCCATTCCCTAATTGATAGGTATCCCTTCAATTTCCTGTTCTTTGCCATTATAAAAAGAGCTGAAATAAATATTTTAGAACATATAAATTCTTTTCCCTACACTTCTAATCTCCTTGGGAAACAGAACTAATAGTGGTATTGTTAGGTCAGAGGGTATAAACCGTTTTCTAACTCTTTGGATATAATTCCACATCTCTTTCCAAAATGATTGGATCAGTCCATAGTTCCACTAACAGTGACTTAGTGTCCTGACAACTGTTTCAACATAGGAGGGTGAGGAGGAGTTAAGGATGACATCAGTTTCAAGCCTTGGTGGATAGTTAGGAAGTTAGGAAGGGGGAAGGGTTGAAGGAAACAAGTTCAGTTTGGACGTGATGAACTTAAGTTATCTAAGGCACATTCAGTTCAAAATGTCTAAAAGTCTTTTGGAGATGTTAGACTGGGCCCCTGGAGCACCTCCTTCCTTCTGGTTGGAAAGGGTAGAAGATGAGGATTGGAAAACTCCTTCCATATCCATCAGTATTTAAGAAACTCTCATCTCCTTAGATCATTTTCCTGCCTCTTCTTGGTAATGCCTCAACCTTTTTCATCTTTTTTTCCCCCCTCCCCCCCCCTTTTTTTAATCAAAGCTTTTTATTTTCAAAACATATGCATGGATAATTTTTCAACACTGACCCTTGCAAAATCTTGTTCCAATTTCTCTCCCTTTCCCCACGCCCTCCCCTAATTGGCAAGTAATCCAACCTTTTTCATCTTTTTTTCCCCTCCCCCTCCCTTTTTTTTAATCAAAGCTTTTTATTTTCAAAACATATGCATGGATAATTTTTCAACACTGACCCTTGCAAAACCTTGTTCCAATTTCTCTCCCTTTCCCCACGCCCTCCCCTAGATGGCAAGTAATCCAATGTACATTAAACATGTCAAAAATATATGTTAAATCCAATATATGCATACATATTTATACAATTATCTTGCTGCATAAGAAAAATCAGATCAAAAAGGAAAAAATGAGAAAATTAAATGCAAGTAAACAACAAAAAGAGTGAAAATGCTGTGTTATGAACCACACTCAGTTCCCACAGTCCTCTCTCTGAGTTTAAATGGGCCTCTTCATCACAAGATCATTGGAACTGGTATCTATCATCTCATTGTTGAAAAGAGCCATGTCCATCAGAATTGATCATCATACAATCTTGTTTTTGCCATGTACAATAATCTCCTGGTTCTACTCACTTCACTTAGCATCAGTTCATGTAAGTCTCTCCAGGCCTCTCTGAAATTATCATGCTGATTGTTTTTTATAAAACAATAATATTCCATAACATTTCTTTACCATAAATTGTTCAGCCATTTTCCAATTGATGGGCATCCACTCAGTTTCCAGTTTCTTGCCACTATAAAAAGGGCTGCCACAGACATTTTTGCACATGTGGGTCCCTTCCCCCCTTAAAATCTCTTTGGGATATAAGGCCAGTAGAAAACACTACTGGATCAAAAGGTGTGCACAATGTAATAGCCTTTTGGACATAGTTCCAAATTGCTTTCCAGAATGGTGGGAGCAGTTCATAATTCCACCAATAGTGTATTAGTGTCCCAATTTTCCCACTTCCCTTTCAACATTTATCATCTTTTCCTGTCATTTTAGCCAATCTGAGAGGTGTGGAGTAATACTTCAGAGGTGCTTTAATTTGCATTTCTCTGATCAATAGTGATTTAGATTATCCTCTCATATTTTTCATCTTATTTTTATGTAGATTATGAGCTGCTTAAGGCCAAAGACTATTTTATAACTTCCTTTGTATCCTAATGTCTGGCACATATCATCTCATTTGATTCTTATCACCCCTTGGAAGATAGATGGCCTTATTATTCCTATTTTACAGTTGAGGAAAGTGGGGAAGTGATAAATGATTTGCTCAGGGTCCCACAACTAGTTAAGAATATGAGGCTGGATTTGAATTCAGGTTTTCCTGACTCCTGACCCAGAGCTCTATCTATTGTGCCACCTAACTGCCTGGCCTGTAGAGGATTACAAATGGGGAAACTACACACTACAAGCATATATTATTGAAGAGATGTGTACCTGGAGTATTACTGTGGGTCACTAATATAGGAAGAGGGAAAATGCTTAAATTATATGATATACTGATATCTATGGAATGCTGAGAAATATAAAAAAAGGACTCCTGGCACACAATCTGTTTAGTTGTTCATTCATCTTCCAGTCATATCCAACTCTGTGACTTGCCCAAGAACACACAGCTACACAGAGTCCTGAGACTAAATTAGAATTTGGGTCTTTCTCACTCCAGACTAGCCTCTCTATGCAAGGCAGTATAGTATATGCAAAGGTACAAAAGTGAAAAAGGGCAGAATGATCTGGGAATGAGGATTAGTCTGGCTGAAATGTAGAATATATGAAAGAGTAATAGTAATAGTATTCAAGAGTAAGTTTTTGAGATAGAATAGCATGGATCAGACTGGGACATTAAGGCCACCTTGGCTGTGATGGAATGAATTCAGGAGAGAGCCAGAATTTCAACCTGATACCAAGTCCAGCTGTTTTCCAGTATAACTATTATTTTTACAAAATTTTTGTTTGCCAAGCACTTTTCACATATTATCTCATTTAATCTGTTGCTTTTTTAGGGATTATTTTGATATGAAGAAAGAAGCAGAAGAAAGTATAAAAGAGAGAAAATATAGAGAGGATAAGCTTTTGGTTGGGACATGATTTTTAGGGGAAGGTAGGTTAGGTGGATGGATATCAAAGTAGATAGTTCAGTAAAATTGGAGATGCTGAACTGGAGTACAAGCGAGATCTTGATAGGACATGAAATTGGACACATCTGTGCAGTAGGAAAAAATGGGATTTAGATGAAGTTTATATCCTCAATCTGTAAATTATGGGTTGCTATGCTTAAGCCACAATCTTTCAGCCTTCTTTCTAAAGTAAACAATAAATAGAACTTGTACTATCTATATTATGAGATTAGGAAAGCTCTTCATTGACTGTTATGCCATTACATAAAGGTATAAGCTATCAAGATGCCAGTTAAGGTCATGAGAATGGGTCTACTTTGGAGAAAATATAAAGAGAGAAGAGTAAGAAAGACATTATAGCATCTTACAATGTTGAAGTCAGCAAGAACTAGGTTCAAATCTGTCTCTGGCATTGACAAGGTGTGTCGATTCTGGGTAAATGATGTAAACCTCCTCTCTCCCTCCCCTCTCCACCCCCAACTTCAGTTACTTCCCAGTTGTTGGAATCCTTACAAAGTGTTAAGTCATTAGAGTTGATAAAGAGAATAATTATCTAATTTAGCATGGTTCAGTATGATTGATCTGATCCTATGAGGAGATGTTATGGGCCAGAACTTGAAACGAGGTACTAAGTAGACCTGATAGAAACAATGCTTGTTTTCACACTGTTAGAGAGCTCATATAAGCAAGAAGCTCTTAGGGCCAGAGAGCACTCTGGGAGGAAGCCCACAAGCCCACTCTCGGAGGTGGAGTCAGACTCATTCCAACTTTCACCGTGGTGGCTGGCCTCCTGCACTTTCCCCACTGAGACCAAGACTGCTCTGAAAGGCTCTCCAGAAAGCTGCCCAGCCCCAGGCAAGGAGACAAAGAGATTCATTCCATTTTCCACCTTTGTGCTGGCTGGAGGCTGAAGGGAGCAGAGGCAAAGGACTAGCGGCAAGAGCTCTTGGAACCAAGGAGAGAGAAGGCCTTCAGAAAACTAGCCGAGCCCCAAGTGAAGGAGATAAGATTTTGGAAGAGACAATAAAAGACTGTACTAAATTTATTCCCTGGCTGCATTTGGGGTGATTATTGATCTGAATTGATACTAGGGCTACCTCCCCAAGAAACCTGCTCCCAGAGAGAACTATTATATTTTAAAGAAGAAAACACCACACCCAGTAAAGAGGAAGTTGGATTATATTGCTTTGAAAGTCCTTTCTGCATCCAATCCAATTGTGATCCTGTGAGTAGAGCCTTAGAGAGTACTCTGTTAGGGTTTGGAAGAGCCATTGATGAGAGAAGCAGGACCTTTCAATGTTCAAGAAATTAGAGACTTTTAAGATGAAAGTGAAGAATATAGCTTTGGGAAATTGTATTTCCTAAGGAAGGGATCATTATCAATAGGTTGGCATCAAATTTCCATTCTATTCTATAAACTGTAATATCTTGCATTTATGTAACATTTTATAGTTTACTCAACAAAGCACATTTTTCATAATAGCCTTATTGGAGGTAGTCATACTACTTATTTTAAAGATGAAAAACCTGAAGTTAATTTTTTCATTTTGTTGTTGGAGATTTGAACGGAGTTTTTTTTTTTTTTAATCCCTTCTTGGTTAAGTACCATAGAGCTGAGTTGGTATTTTACTAGATTATTAAATACAAAAAATATCTTTGAAGTATAACAGGTATCAAAATGTTTATTGGCTTTTTATCCTTATGTCTTTGATTATATTGCTTCAGACCTACTTTGGAGGAAATGTGAAAATACACTTAGAAATGACTAAATTCAAATCCTAGTTCTGTCATTCTTCAGATCCTCTCATAGCTAATATTTCATAGCACTTTGCTGTGTAAAGCACTTTATATGTATTAACTTCTGTGAGGTAGATGCTATTATCCCTTTTTATAAATTAGGAAACAGGTCACTAAGCTAACTCAGTGTGTGAGCCAGTATTAAACTTGGGTTTCCTTAAGTTCAAAGGTCAGACAGTTCCAATGATCTTATGATGTAGAGAGCCATCTACACTCAAGAGAAAGGATTGTAAGAACTGTGTGAATTACACCATAGCATTTTCACTTTTAATGTTTGCTTGCATTTTGTTTTCTCATTTTTTCCCTTTCTGATATGATTTTTTTTGTGCAGCACGATAATTGTATAAATATGTATACATAATTGGTTTAACATATTTGTTAACATATTTAACATACATTGGATTACTTGCCATTTGGAGGAGGGTGTTGGGGAGAAAGGAGGGGACATTTGGAACACAAGATTTTGCAAGGGTCAAAGTTGAAAAATTATCCATTCGTGTTTTGAAAATAAAAAGCTTTAATAAAAAAAAAAAAATTTCAAAGGCCAGAACTCTGCCACTGAACCACTGTATGAGCTGAGGAAAAGTCTGTGACACTTGTTTCTTCAGTTGTAAAAAGGGACTATCTACCTCACGTTTGTAGTGGGGAAATTGCTTTGTAAAATCCAGAGTCATGTAAACGTGAGTTTTATATAAAGTCATGCTTCTTTTCAGTTCTCTGAATTTTCGGTCAGGCTTCAAAATCATCTTTTGCTACCTTCCATCACTTGACCTATCACTTATGCTTTGTATCCTTAAGTGGTACAGCGTCCATAGCGGAATCATTTATTTTCTGAAGTGTTTAAATTTCAAAAATTTTAAATTTCTTTTGCTATTATGGGCAAGTAGAAAGATTTTTATCTTTATCTTACTCTCATAAACAAGAATTCCGTCAGGCTGTAACTTGACTAGATGAGGCCACAAACACTGCAGAAAAGTCATTTTGCATAGCAAATACAGCATTGACGTGGGAACAATGAACACGGCTAGGTTGTGAAGCCCAGAGCCAGGCAATGATCAAAGGGATAACCTTTGTAGAGCGCTTACAAAGCACTGTGCAAGGCGAGGCACCGTCAGCGTTGTTAGGCGGGAGGCAAAACCTGGGGAGGAACAAAGGAGGATAAAAAAGCTCAGCGAGAGGCTCAGGCCGGGGTTTGTGACCCTCGAGGTGGTTCCCTGGGAAGATCCACCTTGTCCAAGTTTCATCAGGGAGCTTCTTTTCCAAACGAGAGTGAGATCCGCGAAGAGGCCGCGCGGCTCCAAGCAGCCGTCACCGACTCGCTGCTCAACCTTCAAAAGGCCAATTCCTCTCCGGGGGCCTCAATTTCCCCATTTGGAAAATGAGAGAGGTGGGGTTCCCTGACGTAGGCCAAGGCCCTTTACAGCTCGCAAGACCGACTCTATGATTCACCTGCCCTATCTGGAAAGGAATCGCCGCCTCCTCGCGGCTCCCCACCTAGATAGGCAGCCCGGCCGGCAGTTTTCTCCCTACCTCCGCCCAGAGTCGGCGTCGTTTTACCCCGGGGTGGGGCGGGGCGGGGCGGAGGCCGCAGACCGAGAGCTCCCAACGGCCGGGCCGGGCCGGGCCGGGCCGGGCCGGGGGGTCCGCGCCAGCCGCACGCCGCCGCGTGGGCCTGCTACCCATCGCTACTAAAGAAGCCTGAGTGGGTCATGCCCACACCTCGGGGGCTGAGCCCACAAAAAGTAGACTGTCGAGAAAGGGAAGGAGGGAGGCCGGCTGGGGCCCGTCGATGACTAACGCCACAAACCCTCCCAGGCGGCGGCAGCCGCGGCACCGACTACGACGCCCTAGGCCTGGGGCAAACGCCCAAGTACTCGCCGTGGAGGCAGCGCGCACGCGCCCTCGGCTTTCTTCGGCCCCTCCCCCCGCTTCGTCCCGAGTCACGCCCATGCGCAAACCCTCTGGCGACGGGCTGACGCTACCAGCGTGAGACGAGGCTCACACCAATCTAGTTCCTTCCTCTCGTCACCCACGGTGTCTCGCGCCCGGCTATTCCCTTCCCAGGGTCCTTTGCGCCGTGAAGAAGCGGCTTCTGTGGGCTGGGGGCATTTTGTGTCGGCTGTAGCCAAAGGAACAAGATGGCGGCGTCGGCCGAGTGACCGTGGTCCTAGCGGGCGGGACCCGGCGGCGGCGCTAGCAGCAGGTGGGCTACGCCCACTTACTGCGCCTTTTTTGCTTCGGGAGGTTGCCCTGCACCCGCAGGGACCTTCTAACGGGGGTGGGGGACGCCCGGGAAAAGCTGCCCGGCCTGGAACCACTACCCTCCCCGGAGCCTGAGGAGGGTGAAGCCGGAACTCGGCGCGTCGGCGACGGCAGCTCTAAGGCTCCCCCGGGACGCCTTAGCGTCGTCTTAACTTGGGGAAAGAGCCTCTTTTTGAAATTTGTATTTTTGGGGGAAAATTAAGTGCCACCATCTCCGGTGTCTAAAAGGTCGCGCCTGGTGGGTGAGACCCGCCCGGTCCCGTCCCTTTCCCCCTTGGCCCCGGGACCCCTAGGTCCCCGTATCCCCCCTCCTGTTGCCAGGATGGCGAGCAGCAGCGGCTCCAAGGCCGAATTCATTGTCGGAGGGAAATATAAACTGGTGCGGAAGATCGGGTCCGGTTCCTTTGGGGACATCTATCTGGCCATCAACATCACCAACGGAGAGGTAATCACTCGAGGGGAGCGCGGGGAGGGGGGCGGTCGCTCTAGGCCAGGGGCGGGGGTGGTGGCGGAGGGGGCAACGACCCTTCTCTGGAGAACAATCCCTGCCCTTCTTTCCCGGCTACGTGGGTACCTCGTCGTCGCCCCATGGGAGGAGGCCCGGCCCGGCCCGGCCTAAGTTTTCGTTTTGCCCTGTGGACCTTTCCACTAAAGGGTAAAAAAAAAATCCCAGTGAGCTTCGTGTTGGGATAGGGGGAGACAGCTACGATGTTGCCAAGCCTTTTAAAATCTCTTTTAAAAAAATACGTTGCTCTCTCCCTGCCTCCCCCCCCCCCCCCCCCCCCCCCCCCCCCCGTTAAATATTGATATATAACCAAGGATTTTTTTGGCATCGAGATTTATTTTCTTGAAACCTCCCTTTCCCTTTTCCAGACTTAATTCGGATAGCTTCCGATCCCCCTCCCCCTATTAAATTATTTTGCATAGGCTTCACTGCGTATGATCGAAAACATTGAACATATTTGCATTGTTATTATCCCTATAATTATGAATCGGGACGATTTTGTCATCGGCCTGAAGAGGCTCTATTGAGGCCAATTGCCTCGTTTTTATGAATTCAAGAAAAGATTTTTCTTCCCTCAAATCCCCAGCGTCCCTCGGTTGTTCGAATTGGAAGTTGACTTGTTGTCCCTCAGTACCCCTAACTGCCCCCTCCCCAACTTGGGTATTAGGGGTGTTGATGCCATCCCCTCTCTCCCCCACAGGAAGTGGCAGTGAAGCTAGAATCTCAGAAGGCCAGGCATCCCCAGTTGCTGTACGAGAGCAAACTCTATAAGATTCTTCAAGGTGGGGTTGGCATTCCCCACATACGGTAAGAACCCAGAAGCAGATGAGCCGTTGAAGGCAGAAGTAATGGGGAGAGTGGGCAGCTAGGCATCTAACGGGAATACCCGAATCGGACTTCTCTCAGCGTGTCTATGTTCGGGAACATCTGAGTCATAACCTTTTAAGTGTTTCTGTGCTGGCGCATTCAGGTTATGATATGGGTAGCCGTTTGCTTTGATTCCCAATTAAACTCTCGAGTAAACCACGCTTTGTGTGTGAATTTATGGCTCAATTTTATTCCTGATTCTCTTTTGGCTTTCAGCATGCTTACTGAGGCATTTCTTTGTGCTTTTAATTTTACAGGAACTATTGCTTTCATTCCTGTGGGGAGAAATTGATTATTGGTTTTTTTGTGTGTTATGTCTGATTTTTTTATAACTTTTACTTTAACCTGTGCAGTGAATTGGAAGGTTCCGGGACTTGGCTTATCCGTTTAGGATTGCTATTGGATCTAGATTGGGAAATGGCTGCTCTTTTGTTGTGTTTTTGTTCCAACATGTCTTCCTCCTCCGCTTAGAAAATGGCGGATCTACGTGACTCAATCCCATTTTCCTGCCCTTTTCTCTTACTCTGTTAAGAAGTCTTTCTTCCTTGGGTCTAATTCATTTCCTTAGAGCGAATTGTACCTGTGAAAGGTGGAGAATAGAACTTCGGGGGTCTAGGAGCAGCATAATGATTACTCTTGTAGTTTCTGAACTAGATGCAATATGAAATTGTCAGATTGAACCATGGTTGCTATTTCCACTTTTAATAATTTTCATTCATCAATTCACTGTAAATGTCCTTTAAGCTTTTCTCCTTGGTGCAAATTGGACATCTGAGCTTAGTTCATTTTCCTGAAGAGAAAAACTTGATCACTATTCCACATCTTGATAAATTAACCTGTTGAATTATTTTTTTTGTAAAAGTGCATGTCGGAGGAAAAAAAGTAGGCCGACTTCAAGTAGGAATGCTTGTTAAAAATCTGATTTTTTTTTTTTTTCCCATCTGTCTGTTAAACTTAATGGATTTTGCAAAGTTTGGATTTGGGGTTTATCAGAAGATCCTTTTGACCATAGTCCAACTAATGAAATGACAACTATACCTTATCACATACAGGTTTTGTTCTGGGTTGGGTTTTTTTTAATGTGAAATTTGCAGAGTTCAGGTAGTTAATGATCAGTAAGTAATAAACAGCCTGTCTTTACTTAAGGATCAGATTTTTACATACACATATAAAAATGTAAGTTCTTTAGTTGTATATACCAGAAAATTCAGTAGCCACTTTGGTTAATCGTCAGTTGTTTTTGTTGGAAAATAAAATAAAATGGGTTTTAGTAATTGGAAAATAATCACCAAGTTTTTTTTTTTTATGAAAAGCATTTATTATGAAAAGCAATTTTTATATTGCCTGTAGAAGAGAAATGAGAGAAGGTGGAGTAGAAAGAACACTAAATCTTGATTCTATTACTTGCTTCCTTAACATTTTTGACCTTGTGTTTTTCCTCACCCACGAAATGTGAAGGAACTGGGCTAATTGAATTCATAGGTTCCTTGTAGTTTTAAATATGTATATGATCCTAAAACATGGCAAAGAGGTAGAATGCTGGGCTTGGAGTCAGGAAGACCTGAGTTCAAGATTGTGCTGGCAAACCATTACTCTAGTATTTGCCAAGAAAATCCCAAATGGAATTTACAAAGAATTGGATACAACTGAACAACAAAAAATTGAATTACATATCCTTTTTCCTCTCTGATTATGTTGTCCAAAAAGTGAAATTTCATAGTGCAGAATGACTTAAATTGATTTGCTATTTTTTTCTTTAAGAAGAAAATGTAGTGAAAAGATTTTTCAGGTTTCTTTTATAACAATCCCAATTTATTTTCTTAAAAAACAAAAGTCTTTGCTTTTTTAAAAATTTATTTTTAATACATATTACTTTATATGAATCATTGGGAACAAAAGAGAAAAACATGGGAGAAATTAAAAAAAAAGTGAACATAGAATGTGTTGATTTGCATTCAGTTTCCTAGGAAAATTATTTTTTTCTTAATAGAATATTCTAAAGTTTGAATAAAGTAGTTTTTAATTGGTCATGTTTGAGAGTCATTAGAATTCTCATCCAAAATATAATGGAGAATTTCCACATTGGGCACAAAATGGAAAATGTTTGTATTTTGCTTAATTTTTCAGTTGATTTAAAACTTCCTTCTAACTATCTATTCTCTAACTCTCTCCTGAAACCCTAAAACATCAAAATTGTCTCTTCCATGTCCTTGTTCCCTTCAATGATAAAGAAATTGCAACACATCTTTGCAACTATTGTTCAAGTTCTCTGGGGGAAGCCTCAGTATTATAAGGGTCTTCTTTTCTCTTGAAGTTGACAGGATATTGTTGGATATTGGGCAAGCACTGGACCTGGAATTACTTTACTTTTCTCAAATGATGAAAATCTTGAAATTTATTTTATTTTCCTAAATTGATGGCTTATTTTATGATTTAATAATCATAGGTTAAAATAGATTTTGAGGTGATAATAAAAGTTCCTTTATTTTACTGAAGTTAGTGGTAATTAATATAGTTGTTACTTGCCTAAGGAGATGTGGATGCAAATTCACGCCTTCAAATTGATAAAATGCTTTGCTCTTCTCCAATACTCAAGCTGCTTCAATTGAATTTTTGGTGTCAGTATTAAAAAACAAAACAAAACAAAACATTTAAGTGGTCTGCTAGTGATATATAGGATTTGAGCACCTTGTGGATCTTGCCCTCTAATTTCTGTTAAGACTTGAGGTACTAAATAGTTGAGTGAAGTGGAGTCATGGCAGTTAAGTTGCGTGAGGTTGAGGGGAAATTACTACCTGGCTTCCTAGGTGTTTTGGTTTTTAGGGACTCTTTAGGAGGGAGAAATATTGATGACTCCAGATAGATAGATCGTTCCAAGGCTTCAACAATTGGAACCTTAAAAAAAAAAAAAAAATGTGGCTTTGTAACCACAATTGTAAGGTTAGTGCAGTATTGATGTAATAAAAATATTTTGAGGTTCAAATGGAGGATTTTATAAGAAAGATTAGTCTTAACCTTTGATGTATTATGTTGGGACATGTTTTCCTTTTTATGGTTCTGAGGTTTTTTTTTTTAAATATGTTTATAGGTTTGCACAATTAAACAAGGAAGTAATTTCCAAACTTTTAGAAGATTTAAGTTCACTTTTATTACTGTTTTACACTGCCCCCTTCCTCAAAAAGCACAAAAGTCATGTGTATTTTATTAATGAATTTAACTTCAATAGTTTCTGGCATCCCATAGAGATAATTTGAGATGGCCTTGAATGACCTAAAGTGACCTAAACATGGGTTGTAAGTCACTGACCTACATAACACTTCTCTGTTAGGGTCATTATTGGGTAATTTGAGGGGATTGCTCATAGAATCAAAAGCATATTACTATTTTAGAGAGCAGAAGCAAAATTCTCTCTTGACATTTTGGGGCCATCTCAAGATGCTTGACATTTAGTACTGACTTCATTAATGTTAAGCCTCCAAACTTGGGAGAAGGGAACTAAGAAAAATTCAAAGTTTGTAATTAGGAGAATCTCAATCTTGTTACAGGGAATTAAAATGTTTAATGATGTCTTTGATGGGAATTAAAAGAAGATATCTATGTAGTAACACAATGGAAACAATATTCCCTTTGAGTTTTCTCATTTGTAAAATGGAAATAATGATAGCACCCATCTCCCAGGGTTGTAAGGATAAAATGAGATAATATTTGTAAAGTGCATTGGAAACCACAAAACACCACATAAATATTAGGTGTCATCATCATTATTATTACCTGCTATTAATGAATTGAATTTTGGGGATATGACTGAGAAACCATGAATGAAGGAAATACGAAAGTTTCGGGGTTGATTTAAATGTTTGTAAAGCATTTATTACTCTTGGATGAAACCTGATGTGAGGGCTAAAAAAGAATTCATTTAAAAAAATAAGTTTTCTTCTGTACTTGATTTATAAATTTTTTTGTAGAGAATTTTGAAGTCTTTGAAGTACTTTCAGAATTTTGAATAAAAATAGTTCTTTCCTTTGAAAATTTAAATAATTTAAAAATGTGGTATTCTCTGAAAAAAATTTTCAGTAATCTAATAAATAGATAATTCTGTAATCCCCTTTATGCTTTCCTGGATTAAATGACACCCTGTTTGTTAATAGGAGATCACATAGAGAACTAGATGCATTATGGTGAATTTCCACTTGTGCATTAGAATGGAATAATTCAATAGTAAAGGATTTTGGAGCTGAAAAGAAGATAATCTAACCAAATCCTTTATTTTACAGATGTAAAAAAAATTTGTGACTCATAGCGGATTAGTGAGCCAGTGTGACTAGAGAGCCTAGATCACTCTCTTTGAGCCCATTATACCACTAGCTATCAATCGCTATATGAATGACCACAATGGAATAGATATATTTACCTTGGGGTCTAAATTAGAAGGAATTATATGAGTCATTGTAAAGTAAATGGATGGGCATCCTTATACTAAAGGATTTTTTTTTTTTTTTTTTTTTTTGCTGCTTTGTGTGGAGGTGATCCCAAGTTGACAATTGTTGTGCCTTTGGAAAAGGAACTGGTAAACTGGGTGAATTGTGGCTTGATTATGGACTTTATATATGTTTCTCTGAGGATCACTGTAGTTAAGTTTAGAGCAGTTAATTCTCTTCCAATTTTTACTTAAGGCAAACTTAATATTTGCCACAGAAATTCCCAAAGTCCATGTATTAAATTGTATTGTGATTATGATCTATATTGATGGAAGATAGTATGTTGATGACATCCAGTATCCTTCCAGTATAGATTAATTTTACAATGCAATTTATGTATAAATTTTCATTTTCCCCTCAAAAGTTTTAGTATGAATTTGAACATTGAATTTTGGAAAATGATTTTTCTGTTGAATAAGAAATGTTAGAAGGGGAGGCAATCTATTATTCATAGTGGAAAGTGCATTAGATTTTGTTTTAGTGGACCTGGGTTTTAGTTTTGGCTCTGCTACTCAGTGCTTATGTGACTGTATGCAACTACTTTAATCCTCTGTTATCTTCTACTTATCTGTAAAATGAAGGATTGGACTATTAGGTCATTGGTTCTCTTATCTTCCCCCACCTCAAAACCTTTTCAGAGGGTCTTTAATGGGTCAGATGGTCAAAATAGTCAAATGTAATTTGTTTATTAAAATAGCCTCCTTCCTAATTTCATATCCTTGGTTTCCTCCTCTTATAAACAATATTTTCTTTTTCCAAATACATGTAAAAAGAATTTTCAACATTTAAAATAAATTAAAATATCTTTTAATTTTTAAAATACATGTAAAGATAGTTTTCAACATTGACTCCTTTCCCTCCACCTTCCTTCCCTAGACAGCAAATAACCCAATATATGTTAAACATGTACAATTCTTGTATATATATTTCCACATTTATCATACTGTTCAAGAAAAATCAGATCAAAAAGGAAAAAAAAAAAAACAAGAAAAAAACCCCAAGCAAATCACAACAAGGTGAAAATACTATGCTGTGATCCATCCACATTCAGTCCCTATAAACCTCTCTGGATGCAGATGGCTCTCCATCACAAGTCTATTGTAATTGACCAGAATTACTTCATGGTGAAAAGAGCCAAGTTCATCAGGTTGATCATCACATAATCTTGTTGTGTACAATGTTCTCTTGATTTTACTTACTTCACTTGTATTAGTTCTTGTAAGTCTTTGCAGACCTTTCTGAAATCATCCTGCGGATCGTTTCTCATAGAACAATAATATTCCATGACATTCATATACCATAACTTGTTCAGCCATTTCCTGTTGTTGGGCATCCTCTCAGTTCCTAGTTCTTTGCCACTGCAAAAAGAGCTGATACAAACATTTTTGCACATTTGGGTCCTTTTATGATCTTTTTGGGATACAGATCCAGTAGAGACACTGCTGCATCAAAAGGCATGTAATTTGATAGTCCTTTGGGCATAGTTCCAAATTGTTCTCTGTAAAGGTTGGATTAGTTCACAACTCCACCAATAATGTATTAGTGTCCCAGTTTGTATACATCCCCTCTAACATTTATCATTACCTTTTCCTGTCATTTTAACCAATTTGAGAGGTGTGTAGTGGTACCTCAAGAGTTGTCTAATCTGCAATTCTCTAATATTAATATTGATCAACATTTCTTTGTGTTCAGATTTTTTTCTCTCCCTTACCTTTCTCTCTTAGGACAGCAAGTAATCTGTTGGAGGTTAAATATTTGCAATTCTTTTAAACATATTTTATTTTGTCATGTGCAAGGGAATCAAAGGGAACAAAACCACTAGAAAGAAAAAAAACAGACAACAAAAAAGTGAAAATACTATGCTTTGAGCCACATTCAGTCTCCACAGTTCTTTCTGGATGTGAATGTCATTTCCTCCTATCCCAAGTCAATTTCAATTGTCTTGTAATTACATATCCTTGTGAGCCAGTTTCTTGACATTAAGAAAAAAAAATTTAATAATAGCTTTATTTTCAAAATATATGAACAATTAGTCTCCAATATTTACCCCTGCAAAATCCTGTGTTCAAAATCTTTCTCCCTCCTTTTCTCTTCTTTTCCCTCCCCCTTCTAAAGAGCAGGCAATCTAATATAGGCCAAATGTGCAATTCTTCTAAGCGCATTTCCACATTTATCATCTTCATAATACTTTTAAACATGTTACAACAGATTGAATGCAGAAGCAGAATCCAATTGTGTACTACTAAACCAGATGTAAAAGAACTTTGCAATATAGATAGATAAATAGATGCTAATGTAAGTGCTGCTCAGTAAATTTTTTTAGACCTTGGAAAAATTATTTTTCAGTGATTTTCAAAGTATGTTTAATGTGTATCGGTTTATTATAAATGAATTTAATGCATATTTAAAACTATCAATTTTAGTTTTTAATAGGGTAATATTGGTAGGTGTTGAATACATAAGTAAAAAGCTTTTTGGAGTCCTAAATAATTTTTAAGATTGTAAATGGTTCTGAGACCAAAACATTTCAGAATTGTTGGACTGAATCATTCTTAACCCCCCTTTTCAATTCCCAAAGCTGCGGTCCTTTGGGAAAAAATATTATCAAATCAGAAAGATTATGCATCATTGGGCTTAATGGCTAGAAATTTGAATTTGTACAGATTCTAATCACCCCTCATTTTTACTATTCTTTATAATCCTACTTGGTTTCTTTAACTACAATCCTTTTCCTCCCCAAAGCCATACAGCTGCCAAATTGATTTTCCTAATGCACAGGTCCCTCCAATTAAAAATCTTTAGTTCCTTCTTATGTTTTCTAGGCTAAATCTCAAAGACTGCTCGGCCTGACGTTTAATGCTTTTCCATATACTTTTCTAGTCTTATTTGATATTACTTTTCTATCTTTCTAACAACATTCTGTGTTCTATGTCTGGAATTCGCTCAAATGCCTTAGAGAATCCTGAACTCAACCTTCAAAGTACACTTTAGGTGGTATCACCCCCTAAGTCATCTCCAGGCACTTTATTCTATTAAAGTTAACTTTATTTGTATTTTTATATTATATTTTATATTTTTCTCAGTAGAATTTAAGTTCATTTAGGCTAGAGCTTAGGTTCTGTGTTCCCCAGCTTTTTGCGGAGCACTTTGCATATGGTGACTGTTATAGATGTTTGTGTGGGAAAATGGTATTTGCTTTCTGAAGACTATTTAAAGCTTGTACAATTTTCTTTAAATGCTTCAAAACGCAATGCATTTTTGAGTTTTAATAACTACAGACGTGTAAATGCGGCATATACTTTAAAAAATCATTTTGAAAGCTTAAATTATTTAAATTTTTTATAATTATTTAGTTTTGTGAATTTTGAATAAAAATTTTAAATATTTTTTTATTTTAAATTCTAAATTTTCCTTTAAGTCCTGTTTCCCCCCACACACCTAATGAGAAAGCAAAAGCCATATATTATTTATACATAAGAAATTACTAAAAAAAAATTCTGTATTAGCCATACCAGGTTTTTTATAAAGCAAGAAAAATAGAAAACTATACTTCAGTTTACACTTAGAGTTCATCAGTTCTTTTTCTGAGGTGTAGATGGCATTGTTCTTCATGAATCCTTTGCAATTTTCTTGGATCATTGTGTTGATGAGAGAGTAACTGAGCCTCTTTCACAGTTGATCATTATTGTAGTATTCCTGTGTACTATGATCTCTTGGTTCTGCTCACTTTACTCTGCATAGGTTTTTTCATTGTTTTCCTGAAATTATCTCATCATTTCCTATAGGACAATAGTATTTCATCATAACTATATGCCACAACTTGTTCAGCTGTTCCCTGATTGATGGGAATCCCCTCAATTTCTGATTTTTTTTGTCACCACAAAGAGACTGCTTATAAATATTATTGTATATATAAGTTCTTAGGAGTGGTATTGCTAGGAGTGGTATCAAAGGTATGTACTGATTTATAGTTCTCTGGGCACAATTTCTGCTTGTTTTCTAGAATGGTTGGACCGCTCACAACTCCCATCAACAATTCATTAGTGTATATATTTTCTTTCATCCTTTCTAGCATTTGTTACTTCCGGTAGGTATGAGGGGTGCAGTGACTTGAAGAACTAAACTTTAGTATATGGCATTAATTATTTTATGCTAGATTTGATACTAATACTTCTAAAATTTGTTTTAAGTTAAATTTCTCTAATCGTTAGCGATTTAGCCTTTCTTCACATCATTGTAGAGATCTTTGTTGTCTTCTGAAAACTGCCAGTTCAGATTGCTTGACGATTTGTAAATTGGGAAATAGCTCATAATTTTTAAGACTTTGACTTAGTATTTGGGAAAAGAAACTTTATATCATGAAAATTTGCCATAAAATTTTTTGATACTATTTCATTGCCTATTTCATTCATTCATTCATTGTTATCAAAATGTTTTTTAAAGAATTCTGTTCTTCAGAGGGCAGATAGGTGGTGCAGTAGATAGAGTACTAACCCTGAAGTTAGGAGGACTGAGTTTTAAATTTGGTCTCAGACACTTTAACACTTCCTAGCTGTGTGACCCTGGGCAAGTCACTTAACCCCAGTTGCCTCAGCAAAAAAAAAAAATCTGTTCAGTAAATTTTGCCGTCATTTAGTAAATTTTCAGTAAATTTTGTGCGTCTTTTAGCATGACACCATTCTGTTTTTGTTTGTTTTTTTAAGGGATTAGTTTTTTGATGCCTCTTTTACAAAGCTCTTAATTCACTTTTCATAATTTTCTTACATAATTCATTTCTTTTCTCGGTTTTTTTGCTTTTACTTTTAGCTTTTTGTTTTACTTTGCTAGAAATTCTTGTTGGGCATGGGTTCAACTAGTTTTGCTTCTAGCTGTTTTCACATTGGTGTCTTGAGTTTTGTCTTAGTGTTGTTCTCTGTTTTTTATGGTCAAGTTCTTTTTGTTCTTGACTTTAAAATTTGGCACTGTCCAAAGTTTCATACTTTTTTCTACTGCTGTTTTCAGGCTACTTCTGCCCTGTTCCTTTTGGGAGCTTGCGCAAGTTTTTGGTACTTCCCAAAATGGTATGATTGGGGAGTGTGTGTGATCTCACTGCTCTCCTGATCTGTGCTTTGGACTTTATCTAGGGAAAGCACCCCTCCTTCTCTATACCTAAAATTGCTAGAACTCTTCCAGGCTCTGGACCCTGTGACTAGGTCCCCTATTTCCTTGTGACTGACCACAAGCGTTTCTCTTGGGCTGTGAGTTGGACAAAAAACTGAGGATGGTTAAATAGAGTTGCCAGTTACGTGCAGTGAGTTCCTGTAATCTTTTCCACATCATTTTACAGAATCCTTTACCACCTTTGGACAGAGAGCTCCCATGCTGCTGTGGCTTGTTGCATCTGCTTCCAGATCCTGTCCTACTTGCATTGAATGTGCTCCAGTGTCCCAGAACTTTTGCTGACCTCTTTAGTCTGGAAAAAAATCCTGTTTTTGTAGGTTCTGCTGGTTCCAAAATTCAGTTAGAGCTTGTATTTTAAAGTTGTTTGGAGAAGATATGTCTTTCCTTATTTTCTTGGTCAGACTTAATAAATTTTAATTTACTTTTCTTTTTGAAGCTTCTTAGGTGGATCAATAAAGAAGAATCCTTTGTTTTGACCATGTCTGTCATTAGTTTTCTTGTGGGGTTGGGTCAGAATTGTTATATATTATGTCAAAACCTTTGGTTGATCTTAGGCAAGGATTACAAATGCAGTTTTTTCAGTTACTGTGGAATTAACTGATAAAAGCAATAGATAATTCGGTTAGTTAAATTTTAATGAGGAACACATCAGTACTTTTAAAATTTTAAAATATAACCTTTTAATTTAAAAAAAAAAACAATGTTTATCATTTGTAGTTTTGATGTTATTTAAAACTGCACCAAGACTTTTAGGACACCTTGTATTTGCTTGGATGCTGGTGAAGGGCCCTATGAAAGGGCAGTATAATGGAATGGTACAAATGTTTGGAAATCAGAAACAAGCTGCATATGATTGCATTAGAATACTACGATGCTATAAGAAATGATAAGTTGGTTGATTTTACAAAAACAAGGAAAGTGAAATGAGCAGAACCAAGAGAACATTATACATAGTAATAGCAATATATTATTCAACAACTTTGAATGACTAAAGTCATCTTGGAATATTGTAAATACTCAGATCAACTACAGAGGATCTCTGAAGGAAGATGCTATCCAGATCTAGAGAAAGAATGTTAAATACAAGTATGTATAGTATAACTTTACATATATAATACACATATTTGTATAGCTTTCTTAGGGCTGGATAGGAAGGGAGGAAGATAAAAAAGTGCACACCAGAGAACAAAAAAAGTTAGAAGGAAGCCCACATGAAAGTGGGCTGCTTTGAAAATAATATGCAGCATTTATTACATAATTAAAAAAAGTTTTCCAATAATATTGTTTTTTTAAATACATATATAGTTTTCAGAATTCATTTTTCTTTTCTTCCCATACCTCCTCCCTCGTCGAGACAACATATTTCCATATTTGTCATGTTGTGCGAGAAAAATCAGACCAAAAAGTTTTCCCTTTGCCACGAGAAAGAAAATATTACATAATTTAAAAAAAAAGTGTTGAAATGGAAATTCATGATCCTGTTGAATCTTTTTATGCAGTGTTATGTACGTGGAAATTGGCTTTGTTTGGTTATTGTATTTAAATACAAAAAGAATAAGAATAATAAGCTGAAAAAAAAAGTCAGAAAATTCTTTCCCTATCTTTTTTTTTTTTTTTTTTTTAAGGATATCCATGGATAAGATCCATGGTATTTGTACTGGCTATTTTCTAATAGATTATGGGTTATTTACCTGAGAGGAACATACTAAAAAAAATAAAATGACAAAATGTGAAATTTTATCAAAAATAAACATTCATTTAATTTGTAAATAGGATCATAGGATTTGATTCCATTATCCAGTCTAGGAATTTTCTACTATTGTTTAGGGACAATTGGGTAATTTCAGATAAATTGGGGACTACAAGCTTACTCAAGGAATAGTTTTTATGCTATCCATCTCTAGAGGAAAAAAAAGTAAATCTGAATCCATATTAAAAGCATACTTTTTCTTTTTTTTTTTCCTTGTGTTGTTTTTTTGGTCTGTTTTCTTTTGCAACATGTCTAATATGAAATTATGCTTTATTCCACTGTTCATATATAACATATCAAATTACTTTTCAGTGTGGGGGAAGAGAGAAAAACATCAGCAGGGAAAGGAGAATTTGGAGCTCAACATATTTTTTTAAAAATGAAGAATGAATTCTTGAATACTTCCTGAAAGAACCATAAGTTTAAATGTCAGTTAAATTGAAACAGCCAGCATAGAGAACTTGAATGATTGCATTCCAGTATAAATAGAACCTTCCTTATAAATTATTGAAATTTAAAGTACAAATTCATTATTTTGTATATTAATCATAATTGATTAATTATGAAAAGAAAAAGAAAAAATCTTACATTGATAATAGTGAAAAATCATAATGATTAAGAATCTTATGGTGTCATTAATTTTATTCTGTTTAATGTTGCCAGGAAATGCAGTTGGAAGGAAAAGTTAATCAAATAATAGTTAATTTATATGATCTTTGAACACCAATTAAATGTGTAATTCAGATGAATTGTGTGTTAAAAGTGTATAATCAATTTCTGCTTGCTTGGGGGAATAAAAATCTTTGGGATTTAGGATAATTTATCTTAAAATTATTGTATAAATAGAAAGGCCCTAAGATATTTTCTAGCTCTAATGTGTTCCTTAGTTTCTCCCCCTTTATGAATTTAGAAGTTAAGGCCCTGTGAAGATAACAATTTGCAGAAAATTCTATTGGATGTAAATAGAAGAGATTCAAAACTGTTTTTCTCCTTCTTACTCTTTTCTTGAAATCCAAGTCTTCTTACTCTAAGACCTAAGAATAGTTAGTTTAAGCTCTTGGAATTTAGATTTTACAATAACATGTTGCTAATTTTCTATTAATATAATAATAAAGATTTAATGGTGTTGATTGAGTAGGTTTCTTAATATTCCTTAGGATTCATTAATGAAAGTATTTTTGGTCTGAGGTTCTTTATTAGTAGAATTGGGGAATTGAGAGCTTGCTAATAGTCTTGTAGTTTATTTAAAGGTAATTTTGGGGGGGGCGGTATCTGTGGAGAATTTCAGAAATTATGCCTATTTAGACAAGTCAGCAAACTACAGCAAAGGACCAAATGCAGACAATAAAACTTGATTTAAAAATGTAAAAATCACCTTAGCTTACTGGCTATATAAAAAATAGATGGAATATAGTTTTTTTTTTAATTTTCTCATATTGGTCTAATAACTGATATTTCTGAAATTTTAGCTTTTTGTTTGTGAAACAAGTTTTTAAGCTGTAATTTTGTTATAAGCCACTATCAAGTCCATGTTCTTTTTTGCAAATAGAATGTTAGCAAAGATAGACTTAATTGAAAGGAAGTAAACATGGCATTACTCTACATAAAACTTTTTTGGCAGGTTAAAAAGCCTTTGTTTTTGGAGAAAACCATGTGATTCTATACCTTAGAGACTTTTTGGTCCTTTTTGGAAGTAGGCCACGTAAGTTTTAGAAATAGTTGAAAGTTATTTCCTTGTGACATGACTTTGGGTCTTTACATTTTTTTTTTCCTGAGGCAATTGGGATTAAGTGACTTGCCCAGGGTCACACAGCCAGGATGTTGTTTTTTTTTAAATATTGTTTTATTTTCCAAATACATGTAAACATAATTTTCAACATTTATTTTTTATAAAACTTTGTATTCTAGGTTTTTCTCTCTCGTTCCCATATTTCTCCCTCTCCCAAACACATCAATAATCTGATATAGATTAAACATGCAATTCTTTTAAAACATTTTCATGTTTGTCATATTGTGAAAAAAAATCAGATCAACAGGGAAAAAAATACAAGAACATTCATATGCTATAACTTATTCAGCCATTCTCCAACTGATGGGCATCTACTCAATTTGCAATTCCATGCCACTATAAAAAGAGTTGCTACAAACATTTTTGTAACCCTTTTATGATCTTTTTGAGATAGACCCAAGAGTGGGACTGTTGGATTAAAGGGTATGCACAGTTGAATAGCCCTTTGGGCATAGTTCCAAATTGCTCTCCAGAGTGGTCAGCTCATTTCACAACTCCAACAGTGTGTTAGTGTCCTAGTTTTCCCACATCCCCTCCAACATTTATCATCTTTTCCTGTCATTTTAGCCAATCTGACAGGTGAGAAGTGGCATCTCAAAGTTGTCTTAATTTGCATTTCTTCAATCAGTGATTTAGCATTTTTCCTATGATTAGAAATGGCTTTAATTTCTTCATCTGAAAGTTGTCGGTTCACATCCTTTCTTTGGTCATTCTGGAAAGTATCTCCTTGTAATGTTTCCTGCTAGACATTGGGGAAATATGAGCTAAACCTTCTTATATCTACTGCAGTTGGTATCTACTGCAGTGATCACTTCCTAAATAATGAACATAATGTAATTTTTTTTTGGCAATCTCGGAATCTCTGTAGTTTTAGAACATCTATGTGGAGTTTGGGTCTTGACCTCGATCTTTCTGAATCTATTTTAGTTTTTACTGTATTTATATTAATGAGCCACATGTAAGTCTTCTATCTGTTTACATTTTTTAATTCTATACTTAAAATATGAAATAAAATGATACTTTTGAATACATGGTAGAATAGAAAAAGCATTATATATGAAACTCTAGCTCTAATAATGTAACAGCTTGTTTATTTTTCAAGTATGTAAATATTCAGCCTGTACATTTCAAAGCTGTCTTGTCTGTGCTTCTTTTTGGTCTTATATTGTTTCCCCTTATACTCCTATCCCAACCATTAGGGGAAGGGGAGAGAAAAAAGAAAAACAAAGCCTTTGTAACATACATTTAGTTAAGCAAAACAAAATCTCATATTGTCTGAATATGAACATTTACATGTTCATTTGTCTTTGGTGGGGTCTTTGGTAGGATCTTTCAATAAGTTCTAGAATTGTAGTTGTCATTCAATTTGTCAGTTCTCAAGTTTTTTTTTTGTTTGTTTTTTTTTTAATAATGATGTATAAATTTTTGTTGCTGCTACTCGGTGAAAAAATTGATCAATCCCCCTGCTTAACATAGTACCTGGAATGTAGGAGATGTTTAATAAATGTTTGTTGAGTGAGTTTAAGCATGTCTCAACAGATTTCTTTGA
The DNA here is from genome assembly GCF_902635505.1 of Sarcophilus harrisii. Lineage (NCBI taxonomy): Eukaryota > Metazoa > Chordata > Mammalia > Dasyuromorphia > Dasyuridae > Sarcophilus > Sarcophilus harrisii. The sequence continues at coordinate 381,427,072 of NC_045427.1, read as the reverse complement.
GACAACCCCATTTTATCATTTGAATGACCTAATATATCATGACATAATTTATTTAGCCAGTCCCTGTTAGATGGCACTCTCTTAGTTTCCAGTTCTTCAATTATTATAAGGGTTGCTTTCAAGGCATTTCCCTTGGGTTTCTTTGGCCTAGTAGGGACATAGCTAGGTCAAAGAGGCATTTCTGCATGCAGACTGTGTTCCTCAACTGGTAAAAGAGGGAACCAGACTGGTAGCAGTAGGGGGGAAATTTGGGAACATCTCCCTGTTAATAAAAAAAAATTTTTTTGTTAGATTTCACACTTTGGGTCGGTAAGAAATTTCATCATTGACCAACCAGCTTTTTCAGTCCTGTTACAGCCAAGCTTACTTAACTTGCAAATGGTTTAATATTATATTAATGAGGGAGATGTGTTTATTTTTGGGAAAGGATACTTTGGCCTTTTTTGGAGTTTTTTGTCAGGTCCTCTGTTAAATGGCAGTTAGATAAAAAAAAGAATAGAAAATTTGTCTCCTATTATTGTCTAAATAATAGCTTTTACATAGCTTTTGACAAATATTGTTTTATCTCAAAAATTCTGGAATATATGTACTGTTATCTCAAAAATGATGGAAGAATATATTTTAGAGATGAGTAAATTGAGGCAGATTAACCCCAGTCACAGATTTTCTTGATTCTAGCTCCAGCACTTTACCTACATTATGTGCCTTTATCTAGTAGTAGCTATACATACATTCAAAAATTACTAACTAGTCCTTTCTAAGAAATTTTAAAATATGTGGTACACACTCAATATTTTATAAATAGGGCTGTGATCCAAACTATTATGAACTATTTTTTATAGATGAAATAGAAATTGAGAAATGTCTCCAAGGTAATATAGGAATTTTTGTGTTGTTAAGAAAGGAAGGGAAAAGTCAACGTTATATATCTTACAGGTCATTTAGTCTAAACCCCCTTATGTATTTTTTTTTTCTTTTTTTATTTAATAGCCTTTTATTTACAGGATATATACATGGGTAACTTTACAGCATTAACAATTGCCAAACCTCTTGTTCCAATTTTTCACCTCTTACCCCCCCCCCCCCCCCACCCCCTCCCCTAAATGGCAGGATGACCAGTAGATGTTAAATATATTAAAATATAACTTAGATACACAATAGGTATACATGACCAAAACATTATTTTGCTGTACAAAAAGAATCAGACTCTGAATTATTGTACAATTAGCTTGTGAAGGAAATCAAAGATGCAGGTGTGCATAAATATAGGGATTGGGAATTCAATGTAATGGTTTTTAGTCATCTCCCAGAGTTCTTTTTCTGGGTATAGCTAGTTCAGTTCATTACTGCTCCATTAGAAATGATTTGTAAACCCCCTTATGTATTAAGAAGAAAACTGAGTCACGAAAATGTTTGCTAGTTTGACAGTATTGTGATTGATTCTTAAATTGTAAGGTAGGAAAGGTCAGTGACTAGATCAACATCTTGGAATCTAGGATCTTGAAGAGACTAGACATCAAATACAACCCCCTGATTTTTATAGATGAGAAGTAATATGTGGTTATAGATGAGTTTTGTGGGTAAAAGGAACAGAAAGGAGACCATTATTAAAGTTGGAGGTTTTTGTGCTTGGGAACTGAGAAATAAATTGTAGAGAATTGTGATTAGATTAGATAATTATAGCCATAGTTGTAAAATTATATGATAAAATGAGTTTTTAGGAAGATTAAGGTAGAATCAATCAGTGGGTCCTGTGGACTAATCTAAATCTTGAGATATTTCAAGGAAGAAGTGAAAACAATAAGTGGAAGTGAGTTGCTGAAATGTTTGGAATTGATGTGACTACCACAGAGGTATCTCCAAAACATTTTTTGGGCTCACCTAACCCATTTCTGACAACATTTTCAGTATAACCTTGAAAAAATTTCAACAGTAAAAATGAGCATTTCCCAATCGTGAGTATTCTGTACTGTCTTGTCTGTGACAAATTTCTTCCTTATAGCAATGGTTAGTTGTTTTTAATAGATCTTTAACTCAGCAATATTATAAGCATATAATCCCATGGAAGGCAGAAACATCCAATAAGGTATACAACAAAACATGCATAGCAGCAATTTTGAAAATGGCAACAATAACAAAAAATATTTACTGACAATACCATGGTAGAACAGTAGTGAATGAATGGAACAGAATACTAAAGAGGACTGACTACATTTGGAATAACTGGATTCTTATATCTATCACTTTTTACCTGTGATGTTGGACAAATCACAACACATGGCTTAAATTTGACTAGATGACTTTTGAAGTCCTTGCCAGCTGTAAATCTATCATCTAATAAAGGGACTGCATATACAATGACTAGGACAAACAAAAACATTAAAAAGCAGCAAAAATCAAATTAATTGCAATGCCAAATCTTAGTCATGAAAAATATGATCAAATGCATTTCTCAATTTTCCCTATGTTAGGTAAGATCTTTTTGCTTAATTTTGATTGTGGAATAGAAGAGATAGTGAAGACCTCAATTCTAACCCAGGCTCTAATCCAGGGTCTACCACTTACCGAATTCCCTAATGTACAGAATAGGGGTTGAATTAAAGGGCTTCTAAAATGCCTGTGGTATATAACACATAATTAGATGTGTCACTATAAGCAAGTCTCTTCACCTCTCTGAAACTCCATTTCAGGACTAAACTATCACAACTTTATAGTTAAAAGAGACTTTAGTAGTCCAATACTTTCATTTAACTTTAAATTCAGAGAGGTGAAGTGATTCACCTAAATCTGAATTCCTTTTTTGGCAAAATGGCTAAAATCTTGTCTAACCAAGCCCAGTTCCCTCTTATCACTTCAAAATAGTTAGAAATGTACCAAATAAATTAAAACACAATTGAAAGAGGAGACTAATAAACTACCACAATAAAAGCCTAGGGTAGGGGGAGCTCAGCTCATAGGGTTGTCAAGTTTAAATGCAAAGAGCTCTAGGTATCAGGTAAAGTCTGATTTGTAAAAAAAATTGTCTGGGAGAAAAAGTGTTTTCATATAACCCTATTTTATAGATGCAGAATTTGAGGGATAGATTAAATGACTACACTATTTTGGTTAAGGCATCATTAACAACTGAAGGTTGCGACCTCACCATTTCTTTCGATTCGTTTTCTATTTCTATTCTCCCTCCATACCTTTTTTTTCTTCTCCCCATCCTAAGCAGTTGACTATGGCTTGTCAATTCATACTCCATGTTTTCTATTTGTACATTACCAACGATATTTAAACCTCTCACTTGGACTTTTGTGGTAGCTTTCTTGTGGTGGGCTTGCCTCTATCACTCCCTTTCCTCATAAAGTGATATTCCTCAGGCTAAAATGATATTTGTAAAAAATAGATCTATTATGGCATTTCCTTGCTCAAAGGCTAAACCTCTTGCCTCTAGAATAAAATAGAATTTTTCTGATCTATATTTCTAGCTTTATTACCACATTCCTTTTTGTTATTTTATGTTCTAGCCTGGTTGAGTGTGGGGGACTGTGATTTGCCCTTTTTTGTCCGCATTGTCCCAATACTTTGATAGTATCTGATAGTTATTTTCAAATATTGAGAATTAACTCCTCTTCCATTCTTTCTCCCCTTAATAGAGATCAACCTATATTTGGAATCCATTTGATCATTAAGACATTCAAGCATCAATAATTTATTTGGATACTACTACTGTTTATGGTTCTAAGTGATATGGGGAAGTATAGGAAATTGGTCTTGCTTGTATGGCACTTATGTTCTAGCGTGGGAGGACATGGAATATTGAAAAAAGACAAATTTAGGATTTCTAGCTTCTATTTGATTGTATACTAAAATTTTAAATGATCAGCTAAGTCAACAAGTATTTGTATTTAATGCCTCCTTTGTCCCAGGCATTGTGCTAAGCAAAGGAGATTACAAAGAAAGGCAGAAACAGTTCCCTTCCTTTCAAGGAAGTAGCTCAAAATCAAATGGGGAAGACTAATAACATGTACATGTTATTTGTACATGTAACATGTACAAATGTTACATACTATAAACACATTGGAGATAATTTTTTATAAGGAATTTTGAACAGAACTTACCTTTAAAAGGTGTTTTCTAATAATAGGTTCTTAATGCTAACTCACTTAATTGAAATTCTGTACTTTTGAAGCAAAAAAAGAGCATAGTACCATTAAATATGTAAGCACAACTTAAAAACAAGGAAGTTAAAATACTGTCCATTAAAAGATTTTTTGGACTGCTAGTGCTTATAGAATCATGTGATTTAGAAAAAGGATTGAGGTAGACTTTGAAGATTTTAAAGGGTACTTTTGAAGAATTTTAGTAACCCTTTGCTTAGCAATATTCAACAATTTTGAAGTACCCACTTTTAGCTGTAAGAAGTTTCACCATAAGTATTTCCTTCTGTCTTGAATTTCCTTAAAATATTTACTTAGTAGGTTGTATGTCTACGGTCACCAAAAACTTATTGAGGAACTGCTTTGTTGCTGTGCATACACTGATCTTGATATATGAAATTAATAACAATTTGAAGAGTATATGAAATTGACAGTTTAGAAAGCAGATGTAGTAATTTCATAAAACATTTTTTGTAGGAGAATGTTTTAAACATCCATATTCTTTCATTGCATTTGTGTTTGATCTTGCATGAACTTGATTGGATGCCTATTTGGAATGATTCATTTAATTTAATATACAATAGTTCTTAATAATGTAATGGTGATACTGATATATAAGGATAATATTATTATGAATTTTCAAATGATTTTTATAGCATTTTATTTTTAAGAAATAATGATTGAACAAATAGACCAATTAAATTGGTTGGTTATGTCCTAATCAAAAACTGGGTTTAGAAGTGAATTAGAACAGTAGCTTAATAAGATTTCTTAGTTCTTGCTCAAGTATTTTTTATTTTATAAGTAATAGTGGGAAAAATGTTTCACTTGAAATCAGGATAGGGATTTAAATTCTATCTCAGATAATTAATTGCTATATGAGTGGGCAAATAACCTTTCAAAGTTTACCTCATGTGTAAATCAATATAAATCATGCATTTTTTCTTCTTGGCCTCACAGTGCTTAGGTGGAAAGTGTTTTTGCAAGCATTATCATGCTTGTGCTGTGTGTGTGTGTGTGGTGTGTGTGTGTGTGTGTGTGTAAATAAAAATGTGAGTAGTTGGTGGAAAAAAGCACAGGTTTCTGATGTTCTTTATATCCTGTTAGCTCTTTTTCATATGAGACATTTTTTAAAATAAAAGATGATTTCCTGAGGTTATGTAAATTAGTTTACATATCAACAATTAATGGGAAATTTTATATGATTTTTCATAATAAACATTTTTATATCTTTGTTTTGCAGGTGGTATGGTCAAGAAAAAGACTATAATGTTCTAGTCATGGATCTTCTTGGACCGAGTCTTGAAGACCTCTTCAATTTCTGTTCCCGCAGGTTCACAATGAAAACAGTACTTATGCTAGCTGACCAGGTATGTAAAGAAAAGCTATTACTAAAATTGACATAATAAAACAGTATTTAGCATAATTCTGCGATATTGGTAATTTGTACTTGTTATTAAAACAGAGTCTAGAAATTATGAGTGCACCAAAAGTCTTTATACAAATTTAAGCTGTTCTGTCAAACTTGCCATATTTTGAAAAAAAAAGAAACTACTATTTTTCATTCAGCAAATAATTTTTTCTTTTGTTAGGCTTGATAAGACTGACTCATATGTTTAGATAACTTTATCCTTCTTAGAGTAAGGTAAGAAGGTCCTTGGGTAAAAGCAGACTCTACTTTGCTATCATGATTCTGTAGCTTTCTGTCAGGTCAAGGAGTTAAGAGAAGGCAATATGATGTTATGTAGAAAACACTGTGTGGGAATTGAAATCTTGGAATCTTTCTGGGAATTGTCAGTTACTTGAAATATCTATTAAGTTTTTAAACATCAGAGTCATTCAGCTATAAATTTAGGATTTTGGGCTATACTGCTTCTGCCTTTAACATTATATGAGAATGATCTTTATTTGAGCTTCTTTCTTGCTAATCAGGTCTTTAAGGTTTTGGTTTGAGAGGGCCTAAATGTGGGAATGGCCCTTTTGAAATCAAAATTGAGATTACTTTTTGTCAGACTTCATTGAAATAAAATTTCCGGTTTTTTTCATAGATACATTTATTGCATTAATTGCATTAATAAAGAATAGGAAAAAGGAACACAATAGTTGATAGATTTACAAGTGATATGAGGGAAAGGAGTATCTTGGGGGGGGGGGAGTTAAACATTTATATAAAATGGCAAATTATAGAAAGATATTAGAGATAAGATTGGTACTTGAGTATAAAAATCAAAGATAGGAAAATATACTAAATATTCAGGGAGTATTGATGTTTTTTGGGAAATATAGTAAGAGTAAGAAGGAAATTGAGGGGATAATAAAAACTTTTGGTAGAACTTTGGAAAAGTTTATGTAAAGGAGAAGGAAACATTTCCTTAAGTCCAACTTTTATATCTTAAGAACTAATTTTTTTTTTACAGATTAAATTTTAATGAGTGTTTTTCAGAGCTATAGGATTTAGTGATAAATGTACATTTATAAACCACTTTATAGTTACACCTCTTTTTTAAAATTTGATCTTTATAACAGTCCTGTGAGAATAGCATAAAAATTGCAAATTTTTAAGTACAAAATTAATAGACTTGAAAAACAATGTAGAAATTAAAGTGCCATCACTATTTTTATATATTTAGAAGTGGAAGAGCAGAGAGGTTGAAATTGGCTCATGAAGTTAGAAGGAGGAAGAAAAGAGAACAAGCATTTATTAAATAAATGCCTGCTGTGCATGTGTAACAAATATTTCATTTGCTCAAAAGTAATATGTGGCAAAAGTTCAATAACTTCTGATACCAAGTTAGATGCTTTTTTTTATTATAATAGTCATTTTTCAAGAGTTCTTGTTAGGAACCTCTCAGAAGATTAAAAGTTATTTTTACATTGAGCTATCAAAATTTCTGGAAAGTCAGGAGCAGTATTTGTACTTTAGAAAGTCCTAAGTAAAATCATTATGATTATTGTTATTCCTTTATTAAGAATAAAAAATGAGGTAAATTATCTATAATTATAATTTGTCTACTCTTTGACTAACATGCTGAAAATTGGCATTTTAATGAACTGAACATGGTAGCATTTTTCTTCCTAAAAGTAAAAAAAAAGAGTATTACTCATATATAAATATAATCCTAGCTCATTGTACTCAATAGGTATTCATTAAAGACTTTTCATCATTTTTAGCCCTAATTTCAGAAGATATTTAAGTCAAAATTTAGGGGAGAGATTATGAGAGGGATATACCAGTTTTTAAACACAGAAAAAAATAAAAATTCTTTAGCAAGAAATAGGCGTTTGAAAAACAGAAGCCAAAATCATGAAAGAGGAAAGACCAAACAAATCCAGATAATAAAATAATGTATGTGTTTTATAATTCAATTAGCATTTATTGAGTTACTTATTGTATGTCAGAATGAGCAAAAACATGGAAACGGGAGATGGAAAGCCATATTAGGAATAGCCAGCACAATGTTTTGACTGGATAGGAGAGTATAAAAGAGGCACAAAATAATATATTCCTATATACCACCAACTATCTTTTTTTCCTTTAAGTATTTTCTCTTCCTTTTCACTTAAGATATTTAAAAAATTTTTCATAAGAATTAAAAGAATATGTGGTTTTTATGCAATAATCGTATGTGTGTGTGTGTATGTTCATTATGCCACAAAGAAATCCTTTAATGATCTTATCAACTGTTAATAGAAAAATACTAGCCATTAGTTCTGTTGGCATTTAATATACCATACTTTTAAGAACTCTTGGACTAGTGTGGTGACTTTTTTCAAAAATGTGTTTGGTTCCTTTATCTGTATAATTTTGTAAAATGCTGCTCTTATGACCTAAAAACGGTTGATGAAGGAGATGATGGGGGTATATCTTACAATGCTTATAAACTTTTTTGTCAAATGAACTTGTTTAAAACTAATATATTCTTTTTATTTTGACTCAGTTCTTTTTTCTTTTTCCAGATGATCAGTAGAATTGAATTTGTGCATACAAAGAATTTTATACACAGAGACATTAAACCAGATAATTTCCTAATGGGTATTGGGCGTCACTGTAATAAGGTTAGTCCGGTGTTCTTTGCATGAAAGAACAAAGCATCTCTCTAATTTCTGATAAAATTTCAACTTAAAAAAAATTCTTAGTACTTAAAATTGTTTGTAATCAATTTTGAGGATTGTGCCACAAAAACCAAATCACCTAACTCCTAACTTGTTAACTTTTCCAACTCCTTCAGCCAAGAAAGTTAGTTAGATCTCCTTATAGAAGATGTGTTAAACCTAAAAGTCCAAGTGCTCTATAAAGCTTCTAATTGCTTCTGTTGTTTCACTTTTGAACTATTGTGTCCAACATTCACATAATAGTGGAAGTCCCCATGTATTTTTGTGTTACAATTTGATATTAACTTCTTGGCTCTAACTTTTGGATATCTTGATATGTGTTTGTGCCAGCATTGATGCTATTGACCCACTTGTCACCAAAGCATTAAAGTTTGCTGACTGAGCATGGTTGGTAATGAGAAATTCTTTAGTCTTTAAATATTGGTTATGAGTGTCTTCCTTGAGCCTATTTCATAAGTAATAGACAATTTTATCCATGTTATACACTTGCCCAGGTGCTAAATTTGGGAGGGTTTTTTTTTTTTTTTTAAAGAAACTTTAGAAAAATGAAATTTATTATGTCATATAATCTTTCATATTTTGGGATTTCTGATAGCTATTGAACTTATGTGGTGAGTGGGTCTTAGTTAGTGATGCATGATTGCAGTCAAAAACTGTATAATCGTATAGAATTTTTCTCTTCAATGATTAGTTTTGTTGAGTGAATTGCTTAATTTACCGATTCAATGTTCAGCTCGGGCAGACAGGCAGCATTGGCAATGCACTAAGCATGCTGTGTTCTGATAGAAATTCTCAACTGCAGGACAACTGTACATTGATTTTTTTTTTTAAATTGGAAGCAAGATTCCCATTGTTTTGTTAAACCATCACAATGTTTGATATTTTTAAGCTCTAGCTGCAAATGTTTACCTTTGTTTGCCTGTATGAATGCCAACTTGGAGCATTAGACATGGAATTGGTTGCTAATGTGTGAGATGTCAGTGTCGGTCTGACTTAGTTTTATAGAATTAAATTTTTTTGGTTGAGAAACTGAGCTTTTTAACAGTATTCAAAAATCTACATGTAACTTGTTAAATCTTGCCCATTCCCAAGTTACATATTTTTTGACTTACTAGTTATTTTTTTTTTACTACAAATAAAACCAGGGTCTTAAAATGTCCTGGAAAAAAATCTGATAGTAATTTAATTGAAGGAAAAACTTAATTTTTTGGCAATTTTGTCGATTTCTCAATCTTTCCCTTATTTGGCCATTTCCCAATCCCCTTCCCTTCATTAACCTATCTTCATTAACTTGACCTTTATCCCTTTTAATACCCACTGTATGCAGTCATGCTGGGTTTGACATTGCAATACCTAGTTTTTACTTTAAATGGGAGTAATGGCCCAGAAAATGCTGCTTTGCATTTTAAGAAATAGTTTGTTAGTCATATAGATGTAATAGAAAGCCCAAATTACTCCCATGATGTTTTAAAAGTCCTGTCCTCTCATTTTGGAGGTCAGACATAAAAAGTATGAGAATTTGTCTTACACACTTTTAGAGAATCTGGCATAGAATTGCAATATTTTGTTTAAGTAAAAATCAAGCAACAGATATTGCTTTTAAATTTTACATTAAGAATTAATTCCTTTTAACAGTTTCCAAATATAAAGTAGTATTTTGTTTGTAGGCAATCTTATTTTTTTTACTGTTTACTATATTATAGTTAGTAATACCAGCTGAATAAAGACTGGATTCTGTGGTAATCTTGTTCCAGTAGTTTTTTTATTAATAGAAAAATTTGTGGTTTAAGTAAATGATTTTTTAACCAAATTTATTATTTGGAAAATTGTTATGAATGGATATTAAGGAGTCACTGCTCCTGTCTTTAAAAGGTGAATTTATTCACTTTTGCCAATAATCAGCCCTGCATGCTTATGAAAATAAACTTTAAGGTGACTAAATGCCTTCTACCTCTTCCTTACTGAAGATTTTTTCCCCTATATACTGTCTTGTGGGGGAAGGGCAGTTTGTGGTACAAAAGATTGCAAAGACTAAATTCCTTTTTTAAAATAGAGCCAAATGTCACCATTGCTATCCCTATTTACAGCAGTGGCACTATATAAAGTGACACTTAAAATTAAGTTTTTTCTAGGATTCAAATTTTCTTGAGCATGTGATTCTTCTCAATATTTGAAAAACTGAGAAGCTCCAGTGCTTGGTGGAAGAAGGATGGCATTTGGCTACCCTTTTCTTTCTCTGATGCCTCGGTGTTGCCTGTCTGCGCCGGCCATTGTTGCAATGTAAGCAATCCTGTTTGATGCACTGCCACCCTCTATTGTCTGTTTAGTGTTTAGAATCTCCAGTGGGGAAGAGGAAAAGAAGCATGACTGTTAGTACTTCTCAGGACCCATCTTTCTCAGGATTAAACCAGGTCTGAAACTGTCTCCTATTCCAACCTCAACCCCAAATTCATGTGCTTTTTTTGGTTTTATTTTTTGTTTTGTTTGATTTCTGGAGAATGTAGACCTTGCTCAAGCACCTCTTACGTTGGCATTATTCAGACATACTTGGCAAACATGTAACGTTACTAAGATATTTCCTTGTGGCTGTTGCTTAAACTATAAAGTTTAGAGAAAAGTATGTAAATAGGATTAATTTTAAATATCTAACATCTACCTACATGAGAAAATGCTGTTGTAATTCTCGTATCAAAAATTTAGAGTGCTATTTGGGTTGAATTTAAAGGAATAGCCCTGTTTATTTTATTAAAATAACATTTGGAATAATAGATCTTAATGCATGGGGGAACATAGCTTACCATAGCTGCATCTGAATACTTTGTTTCTGAAATTACTTCTGGAAAGCCCCCTTTGTCCCCTTTTCTAATCTTAATGAATTTCAGGTAAGTATATTTAAGTTTCAGCTCTTGGGCATTTGGTAAAACAATTGATCCTAGTTCTATATTCCTTTCTCTCTACTTTAGGAACTAAATGGCTGTTCAATACACTAAATGTTTTGGAACCAGGAACTTTGGTAAAAAAAAAAAAAAAAAAAAAAAAAAAAAGTACTACATTAGTATATCTCAGTGATACTAGTAACCAAACTTGATAGAATACTTTATAGGTGCAGAATGTTTCATATTGTGTGGTACAATTATTGCCCTTATTTTACAGGTGAGAAGTTGATTTAAAGAAGGGAAATTGGTTTGTAGGGAGAATAGTCAGATAGCTAAGAAAATAGTGGAGCAGGGTCTCAAATTTGAGTCTTTTGACTACAAGTCCAATATCCTTATGTTCTTATACTATGCTCTCACATCTCAATATATTTAGAATGTTCATAATTCTGATAAATGAGATGTGTTAAGATAAAAGTTGCCTATCTGATAGAATGCTAGAAAATAGGAGCTATAGTCTTTCTTGCATGTGCTACAAAATATCTTTTCATTGTTTATTAAAATAGCCTCCTTCATTAGATTTTTTTTCCATCAAAAAAAAAAAAGAACAAACTAAAAGTTGAATGGCTTTCATGTCATAAGATCATGCATGTACTTTTAAAAGGCTGCTTGAGAGTCTAAATACAATCAACTCTTTTTAGCTGCGCTGATGAAGAACATTGGCTGAAATATGGTTTCCCCTTTAATTCTTCCAGCCTAATGAATGAACATTAATAAACTTTCATTTAAGATTTTATTGTGTATTAAATGGACCCAATTAATCCCAAACTGAGCTTTTAATATTGCACTAAACTACTTTTTAGGTCAACTTTTCCTTTATATTCCTTTCTTGCCAAAGCAGAAACTCATAAGAAAAGTACTTGGTAAAAATCCATGAAATCGATTACTAGACATTTTTTCTTAAATATTTGTTACCTAAATGTTCCCCATTCATCAGCATAAATAATTAAGAGTTGAATTAAATTTTACAGATTTTCAGCATTTTTACTTTTTTAAATTAATTTGAAACTGTGTTTATATTTCCAACTGGATGAGCAAGAGAGATAAAATTTAGAAATAGTGGAACATGAAGTAATTTAACTTTAGATTTAAAATATGGCTATATATAATTGAGTTTGATCATGTTATTTTCTTCTGTTTATTGAAGTTGGACAAAATCTTGAAGAGAAAAGTGTATTTTTATTGAATGGAAAATTCCTCTCACAGAATGTTGTCATTTCTTTACCTTTATCTCGGGGATAACTTTTTAGAAAAAGATTTTTCAAAGCATATATACATTTTCCTTCTAGGCAATATGTAGAAACCTTTGGATAACTTTAATTGTCAAATGAGTGTAATTTTACATATGTAGGGTTATCCAAAGATAGCTTAAGATTCATTATTGATGATCTCCCTACCTGATTTATTTGATAATGTCTATTTTATTGAATCTCAAGAAAGACTTGCACCTAACAAATTATTTAGGATTTTAGAGCATTGTTTCATACTGGCGTGACCTTTTTTGGTCATTTGGTTTCTTAGAAACAGTTTGTTAGGTGAAATTGCATTGACATTTTGTACCATTTGTTTAAATAGGAGTTGTGTTTCTGGATGGAGGAGGACAGGATTTGGTAAAGTAAGAAGGATTGGAGAACTGGATAGACCTGAAATAATTAGATTAGTTGAGGCGATGGATTTAAGCAAGGTTTGTTAGATGGGTCTTTTGTGATTGGATGGATGTCAGTTTGGTTGGGATTTTATGACCATAAATTGAGCTTTTGTTATTGCTTTGAAAATATATTTCAAAGCAGTATCAGAGCAGTCATATGTGTTATATGTCTACAATGCCACACTATTTTGAATCACTGAATTATGTTGACATCACTAAAGTGAAGGTTAGAGACATGACATAATTTATATTTTGGGTCCCCCTTTTCTGGTTTGCCTTTTCTTCACTTAAAATAATTTTTTGTGTTCTATCCAGTTGTTTTCCCGGGACATTTTTCAGTAGTGAAAATAACAGGAAGTTTTTAAATTTACTTTGATTTTTGCTAGTGAAGTTGAAATTCAGTTATCTTAACCTGATGGTAGAGTTAGGTTAACTTATTTAGATGTTTAGGAAGATAGTGTATTTTCACTGAGAATATTCTCGTAACAAGTATAAGCTATGAAAAGATGTCCTGGTTTTTAATACTGATATTGGTTTTTAATAAAACTGTCAATTTGAAGATATTTTTCTCATCTGTCACAATGCATACAACTATTGTACTTAATACTTAGCTATATATATATCTTGACTATAAAATTGAATTATTGCTCCTCGTTTTCTCTTTTGGGGTACCGACTTGTGATTTTTTTAATCAGTGTAGAATTCTCCTAGTACACAGACTCCTACATCAGTGCAGCTCAACAGCTCTCTAAGAGGCATGGCTTCCCCTCTGGAATCTTCCTGATTCTAGCTCAGGGCTGGCCCTTTAGCAAGTACTTTCTGCTACTGCTTACTTGATATACTAGAGTATCAAAAGGAGCAGCTATATCAAATTTCAACTATGGAGGTTTGTTTTACGTTTCCTCATTCCTGATATGTTTCCCAGTGTTGATTTTGTGTTAAGGGGAATTTAAATTTTATTTATAGGTTATAAATACATACATACATACATACATACATAGTGTCATGCAATTTTAGTAGGGATGACTTTAAAAACAATCAAAACCAATACCTTCATTTTGTAAATAGAAGTAGAGAGAGAGAATATGAATGATGGTTCTTGATTCTTTTCCACATTGAATTTTATTTTGTGAACCGAAGTTAGAAATTATAGTTATCGTTTTTACTCAGGAATTCATTTTAAACTTGTTTAAATGTTTTGAGTCATCTGTCTGTTTTCATATGAAGAAAAATCTTTTATGTTAGTGTTGATCTTACTTTTTTAATATTTGATGCATTTAGGATCCTTTACCATAAAGAAAGTATAAATCTTATCTTATTTGGAAAGCTTTGAATACCCAATTATATCTTAATAAGAACATCAGTTAGTTTGTTAGTAAAACAAAGGAAACATGTAATTCCATTTACTGTGAGTCTGATTTTTGCCATTCTCAGTAGTTCAGAACACAGCCACATTTGACCTCTTACTAACCTAACCAATCTCCTATGTTTTATGTTATAAAAGAGCTCACTAAAAATATCCTGACTTCATAAATTCATAGGAATCAAATTGTTAATTTTATTTTTTATACTTCTTACAAGATTTGATGATAAACTACTTTTCAAGTCAAATGAAAATTAGAAATAGGGAGAAAATAACAGAAAGGAAAAAGGCATAACTAAAAAGCTGATACAAGCACTGTTTTATTCCTAAAGATACTATTTTATTATAAAACCATAAATAATGTTTGTTATAATACTGAATTATCATGAAAAGCTTAAATTATATTCAGAAGACTAAAAACAAATGTATTTTAGATTTTAATCCAAAATAGTGTCTTAAGATTTCAAGAATACTTAGAAATTCTAGATACTACGTTAAGTGAGGCAGGACTATCCATTTGAGGTTCTGTGAGAACAATTAGTGAGTTTTATTCCTCAGTTAAATTCCAAAATAGTTTTTACAAACCTTTTAGTGTTTAGTTCATTTAGTCTCTTGGTTAACTTTAGCTTATTTTCAATGCTTAGCTAAATTGTTGTTAGAAATTAAGCCAACTTAATATATAGGCATTTAACTTACTGATTTAAATGCATAATGTCACCCTGAATTAGTCAGTGTGATGCATGATTCTAAAGAAGAGCTATAAATTTTATTTGCAACTATGTTTTTCATTTATGTAAAGCTTTTAAACGTATAATTATTTCAGATCAGATTTTGGGCATGTTGAGCAGTATATGGCCATAATAGGTAGAATAGGACTTTGTTGATTAAAAAATACCATGTGAAATTAATGAGATCTTAAAAAATAATATTTTAGTTATGGTTTCATGGCATTATGGAAATTAGCATGTCAGTGGTGTGCTTCTCTCCCCCCCCCCCCCCCCCCCCCCCCCCCCCCCCCCCCCCCCCCCCCCCCCCCCCCCCCCCCCCCTTTAATAAAAGAAGAGACTACATGCCTAAATATATTTAAGGGTGAATGAACTTGGCATGCTGAATAGTGCAAATGACAAAATGCTTGAGCTAGTTATGTTTTTATTTATTGGTTTATTGGTGAAGGATAGTAAAAATAAGTCTTTATTTTGAAATGTTTGCATCAAAATAAGGGTGACCATTTGATGAATGAGAAGAAAAGATTTGAAGTGTAAAGTGTTTATAAACCTAACTTGTCTCCATTTCTTTTTTAAAGTTATTCCTTATTGACTTTGGTTTGGCCAAAAAGTACAGAGACAACAGAACAAGACAACATATACCATACAGAGAAGATAAAAATCTCACTGGCACTGCCCGGTATGCCAGCATCAATGCACACCTTGGCATCGAGCAGAGGTAATTATGAAAGTTGACTATACTTCCCAGACATTTTACACAGTAGCCATTTCTGAAGTTTTGAGCAATTTAATGTTTTCATGTGAGGATATCCTTTGCAGATAATTTGAATTAAATTTAGTCTTTACTACTGTTTGAATTTTGGAGTCCTATCCCGTACTAAATCTGTGATAATATGAATTCTTAAAATAATATATTTTTTTCTACTGCCATTTGTCTTAATGTGTGATTTTGTATGTTTTAAAATTAGAAAGGAAATATATCCTCATTATTTTTAAGGAGGAAAATGTAATGCTGGCCAAAGTAGGTGGTGGGAAGTAGTGGGAGAACAGCATATAAGCAACTCTTTAGAGTATTTGACAATGGAAACTGAATAGAGGCAATATTTACAGAGAGGAATTGACCTTTGATATATTTATAGTTGTAGATGTATAACTTTTATAATTCTTAAGTGTTTACATGTCATTAGATCTTCACAACCTCCTCTGCCCTACCAGTTGCCTACCAGTTTTCTTATTTGTAATTTATTTTACATTTAATATGAAATAAAATTATGCCATTTGATTAGTATCTAATGAGCTTCTTTTCTATAATTCTATATAATTTCTGTAATTCACTACATCTTAGTAGTGAGATATTGATATGACTCAATATTTAGTTAAGTGTGGCATAGTGGATTAAACACTGATTTTGAAGTCTTGAAAACTTGAATTCAAATTATATCTTAAATACTTAGAAACCTAGGGAAGTCATGTAACCTCTCTTTGTCTCAGTTTTGTCATCTGTAAAATAACTTCTTTATGGTCCTTCTATCTTGACTGATCATTCTGTGGTAATAAATAATTTATTTAAAAAATTCTAAACTTAAGTCACTCAGTAGTCTAGTCTAAGTATTATAATTTGTGGTATGATAGAATCTCAGTTGTCAAGGACCATAGAGGCTATCCTGATTCACACCTGAACAATAATTCTTTCTAGAAGATAGCTGAAAATTCAAGCGAGAAAGAGTTTAATACCTCCTAAGGCATCCAGTGCTACTTTTAGATAGCTTTAATTATTAGGAAGTTCTGCTTTACACTAAATATGCCTCTTTCTGTAGGGAGCAAGCAGAATACAATTTGTTCCCTTTGCCATATGATAGTCCTTGAAATACTTGAAGATAGCTGCCATGTATCATTTAAGTTTCTTAATGTCTCCAATCCCTTTAAGCTCTTTTTCTTGGACTTAATTTTAGGACTCTTTGTTGACCTTCTTTTTCTATTCACCATCTTGTCAGCATTCTTTCTGATATGCCTAGAACTAAATACAATACTTCTTTAGTGTTCTGAACTACAGGCAGTATTATTTATCATTTCCCTATTTCTGGAAATTACTCTTCTGGTTGGGAGCCTTTAGATTTCCTTAATTTAGCTATCCATCATAATTGTTCATTGTGTTTATTGTCCATCAAAACTCCAAAGATGATTCTACATAAACTCTTGTCTAGCCACAATTTTTTAATATGGTACTTTTGAAGTAGATTTTTTGTGTGTGTGTGTATGTGTAAACTAAGTACAAATTTTAATACATGCCTTTTAAAATCACATTTTAACAGATCCTAACTAGTGTTTTACCTAGCCTGTTATCTTTTTAGATCTTGAATCTTTTATTTAGGATGTTAGCAATTCTTTCCTCCTTTATCTAATGTTGTCTGCCTTTATTGGTCATTTCTTTTTTTCTGGCCAGATTCAGGAAGTCTTTTATGAGAAAACTGCAGTTTGAATCTTGTTTTATAACTTATGGAAAGCTGCTATGGCTTGCTTTTGGCATACACCTAATTTCTCAGAAGTTAGGCTTGATTCTGAATTATTCTGGGTTTTCTTAATTCTGAATTAGATTCTTAAATATTACCCCATGCTGTCTTTCCTTGAAACTTTGGGACTTTTCCAAATTATCAATAAAAATGTGAATTTGCACAAGGCCAGTATACATATGACTGAGACATGACACTTGAGATTAACTTTCAGATTGACATTGAATCATTAATAATGAATTTTTGAGTCTGCCCATTCAACTGATTCTTTTCCACTGCATGTATTGTTAATTAAGTCTATATCTTACTATTTTCTCATACAAAAGAATGAGAAACTCTGTCAAATGTCAAATGTATTATATTATGTGATTATTTTTGTCTTAAGTCATTTTTAAAACTGTGGCACTTTATGTGCTTTTGCTATGCACATAAAAGTGTTTTATTTTGTTAATCTATACGTATGAACTTAAAGCACATTTGAAGATTTTTTTTTAACTTGTAATAAGGTTTTTGTCATTTGGTGAAGATTATGCTTCAAAATTCAAATACACTGAGATGATTTTGTTAGATTGTGATTACTTAGGAATGTTTTAGAAGCATTTAGAACATTCTAGATACTGTTAGCTTAAAAACCTTAATTTGTGCTTTTTATCCTGCTGTACTATTGATCACACTGAAATTTCAATTTTACTGTGTTCCTGCAAAGCTTTCAGAATTGCTGTGGTACTTAATGCCTCTGTTTTCAACAGAATTGTTTGTCTAAATTGTTTTGCTTTTCCTTAAAGTCACATCAATCATTGTGAAAGTTTGATGATTCATTGACTAATAAAATTTCCTTCATTTAAAATCTAGTCATTTGTTTAAAAAACAACTTGGTATGAACTTTTCTTTCATATTTTTGGATTTCTTTGATGGTTTATCCTGTCAATTCACAGACATTCTTTTAAAAATAGTATGTGTGTGTAAATATATTCCTAAAATTCTTTCTCCTCTTCTTCAGTCGTCGTGATGATATGGAGTCTCTAGGATATGTGTTGATGTATTTTAATAGGACCAGCCTGCCCTGGCAAGGATTAAAGGTATGTCATATTCCTGCTAGGCAGGGATTTTTTTTTTTTTAGTTATGAATTTTTTCTCCCTCTCCCTTCCCCAAGACAGCAAATAATCTGATATAGGTTATATATGTATATTCATTTTAAATAGATTTCCACATATTAGTCATGTGAAAGAAAAATCAGAACAAATGGAAAAAAATACGAAAAAGAAAAAGCAAACCAAAAAAAAAAGGTGAGAATAGTATGCTTCAGTCCTCATTTTGTCTCCATAGTTCTATCTCTGGATGCAAATGGCATTTTCATCCCCGGGTATATTGGAATTGTCTTGCTAAGTCTGTCATAGTTAATCATCACATAATCTATAATCTTGCTATTAATGTGCACAGTATTCTCCTGGTTCTGCTCACTTTACCCAACACAGTTCATGAAAGTTTTTCCAGGCTTTTCTGATCATCCTGCTGATCATTTTTTATAGAATGATACTATTCTATTACATTCATATACCATAACTTACTCAGCTATTTTCCCCAGTTGATGGCTGTCCACTCAATTTCTATTTCCTTAGGCAGGTTACATTTTAATTTAATTGACTTCTTTTGCAATATTATGTATTTTAGTTTATGCATTTTAAGATATTTTGAAGAATTCATAGGTTGTAGCAGACTGTTAGTGGGGTCCATGACAACAACAAAAGATTAATAACTCCTGTACCATAAGGATTTATAGCAAAGGACCATAGATTAAATCTGTTTTAATTAACTTTTTTGGGGAAAAGTAAAAGAATTCTGGAGCGTTAGGTTGTTAGGGATTCTCAGGACATTGAAGCTTACTTGTCTTAGTGGTAGTTGCTGCTGCTGGTAGCAAGGACGGAAAGACTTTTTTCTATAACAGTCCCTTTTTTGTTATCTGAGTGGATTCAGACTCAGTGTGTCCTGGGTTATTTCTACTAGCATCTAAAGAGATGTAATGGCAGAGCTTTAAGCTACCTAGCCCATACTATTTTTGTATGCATCTGCTTTGGGTGATGCTCTCACCTGTTGCAAATTGCCAAGCACGCTTTCCTCAAGTTATTCTTGAACTATAAGTGAATGAGACTGAGTTGGAAATAAGAGTTTGAGGTCTGAGAGATGGTGCTGTTTTCAGGGATGTTGGACTCTTCCTGCACAAATGGGGCTCCTCCAACACTTCTCTTCCCACTTCCCATGCTCAGTTTAATCAGAGATCCAGCCAGAAACTTATGACTTTTTCATTGGTAGATTATATACTCTCTAATTGTTGCTTCATTTGCATGGGAGTGGGAGCTGAATTTATCTCTTTGGCACTTTACAATTTACAAATGGAATTTTTAGATTTTTATATTATGTGTGTATGTGTATACATGCACATATAACACATAATTTATATGGATTGTTATATATTAAACATGTTTATATGTTTAATTTATTTAATGTTGTTATTACATTTAACCCTCATAGCAACATAAGTAGGTGTTATTTTATAGATGAAAAAATTCTGGTCCAGAGAGCCAAGTTATATCTGCAACACATTCTAGTAAACAAGTTATATCTGCAACACATCTAGTAAATGATTGAGCTGAAACTTGACCTAATATGTTTTATACTATTAGCACATTATTCTTTCCACTCTGCCATAATGACTTTTTTAAAGTGTTAAGTCTGTTGTCATATGAACAATAAACATATTTTTTGTGTAAAGGAAAGTTGGAAGCATTTCTTTTAGTGTAAACACATCCTTAGAAATGTATTGTTTTATATTAGTTTAAGACGAGTAGTGAGCATTGAGAAAACCTTTCTTCTAGTTTTGATTTTTTTTTTCCTATCAAAAATTTATTTTCTTGTATTGGAAAGAGAGTGTTTTGCTTTGTTAATAAAACATTAGACAAGATTAAATTACACTAAATTAGAACCATTATTTAATTGTGGTCCTTCTACTCCCAGTGTTTTTTGGAGGTATGTCTGTAAAAATCGTGTGTGTGTGTGTGTGTGTGTGAAAAATTTTTGTAACTACCATCAGAGAGTTACATAGAATAATGAGGGGATGAAAGAGATTTAATCAAGGATTAAAAATCCAATATTGGTAGGAAACAAGACTCTATCTCAAGTCTTGCCAGCACTCTATCTACTATCTCTATGTTTCTCGTACTTAATCTGGCAGGGTAGAGAAGGAAATTAACCACAGTCTGTAATATTGTTCTCCCATAGTATGAGTCAGTTCAGCTATTACAGAGAGACTGTACTGACCCATGAGAGTGAGTTCCCCATGGAAAATTCAGCTGTACCATTTGTTAGTGTCATGGTATATTTATATGAAAGTCTTTATGAGTAATTTTTCTGACTGGAACAGCAGACTTTCATAACTGGGGGACTTAATGATAACTGTGGTCCACAAATCTACTAATGTAGCTCTCCTCTAGATTTTGCCAGATTTGCTCTTTGACAACTGGCACAAGTATATTCCTGAAAATTTTCAGATTTGTATAACCTGCCAGAATAGAGATCCTTTTAGGAATACTTTTGAGAACTCAGGATTGATAAAATATAAATTTCAAAACAAAATAAGCCAGTAGGCTAAAATGTTCTGAACTTTACATTTATTTCATTAGCTTTTTTCCCCCTATCCCTGTGACTGTCCTTTGTTTAATCTATTACTGACTATATTGTGTTTCTTGTATTCCATAGGCTGCAACAAAAAAACAAAAGTATGAAAAGATTAGTGAAAAGAAGATGTCCACTCCTGTTGAAGTTTTATGTAAGGTGAGAGGTTGTAACTAATTTATTTAATTGATTAGCAGTCAAAGAAAGGCAATTTGTGACAATCATTAAAACTTGAATGTGTTATTGGGATGGACCTTTATGAACTTGTTTTATGCAAATGCCATGGTATTTTAATTGACTTCTCAGTGAATTGGCCAAAAGTGGGTGGTATTTTAAGGTAGTCCATTATGTCAACATATTTTAGTCTGTTTGGATTAATTCCTTGTGTGATATAATAGAAAAAATTTCATATTAAATAGTTAAAAATGGACATGGAGAAAAAAAAGGTATAAAAGTAAGCTTTTCTAATAGGATTCTCCAAAACAATGTATAATTTAATTCAAAAAGAAAAGATATATAGTGTATTTATATTGGGAGGTAGAGTTATCAGAAGAAGAAAGAAATGAATGATAGACACAGTAAAGAATAGGAGTAGACGGAAAGTCTATTGATTTCTGTATACTTTTGAAGGAATTAAAACTCATTTTATTTGAAAGGAGTGAGATTAGCTTAGGGGGAAAACACCTTATTAAATATCTCATCACACATTTTATATAGTAAGAATAGGTAAATAATTTGTGTGTAATGTAAAAGTTGCCTGAAATACTAACAAGTTTTGTGTAACTACTGTATATCTTTGATTCCGGGAAATATAAGGTATGATATATGCCTTAAAGGAATTAATATTCTGTTAGGAAATAGACCTAATACATATTTGTGGTGTTTGTATTTCTGCAGGTATTATGGTCTTGGGGTTCTAAATTAACAAGTTGTCTCTGAAATTGAAAAGTGTCTAAAGAAGTAAAATTATTTTACATATCTCCACTTTTCCTTTCCTACGATGGAAAGGCAGTTATTCCACATATTGTATGCTTCTAAATATCCAGAATTTTTCTCTTAAAGGAATTTATTAAGGGAAGACTTTGAAGGTAGGCAAACAATTGGACAGAAAGGTAAGGTAAAAATGGATTAGGACAGGGAATAAGTGTTTGCTTTGTGCCCATTTTCTATCTCAGCTCCTGTATCATCAAAGCTAAAGAATCAAATTCTTTGTAGTATTTATGGCAATGTGCCAGTTACTTCCAACAAGCATTTTATTTCTTTTAGTTACTTAAAAAAGAACACTTTTCAAAATCCTAGGTAGAAGGGGAAGATATTTATCATATTAGAAGCATTAACGTTATAGCTAATTTGCTTTAAAATTATGTGTATAAATATATTTTAGCAGTGGGTTACTGCTCATGAGGATAGGAAGTTTTCTGCCATTGAGCAATAAGTAGTATTAAAGAGTAAACAAAGAAACATGATACTGGTTACACAATGTAGGCAAACCAAGTTTTAGAGTAGTTACTTTTCATTTTCAGACTTTGAAATAGTAAACATCCTACTTAATTGTTATTAAATCACATATGAATGTTTTCTGTTAAAACATGCAGTATGTTTCTTTGACTCACTTATTTTTATTTTTGATCTTATAGGGGTTTCCAGCAGAATTTGCCATGTATCTAAACTATTGTCGTGGACTACGTTTTGAAGAAGCACCAGATTATATGTATCTGAGGCAACTATTTCGTATTCTTTTCAGGTCAGTTTTAAAATTGTTTAAGACTTCCCATCCAAATTACATCATATTCAACCTTTCATTTTACTTACACTATACTATGGCAGAATGAAAGAGAAATTATCTGAGTCTGTAAGATGAATGTATTTACATCTGTAGTTGATCTTTCAGAAAGTTATGATGTCACATATAAAGAACTTTGTAAACCTTAAAACTATTTAAATAGTGATAATGATGATTCCTGAAGCTTTTGTAGGAAACCTTTTGAGAAAATATAGATTCCATAGAAAATTGAGAAGGCAGTAAAGAATAGTAGTCCATAGGATTGGCACACAGGACATTTGATTTATAATCCTATTTATTAGTTACTGACACTGGGCAAATTGTCCTCTTAAATATCTGTCCCACATCTATCATTAGACTACTGTTGATATTATTTGGGATTACTGTGAAAATGTTATTAACCATAAAGCCTTTTACTAATATGTTGATTGCAAATGATACACATGGAGTTAGAACTTTAAGGTCTTTTGCTGGATTATATTATAATAGACTTTTATCGAATGAAAAGGGGGAGGACAGACTTTTCTAGGTAAGCAGCATTGAATTTTGAACCTAGCTGTATGTATTAAGATGGTAACCAGCATCATTTGTTAGCTTAGAGGGAAGACCTACTGCTACCATAATTGTAAAATTCTTAGCACAGTGCCTGGCACATAATAAGCATTATGTAAATGTTGGTTATTGTTATTAGTGTTACTAAGCATACAAAATTAACAATTTTGATAAATTATTAACGTTGCTAAGCGTTCAGTATTATCATACTAAAGACTTCCAAATGTTTATTTGGATTCTGTTGGCTACTTTTACTTTTTCTCAAGGGTATGAGACTTGAAGTTAGAATATGTTTCAAATTTGAAACAAATCGACTCTGCTATCAAAGACAAACTGCTCATAGAGCTAAAGAATCGTAGGTCTGAAGGTTTTCCCTTTTTTTTTCCCTCTCCCAGGAACATCCCTATAGTCCTTAGGTCTTTATCTGAGCCAAGCATTGATTATATTCCTGTTCTTAATATTCTCTTCTTTTTATACTTTTATCATGCCAACTTGGTTTTCCATCTTAAAATGAAGAGGGATTGTGTGTTTTCACAGTCACTGGTTAGATGTAACTTGATAAAAACAGGATCACCACCATGTGAATGATTTCATCTCTTAACTACCTCATGACAAAATTTAGGCTTAGTTGGTTTACTTAGCCTTTATCTCAGCATGAGTTTGAGGTTTGATCTACAGATTTTTTTACTCTTGTTTTTTAATGTTTAAAAGTAATATAAGATACACCTTGGAGATATTTGGAGTGGCTTTCCCTACACAAATTTTTTTTTTTAATTGCTCTCAAGTATGTCTTAAGGTATAGGAATTTAGGAGCGAATAGTAGCCTAACTGTCCCTTAATCATAGAGAAAATGTTTTTTTGGCTGATGTTGCTTGTTTCTCTCATAAACCTTTAACTCCATGTTGGATGTGTTCCCAAGCAATACAGACATCTTCCTCTTTTCTATAAACATAGTTTATAATTATTTTTTGTGGGATGCAGCTATGGTGTAATCACTGCACTTGGAATTATAATTATAATAGCTGAGTTTAAAAAGTCCTTCTGCTACAATTCACTAGCTTTGTGACATTAAAATTATTTCAAGCTTCCTTTTACTCATCCGTAAATTAGATTTAAATATCCATACTACCTACCTCACTCACACTCTTCTAATTACAAAAAATATATTAAGCATTTCATAAATTAGGTGCTATGTAAATGCTAGCTGTTGTTACTACTTTGCTTTAAAAGAAAAAAAAAGGCCACATCTTTTTGATTTATCAGTCTTATAATTGGAAACACTTGTTTTGATTCATTGCTACTTTCATTAATTCCTCCCACAGTAAGTAGTTCAGTATTGAATGATATTTTGTCCAGGATTATTGGGGTACTGTTATATATTACCAACTTTGATCTTTTGATACACTAGTATATATATACTTCCAAATTTATGCTTTAAAATATGTATACATGTGCAATTATATGCTTATGTATTTACATATAAATTCACAAATAGCACTTTCAGGGCTTAGGGGATTATCATTTGAGGGGTTTTTTGGGGAGGGAAAAGTATAGAAAGTTAATCTCTGTACTTTAGTAAGACATAAAAAAAATACTTGTAGGAATACTTTAATCTCACTCCTCTTATATCTAAAGAGAAGATGAGATTACTAAACTAGTTTTGAATTAATTTACACTAAGCAAAAAACAAACAAAAACCCGATTCTTCTGTTAAGATTTTT
The DNA here is from genome assembly GCF_902635505.1 of Sarcophilus harrisii. Classification (NCBI taxonomy): domain Eukaryota; kingdom Metazoa; phylum Chordata; class Mammalia; order Dasyuromorphia; family Dasyuridae; genus Sarcophilus; species Sarcophilus harrisii. Next base: position 381,401,912 of record NC_045427.1, on the reverse strand, counting down.
TTACTTTAATTAATTTAAAAATTTAAAAATTATTTTCAGTTCCAACTTCTCTCTTTTTCCGTCCTTCCCCCATTCATTGAGAAGACAAGAAGTCACGCTAAACATATTTCTGAATTAGCTATCTAGGGAATAGGGAAGGCAAGAAAAGGAAAGGAAAACAGGCTGTGGTATGCTCTTGAGAACATTAGTTCTCTATATGGAGATGTATAGTGAAGACATAGATTATGAATTGTCTGAATTTGTTGGTATTTGAGTATAACACTTACCAGGTGTAAAGAAAATTGTTTTTCTCCTCTAGGACTCTGAACCACCAGTATGACTACACATTTGATTGGACAATGTTAAAGCAGAAAGCAGCCCAACAGGCAGCCTCTTCCAGTGGGCAGGGTCAGCAGGCCCAAACCCCCACAGGCAAGCAAACTGACAAAACCAAGAGTAACATGAAAGGTTAGTAGCCAAGAACCAAGTGACGTTACAGGGAAAAAATTTGAACACACAATTTGGGTCAGTCAGTAATTTATAACAGTGTTAGATCAAGGAGGTGGTTTAAAATACACACACACATTTGGCTCTTGATTTAAAAAAAAAAAAAATCAGACGTCCTTGGAAAATTTGACTACTAACTTTAAACCCAAAATGTCCTTGTTCATATATATATGTATATATATATATGTGTTTGTATGTGTATCCATATATATGTATATATATATATATTTTCATATATATGTGTGTATATTTATATCATTTCTCTTGGGATGTTGGGTCATTTTTAACAATTGCATCTTTTTTACTCGTGCATTAACCCCCTTTCCAAACAAGAACCATGATTTGGTGTTGGGAATGTGATCAATGAATTATTCTATCCAAAATCCTAGACCTAACACTTGTTGGGTTATCTCCCCTCCCTCCCCCCTTTAGAAATAGATTTGGTTAGCCATTGTATTTTCAAACTAACAGTGTTAAGATTTTTTTTCTTTGCATGACAATGTGGCAGTAAATATAGAAAAATATGGATATGATTTTTGTTTCATTTAGGTGAGTGGCAATACTAGGAATGCTCATACTCATGAGTATGCCTCTTAGTTGCGAAGAATTTTACTGAATTAACTACTTAAAAAATAGAGGAGTTGAGTTATATGTATGCTTTTACATAATTTACACTAGTTATCTTATTTTCTTAATTCCAAACATCTAAGGAATTTCAGCTTAAGGGTTTTAGGGAAAATAAGTTACTCGGGTTATAGTATAGAGATTCATTGTTCATTTTCTTTATGTTAAGAGCTTGCAACTTGAAGATACCTATTTTCATGGGGTAAGGGCTGCTGCATAACTGGTGTCTTCTCTCTTTACCTACTACTTTATTTTAAGGGAGTTGAGGTTTTATGGCAATTTGTATTCATTATATCAGTTGCCTTGAGACCCCACTTTCTTTATGCATTCTTTTTTCCTTGGGAGCGTACTGGAAATTTTGTGACAATCCTGGAAATGGTGATGGTATTTGATTTTTTAGTTTGTAATGTCTATTATTGTATGGATATAAAATTGTATGGATTATAGTCTACAGTTTGCACTTGGTCTGTAGTCTGATTAAAAATTTTAAAAACAACTTTCAAGTCATAAGATAAAAGGTCTTAATTCTGAGTTAGTTTCAGAAGCCATAATTTACTGGTGTATCCTCATCTCAAAAAGATTATCTTCAATGTATATGACAAATTTGTAATGAAATTATCAAAGAAAAGTAGTGAGGGGGGATGGTAAACAAAAAGTTCAAGCCAATTTAAAACAGGAGAGAAAAATGTTAGCAGCATTTTAAAAAGAATTTTGTCCTCCTCCTCCCCTCCCCCAAGCTAGATTTGAGTTGGTCTTTCTGTGACATCAAAAATGACTCCTGAATTTGAACTTTGTAGGTATTAGAGAATCCATAGTAAAATCAGGACATATTACTTAATGGACCAAAAATAGGTTTCTGAGAAAAAGAGAGGAGAAACCAAATATGGATTGAAACTGTGGGAGTTGGATGAGTCAGCTTTTTGGGTAGAGTTTGGATATAACTAGAATTGTTTCTCAGGAAAGTTAATATTTAAACCAGTGACTATCACTTTGTTTCTTAATGTTAATAATTGCTCTTATAAAATTCAGAATTGTATACTTTTAATTTGTGGTTGGACAATGACCAGAGGAGAGCTCCGAGGATTAATTGAAAGAACTAAGGCTATTTACCCAAGAAGAAATAAAACAAAAGGGAATATTAATCCTTGCCTCCAAATACTGGAAGGCCTTCCATGTGGCAGAAACACTAAACTTAATCTTGTATAGCTCCAATAATTCTGCTTAAGAGTTAGAATGCCTTGCCTTCTGCTCTTTTTGAGTTTCTTATCACTAGAAATGTATAAAAGTACTTGATTGCCTTGTCAGTGGATTTTATATAGGACTCTGATTCTTGGATTTATTGGGACATTGGACTAGGTGACCCTCTGAAGTTCCTTTCTTATTTGAGATTCATTGAAATTAATATATTTCTTACTTATTCCATATTTATCTCTACAAATAGAGTTAGTAATGCAGGTTTGAAGAAATAATTAATGATTTGATTTAGTCTTTGTATGACTAATATGAAATAGATTACATTATTCTCTTAAACATTCCATGTATTAGATTAATACTGATTGTATTAGTAATGTTGAAGGAAATAACTGATGTCCATTACTTAGGACTCATCATTAAGATGGGGAAGTTATGGTATAATTTTCCTTACAAATAAGATAATTTGTTACTTAATTAAAGAAAATTTCAAAAGCTAGTTAACATCTTTTCTGAAAACTGAATATGCTCCAAATTAATTTGGGATATCAACACTAAAGCATTTTAATTCAGGAATCTGGGTAACTTTTTAAAAGACTTAGTATAAAACATTGGCTTTCAGAGCTAAAGATTTTATTATTTACGATCACTACTTAAAGGTTGAGTCTCCTGAAATATTCCTGGGAAGTAAACAGTGTAACACTGTTACTGCTTTTTTTCCCAGCTGTAAACCTAATGTCCTTTCTGTGCTCCATATATTGTGGGTTTCTTTGCCAATAAACAAACAAAAATAAGACCTTTCTTTTCCAGAACTCCAAAAAAAAAAAAAAAAAAAAAAAAAGATTCTGGGCATTTTGAATCCATATTTCCTTGCAAAAAATATGAAAAATTGTTTAAACTTTTTTTGTGATGGAGATTTTTCTAATAAACTTCTTTAACTTTTGCAGAAAATTCATGTACAGTGATGTTTATCTGACAAATTTATTCCTTCACCTTAACAAAAAAAAATGGCCAATAATCTTTGTTTCTAAAGTAAGGGAGAGTTTTGTGTGTGTGTGTGTGTGTGTGTGTGTGTGTGTGTATGTGTATGTATGTGTATGTATGTGTACACTTGCCCAGGGTCACACAGCTGGTAGTAAGTGTTAAGTGCCTGAAATCAGATTATGAGTTTAGGGCCTCCTGACTCTAGGGCTGATGCTCTCTATCCATTACATCATCTAGCTGCCCCAGTTTTGTTTTTTGTTTTTTTAACTGAAGGAGCTCACATTTCATTGCCTGTCCCTTCAAAAAAGCAGTCTAGGAGAAAAAAATATTTGGCCCTCATGTAAAATATTGCTTGTGCTCAAAATGCCCCCACATCCCAAATGACAAAACAGCTGTTATTTGAAATCCTTTTTATGTCAGGTGCTGACATGCAGTAGTATCTGTGGGCTGGCAACTAGGGAAATCTTTTATTGGCATTACAAGATCTTTTGCTTTTATAATTAGAGAATTGGAGTACCAAGGAATGACATAACTATTGAAGATAGTCTTTTCGCAACAATATTTTCCTAGAATTTTTAAGACTATAAATTTGAGGGTTTTAGTCACTTTTCTGTGATTAAAAATTGATAACATTTTTGGTTGCTTTCAAAATTATGTTTCACATTATGTTTCATTTTTCTAAATGAAGTTGAATTGTTTAAAACCACAATGAATATAGGCTAGCTAAAGAAAATTCAAAGCCTAAAACTGTTCTTGCAATATTGGCTTTTTTTTAAAATAGGGAATATTATTTCTTTCCTAGCTACTGAACTTTGCTTGCTTGTTGTTGTGCTTATACTAAAGCTCATCAGCCTTCAGAATTAACCTTTAAAGATTAAGTATCCGATATTTCTTTTCTTTTCTTTTGTTTGGATCCTATAAAACAGGATCCTTGTAAAACAAGTACCAAACAAATCCTAATTTAGTATATATTCATTTTTCTCCATTTTTAATTTGTAGAAAAAATGTTTTCTCTTAAGTAAACCATTCTTTATTTCCTACTTTGAAACTAATCATTATGACAGAGACAGAACCTTCTAAGTGAACAGACCTTTAACAAGTATTTTTACAAGTTACTAAATGAAACTTTCTGTTGTCTGGTCATTCATTCTTTAGTCAACTGTCAACCCATAACTTTCCTCCTTAGTTCTTTCTTAAGACAGGAGTGCTGGGTTGTCATATTAATATTGTAACTAAATAGTGAAGTGAAACTGCCTATGTGTCCTATACCCAGAGAAGACACTGAAGAAATGGAAGCACTTTTTTTTAGTCAGTTACATACTTGTTTTTCTCTTTGGATATCTACCATAATAATAGTGAATTATTTTTTGAGAACTTGAGTTTACTAAAGGAAAGGAAAAATTAGAAGATCTGTTCCAATTAACCTGAGTAAATAAGGGTCTAACTCTTGAAGTGATGAAGTTTACTGAGAGAAGGTACAGGATAAAACTATTTAATTCTAAGGGACTAAATAATTCATTTCCCCCTTAGAAACTGTAAAAGAAAAATTCAGGGACTCAGTGCTTTAGAAACAAATACAACTTTTGTTCTTATATTAGAGAATGCATTTTGATTTTGCCAGTCAAGAACCATTTGTTGTTTACTTGGGGCTTTTGATTTATAAGCACTATCTGAGCTTAACTTCATTTTGACAGGCATTAATTTTTAACGAGTGCCTAAATAAATATACAAAATGGTGTTATCAAGAACAGTATTGATTTTTAGAAAGAAAATATGAGTTGAATTTATAAAATAAGCAAATAAGATATCTATGAAGTTTTTTTTATACAAAAAAGATATAAAGGGTGTTCTAGACACAAAGCTTTAAAACTTTTTGGAACACCGCTTTTTTTAATGCATGTTACAGATAGGATCTTTTTCAACGTTTTTATCAACAACTTGGATGAAGACATTGATGAAACACTCAGTAAGTTTGCAGCCTAGAATCTAGAAGGAACAGGTAATAATCTGGATTGACAAAGTCTAAATTAAAAAATATCTTTAGTAATTAGCAACATAAAAATAATAGTTGTAAATGTAAGGTTGAAATTTAGGCTAAAAATCTATCATAGATACAGGTTTAGAAAAATCTGACTTAAAATAAGTTTTTAATATAAAATGAATTTAAAATTTGTGTTATCTTTAGGCTTAGTATAAGTTTGAGAATGTACTTTTCAACTGAATTAATAGAAGTTGTACTCAGAATTTAAGTGAGGTAATATAATAAATTTTTAGTATGCTCTCTTGATCAACTTAAGGCTATAGTATTGTTTTTTTAAGAGTGGTAGGCAAGGTAGCTTACAGGTCTTTTGATTGTGTCGCATGAAGTTCTTTTGAAGGAATCTGGGGGTGTTTTTGCCTAGAAAAGAGTATATGAGATTGAAGTGTAGGCAAGATGATACAATAACTTGAATTGCGTGAGAAGTTATCCTATGAAAGAGAAAGTAGATTGTCTTTGTTCCAGAGAACAGAATTGAAACTACAGACAATAAATAAATACATTTCAGGCATATACTATAAGAAAGAACTTAAAGATAAATTAGAGCTGTTAAAAATGGAATGTGCTTGAGGTAACAAAGTGTTGTTACAGGTTATAAAGGAAATCCCTGAAGTGGTTGAGAGGGTCAACTAAATGGCTTCTGTTAGGTATATTTCAACTGGATTCTGGAATGGAATATATAATTCATTTGAGTCTGCATTGTATTATAAAGTACTGCCATTAATATCTTTTAGTAGAGATTAAAGGCAAAAATGTGTTTTAAGTAATATTTCAAGTGTGAAAAAATCACACATGAAAGTATGTTTAGCTCCTAGAGTTTCCAGTGTAATGTTTAAATATGCTTAGCATTTATGCTAGGTAACAGCTGTAATCTAGATAGCAAAGCCAGTATGTAATATAGTTTGATTTGAGATGATTTTTCCCTTTATTGAGAGGATATTGGCATTCAAAACAAATGGAGTGATACTATTTCATCATACCTACCTTACCAGTTTCTTTTCTTACCCTCCAATGTTTTTTGGACTTCAGCTTCAGTTTTTGTCTAGCATAACCTTTTCTGACTTCACCAGTTACTGCTAGGAACATGTCTGGTTACTCAGCAACATAATGCAAATCACAGGCGAAGATCTTGAAGATCTGGAAATGCTAATCTACTCAGGAAAAAAAAATCTCTTGTATCTAATGAGGTGCCAGAAGAACTGTGACTACCTTACCGGAATCTAGAAAAATTGAACAATAAAGTTGGATTGCAAAGAATTAAAAATAAACCAGCAAGAAAGAAGATAAATGTCAAAGAATCTATTGTGATTTGAACTCATCTTTTCTAAAAACTCACCGAATCTTTCATACTCTTGGCATTGCTATATTTCTGAGTAGCTCTATAACAAGTGAGAAGGCCTTGTGAATACCTAACTGGAGTACGATGTTGGGGTAACAGTGACGATGTGGAGTAACTTCCAGTTGGGAGAGGAATCAGTCCAACGATCTATCAGACAGTGTCTTCCTGTTGGGAGAGGAGTCAGTACAACAGGTATTACTTTCAAATAAAAAAATTTCACAAATATCTGTAAAATCAAGACCTTTGTTATAGTAAAGCTTTGAAAGCATTTAAGTTTTATTGTGGTCATCTTTGAGCTAAATAAAATAAATGTACTTGCTGTATTTTAATTTGTTTTTGCTGTGAAGATAAGAATAAGGTTATTTCTTTTTATCTCTTCCCACTTGATATATTTTTTTAAGTTTCTGTGGGAAGGCAACATTGCTGTTATTAATTCACTTTTGTATGCTGCTATCTTATAGTTCAAATTACAGAATTTTCATAATTTTAAATTTTGTATTAGAAACTGAAAGAGTTAAATAATGAAGAGTAGAAAACTTTTGTGTTTTTAACGTGTTTGTACTTTATCTTTCATCAAGGGATCCTAAACTTTTAAGATATATATGTAAAAAACCTTGATTCCTATATTAGATAAGTAAGGATAAGTTGATGCTAAATTTGGTCATTGTTTTTATTTGATTTAAGTGAGAAATGTGGAAATTATAGAGTAGGAACATTACCAAAGACTACAGATACATAGTCTAATTTATATGTGTGTGTTTGTGTGTATATGTATATATTTAGATTTATGGGCTGTATTAATTTATACAACTTAACAATTTTTTTTTTTTTTAATATTTATTTACAGATTTGGGAAAAACTTCAAAATAGAGAAATAGCCAGATGCATGCCACTGACTTCTGGACTATCTATCACCTTAACTTCAGAAGGCTCTGGTTTTACTGTTTCCTGGAGGGAAAGGATTTAGCTCCTACTTTAGCTGAAGTTTCTGTGAAGATGGCATCTTTAAGCAACCTTTATCTGTTGGAAGCCAGGAGGATCCTGGCTTCATCTGGACTGAAAGATAAAAGCCAAGGAATAAAGGATTATGCTAACTGGGAAAAGAATTCAAGAGAGTATTTAATGCTTGGAAGATGAGATGCAAAGCCCAAATGTTATATATATATATATATATATATATATGGTGGATATGCGTATTGGTTCTCTTTTCCTCTCCTATCCTTCTCATCTCCCTTCCCACCCAAATAAATGTTTATTGAGCTCCACTGAAATCCTAGGATAATTTACTAGAGAAATGATCATCCTTGGGTGGAGTATTTTACTGTTGACCCTTTTAAAGAGTTAAATCTGGAATTAAGTTGCCACTCCTTTAACAACATAGACCCAGTGGCCCCTTCTTAAATATTTATCTCTCAAGAAAGTGGTTTAGTTTGCACAGAATAATTTTCAAAATAGGTCAGATTAAATGAACAGAAGTCTTGTATAATTATAGCTTGCCATGCTTTTAAGGGAAGCAAGATTGGCCTACCTCTTTATCCTCTCCCCCTTAAAAAAATGGAACAACGTTTAACCCTTAAAACACTGCAAAGATATTTTGTCAACAAAAGAAAGTATAACCCCCTTTCTAGTTTAATGTTAGATTCTTGTTTAAATATATAGATTTCTTCATATTTTCACAAGGCTTCTTTTTAAAAATTTACCGGTTATAATAAAATTTTCAAAAATGACTTCAGGCTTTATGATTCAAAAAGAAAATCCATGCCATTTCCAGTTAATTGACTTGTAGTTTGGGGGCTGGCCATGAAAGAATTGGGTTCACCTTGAATTGTACAGTTTCTAATTCTTTGAAATTAGGTCATTAAGCATGGCCATTTTAAATGTATTATTGGTTTGGGAATTAATCTACAGGCTTTATTTTTTAATAATTCATGTCTGGGTAAATTCTTAATTTAAAGAACAACAAAGTTTTGTATGTATCAATCATACTGGTAAAGTACATACATTTCAAGTAGTATAAGACACTATTTCTTCCCTCAATAATCTTATTATAAAACACATAAAATTTTGGAAGGATAAATAGTTCCAGAGATAGGTAGCAGTTAGATATATAACTGATTAAGAGATGTCACAAAGAAGTACATGATTACTAAGCAAGTGGATAGTAAGACAGAAATTAATAGTGTATAGAGGAAGGGTGAATTTGAGGAAGATTTCCTGGAAGAGGAGGTAGGGCCTATGCAGAAAATTTATAAATAAGCAGAATGTTTACTTAAGTGTGAAGAAAGGGTTAAGGGCAGGAGTTGATAATGTTTTTCAAGTTACGTGGAGATAAGAGCTTATTCTATGGAGTTGTACAAATTGAACAGTAATAGGCATTTTGGGGTTTCCTTCCTTTCCCTTTCTTAGAAGTTCTAGTTGTATTGTGTCCTGTAAAAAGTGTAAACTTTGTCTCTATCCTCATTCAAAGTTTTCAAATGCTGGTGTCTGAAAAGAGTGCCAGATCTTTTTCCATCATTTCTTCCTAATGCCAGCTTTTTTCTTTTATGTGGAGCAAATAACCACTAAAGTGATATTTGATTGATGTTTCACAGGGCTTCTTGCCTCACAGTTTCTTCTAGTATAAATAAAAATAATTGTATATGGTGAAAGCTTTTAGCATTACTAAACATGGTGATTTTGGAAAATGTGGGTCTTTATTTTTGCTAAAATAGATTTTTGATACAGCTTCTTTTAGTGGTCATTTTTAAAGGCAAGCAAGACCTTTTCACAAAAATGTTTGAATTTATTGCTTCTAAAATAGAATCTAATTTGACTTCATAAAGTGTATCAAGTATAAAGAAAAAAATTTTCTATAAAGTGAAAATCTAAAGATGAAAGTATGAAACTTAAGTAATTCAAGTGTCAGTTGCTGATCAAAAAATAGCTGCACCTTTAGTCCAAGTAACAGGTTAGATCATTTACCTGGTTTGGCTTCTAGTGCTAGAATGAGTTTTGCTCAGAGACATAATGGACTTAAAAATCTGGTTCTTTGGTCATTGTAAGATTGGGGAAATTCTATAGGTAAGTAGTTAAGTTTAAGCAACATGTTCATAATAGGTTTTGAAACTAACTAATTGGAAGACCTATGTTGTTCAGCAATCTTCAAGGATGCAACCCAAACTTTCTTGACCAGATCCCTTGGACCAAATTCAGTGAGGGGAAAAAAACAGAAATTCTAAGTAATGAGTTTTTTTATTTATTAAAACTGATTTATTCCAGTTTAATGAACATTAGCTAATCTACAGTTCTTAGAGCAATGTATAATTTAGGCCAAACCCTAATCAAAAAATCCCTTTGGTTTGAGGATTGACTACTACTAAACAATTGTGTGTTGACCTCTAAGTAACTTTAAAGTAGATTTCCAGGGCTATATAGAGCCACAAAATTTAATATGCAATAGATAAAACAGCCCTCCAATTAGAACAGGGTATTCTTAACTTTTAGACTACAAGAGGGACTCTCTCAGATACTTCTTAGTGTGGCTCGTTTCCCCTGTTCTCTATATTTTCTTTTTTTTCCAGTTTGAATTAACTCTTGTTTTTCTTTTCTCTGTCTCTTTTGGGCAGGTTTCTAAACATGAAGAGGAACAGATGAAGCAGAGCAGATGATCAGAGCAGGACTTGTTACTCCCCAAATCTAGAAATTTTAGTTCATATGTACACGTACCAGTGGTTGTGGGCAACCATTTATTTGGTGTAAAGAACTTGATTTCAGTATAAACTGGCTCTGGTCAGCGTTGGTGATGCTGCATCCTGAGTTGTAGCCGCTGTAATTGTGAATATTAACTGAGATAGTGAAACATGGTGTCCAGTTTTCTATTGCATTTTTTCAAGTGGAAAAGTTAACTAAATGGTTGACACACAAGTGGTGGAGAAATTGTGCATATGCCAATTTTTTGTTAGTTTTTTTTTTTTTTTTTTTTTTTTTTTTTTGGAACTACACTGCTTTGAGATCTCGTTTCAGAAGAACGGCATGAACAGTTTTCAAGCACAGTTGTGATAATTGTAAATGTTCACAATTGTGTTTTTCCCCCCTTTCTAGGGTTTGAAAGTTGTAAACTTACACATTCTTAAAATTGTTGGCTTCTGTGTGCAAGTCAGCTGACATGGTAGCAACCAAAGATTCCAGTTTTTAAGCATATGAAAGACTCTGCCTGCTTACTGTGCTAGAATTAAACAGCATCTAAAAGTGAAGACATAAGAAAAACTTAGTGACTACTAGATTATCTTTAGGACTCTGCATTAACTCTATAATGTTCTTGGTATAAAAAGAAAAACATATTCGTCACAGAAATTTAGTTAACATCTTACAACTAAACTTGTATGTAAGTTGCTTAGATCAATGTAATCACTGTAAACATCTATATGACCTGGGATTTTGTTTTTATTTCGAAATGGGAGCTTTTTTTGTTTACAAGTTCATTAAAAACTAAAAAAAAAAATGTTTCTGTAAAAAAAAATTTTTTTTAAAGAAATGCCTGGCTAATTCATTGATAGAATCAACATCTCCCCAATTTTTTTTAATAGACTACTTGATGGCCATTGTTAAGTCATATTCCTTTGCAAATCATTTTAGATTTAGTGTTGTATTTCTTCTTTTTTTTTTTTTTTTTTTTTAATAAATTTTGTATTTTTTTTTCCTCAAGGGAGAAGGCATTCTTGATTTTTTTTTTTTTTTTTTAAGTTCTTGCATCGATGCCTAGTAGCGCAATTGCAGGACTGGTGTTGGTAGCTCTAGTGTTGCCATTGACTAAACAGCTGGACTGATTTGTGTTGTTCCTTTTGAAAATAAGAATGGAAGTGTTAAAGGGTTTTGCAAACAAAGGAGATTTTCTTTCAAATTCTTGTGAAGTGGTTATGACCAGATTGTTTCTTGTTCTTAGATTGCCTCACACTGTGGTGTTCTTAAGATTACTATCCCTAGACAACCTGTGTGAGTGCATTTTCCAGCTTATTTGCGTGTTTTCTTTTTCACTTTATCTGACCCAGCGGAAAGAAAAAAAAAAAAACTGATTGCTGGTAATCCTTTAAACAAGTGTAATTTATTCATTTATATAGCATGTCAGAATAAATTAAAAAAAATTGTCTGAAAATGCTACCAGATGCCTATGTGTAAATGTGGTGTTTTGTACATTAAGTTTAAGACTGTAAATTACACACGTTAAGGTATAATTTTGTGCCCTTTAATTCCAGTTTTTTTTTTTTTTTTAATTTGAAAACTGCCTTAGCAATAATTTCATGATTGCCACATTCAGCCATTAAGATATATATATATATAAAATCAGAACTTCAATACTGCAAGGATCTTTAATAAATGAGCTCTTGGGGGTAGTCACCTTATTGTAATGATTCCTTCTCCTCTCCCCTCCCCCCCCTTTCTAAGCTTGTTACGGTGTTAGTCGCTTTAATAAACCCTTTCTTTGGTCCTTTAGTTAGAAATCACTCTCATAAAGCTATTTTTAAGTATGGTTTGTGTAAAAGAAAAGAAAAGGAAAGAAAAAAAAAGTTTGGCTTGGTTAAAGATTTTACCAAGTTGAGCTTCTGGCAAATATTTTCCAGTGCTTTCATTTACTATGCACTTAGACTATGCACTTTTTCTGAAATATTTTTGTAACACTTAAACCTTTTTGTATTTTTGCCATTTGAAAAGGTTGTGGTGTAGTCGGTTTGTAATTAAGTTACAGATTTAAGATTGTTTAGCTTTGTAAATCAAAATGTAGGTATTTGTCCTGAGTGTATTGTCATTCCATCTGCAGCTGGAGCTGGAATCTCATTCATCTTCTAGCTACCATTCCTTTTCTTCACAGTTTGACAAAAGAAGAATTTGAAATTCAGTGAATGCACTAACAAATCCTGACTGGAGAGGAATCTCATTTGAACAAAATAAAAATTATACTTTTCCACTAAAATGATGGTACAAGTTGAAGACGAGACACTCTGAAATTGGACAACCTGACCACTTAAGGCTCCACAGTGGCTTACTCAACTGAACTCTAGGTTATTCCTACTTTGTTCACCCATTGGAGGTGCTGTTTAAAAAATGTTGGGAGGTGGCCATTCTAACTATTGTTTGAATGTCTGTTTGGGAAGAAATAACAAATAAAAGTGGAGGGAGAGTCTGGTTATCTCTTCCCCATATTATTGCGGATATGATCTTGATGGCCTACAAATGCCTTTTTAAAGGGGTTGTTTTTTACTGTGTTTTTACACACTGGTAAGTTTTTAAAATTTGAGGTTCTATTACTATTGTCCCTGACATACTGCCGTTAATTATGCTGCCCTATGTTCCATTATAATAACAAAGCTCTAGTCAATAGTTGTTTCCCCTAAATTCTCAAATGCAAGTATCTTGTGATAAAATGGGATTAATTTGTGGCTCATTAATAGGATGAACCTCAAGGAGGCAAGAAAACTGAAACCTGTTGGTTTTAAATTAAAAAAAAAAACCACAGTTAAATCCAGTTATTTTCCCTTATTAGGGCATTGTATCACTAGTTCACAATTTGCAGTGCCCCAACTGTAAGTAACCAGGTCTGATTGAATCATCCAACTTGCTTGTATATTTTTCAAAGTAAACATGTATAGAAATAAAAGGTTAATTTTAAAACTTTAATTTAGGTTACCTTATGGTAAATTAATAGAATTTTTTTTTATTGGAACACAAAGTGTTTTTTTGCATCTTTGTACTATAAGTGGTAGGATTTTATTCAATTATAAATCGATGAATTAATCAGTGTGCCTCACTTGAGATTTAACTTTTTAGAATTATATTGAAATTCATTAGGTCTTGAGTTTCATATTTGCCACTGGAATAAATTACTGTTCCTGTATAGGTAGTCATATCCTTCCTCATGCCACCTCATCTCATTGCTTTTCAGTGAATTGTAGTTGCACTATGCTAATTTTCTCATCACCATTCACATGTTTAAAAAATAGTTCAAATTAATATTTGTTTTTCATAATCTTACACATGGAATACCACCATATTTTTTATGTGATCAATCCTATGATATGATTTTATTTTTTGTGTTGTGGGAGAGGGAGTCTGGAACTACCTAGACAGGCTTAAAATCTCTTTTACTGAGCTATCAAAGATATGCACTTAGAATATGGATGTTTTAATTTGCTAATGCTTAATGTTATTTTTTGTCTGAAGTTTCAAATATCTTATTGTCATATATTTTCTGCTTTAAATGTGGGAGACAGATTTATACCTCAGCAAAAGTCTGAAATGTCCATTTAAATTTGTTATTTAAATGACTGACCAGTTTACTGTAACTGCCCATTTAAAATAGAAAACTTTTCCTTTTATCTTTGAAACAAAATATTTGAATTTCCCCTTAATAACGCCAGTTCTTAGTTTATTTTGCAATTGACCTGTTGCCTTCTTCTGTAGTCTGCTTAGAGATTTTAGAGGGACTTGGATCCATGTAAGTTTATAAATCTAAAAATTAGTGTCTGTAACAGAATTTAATAAAAACACTATATTAAAAACTATTTTTTAGCTTTTAAAAGCTATTGAACTGTAGGTTAGAATATGAACACTCCTTGATTTTATGGAATAAGACTTTTTTAAAAAATAGGTATGAATGTATAGGTTAAAAGAAGATTTCATTGGTATGGGGAACACATAATGCAAAGCTATTCTCCTTTGATTATCACAATTACCAAGGTCAAGTGAAATGACTTGATCAAGTTTGCTCAGAACATGTCAGAAGTTGGACTTGAACCCATTTAGATGACTTTAGAGACTTGCTCTTTGCTTTACCAAGCTCCCTTGGGAAAATATATTTAAAATTTTGAGAACTTAAAAGGGGAAATAGTTAGGATTTTAGGATTTCATTCTTTCCTCTCCTCTTAAAATCTGAAATTTAATAAATTACCACCCACTACCCTATTTCCTTTATAATTTGGGGTGACATTTTAGGTGTTTCCATGAATTCCTGTAACAGAAGTTTGGATTTATCATTGGATGGGGGCATAATTTTTTCTTGAAATCTACCACTTTCAGATCTAAGTATAAAAATCTTGCTTTTAAGTATACTGTTACTTAAACTAATGGAAGGTTTTAACCTTGTACAAAGTCATAATTAAATTATATATTTGTGGGTGTGACTTTTGCTTGCCCATGAGCATAGAAAAGATTTGTTATAAAATGTGCTTTTTATGCAGCACAGGAAGACAAGTTAGTATCATTATTAATTTTGAGCAACTTGGGGTTCTGCTTACTATTTTTTTAGATGAACTAGTCATATTTGCAACTAGATAAGCATCTTGGCTTGTCTCTTAGGATGCATGTGAATGGTCTACGTGATTTAAGAGTTCTAAACTAAATTAGAAAACTTGAGTAATTAGTAAATGTATTTTCAAAAATAGAGCTATAATTTTATATCAGGGAGGACAATGTAACAATCTGTTTTTAAGCATAAAGTCTAGAGTAGATTTTGATCTTAAATAAGAAACATTGATGAAAATGCCATTTGTTTCTCATTCTTGATCTTCAGTAATAAGTTTGGTTTAGGTTAGATGTAATTAGTTTATAATAGGGCCATAATTCTTTGAATTTCATGTAAATATATCAATATAGAATAATCCTGTAGAAGAAATAATCTTATCTGTAGGCCCTATAAATACCTGGGTTTTATGTCATTTCCACTAAAGTGGGAGTCCTCAATCATCCATCTCCAGTTTTTCACTTTTACCACCATAAAAATACCCACTATCAAGACCTAGCTATTCTATCCGTACTGTTTGATCTCAGGATCCCTTTGAAGGAGGAAATGAAAGTTTTTATGGGAAATTGGTGGGGCAGGGTTGGGTAAATAGGCAAGTCATCTATTCCCAAGTTACTTTAAGAGGAGCATCTGACTGAATAAGGAATAGAATAAAACTACAGTAAATGACTCCATTGTAATGCGTTGAAAAGTGATCACTGGCTGGTTCAGTCCTTTTATTTCTTTCTTGACGACAGAATCCTGAGTAGCACATTCACAATTCCAAATTGTCTAGCACATGGGGTTTTTAACTAGGTCCAAAGTAGTATTTGATGTATTTGCCACATAAAGTAAAATTCAGAAATCTTAAAAGTTAGGTTAAGGAAGCAGTGAAATAACTTGACTGAGGTCACCTGGGTCTTTTGATAGCACTGTTCTACCTAAACTTGTTGGATGAAGGGGAACTGGAGGCTGACTTGAGAAGTCACTTTGAAAATTGTGACTGGGCTAATCCCTCATCATTTCGATGTAATTGAAATATGTTCAATTTAACTGCCAAAAAGGACAAAGAAGAAATTTTTTATTGAAAAATTTAGAGCAACCAAGGCTGTTACTTAAAATAAGTTAGTTTGTGGCATTTTTATTGTGCTTGTTCTCTCAGAAAATATTAAGGTTTGTGTTTGTTTTTCCTTTGGGGGGAAAACTGGACTAACAACGTTTCTTTTTGTCTTTGGATCACTTCAGTGAATCCTTAGTTTGAGGGTTGATATTTTCTCAGAAATTTTTAGTTCCCTCCTTCCTCTGCAAATAATCCTAGGCTTGTGCTTTAAACATAATCAAGACTGTTATTGAATAGGTTTTAATGCCTTGTTTTGAAACATTTTGTTACTATATTGTATGTGATACATAACTTGTTAACAAGCTTTCCAGTTTTCCATTTATATTCAAACTTAACAGATTCTATAAAGTAAAATTTTTGAGTCACTGTTGGAGTTAAATGCCTAATAATATAGAGTGAAGGTGTTATCAAATATACATTTTTCATTCAATTGCAAGACAGATTTGCATTACCTACCTAGTCTAGATCTTCCTGGAGGTGACAAGAAATGGAAGCCTTTTTAAAAGGCTCATTCTGCATGAAAAGTATTTTTGGAGTAGTTTTAAGTTAAAAATCAGTTTTGCAGTGTGTGAAGACTGAGTTAACACCCTAGATACCTTAGAATCAGCTGGAGTCAGGATAAGCAAAAGTCCTTGGTCTTTAGGGGTAGAAGTGAACGGAATGGACACAGGATCTCCGCGACCTTCCTTTTCTACCTCCACTGCCCAAGTGACAATGACTTGTCTTACTCTACCCCCTAGTCCTTCCCACATTTCTCTGTATACACCAAAAGTCAGCACAAAATAGTGGGAAGGGCCATTTTCAAAGCATATGTTAATAGAGTATTGTCCAATTGGCAGTTAGTCTTAAGTGCTTTATTGTCCGACCTCAGTGCATCAACTCAAGAGTTTCAGTCCTTTACAGTAGTGTGCTGACATACTTATAATGTGAGCTATGGCCATTTTGTAAATGGTTGCTGTCAGAAAAAATTAACCCTGTGACCTGTCTGGTGATAACCATCTTTTAAAGTATATTTAGACTGGTCTTTGGATGACTAACATAATTAGATAGACCCATACAGGTTTTGACCTGCAATCCACTGAGGCACAGAATGCCTCAAAAAAGACTCGGATAGGAATAAATGCGTAGAATTTTAAAATGGGTCATCAGGTGTAGTGTTAATACCACTATGTAATTTTTGTTACAATTGGAGGCTTGTTTCCCCCTGCCCCTGGAAGTAAATGCAAATCAATATTTTCAACATTTAGAAACCTAAAAGGGATACATCGTATTATTCCCAGAAATAGGTTGAAGTTTATTGTGATTTCATGTGTGCATAGAGTGTAATTCATTAAAAGCTCTATGGAAGATAATGTGGAAAATGGCAATGAGAATTCATTTTAGAGAAGAATTATTTAAAGGTAGCAAATTCAGTATTAAAATAAAGACTTAAGGAATTCAGAGAAAACAGCTTGCCAAGTTGGAATATTCATAACTGATATCAAAGGAATTCCTTAAATTGTTTTGTAAAGCTTTGTTTTTATGAGTTTTAACAGTACCACACTCATATTTTCCCGGAAATGATGTTACATATATGCCTTGTTCATTTGCTTCCCTTGTATTTGTCATTATGACATCATTTGGAGTTTTCATAAAGATAATTGGGAGTGGTTTGCCATTTCCTTCTCCAGCTCATTTTTTTTTTTTTTACATACGAAGAAACTGAAGTAAATAGTTAAATGTTTTCCCCAGGGTCTCATGGTTAAGTGAAAGATGAATCCCAATCCAGGTCAGACAAAATCCATTGTGTACTTAGCTGTGCTTTGGGTTTTATAAAAAGTTCAATATAGCTAGCCCTTAGCCCATGTGGGAAAGGGTCTCAAAGTTTTAGTTCACTTCAAGCTTGATTTAGCATTAGCTAATTTATACTTACCTTTCCACAGAGGTGTAGAATAAGAGCTTGGCCATCCATTTATCCATCTCTTCACTCAAGCCTTTTCACCTCATGGCCATACTCAGTACAGCTCATAGCTCAAAGTGTTTTCCTCAGACAGTAAACAATGCAGAGCTGAAACTTGGCCTTATTTTGATTGACTTCATCAGTTCTCTCTACTGCCTTTAAGTAAACCAAAAAAGGCAACGAGTTCTTGGGCTGTGTTCCCAGAAGCAGTGTTAGGGGCAAGGGACAGGATAGGAGTCTGCATTGTTGAAGCTCCATGGAGACTAGGGATTGTGTTCAGTTCTAAGCAATGACTTGTTAAAGGATATTAAAGTGTTTACTTTTAAGTTAAAATGGTTTTTTGGTTTTTTTTGAAAACAGTAAGTGGAATCATCTTTAAATTTTTGACAGGTTTTCCTGTTGAATTCTATTAGAGGACAAAAAGTGACAACCTGGGTATGGTGCCCTGGAAGCCATTTAATCCTTTTGTTTGCCTTGGCTTCCCTCTTCTGCAAAGGTATCCCCCAAATACTACATGATGTATCGAATGCTGTATGTAATGTATTTTGCTAACCTGAAAGCACTATTTAAGTGTTAACTGCTTTTTTTTTTTTTTTCCTTTTTAAAGGCAGTTTTTGCTTGGCCCCAGAAAGCAAAATAGAGAACAGTGAATATTAAAAAGAGTACTGGATTTGACTTCACATCTGATACTGACTTATAGCCTGTGAGAACTTGCACTAGTCTTGTAATTTCTCAGAATCTCAAGGTCATTTATAAAATGAGGTGTCAGGCAAAGATATTTAAGGTCCTTTCTTGTCTTTAAATCGTTAATCTTTTGATTCTGGGTTACAAAGAGGCCAGTCAACCCCATTTGAAGAAATTAAATTAAAACTAGAGCTCCAAAGTAGAACGAGAACCTAAGAAGGTACCTTGGGAATATTGTTCTGCTTGGACAACTGGCCTCTAAAATTCCTTTAAATTTGGAGGTTCTAGGAAATACATACTATACATACTACTCATTTACTATGTGCCAGATATTGCTAAATACTTTGTAATATTTGAGCCTCACAAAAATCTTGGAAGGTAGAAGTTAAACCCATTTTATAATTGAAACAGGCAGACAGCTGAAAGTGACTTGTAGTGAATGCTTAAGGCTAGATGTGAACTTTGGTCTTGATTCCATGCTCACCACTATTAAAAAGTTTTAGTATTAAAAAAAAAATTCCTGTATTAATGGATAATTCAGCTCACTTAAAATAAACACACTTGTATTGATGTCAGTGCATATATGTGTACATAGATAGCTATGTGTATACTCATCTTTGGCAAAAGATATTTGTCTTAAGCATTTTTAAATGTTGTTTGATAGCTTATGTTTCCTCTTTGAAAATATAATTTAATCATTTATCTACTGGGGAATGATTGGAGCCTGAATTTAAAACCCTGTTGATATATAATTCAAGTTTTGGGTTTTTTTCCAAGAAAATTTCGATTTTTCCCATACTTGTTCCTGGGAGAAAAGTGAAAATCAGTCATGATTTAAGTGTTCAGTAAGTTCATTGAAATCATGGAATGTCAACTAGAAGGGAATTTAAAATAAAATAAAAATTGTAAAATGGGAGAAATCAAAGACCATGATAGAAAAAGTACCAGGAGTGATTCCTTCTATCAATGATCTGGTTCTGCTCACTATGTTTTTTCTATGTTTTCTATGTTTGTTTTTCTGAAATTATTCCTGTTAGTCTTTTTTTTTACCAAGTACAATAGTACTCCATCATAATTAGTATGCCCCAACTTGTTCAATCATTCCCCAATTGATGGGCATTAATTTTGATTTCAATTTCCAATTCTTTATTTTCATGAGAAGTTGCTTATAAATATTACATATAGGTCTTTTCCTATTTTTTTTGACTTTGGAGTAAAAACCTATTAATGGTATTGTTGTTGTAGCCTCCCACCCCCATTTTTACCTCCATGGCAAGTTTTGCTTTGTGTGCCTCTTTTTATATGAAAAAAAGATTTCCCATTTTACCATTCCTTTTAACTTTCTCCTTGTGCATCCCTCTTTTCTCCTTCATTTTTTGATATTATCTCAACATAATCAATTCACACCCTTACCTTCTATGTAGATTAACTACCCTAATAACAACATTCTTCGTAATTACATGTATTAGTTTTCCTATGTAGGAATACAAATAGTTTAACTTATTAAATCTGTTGATTTCTCTTTTGTGTTTGCCTTTTAATGTTTGGGTCTTGTATGTAAAAGTCAGATTTTTTTATTCAGCTCTGGTTTTCATTGAGAATGCTTTTGAACATCCTCTTATTTCAATAATTGTCTTCTATTTCATTAATTGTTCATTTTTTATTATACTTAATTTTGTCGGGTAGGTAATTTTTGGTTGGCTCCTTTGCCTTCTGGAATATATTCCAAGCCATTTGCTTCTTTTAAGTGAAAGCTGCTAAATTTTGCATGATTCATGATTTCTTATAGCCACTTGGCAATATTTTCTTCTTGGCCTGGGAGCTTTAAAATTTGACTAAAATATTCCTAGTAGTTTTCATTTTGGGATCTTTTTTCAGGAATTGATTGGTGTATTCTTTCAATTTCTATTTGACCCTCATGGGATCTTTTTTCAGGAATTGATTGGTGTATTCTTTCAGTTTCTATTTGACCCCCACTTGCAATATTTTCTTCTTGACCCAGGAGCTTTGAAATTTGACTACAATATTCCTAGTAGTTTTCAATTTGGGATCTTTTTTTCAGGAGTTGATGGGTGGATTCTTTAAATTTCTATTTGATCCTCAAGATATTGAGAAAATTGAAGCAATTTTCCTTGATAATTTCTTGAAATATGTAGTCTGGGCTTTTTAAAAAAAAATAACTTACAGATGATCCAAAAAATTCTTAAATTATCTCTTCTTGACCCTCACCCCTCCCCCCCCCCCAATCATTTTTCTGATGAGATATTTTACATTTTCTCTTTTTCATTCTTCTGACTTTTTTGGAATTTGGCTATAATATTCCTGGGAGTTTTGATTTTGGGATCTCTTTCCAGAAGTGATTGGTGGAGTCTTTCAATTTCTATTTAACTCTGGTTCTATAATATTGGGACATTTTTCTTTGATTTCTTGAAAGATGATGTTCAGGATATTTTGTTTGGTTGATCATAACTTTCAGGTAAACCAATAATTTTTAAATTTTCTCTCCTGGGTCTATTTTCCAGGTTCTATTGAGATAGTTCACATTTTAAAAAAAAAAAATTTTTTTTAATGCTCTTGCTTTATGTATATTGTTTTCTCGTTAAGTTATTAGCTTCCATTTGCAAATTCTAATTTTGAAGGAATTACTTCCCTCAGCTTTTATATTTCTTCCCATTTGGCCAATTTGCTTTTTAAGGCATTCTTTTGATTAGCTTTTTGTATTTCCTTTTGTACCACTCATTTCTAATTTCAGAGGTCCCTGGATTGGTTCCTGCTTTATTGTCAGGGCTAGGGTTACGATGGCATGGCCGGCACTGGGATTGCATGCTGAGCTCCCATACTGGTTCCACAGATCTTTTCTATTGACCTTCTGAGTTATCTTTCCATTCTTTTGATTTATTTTTTATGGAGTTCTTTTCTTCAATAAATTTTTGTGCCTCTTTTACCAAGCTGTTAATTCTCTTTTCAAAATTTTCTCATCTTATTTCTTTTCCCATTTTTACCCTCTGCCACTCATCTTAAAAAAAACAAAAAATCTTCCAGGAATTCTTGATGGGCTTATGTAGGATGGCATTTTTCTTTGATGGTTTGATTATAACTATAACTATTTTTACATTGTTTTCTTTTAGTTTGTGTCTGGATCTTTTCTGCCACCATTATAGCTTTTTGTGGTCAAGTTATTTGCTCATTTCTCCAATCTATTTCTTGACTTTGAACTTTATTTTAAAGTTTGGCTTTGTTCACCTGGAGGTAGGGAGCAACTGTCCTAAGAGTCAGGCTTTTTTAAGCTGCTGTCTTCTGAGTTAGTTCTGGGGTCTGCAAGTTTTCAGTGCTTTCAAGGTTGTGTGATCCAAGGAGAGGTATATAGTCTCTATTCTTCTGGTCTATGCTTTTGCCCCTGCTCCTCTGCAGCCATTGGCACTTGCATCCCTCTTGGCCCTGGAACTGTGACCAGATACTCTGCTCCCTAGTGACTGAATAAAGCTGTATTGGAGAGTATAGAGATTCTGTAGTTAGGAGACTAGGACTATAGAGCAAAAGAGACGTCATGATGGCCTGAACTCAGGATAGTTATGGTATGAGTTGAATGAGCTCAAAAGAGGAAGAAGCTTAAAAAGAGTTTTGGCAAAATATAGTAGCAAGTAATTTGTGAAAGATGGTCAGGGAAAATTAAAAATCAAAAGTGACTTCTTTGTTGTGAACCTGGATCTTGAAATGAATGAAACTTTAAACCAACCAGTACCCCTCTCTGCCCTATAACTGCAATCCAGCATTGTATGGGTAATAGAGTTACCAGTCAGTTTCAGCTCTATCCAGTGCCAACAAAGGATCCCCATCATCTCCAGACTTGTCCAACCCTGTTATCTTTTTCTGGGCTGAGAACTCAAAGCTACTGCAGCTGATACCGCTGCTGCCACCACCACCATCACCACTGTTGCAGCTTCTTCCAAGACTCATTGTTGGTGCTGTTATGGATGTGTTCTGTGGGCTGGCCGCCACCTCAATGTCACAGACTTCTGCTGACCTATGTTGTTTTGGGCTTAAAAAAACCTCACCCTGATCTTATCTTTGGTCTGCTGCTCCAAAACTCATCTTGAGGCATTATTTTAAGAATGTTTTGGAGGAAGACTTTGCCTGTGTTGGTAAGTCTAAGCCACCATGGTGGCTTTGCTAGACTAAACTTAATTTCAGGCCCCTTCAGGTTGAATATTCTACATCTAGTCATGGCACAGGCCAAGAAACAGTTGTACCTTTATCGGGTGAGCCCTTTATGTTAATTGTTAAAAGCCAATCTTTGTGTCCATTAGGGCACCTAGAATTGTCAGAAATGTTTGGCTGTCTGTGGGAGTCAGAAAGGCAATGGCTCTAAATCAGTTTTATTTTCACTAAGCTACTAATCTGATTGGGTCTTGAGCCCTTAGAGCTAGAAGGAATTTAGACTTAGAATGTCACAGCTGGAAGGTTCTTGGGGAAAAGAGGACATAGGATGTCATAGCTGGAAGGGTCCTCCTGAGAAGTTATCAATGCTGACTTCTCCATTTCATTGAGAAGGGAAAGAGTTCCAAAGAAAGAAAATGAGTTGTGAACAAACATTAACTGCTTACTATGTATGAGACACTATTAAGCACTAGAGAGACAAAGGCGGTAAGAGTCCCTGCTCTCAAGGACCTCACAATCTAATAAGACGGTGTATGAATTATGTGCAAGCAAATTACATAGAAGATAAATCTGAGATAATCCCAGTAAATACATAAGGAGAACTAAGGGAAAGCTTTTTGCATGTAGTGCTACGTTAGCTGAGACATGAAGGAAATCAGGAAGCCAAGTGGTACAGATGAGGAGGGAAAAAATTCTAGATGTGGGGAAAAAGTGAAGATGTATGCAGTTGAGAATAAATTGCTTAAAGTTAAACAGAACTGGAGCCTGGGTCACTCAATCCTCCATCCTCGTACTCTGCTCTGTACTAGAGCTTCTTAAACATTCTCTGCTATCTGCTATCCCTTTTCACCCAAGAAATGTTTACATGAGTCCAGGTATATAGGTATAAATCAAACATTTACTAATGAGAAGTCATAATTTCATGACCCGTACATTTATAAGATCCCATATGTATTGGAGTACAAACCACAGTTAAAAGAAGCCAGGCTCCATACTATGCTGCCCCACATCTAAATAGCTAGACTCCCCATTTTTATACCTTTCATTCTAAACTTTGCCACCCATGGAGTGCCTGGGATATACTGTGCTCTATCAGAAAGCTGCCTGTTATTGCCCACTCTGCATCAGGCAGAATGTTCAGCAGATGAACATCATCCAAATAGCCCCTTGTTGCTAGGAAATGTCAACACAGTAAGAAATATCTGCCATGGGGCTTGCATTGTGACATTGATATAAGAAGCCAACAGTTATTTGACCTTTGCAAGATGAGTGCTGATCTATGTGGGAGGCTGGGAGGAGAGGAGGAAGAGGAGGAAAACAGCTCGAGCTTGAAAGATATACTCATCTTGTGCAAAAACAATCTTTAAAATCCAGTGATCCCTTACTGAAGAAAGCCTCAGGTAACAAGCCTTGGTAGCATAGAGAAGAGATAGCTATCTCCTTAGTATCAGAAAGGGCCTAGCTAAAGAAACCTAGAGACAAGTACAGAGATGTTTAAGAAACCTCAACATTCCAAGTGCAAGGTCCAAAGCTTGGCCCTCTGCATCTAGCTGAAAGGAAGCTTCATTTCTGGGGCTTAAATAAACCCTAGAAAGAATACTATTCTGGGTGTTGGTCTTTGTAACTTCCTGAAGATATCAATTCTTCCCTCTGAGTGAATCCAGAATATTTGTCTTCTTTAATCTCTATTCCTTGATAAGATATCAAGTCTTCTGACCACCTTGATGTCTACCCACTTACCTCAAGAGTGCCAGTTAAATATGTCAATGGATTAGAGATCAGAGTTTCATATAGAATCTTTTATGTTCAGCTATGTGAATAGAAATGCTTTTTTTTTTTTTTTTCTTTTAATTTGAGATTGTGTCCAGAATAAGTTTATGGCTGTGTGTACTCTTTTCCTCCCATTTTTGATAATTCAATGATTAGCAACTGGTGCTTTTTAGCTGTTTGAATGGAGAGGGGCAATAGCATAACTAGTCTCTCCCCGGCTTCTCTGATGACAGGACAGCAATAATCCCCAGTTGCTCACGGGATTGAAGTAGCAGTACAGTGAATCATGAGGTGAAAAGTATGCTTCTGTTTACCATGTGGGAGTCAGATTCCTCACCTTCTTGTTTAGAAGCAAAGTTTTCAATGTGCTTGGTCAGGGTTTCTAAAGAAAAGGACCTTTTAACCAGAAGTGTCCTGAGATTGGATCAGAACTAGGGTTTAACTGAGTCCAAGACCACTATTTTATCCATCTAGCTGCCTATTAATTGTCCTTCAATGTCCATTGTTCAATGGATTTTTTTTAACCTCTTCATCACTTGCAGTAGCTTTTACCACTTAAGCTTCAATTCTTTTCCTTATTTTTTTTTCAAAATTAGCAAAATTTTCTTCAATTAACAAAAATCTAATTTTTGTCCCCTGCTACCTCTCCCCAACATTGGAAAAAGAGAAAGAACAACAAAACAAGTATGGATAGTCAAGCAAAATAAATGTCCATATTGACCATATCCAAAAAATATCTGTTGGGAGGTAGGTGGCTTTTTCATCTGCAATTATTTTCTTAGTGGTCTTTCTGCCTATGCTGATAATGAGCCCCGCATGACCCATGATAATCATGTTTTTGATTGCCTCGGGACACATAATAAAATCAAGTCTACTTATTTCATTTGTTTCTCTAAGGAGTGACTGAGTCATCCTTCCATTTAGACACAATTTCTCTCTGTCTTTGAATTACATTTATAGCAAAAAGGTGGAGAATGATAGAATTTAGCTCTCCAAGTATGTCTACTTGTTGGTACAAAGATTTCACATATAATGATGCAATGGAGCTAGGTTAATGTTTATAAATTGTTTTTAAAATGTTGATTCTTATTCCCCTTTGCCCCATCCTTCTGCCACTGTCAGGGCAAAAGTAGAAGGGAGCTAACAGTGGGCTGAGGAATGGTTTGTGTTTTTCTTTGTTTAATAGGTTGCTATGGCTAAAGAATTCATCCCAAAGTGATGAGCCTCTCAGGACTTAGCTAGGTTTTGTGCTCCAAAAACAGATCTAGTCTGTTGCCAGCACTGCACTCAAAGCCTCTCAAGCATAGGAGAATATGCCAGAGCTTGTCTTAGGCTGGTATTGCTTTAGAACCCTGGGTAACCTCTATAACAGGATCAAACCTTGGAATAGGACTTTGAAGATATTTAGAAGTTCCTGTGCTACAACAGGCCCTTTGTGTAGATGAAAAGAACAGCATGGCAGATCACCTGCGGAATAACTAAATAAGTCATGGTATGTGAATATAATGGAATTACTCTGGTGTAATAAAAAATAGATTATGATTAATACAGAAAAGCATACAAAGACTTAGATGAACTGATACAAAGTGAATTAAGTGGAACCAGGAAAATGATATGTACAATGAAGACAATGAAAATGGAAAATACAACACAATTAAAACTGGAATGGACTGAAATTATAATGACCAAGATGGGGTCCAAAGGGGAGAGAACGGGCCTTCTTCACTTTCATTGGTGAAGTTAGGGACTGTGCGTGTCTAACATTGCATATAATTCCAGCCTTTTTGATGTATTTATAAGTTTTGTTGAACTTTTTTTTTTCTTCTTCCTTCATAACATAATTCCTAAAAGTAATGAAATCCAGAAGTGGTTTTTCCTTTAAAATGATCTGCATTGGTGGAGGGAATTTCTATCCTGGTGTTCCCCATGTCAGTGAAATCATAAATCTGGTTAAAACAAATCTAAACAAACTAAACTTTTGCTGCATGGTGGCTTCAAAACAAAGGTAGAATGGTAAGGACAGTAAGAAATATTTGAAAAATATGATTCAGGACTAAAATGACTTCCAGATTCTTTAGAAGCTTCATGTCTACGTGTCATGATTATTTTCTTTGAGAAAGTATCAGGTGGAACTGGATAGTAAAAACTATAGCAAGTTAAAACAATTGCTTGCTTACAAATAGGAAATGATTCATTACTAATGGCAAAATCATTTTTGAACCATTTGTCTATGTACTATGGACTTTTTAGACCAAAGAATATAATAATCAGAGAGCTGAAAGAAAATGAAAAAGAAATGGCATGAAATGAAAACAGTTAGCAACTTAACCTATTTAAACAAGCTATTGATTATTTTTTTTAAATAGAAAATGGATAGGAAAAAAACCATAGGCACTGATTTTTAGCAATTTTTATATATATGTTTAATCTAAATCAGTTGCCGTAACAAGGGAGTCAAGAGTCTTAAAACTCACTCAGACAATTCTTGACTTCTTTGCCAAGAACAGAGATATAGAAATCAGTGGAAAGACTACGATATAATTTTGTTCATATGATTGATTACTTGGAAAATATATTGGAAGATTATGAGCAGTTTTTATGAAGCAAAACTTGCTTCATAAAACATTGTACGGGAGGAAATTTTTTTTAAAGAAAATTTGATACAAAACCTAAGCAAACAAAATCGTCCATCCCGGTATTTAGAAAAGGGTACTTGGGATTGAACTAGCAAACAAATGGAAGATGGGGAATGATCTGCACTTTTTTTATTTTTTATTTTTCTACTTAATAGTATTTTATTTTTTCCAATTGCATATAAAGATAGTTTTCAACATTCATTTTTGTTAAGATTTGAATTCCATTGTTTTTCTCCTTCCCTCCATTTCCTTCTGCCCCCAAGACAGCAAGCAATCTGATATAGGTTTTATACACACACACACACACACACACACACACACACACACGAAATAGGATATAGTTACAATAATTTTAAACACATTTACATATCAGTCATGTTGTGAAAGAAAAATCATACAAAAATGGAAAAACTATAAGAAAGAAAAAACAATAAAATAGGTAAAAATAGTATGCTTCAAGCTGCAGTCAATTTCCATAGTTCATTCTCTACATGTGGGGAGCATATTCCATCTCATGTCTATTGAAATTGTCTTGGATCACTGTATTGTTGAAAAGAGGTAAACCTATCATAGTTATTGGCACAGAATCTTGCTGTTACTGTGTACAGTGTTCTCCTGATTCTGTTCGCTTCACTCAACATCAGTTCACATAAGTCTTTCCAGGCTTTTCTAAAATCAGCCTGTTATTTCTTACAGAACAATATTCATATACCACAACTTATTCAGCCATTTCCTAATTGATGGGCATCCCCTCAATTTCCAATTCCTTGCCACTACAAAAACAGTTGATACAAACATTTTTGCACATATAAGTCCTTAACCCTCTTATGATTTCTTTGAGATATAGAAGTAATAGTGGGTAGTGCTGGATCAAAGGGTATGCACAGTTCAATAGCTCTTTGGGCATTTCCAAATTGCTTTCCACAATAGCTATATCCGTTTACAACTCTACAGATAATAATTATCAGTGCTCCCATTTTCTTATATCCCCTCCAATATTTATCATCTTTTCCTGTCATCTTAATCTGATAGGTATGAAGTGTACCTCAGAGTTTTAATTTGCATTTCTCTAATAGGGATGTAGAGCAATTTTTTCATGTGACTATAGATTTAATTTCTTCATCTGGATATTGTCTGTTGCTAAAATCGACATTTCTGGTATTATATTGAAAAATAGTGAGTGTCCTTGTTTCACCCTTGATCTTACTGGGAAGACTTCTAATTTATCCCCATCATATGCAATACTTGCTGGTGGTTTTAGGTAGATGCTGCTTATCATTTCAAGGAAAACTTCATTTATTACTATGTTCTCTAATGTTTATTGTTGTTGTAAATAGGAATAAATGCTGTTTTTTGTCAAGGACTTTTTCTGCATCTTTTGAGATAATATGATTTTTGTTGGTTTTGTTATAAATATGGTCAATTATGCTGCTAGTTTTCCTAAGTTTGAACTAGCCCTACATTCCTGTTGTAAATCCCACCTGATCACAGTATATTATATTGGTGATAAATTACTGTAATCTCTTTGCTAGTATTTTATCCAAAATTAATCTAAAATTATCTAAAATATAAATATTCATTAAGAAAATTGGTCTATAATTTTCTTTCTTGTTTTGACTTTTCCTGGTTTAGATATCAGCCACATATTTGTGTCTTTAAAAGAATTAGATAGGATTCCTTTTTCACATTTTTTCCCAAATAATTTATCTAACATTGGAATGAAACGTTCTTTAAATATTTGGTAGAATTCACTTGTGAATTTATCTGGCCCAGAGATTTTTTTCTTAGAGACGTCAATGATGGCTTATTCAGTTTCTTTGTCTAAGATGGAGTTAACTAAGTATGTTTTCCTCCTCTTCTGTTAATCTGGGCAATTTATATTTTTGTAAATATCCATTCGTTTTACTTAAATTGCCAGATTTATTGATAGTTGGGCAAAATAACTCCTATTGTTTTAATTTCTTCTTCATTAATGGTGAATTCACCCTTTTAATTTTTGATACTGGTAATTTGGTTTTCTTTTTTAAAATAATCAAATTAGCCAATGGCTTATTTAGTTTATTGATTTTTTCATAAAACCAGCTCTTGGTTTTATGTATTAGCTCAATAGTTTTCTTACTTTCAATTTTATATCTCTTTTAATTTTCTGGATTTCTAATTTAGTATTTAATTGAAGATTTTTAATTTGTTCTTTTCCTAGCTTTTTTTTAATTGCATGCCCCTTTCATTGATCTCATCTTTATCTGTTTTATTCATGTAAGTATTTAAAATATAAATTTCCCCTAAGAACTACTTTGGCAGGATTCCATAACTTTTAGTTTGTTGTATCATTATTATCATTCTCTGGATGAAATTATTTATTGTGTCTATGATTTGTTGTTAGGATTAGATTATGTAATTAGATTATGTAGATTATGTAATTTTTAGTCTATCTTTCCATGGCCCTTTATTGTATAATGATCGGAAAGGGATTCATTTCCTATTTCTGCCTTTCTGCATTTGATTGTGAGAGTTTTATGCCCTAATACAGTCAGTTTTTGTGTGGGTGTCATGTACTGTTAAGAAAAAGATGTATTCCTTTCTATCTGCATTTAATTTTCTCCATAGGTCTATGATATCTAAATTTCCTAAAATTCTATTCATGTCCTTAACTTCTTTTTGGTTTATTTTGTGATTAGATTTATTTAATTGAGATCCCCCACTAGTATAGTTATCTATTTCTTCCTGTAATTGACTAACTTTTCTTCCAAGAATTTGGTTGCTATACTGTAGAAAGCTGGAACTCTGGAGAAGTAGACTTGAAACAAGGTGTTAACTCAGTGGAATCAATGAGATAAAAGTTCTCTAGGGTTACCTGTGGCTCCCCTTTCTTTTGTTTTTGGAGGAGTGTCTTAATGTCTCTGTTTCTTCTCTCTACTATGGCCTGTCCTTCAGGATTAAAGGGTATGCCAGTGTGTGTAAAATCTTATACTATGCACAAAAGTGTGCAAAATGTTTAGAAGTATATGTGGGTCCATTATCTGTTTTTATTGCTTGTGACACACCCATAATTGCAAATGTTTGGATAAGGAATTCAGTGACCTCGGGCTGTCTCTTTTACTGCTGGTATTGCAAAAGTGAATGCTAAAAAGGGTGTCTACTACAACATGGATAAAAGACAGATGACAAAAAGATTTATAATGGGTCACATCCATTTGCCAAATTTCATTGGATCTCAAACCACGAGGATTCTTCTCTGGAAGGAGAGTAGGAGCATGGAAAGGAAGGCAAGCTGTACAGGCTTTTACTATGCTCCTAGCTTCCTCTTTGTTATTCCAAATTGTAAATGTAAAGCTCGAGCAGCCTGATGATATTTAGAATGAGATTCTTAGGCTTCCTGAAATAAAGGAGTATTGGCTAACATGGTTAGAAGGCTATCTGCCTTTGAATTACCATGAAAAATAGGACCTGGAAGTCCACTATGAGAATGGACATGCAAGATATAAATCTTACCTGGATGCTTTCTCACTTGTTCTTGAAGTTCCTTAAAGAGCTGATATATATTGGAAGCTACAAATTTTATTTGGGCTGTGGCAATTCTTTGTACCACACCTACTGAATAAGCTGAATCAGATATTATATTTATATCTCCTGGATAATAAGTAAGAGCTAGAATGATTGCATACAATTCATTCTGCTGAGTGGACTGAAAAGTTCTGACTACTCTCTTTATAGTTAAATCATGAGAGTATACAGCACAAATGTTATGCTTGGATGCATCTGTAAAGATAGTTGGTCCTTTAACAGGAACTTTAGAAACATTTTCTTCAATAATCCATTGCCAATTATGTAATAGTTGGGTTATCTTTAATGAAGACCCATGTGTAAAATTTGGAGCCGTGGCCAGTAAAATTTGCCACTCTGGGATGGTTTCACAGCATACATTAATTTGTGCATTGGTATAAAAAATATATATCTTGTCAGGTTTTGTCCCTGATAATTGTACTTCTTGCTTAATGGCCTTTAATAAAATTCTAGCCACAAGCATTGGGTAAGAAGTAAACTTTGTTCTGGTTGTGCTGGGAGGTTCACCCACTTGATCACGCTGTCTCCTTGATGGATTATTGTGAGTGTCTCTTTGGTAGCAAAAACTGATATTTCCAAGGGTTTTTGAGTAACTCTTTCAACTACATTGGATAAAGCCAGTTCAACTTTTCTCAAATCCTCTTGAGCTTCTTTTGTAAACTGATGTGGTGAGTTTAAAGCACTGTCTCCCCTTAAAAATGTCATATAATGGTTGCAATTGATAGGTAGTCAACTCTTAACACTGGAGGCATTCATTGGATATCTCCTATCAATTTCTGAAAGTCATTTAAGGTGTTTAGCTTCTCAGTTCTTAAGGAAAGTTTTTGTACTGTAAGCACCGTAGGGTATATTTCATATCCTAAATATTGAAAAGGAGCATATCTTTGAATTTTTTCTGGAGCTATATGCAATTTGTAGTTCTTTAGTATTTCTATAGTCTTTTGTAGACATGCTTCTAACATTTGTCCCTCAGGTGCACATCCTGATCTATCAATATATCAAACATGTAATGTAATAACATAACTTTTGGAAATGCTTTTCTTACTGGAGTAAGAGCAGCAGCAACATACATTTGACACATAGTAAGACTATTTTTCATTCCCTGTGACAAAACTGTCTATTCATATCTTTTATAAGGCTCAGCTAAGTTAACACTGGGCACTGAAAAGGCAAAAATCTTTTCATATCCTCCTTATCAAGAGGGACAGAATAGAAACAATTCTTAATGTCTATAACCCAAGGAGGCCATTCCCTAGGCAATTGAGTAGGAGATGGATGTCCAGGCTGAAGAGTTCCCATAGTTTCCATCTGTTCATTTACTTTTCTTAAATCAGCCAATATCCTCCATTTTCCAGATTTCTTTTTTATAACAAATACAGGGGACTTAGAGAAGGTTGTGTGTCCTTGGTCAAATTGCTCCTGTACTATATCTAATAAGGCCTGAATTTTATCACTAGCTAAGGGCCACTGTTTTATCCACACTGCCTCAACAGCAGCCCTGCCTAAAAAACTGAAGTACTTATTTGTAATCCTAACTATTGTAAGATGTCTTTTCCCCACCAATTGATGGGGATTTTTTCAACTGTAAAAGGGGTAAAAACTCCTGTTTTACCCGCAAAAATCCATCTCAAAGGGGTAGCATATAACTTCAGCTGATATTGATCCTCCTACACCAGACATATAAGTGTCTGCTTTAATCTTTGGCCAGTGACTGGGCCAGTTGGCATCTAATGACTGTGCGATCTGCACTAGTGTCTACCAATCCTTCCAATGGTAGACTGTTTACATAGATAGTGAGCTTAGGATGGCCAGGTCACAGCTGCAGTCTAGAATATTCCTGGATTCTGCTGCTTGGAGTCAGAATCTGGGCAACAATCACCAGATTGCTTTTTAGGAGTCTATCAGTAAATCTGATGCTACTACTTCTCCTGGGTGATGTCACATTGTCTACTTGTATTAGTGACTGGGATATTGTCTACACATTCCCCAGTGTCCCACATCAGTGTATGGATGAACACTGTTTTGTTTTGTTTTTTTTTTTTTTGTTTTTTTAATAGCCTTTTATTTACAGGATATATATATATATGGGTAACTTTACAGCATTAACAATTGCCAAACCTCTTGTTCCAATTTTTCACCTCTTACCCCCTCCCTAAATGGCAGGATGACCAGTAGATGTTAAATATATTAAAATATAACTTAGATACACAATAAGTATACATGACCAAAACATTATTTTGCTGTACAAAAAGAATCAGACTCTGAATTATTGTACAATTAGCTTGTGAAGGAAATCAAAGATGCAGGTGTGCATAAATATAGGGATTGGGAATTCAATGTAATGGTTTTAGTCATCTCCCAGAGTTCTTTTTCTGGGTATAGCTAGTTCAGTTCATTACTGCTCCATTAGAAATGATTTGGTTGATCTCGTTGCTGAGGATGGCCTGATCCATCAGAACTGGTCATCATCTAGTATTGTTGTTGAAGTATATAATGATCTCCTGGTCCTGCTCATTTCACTCAGCATCAGTTCGTGTAAGTCTCTCCAGGCCTTTCTGAAATCATCCTGTTGGTCATTTCTTACAGAACAGTAATATTCCATAATTTTCATATACCACAATTTATTCAGCCATTCTCCAACTGATGGACATCCATTCAGTTTCAGTTTCTAGCCACTACAAAAGGGCTGCCACAAACATTCGTGCACATACAGGTCCCTTTCCTTATTTATAATCTCTTTGGGATATAATCCCAGTAGTAACACTGCTGGATCAAAGGGTATGCACAGTTTGATAACTTTTTGAGCATAGTTCCAAACTACTCTCCAAAATGGTTGGATTTGTTCACAACTCCACCAACAATGAATCAATGTCCCAGTTTTCCCACATCCCCTCCAACAATCATCATTATTTTTTCCTGTCATCTTAGCCAATCTGACAGGTGTGTAGTGGTATCTTAGAGTTGTCTTAATTTGCATTTCTCTGATTAATAATGACTTGGAGCATCTTTTCATATGACTAGAAATAGTTTCAATTTCTTATGAACACTGTTTTGTAAGCACTTTCAGGATGTAAGGGATCCATAGGCTGGAGAGGAACTCTCCAGGGGTTATCTCAGTAGTACCAGTTGTATACAACTCTATTCTCCCCAATTGTAATTTCTTTCTCCCATCAGAGTGCTTCTTGGCTGATTGATCATGTAATCCCTTTCTCCCATCAAGTTGCTTCTTCGCTGATTGTTCATGTCTGAGTACTGAACTTCTAAAGACTCTCTGGGTGTAACATCGGCTGCCATCATACTCCGTGTTTTTTTTTTTGCCTGGGGTCCCAGCTCCAGGGCCCCAAAGGGCATTTATCTCATCAATTCCATTGAGTTAACACCTTGTTTCAAGTATACTTCTCCAGAGTCCAAGCTCTCTACACTATACCACTTGTTGCATGTATGTTTTGTATTGATATTACTTCATTGTGTATGGTATCTTTTAGCGAGATGTAATTTCCTTCCTTACCTCTTTTATTTATTTTTAAATTTTCTTTGTTTATTTTTATAAAACTTTGTGTTCCAATTTTTCCTCCCTTACCTCCCCTCTCCCCAACAAGCAGTCTGATATAGATTAAATATGTGCAATTCTTTTAAATATATTTCCATATTTGTCATGTTGTGCAAGAACAATCAGATCAAAAAGGAAAAAAACCAGGAGAAAGAAAGAAAAAATAAATAAACAAGCAAACAAATCACCAAGGTTGAAAAAGGTGAAAATACTATGTTTTGATCCATATTCGGTCTCCATAGTTCATTCTCTGGATGTGGGTGGCATTTTCCATCCCAAATCTATTGGAATTGTCTTGAATCATCACATGGTTGAGAAGAGTCAAGTCAATCACAGTTGATCATTATATAATCTTCTTACTGTGTACAATGTTCTCATGGTTCTACTCATTTTTCCTTACCTCTTTTAATTAGATTTATTTTTACTTTCGCTTGGTCTGAGATCAGGATTTTTTTTAACTTCATTTGAAGCATAATATATTTTGCTTCAGCATTTTACCTTTACTCTTTGGGTATCCCTCTACTTCACATGTGTTTTTTGTAAATAACATTGTAGGATTCTGATCTTTAATCCATTCTGCCATCCTTTTCTGTTTTATGAGAAAGTCCACCCCATTCACATTCACAGTTATGATTACCAGCTGTGTATTTCTCTCCATTCTGTTTTCTCCCTTGTTTATACTTTTTATCTTTCCTTTCACTTTGTTCATTGTTTTGCTAAGCCCTTCCTCTCAATTTGCTCTTTATTCTATCACCCTTCCTCCCTTCTTTTATCCCTCTGCCCTTTTTTCTATCCAGCCTTTACCATTTCTTTCTCCTTTCTCCTCCTACTTCCCTACTAAGATAAATTTCCATACCCAAATGAGAGTGTATGTTATTCCTTCTTTAAACTAATCCAATAAGATTAAGCTTCAAAAATGCTCATTTTGTCCCCTTCTTTCCCTTTACTTTAATAATAGGTCTTTTGTGCCTCTTCATGTGATCTAATTTATTCCATTTTTACCTCCCCTTTCCTCTTGTCCAAGTATAATCCTTGTCTTTTATATATATATATATATTACAACAAAGTCAATTTATATTCCCACCCTGTCTACCTCTTCTAACTGCCTTAATAAAGGTACAGTTCTCAAGTTACAAGTATCATCCTTCCCATGTAGAAGTGTAAAACAGTTTAACTCTTAAATAACATCATTTTTTTTTCTTTCCTGTTTACATTTCTGTGCTTCTCTTGAGTCTTGTATTTGTAGCCACTTCTCTGTGGATGTGGATGACACTTTTCATTACAATTCTACTAGAATTGCCTTGAATCCACCTGATTGTTGAAAAGAGCTAAGTCCATCTTGGTTGATCATTATATAATCTTGTTATTGTGTACAGTGTTCTCTGGGTACTGCTCTCTTCATTCAGCATCCGTTCATGTAAGTCTCTCCAGGCCTCTCTGAAATCATTCTGCTGATGTTACTTATAGAAAAATAATATTCCATAACATTCATATACCATAATTTATTCAGCCATTCTCCAACTGATGGGCATTAATTCAGTTTCCAGTTCCTGACCATTACAAAAAGGGCTGCCACAAACATTTTTGCACATGTGGGTCCTTTTCCACTTTTATGATCCCTTTGGGATACAGACTTGATAGAGACACTGCTAAATCAAAGGGTATGCACAGTTTCATAGTCCTTTTGGCATAATTCCAAATTGGAAAGCCAAATTATTGATTGAAAGTTTCAGGACATCCCTCAGATAAGGAAACCACAATCCCTTTCTATAGTCAGTATTTGGCTAATTAAAAGTCTTAAATTTATACGAAGGACTTTTAAAGAACCTGATTTGTTATAGATTTTTAGTCAGCTTCTTTAGTTAATAGCATTGACTTCTTATTAAAAGACATTGAATTGGATCAGTTGCCTTAATCGAATATACAACTGCAAAGATATAATAATCTATGATGACTTCAATGGACTAGTAATAAAGCATACTTTCTGTTTCTCAGCAGAGAGAGGATAGAATGAAGGATGTTTCAGAAAATAGTCAAGTTAACAACCATTTATTAGGCACCTACTATGTACCATATAATTTGCTAAGCCCTGGCAATACAAAGAAATGCCAAAAAATTAAAAAACAAAAACCAAATCCAACACTTGCCTTTTCTTATTTGATCATAGAGATACTAGGGAACTACTGGAATTTATTGAAAAGAATGGGGTGTCATAGTCACATCTGTGTTTAGGAAGATCAGTGTGATGGTTGAGGGAAGCATAGTTTGTGTGGGAAGAGATTTGAGGCAGGAGGACCAACCAATAGGCTTTTTATTACAATGGTCCAGGCATGAGATAATGAGAGCTGGTGCTAAAGGAGAGGAGAGAAGGGTGTGGAAAGAGAGATGTTATAAAGGCAGAAATAAGAAGACCTCATAATTGGTTGAATATGGTAAGAGAAGGAAGCTGAGAGTGGGGAATTGAGAATGACCGATCCCTAGATTGATTATCTCAAGGAATGATATCTACAAGACATCATTTTTTCAATATCTAATAGTTGGAGATTTAAGATTGGAGATTAGGAGAGAGGTTAGGATGGACAAATAGATTCCAGATGCATCCAGTTAGAGATGATCATTGAACCCATAGGAATTGATGAAATAGTACAGAGCAAAACAGTATATAGTGAGAAGAGATTAGGGCCTAGATAGAATCTTGGACAATACTATATGGATGAAGCTCCAGCAAAGTAGACTGAGGTAGTGCAGTCATTTCTAATGTGATTATTTGTTTCCCTTGACTGTATTTACTTGTTATAAGAGAGAATTCTTTTGGAGACTCTGGACATACAGAATTGTTTTCATGTTGTCTTCTTTAGACCAAATTCTCTGAGAGCAGGGACTGTTTTTGCTTTTCCTAATACACATGTTAGACACCTAAATGCTTATTGATTTATTAATTGATATGCAACAAGATTTAGACAAAGAAAATAGCATCAATAAAACACTTTTAAAAGAAGAAAGAAAAGAAAACTCCACAAATTACTCTCTCAATTTCATTAAGTATTTAGCTCAAAATCACTGCTCTGCTCTTGTTTCTGGATGTGGTAAGTTCTCTTACCCTTGCAGGACACAGGGGCTGGCTGATGACCATGCTTCCTCTTAGCTCTGGCTTGATAACTGGAAGTAAAGTAACCACAGAAATATTGGATGAGATGGTTGATTAATTCCTAGTTTTGACCTTTTAGCAAATAAGTGTCATGCTTTTTTTCCCCTACAGATCCAGGGAAAGAATTCTAGTCTAGGAGTCAAAAGACCCCATCCTAGGTCTGCTGGATCCTTCCAAAGCCCAGCTGTGGGACTCCAAACAATTCATTTCTTTTTTTGTTGAGCCTCAGTATTCATTTGTCAAGGAAGGGAACCAAGAAACAATTCACGAGTGGAAAAAACATTGGATTTGGAATCAGAAGAACTGGGTTTGTTTGAAGCTAAGTCCTGCTGATAGTTACTGTATGTTCCCGCTCTAGGCTTCAGTTTCCTTATCTGTAACAGTATAACTCGATGAATCATTAGGTCTCCTCCTGCTCAGAATCTTATGTTTATGAAATCTAATTTCTCAGTTCCTTTCAGTTCTGACAACTGATGTGTGTATGATACTCTGGGAGTGTAATGCCGGAGGAACTGAGGCAGGATAGAGATTAGAGAGCTTTTCAATAGTTTATTAATTGGAGAATATAATTGACTGGACAGGACTCTCGTCTCAAATTATCTCAAATTATCCAGTCAGACAGAGATAAAGATATACTGGGACCAAGGAAACCATGTTGGTCCCAGGGCTGTCATCTCAAAGAATCTAGCAAAGAATAGGAGCTGCCCCATTCTTTAAATAACCCTAGAAACAACGACCCCCAAAAAGCAGGAAGGCTTCTGTCAGGTTGGGGGGAGACCATAACTCCTAAAAGCCCAGAGACAGGATGTCTGAATACCCAGAGATAAAGATGTCAGTGAGGTATCTTGGAATATTTTAGAGGGATATTGTAAATTCTTGAGGACAGGAGGAGGTCTGCTCTTCTTGTTTATCTTGCTAGCAATTTATAACCTTAGAGTAAACGGTTCCCAATCTTAAAGGACCAGAGTAGGTTTTTACGACTAAGGGGGATTTGACAGAACAGTTAAGGAAACTGAGACAAAGGAAACTAGTTCAGGGAAACCAAGTCAGAACAGTTAAAGAGAACTGTGGCATAACAGGAGATCTGAACAGCAGGTCTTGGAGTTTGGAATGTAGTGAAAGGGCTTTTTGTTGCACCATAAAGCCTATGAAGTCACGTGATAGGATTAGGAAATGATCTAAATCCATTCTCTAGATGAGAGAAGCTCTGTTCCTCTCTTGTGTAACCTTAGATTTCCCCCTTTAGATTTTAATTTTTCTTGCTTTTGGACTAGATGAAATTTTCCCATTCTCTAAACGATGACTAAACCATGCTCTCAGGCCCCAGACTTGGGTTAGGGAAAGCTGAGGAACCAGTTGGGCCCGGCAGGGCTTGATAGCCTGAAGCTCTGTCCCATCCTCCCCTCTCCCCATCCACAACTATCTGTAGCAGTTTAGAGGGGAGCCCGGGAGATGGTTCCCAGCGTAGGCGTGACTCAGACTAGATAGAAGTTACCAGTTTGGGCAGTTCTCCCTGGAAGCTCTTGCTTTCACCAAAATCTTTCCCAACAGGAAATGCTGCTGGTGTCTCTGGCTTCCTTTCTTTTAAGGAAAAAAGAAAGAAAGAAACTCAAAGCCCAAACCTAATAATTCTTTTTCCTGGAGGACCAGCCCAGAGATGGATTAGGAGGTGGGGGAAGGGAGCCGATCACTTCAGAAAAACAATTACAAATAACACTCTCTTCCCTTTCCCCCTCCTGCTTCTATGTCTTCACTTTGGGAAACATGTTTGTTGAAATGAAAGAATTATAGGATCTGATTTTCTAATCCCAGAAGCCACCTCCTCAACTCCCCTCATTTTTACAAATGAGATTCTGGGAGGTCACGAAATTTCCCCCAAGTGTCCATGCTGTAGGCGAGGCCCAAAGAAGCAAGACCCGGATCCTGCTTTTAGGTTGCTCTCAGCCAAGTAAGACCCCTAAATAATTGCAATACAAGACAATGTGATCAGGGCCATAAGAAAAGGAATGACAAAGTAGTTTTTTTGAGGGGGTGTAAGGGAGTTTTCCCTAAGGAGGAAGGACTCTCTTAAGGAATATTTCTTGGAAAAGATGGGAAATAAAGATAGAGTAGGATTTCAAAAGCATTTATGGGGGTGGTAGAGTAGGAACAGTTTAATGACTATGGGAAAATGCTGAGTGTGTTTAGGGATTGGGGAGTATTCTAGTCTGACTGGAAATTAGAGATTAAGCAGAGTAGTAGAGAGAGACAAGACTTGTAAAAGATGTTACAGTCAAATTGTGGAGGATCCTTAATGACAAATTAAAGATTTTGTACTTTATTTGGTAGAAAATGGGAGCCAATGAATGGGCTTAACATCTAGGGGAATTACCATTTTTATAGTACTTAGTATGTTCCTAGTACTCTTAAGTACTCTTCTCCACCAGCACCACCACCCCCTTAAAAAAAAAAAATGTCTTCTCTTTTGATCCTCACAATAACCCTGTGGCTTTGACACAGTTATCCCCATTTATCAACTGAGGAAGCTGAGGCAAAATGAGATTAAGTGACTTGCTCAGGTTGTTGTGTTTGTTGTTCAGTTGTTTCCATTGTGTTCAATTCTTTGTGACCCCATTTTGGGTTTTCTTGGCAGAGATCCTGGAGTGGTTTGCCATTTCCTTCTGCAGCTCACTTTCAGACAAGGAAACTGAGACAAATAGGATTGAGTGACTTGCTCAAGTTCACATAGCTAATAAATATTTGAGACAAGATTTGAATTCAGATCTTCCTGAATTTAAGGCCAGTTCTCTATCCACTTCACTAACAAATGCCTCTGAGAAAAGGAAGGAACAGAAAAATGTTTTGGGTTAGGAAAGGGGCAGATAAAATAAAAGGTAGATCTTGGTTCTTTTTTCTAAAAGGAGACATGTCCATGAGACTGAGACTTGTGGGTGAATTGGTTTGCACTTGGGCCTCTCTTATAGAGCTTGGAGTGATTTTAAAACCTTGAATGGAGACGATTGAACAATGTTTTTGGCCCCCTAGCTTAGCTCTTCTTTGTCCTTGGAAAGGACCCTAAAACACAGATTCATAAAATATCAGAACTGAAAGGGAACTGAGTCCAATTCCTTCATTTTAAAATATTCTTTTTTCTATTATAGTATTTTTTCCCCAAATACATACAAAGATAGTTTTTAATATTCAACTTTGCAAAACCTTTGTTTCAAATTTTCTACATCTCCCCCCCCCTACTCTAAGACAGCAAGCAATTTGATATAGCTTAAACAAGTGCAATTCTTCTAAACTTATTTTCATATCATGCTGCACAAGAAAAATCAGATGAAAAGGGAAAAAAACACTAAAAAAAATAAGCAAATAACAATAAAAGATGAAAATACTTTGCTTTGATCCACATTCATTCTCCATAATTCTCTCTCTGGATGTGGATGGCACTTTCCATCACAAGTCTTTTGGAATTATCATGGATCACTTCATTGTTGAAAAG
This sequence comes from Sarcophilus harrisii, assembly GCF_902635505.1. Classification (NCBI taxonomy): domain Eukaryota; kingdom Metazoa; phylum Chordata; class Mammalia; order Dasyuromorphia; family Dasyuridae; genus Sarcophilus; species Sarcophilus harrisii. The sequence goes on along the minus strand of NC_045427.1, from coordinate 381,360,946 downwards.
AACCAAGTCTATCACAATTGATCATTACATAATCTTGCTATTGCATATAATGTTCTCTTGGTTCTGCTTACTTCACACGGCATCAGTTCAGGCTTTTCTGAAATCATCCTGCTCATCATTTTTTATAGGACAATAATATTCCATTACATTCATATACCATATTTTTTCAGCCATTCCCTAATTGAGGAATATTTGTTCAGTTTCTAGTTCTTTGACGCTAAAAAAGGAGGCTGCTACAAACATTTTGTACATGAAGCTCCTTTTCTTTCTTTTATGATCTTTCAGGGACATAGACCTAGTGATACTGCTGGATCAAAGGGTATATTGCATAGCTTTATAGCCCTTTGGGCATACTTACAAATTGCTCTCCAGAATGGTTGCATCATTTTACAACTCTACCAACAAGACATTTGTCTCCCAGTTTTCCCCACATCCCTTCCAACATTTATCATTATCTTTTTCCATCGTCTTAGCCAATCTTAGAGGTGTGAAGTGGTACCTCAGCAACTCTCTTATTTTGTGCATTGGAAAAACTAAGTTCAGACATAGAGAATGGAATGGGGTCTTGGGGAGTGGAGAGTCTTCTGGAACATTGTGGTGTAATGGAATGAATCCTTCATTGGAAGATGTGGATTCAAATCCTTTTTCTGACATTTAAATGTGACTTTGGGCAATGCAATTCAATATCTTATTAAACACCTACAGTGTAAGGCTCTATGCTTTGTACTTGGGATACAAAGGCAAAATGAAAAATAGTCTTTGCCCTCAAGTAGATTATATTTTGCTAAAAGAAAACAAGGACAAAGACAAATAAATACAGGATAATTTCAGGTAGTGGAGTGGGATGGACATTATTGAAAAATATCAGGAAAAGCTGAAAGTAGTGTTCACTTTACTGGAACTTTGAAGGGAGCTAGGAATTCCATTAGATCAATTTGGTGGTTGTATAGAGGGTGTAGTATAGAGAAAAGGGACTGGTAGCTGGGAGACCAATTAGGAGAATAGTGACACAATCCTGAACTAGGATGTCAGTGAAAAGAAGATAAATGCAAGAAGTATTACAGAAGCAGAGGCAGAACAGTGTTTTGTTTTAAAAAGCTGTTGCAAATAATGACCTAGAATGTGACCTAAAAATTTCCAAAGAATAGTCAATTAAAAATCTCTTAGTATGATCCAGAGAATAGATGATGTGTGGGTTGTAAATATGATTGTCTGGAAGGATCATAGTACCCTTGGTAAAAAGAAGAAAGTTAAAAAAAGATAGGTTTAGGGGAAAAGATTATGAGTTCCATTTTACCTATGTTGAGTGCAAGTTGCCTATGGAATGAAAATGTCATTCATTCAATCAATAAACAATCATATACTGAGCATCTGCTATGTATCATATATTGTGTTAATTGATGACAAAAAAAAAAAAAAGATAAAAAAGAAATAGCTCCCAGGGAGCTTAATATTCCATTGGGAAGACTTTATGTATGCATATGAGTACATAGGAAACTAACATAGTTTGAGGCAATTGCAATATTGTGAGATGACACTCATAAATCAACTGCTTAGAAATGATGATTAAACTCACAGGACTTGATGAAATTTCTAAGAGAGTTTAAGGAGAGAAATTTGGGATTATAAAAGATAGGAAATAGATAATGAACCCCTACATGGGTTTTAGTATCAATATCTAGTTGAAACTGGATGTCCCCTAGTTATCATGTGATTTTGTTTTTTTCTATGACTGTCAGACTTGTTTATACTTCTGGGTGTTGTAAATTTTAGTAGTCTCTTTAAGGAAATAACCTCATTAAGAAAAACCATTTCTCCAAGCAGGGGATTTATGTAGTTGTATATATATGCTCTACAATAAGCACAGAGATTTCAGTTCAGCTTTCTAGGAAGTACAATAAAGGAGAACTCATAGGATCAGACAGAATTGAAGGGGACTTTTTGAGGGTCATGTTCAACTCCATCACTACAGAGGTGGAAGATGAGACCCAGAAAGTGAAAGTGACAACATAGGTAATTGGGGCAATGTTTGGATCTCTACCAGGATCTTCATCAAAGTCCTCCCCAGGGGATGGAGGTGACCCCAGTTCTTGAAGCTTGTGCCAATGAAGTTCAGCTCAGGTTCTATTACATTGAAAAGGTAATAATTTGTGTCTGCTTTTCTTAGACCTGCCTAGCTTACATTCATCGCTCAATGATGTGTGTATCTAAGTGATATATTTTTCAGATAACCTATGGTAACCCAACAAGTCTTTCAAAATGCAAGAAAAAAAAAAAAAGCCTTCAGCTCTGGCATTCAGAAGGGGAGAACCTGGTGTGATCCTGTTGAGGATCCCAGGATCTTCTGGTGGCTGCTGTCCCCCAGCTGGCTCCCTGGCGGTCCTGCTGGGATCCACTCTCATGAAGCAAGCTGTTGATCATAGCTCTGTTTCCCCAGACTATCAGTGTTTCAGACCTATTCTCCAAATAGTTGTCCTGGTCCATCCATGGTGGGATTGCAGGGGCTTAGCAGGGGAAGTGAGAAAAAAGTCCAATGTTCCAGCAGCATTGCTGTTCTAACAACATTTCGTGCCATTTAAGTTTCTGCTGCCACCTTGAAAGGTTCAGGAGACAGAGTAGTATAGAACGAAGAGCATTGGCTATGGAATCAGAGGTCACTGGTTTAAATCTTGTATTTGACACTCATTCAACTATGTGTAACCAGTGTAAATCATTCACTTGACTAAAATTTCAGTTTCCTTAATTATAAAATAAGGTGTTGTGTTGACCTGGGTGAACTCTGAGGAGCCATCTAGTTCTATGTATATGAGCCCAGTTAGAGAGGATACCTATATTTTCTAACTCCTCATTCTTGGCCCAGCCCTTACTAAACCTCATTGCAGGCCCGCAGGGCCAGAGTACTTAGTCATAGAGAAAGCTAGAGTTTCAGGTTTGACAAGAGCAGCATAGCATAGCACTGGGGTGGTTCTGAGTCACTAAGTGGGATCTGTGTCATGTAGGCTGTCTAACTGAGAAGCTTTTCAAGAGTCAGCATTCTTGCTATTTTCCTTTTAAAAAAGTATATATACATATATATATATATATATATATGAAAAAGTGTATTTTTGCTTTTTATCATGAATCTTTCTTGATTTTAGGTTTGCTCTATAGTTTAAGGTAGCATCACTCAAGTCTCTAGGGACTTCCGGCCCAGCCCAAGAAATTATGGCCTTTGTGTACTACACAATCAAACTCAACTGGGCTGGGTTGTTTGCTCTCTTTGTTGGGGAAGGTTCCCCATCATCTCTTTTGATAAGATTCTGTTTAGTTCCAAGCCCTAGTTCAAAGGTTAGCTCTTTCGTGAAACTTTTTCCCTTCCATTTTCATGACTAAAATAGGAGGTCGATCTTTCTGGAAGGAAGTACTAGGCAAAACCTAACCTTGATTAGAGAGGAACCTCATGCTGTTCCTTCCTTTTTTCTAATCCTGTCCTCTAGTGCAAAGAAGCCTTAGTTATGGACGTGGTTGTTTTTTGGGGGTAGGAGTGGACCTGTAGGTATAGGTATAGGAAAAGAATGGGGGTGAAGGGGTACACAGGTACAGGAATAGATATGTGAGAGATGAGGGTGTGGTATAGGGCTATGTGTTGGGCAATATAAGCATGGGGAGTGTCAGAGTGTAGATAACAGGTGTGGCTATCAGTACAGGTAGAGAGGGGTATGTAGGTGTGGGAAGGATAAGTGAGTTTAGGTGTAGGGGGGTGTACAGATGTGGGGATAGGTGGGAGTGTACGTGGGTGCAGACATGAGCTCTATTACAGAAAGTCCTGCTCAGCCTGGAGCTAAGAGACTAATTGAACTTCAAAATCTGCTGAGTGAGGAAATAGCTTGGGTTCAAAGTCAATGCTAATAACATGGCAATTACTCTGAAGTGTTCCTTCTTAAAGCTTCAATTATCATGCGTTAACCACAGTCCTTATTGCCTTGTACTTTGTTTTTCTTTTGGGATCCATTTATAGGGAAGATGGCATTGGAAAGGTTGTCTAAGAAATATGGTGGGGAATGGAAAGAATACTGAAGTTGGATTTAAGACCCTGGATGTGTATCCCAGTTATGAAACTTAAGGCTTTGTGATCTTAAATGAGTTATTTACTCTCCCTGAGCCTCATAGTCCTCATCTCTAAAGTGGGAATAAAAGTACTTTCTCATGGTTGATGGGGAGGGAAATATTAGTAAACCATTAAATACAATGTGAACTATTTGTTATGATTGGGAGCTGGGTCAATGAAGATCTATAAATGGTGTTCCTGGTAACTCTACAAGACAGGGGCGTGCCCATTCACAGATTTAGGGTTGAAAGGGTCCTTTCATGAAATCTAACTCAGTGACTTCATTTTACAAATGAGGAAACTGAGACCCAGAGATGTCAAGTGAAATCCTTGAGATCACTACACTAAGATAGTAAAGGAAGAAATCCAGTGCTTTTATCACTATTCTGTGCTCCCTCTTTTGCTAGCTTCTCATTGTTATCACTCTGTATTTGTGGAAGATAGTTCCTACTAAATTGTGGTGGTATTTCTGGTGGGATTACCTAAGTAGTTACCCTAATCAACTAGTTAGCAACAGCAACAGCAAGAACACCCCTCCAAAACCCAAACCATCATATGTCATATAGGTGTCAGGAAGATAATGGAAAAAAAAGTAAGGGGGTTTCAGCCAGGGTGAAATAGTGGAATCTATATCCCTGAGACTTTTATGGTAGCTGTGAAAATATGGTAGGATCCCTGAAACACTGACCATTTGACCTATGCCCCCGATTGGCTTAGCAACCCTTTCAGTGTGATGAAATGACTCCCATGGATCTCAGAAAAAGATAGAGTATGACAGAGTTCAGGTGGGCCATACATAAAGTAAGGATCACCTTGGTATGTTAAATAGCAGAGTAAGTGGTGTTCTTCATATTCTGGTACCCCAAGAAGATATATTTAAAAACATTAGAAATACCAATGTGCCACATACTAGAAATGCTTCAGGGCAGAGGGAGTTGACCACTAAAGTCAACAAAACATGAGTACATATGAAATGGAATAAAAACAAATATACTTTCATTATGTACTCATACTATGCTATATATTATACTAATGTATATATTCACATACACAAACACATAGATATGGATATATATGTATGTATGTGTGTATAATTTTGAATAATTGGAAATGATCTGATGCAATAGGCTCTGTTTGAAAGAGTTGTAGATGGTGAGCAAAGTGTGCCATTAGTATAATGAATGACAATGACAAAATAATTATATCAAGTGGTATAACTAAAATTCTAGCTACTCTTCAAACTAGACAGTTGTAAGGTCATATAAGAGCCATAATTATTGGCTTACATGTTTTGCAGTAGCAGAGGAATCAGTAAAGCGTTTTACCAGCTTCCTTTCAGACAAAAAAAATCTGATCCCTCCTTTTTTTTTTTTAATTATAGCTTTTTATTTCCAAGATATTTTATTTACAAGATATGGGTAATTTTTCAGCATTGACCTTTGCAAAATCTTCTGTTCCAACTTTTCCCCTCCTTCCCCCCACCCCCACCCCTAAATGGCAGGTAGACCAATACATATTAAATATGTTAAAGTATATGTTAAATACAATATATGTCTACATATGCATACAGTTATTTTGCTGCACAAGAAAAATAGGACTTAGAAATAAGGTAAAAATAACCTGAGAAGGAAAACAAAAATGCAAGCAGACAAAAACAGAAGGAGTGGAAATGCTATGTTGTGGCTCACTCATTTCCTATAGTTCTTTTGCTGGGTGTAGCTGGTTCTCTTAATTATTGAACAGTTGGAACTGATTCGGTTCATCTCATTGTTGAAGAGAGCCACATCCATCAGAATTTGATCCCTCCTTTCTTGATGGGGCCATTACACATTTATTACTAAAAGACGAAAATGTCATTTACTTTTTCCAAATATAGGCCAATTTTGAGTTTCTATATTTTATATAAAATATTCACAAATTTGTTTCACTAAAAATCTATAGACACAAAATAAAATCTGTAGACATAAAATAATAAATTGGTGCAAAAAAGATGGTTCAAAAGGTTGCTGAGATATAATGAACCACTGATTATTGATTTGATAATTATTGGATAAGTTGCCCCCAAAACTCCATAACATTTATATTACTCATAATGCAAAGCTCTGGCTTAGTTCTATTCAAAAATTTATTCATATACTGCAAATACATGAAAATAGAATGAGAATACAAAAATTTATTCACATACTAGAAATATATAAAAGTAAAGTGAGAATGCAAGAGTATTTGACATCTGTATGGAAAACTTTTCTTTATTTAAAAGTTACCATCACAAAGAATTAGAAACTGAGAGGATGCCCATCAATTAGGAAATGGCTGAACAAGTTTTGGTACATTAGTGCAATGGAATACTGTTGTGCTATTGGAAATGATGTACACGATGGTTTCAGAAAAAACCTGGGAAGACTGATATAAACTGATGAAAGTGAAGTGAACAGATTATATTGTACTTGTTAATAGCAATATTTATCAATGATCAACTGTAAAAGACTTAGCTTCTCTGATAGATACAATGATCCTTAACACTTCCATAGGACTTATGGTGAAAAATGCTTTCCATCTCCACAGATAGAACTGAAGAAGCAAACTGAAGCATATTTTTTTTTACTTTATTATTATTATTATTTTTTTGCAAATCATAGTAAATGTAGAAATTTGTATTGTATGACTTTATAAGTATAATGACTATCATATTTCTTGTCTTTTCCATGGGTGAAGGAGAATGTGTGAAGGGAAAAATTTTGGAACTAAAACAAAATTTTAAAATAAAATACTATTAAAAATAGATAAACTTAAAAATACATGCTAAAACAATTAAACATGCCACCATCACAGGAATGCTAAGGACAATTGTTATGAAATGTGATGTTTTTCAGAAGTACAAAGAAGTATGTAAGAAGAACTTGTGACCATTATGGTTCTATCTAGCCTTAAATCTATTATCATCTGTCTTAAACAGAACTAAGTATGACTTTCCAATTAAAAAAGAGACATATCATTAATCACTTGACATAATTATTAATCATTTGATGTGTATGGATGATATCAAGTTAGAGAGCTCCACTCACACTTTAAATAGCCCTTTTATTTTATAGGAGATTGTCCCAATGATATTAAAAAAGTCATTTTAACTCTATGAAAAATTCTTATCATATTCCAAAGAAAGACAAATATAAGCTTTGAGTTTGAATCAAGAAGTGATATTGAACCAATGCATAAAGGCAATGTCTATACCTGGATTCCCCTAAGGTAAAACACATTGAATATAAAAATATCACAAAAGTCTCTAGTAAAATATGTTAAGAGGCTTACTGGCATCCTTAAGTCAAAACTAGAAGGGAAGATGTTGTTAAAGCAATTAGCACCAATCTTAAGGTACAATTTCAGAAATGTAAAGTAAGTCACAACAGATTTGGAACATCATCCAAATAAGGATTTGGATTTTAATATTAACGAAACAGAAAGTCTATCAGGTTTAAGATGGCTAGAGAAAGTTAATATATTCTTGACAAAAAAAGAGGAAGAGGATAGACATTCATAAATCATGTGATAAAACAGGTAAAAATTAACAGAAATATTTTTAAACAAGAAAATAGAACTTTAGTAAGAAATAGTAAAGGCTGATATTATTGAATATTTGAATGTAGCTGAAAGTATTTTATTGTTGTTATTTCTCCTTCATGTTCAAAGAAGACTAGTGACATCATGGGTTGATGTCTTGACTCATGTGCATTGGATTTATGTGAAGTGGAGTTGTGCAAAGCCATCTGTCTCAGTCTTTCTTCCAGAAGTCCAGTGGCAAGAGAAAAATCAAGATGATTGGCAATGGCCTGTGATGCAGGGGATGACCTTGGCATCTTTGATTTCTGACCAAGCTCTAAGCACTCCACATCTCCTGCTTTAGCTGCCTTCATGGCCACTGGAACACATTGTTCTCATCTTCCCATTTTGCCAAGGAAAGTCTTTTCATTTTGGGGACAGACTTAACTCAATGACAGGTTTGAAGCTTTGTCAGTTACCTTCAACCTGTTTATCCTGTCTGCTGAGATGATTTTACCAGGGAGTGTTTGCTACACATGCTACAGCTTCTTGGAGCCACAGGGAGAATTTGGTGACAGATGGACCCCAAAGGTAGATGGATAACCTTGAAAAGGGCTGGACAAACCCTCCCACCAGAGGTGTACTAATCCTCCTGAACACTCCAGAGACCCCTGAAAGTCTCTTTTACTACTCAACAGAACCTATAAAATTGTTCAAATCTAATAAGGGTATAATCAAAAGTCTATCCATGGGCAACAGCCATCAAATTAGGGAATGTCAATAAAGAAACATCAAACAAATGGCTGTCATGAGGATCTGTTTGTAAGTTCATGGATTTATGATGGCATTTTAGGACCAGGTCATCAGGCCCAATTACCAAAGCATTATCAAGGAGCCCAGACTTTTTAATGAATGTAGATTACACAAAGAAATGGTAAAAATTGTATAAGATATGTGTTTAACACACCTTAAAGCACGCTGTTAAAAAAAAAAAAGTAGTTCTTACTATATTCCTGGCAAGACAAAATGTGGTGATTCCAATTATATATTGGGATCTCTCTTTTTCATGGACTGACAAATATGATAGATAAATGGAGATCTGAAAATATTCTGGAGAATTTATAAGCTATTCTGGAATCATACTGTTATCATAGCTCTAACTATGGCCATAATTACTCAGACAAAACATTATTTCTCAAAAACAATATTTTAGATTGTCAACCAAATATTCAGTCTCTAAGCCACCTGGAACAAAAGACTTTGGAGATAGAGATGTGAGTAAGAGGCTTAAAATCACAAGGAAACAGGATGAAGTTCCCATCACCCCATTATTCCTGTCTGCTATTGTAATTGTGAATGCTTGCAGAGATTCGTCAAAGAAGCTTATATCCTAATATTTTCTTATTTTTGTCAGAGGCAGCTAGATGGTAAAATGGATAAAGGGCTAGACCTGGAGTTAGGAAAATATGAGTTCAAAATCAGCTATTTTCGACAATTTCTAGCTGTTTGACTCCGAGAAAGTCATTTAAGCTCTGTCTTAATTTCCTTTTCTATAAATTGGGGAAAATAAACCTACCTGCCAGTGTTGTGAGTATTGAAAGAAGATATTTCTAAAGAGCTTTAAAGCACTATATAAATGTTAGCTGCTATTGTTGTTGTTTTTTGACTTTTCATGACCCCATTTGGAATTTTCTTGGCAAAGATACTGGAGTGATTTGTTATTTTCCTTTTAGATGAAAAACTGATTTTTATGGACTTCTCCAGAGTCACATAGCTAGTAAACGTCTGAGATTAAGTTTGAACTCATGAAGATAAATCTTCCAGATTTTGAACTTGGTGCTCTACCTACTTTACCACCTTGCTGCCATCTATTATTATGTTTCAATTACAAAAAAACATTGTTTTTTATCTACTTGTGCATTAGTCTCCATAGGGGTCATCAAACTTTTAAAATAGGGGTCCAGTTCACTGTCTCTCAGACTGTCAGAGGGCCAGACTATAGTAAAAACAAAAACTTTGTTTTGTGGGCCTTTAAATAAAGAAACTTCATAGCCCTGGGTGAGGGGGATAAATGTCCTCAGCTGCTACATCTGACCCGCGGGCTGTAGTTTGAGGACCTCTGCTATAAAATACAAAATAGAACAATAGCAGAATAGCAACTTTTCCCCAGAATTGTTGTTTTTTTTCTTCTGGTCTCTTTTATCTAATTTTTCTTTATGGAAAAAGATAAGAATGAGATAGTGATATGGAGTACTAGCTATAATAATTCACTATTTTTATAGTGGATATATTTCTATAACTTGCCAAGCACAGCAGGAAGAATGAGGGAATGTAGTCTGTGCATTAGTCAGAGCTGCTTTTAAAAAAATAATAAAAAGCCAGGCTCGACTGTGGTTACAGAATTTTATTTTATTTTATTTTTTTGTTTTTTTGTTTTTGTTTTTGTTTTATTTTTATTTAATAGCCTTTTATTTACAGGATATATACATGGGTAACTTTACAGCATTAACAATTGCCAAACCTCTTGTTCCAATTTTTCACCTCTTACCCCCCCCCACCCCCTCCCCTAGATGGCAGGATGACCAGTAGATGTTAAATATATTAAAATATAAATTAGATACACAATAAGTATACATGACCAAAACGTTATTTTGCTGTAGAAAAAGAATCAGACTCTGAAATATTGTACAATTAGCTTGTGAAGGAAATCAAAAATGCAGGTGTGCATAAATATAGGGATTGGGAATTCAATGTAATGGTTTTTAGTCATCTCCCAGAGTTCTTTTTCTGGGCATAGCTAGTTCAGTTCATTACTGCTCCTTTGGAAATGATTTGGTTGATCTCGTTGCTGAGGATGGCCTGATCTATCAGAACTGGTCATCATATAGTATTGTTGTTGAAGTATATAATGATCTCCTGGTCCTGCTCATTTCACTCAGCATCAGTTCGTGTAATTCTCTCCAGGCCTTTCTGAAATTATCCTGTTGGTCATTTCTTACAGAACAGTAATATTCCATAATATTCATATACCACAATTTATTCAGCCATTCTCCAACTGATGGACATCCATTCAGTTTCCAGTTTTTAGCCACTACAAAAAGGGCTGCCACAAACATTCGTGCACATACAGGTCCCTTTCCCTTCTTTATAATCTCTTTGGGATATAATCCCAGTAGGTTACAGAATTTTAAGAAGGATAAGAGAAAATTGGAGAGAATTCAGAGGACAGAGACAAAGATACACTTGATGCATGTCTTTTGTTCCAGATGGGTTGGAGAGTTTGAGTATTTGCATGAGATTATTAATTTAAAAATATTGTTTTTGAGGAAAATAATGCTTTGTCTGAGCAATTATGAGCTATGATAACTGTATGATTCCAGAATAGTTTGTAAGTTCTCTAGAATATTTTCAGGTGGTATGACAACCTTCCCTGGGATAATTAAAGCAGACAGTGGATGATCCCCTGTCAGAGAGCTATGCAGATCACAGTTTTCTCATCTATAAAAATGGAGATAAAATGATGGACATTATATCACAGTATTGTGAAGAAACAGATTTTTAAATCTTGAAGTTCTAGGTACAAATAGACATAGAAAAATAAGTATAGAAGAATTATACACACATTTGGTTTTAATAGTTTCAAACTACATGGATTGATCACTAAGACTGTGGGGACACCCTGAAGATACACATATTAACATACATAATCTATAATTATTATATTTATATTTAATTATATATTTATATACAGTATTCATATACATTTACATATTATATATATTATATTGTGATAGTCTATAATATATATCTGTGTATATATACATCCATCCATATACACATATACCCATGCATATGTACAGTAATGCTGATTATACCTACCTATGTACCCATGTATAGGTATTATTAATCTGGTAGATTTTAACTTCCTCATTGATGTCCTCAGGAATCTATGCTTTCCTTGCTGCAGGTATTCCTTTTGTATCCCCATGCAGCTCAGAGCTCCTCTCTCTTACAGTTGGTATAGTAGGGGGAAAGAACATTAGCTTTGGTGTCAGAGACAGAAGCTGTGTTCAAATTCTGATTTAGCTACTGTTATCTCTATGACCTTGAAAAATTACCTTACTTCACTTCAACATCTAGAAAATAAAAAGTTTGAGCTGGATGACCACTAAGGTCCCCTTTAGTTCTAAATCTATCATCCTATAACCCTTCTCATTCCAGTTCAATCTTACTGTCATGTTTCCTAGGGAAATAGGCAGCTGGGTAGTGTATGGATAGAAGGTTGTGCTTGGAGTGGGGAAGATCCAAGTACAACTGTGACCTCGGATCCTTACTAGTTGTGTGATCTTGGGCAAGTCACTTAATCTCGATCTGACTCAGTTTTATTAAATTAATAATATGTTAATTTCTTTATATTAATAAGTTAATAATAGCACCTACCTCCCAGGATTGTTGTGAACATCAAATAAGATATTTGTAAAGACTTTTATAAACCTAAAAGTGCTATACCAATGCTAGTGATTGTTATTCCCCTAAATCTTCATTAGTAAATCTGTTGCATATATTGCAAGCTCAGTGTCTCAGGGAGTAACAACATGGCATCCAGGCTGTCCCTCTGTTTCCTTTCATTCTTGTCATGTGCCCCCATCTTTTTCATATATTCATTTCATCAAACATTTATTAAATGAACTATGAGTTTTCATGTTATTTTCCATACCATTTCTTGTACACAGATGTCATTGATAATTGACATAGTCTGCTGCTTCCCACCCTATGATTCTCTGTTGTTCTTTGGGTAATTTCTTATTTTAATTCTTCAAAGACTGTGATGTTCCATGATTCATAGCCAGCATTCCTGGCAGGATATGTTACTGAGACACAGATGGGTTTTTGTGGCACTAAACAATTTAGGAACCTACTGAAAGCTTGGTGAACTTATCCAAATAGCTTCTAGCCTTACCATCTCCTTTTGAGTTGATGAGTAACCCACAAGGTAATTGGAAAGTTCATAGAAGCTTATTTCGCTCAAATTCAGAGACTTTACTCTCCCCCATTATCCTCCAGGCTACCTGACCCAATCCTCACTAGCCTGCTTATCTGTCATTACTCCCACATCATTGCCATCTCAATGCACTAAAAGTGTGCTTCTCCCAGCCTATTACTTTCCTCTTGGATACATTCATTTTCTTCTGATCCATCATGTCCTGACCTTGACTATTTTACCATCCTGATCCAACTATATGTATCCAGTAGAAATATCTCTGATCTGAGAATCTTGCAACAAAGGTTCTAATAGGACACTTTTCCTCTCCCATTCTTAATTTCCTTCCCTGTCAAATTAGGGGTTGGTCTTCTAAGAGACTATTTGGATGTCAATGGAAATGCTAGAAAAGGGAAGGGCAAAGAATGAGATGGATGGATAGTATCATGAAAGCAATATACATGAGCTTGACAGACTTTGGGAGATAGTAGAGGACAGAAGTGGTGTGCAATAACAATGGAGGGAATGTTAAACTGCAGGATTAGGAGGTAAGAGGCACTAGGATTCACATAAATCCTAAACAGGAGAAAGCTATTAGAGTTGTGGAGAAATACCCGAGGCAAGTGGAAGAAGATCTTCTAGGGACTCCCACTGTCATATTTACAGATGGCAAATAGTTCACTATTTGGTATATCTGGAAACTGGTCTCCAGCTGATACAGATCTCTAATGGGGGGGACCCATTACTTCTCTAAGTAATTTCAGTTATTAGTTAGTTTTCTCTTGACATCAATCCTAAATTGACTTCTTTTCAACTTTATATTCAGATTTGCCCTTCTTCATGGATTAAACAGAGAACATAAAGATAATCCTCCCTCTTGTGACTGGGCCAGTCATTTAACCCTTTTTGCCTCGTGTGGAACTTTGGGAGCCTATTTCTAGTCACATGTGGTTGAGGGGCTGGTAGAATGTGATGATAGAAACCTCTTTTAATTGGTTGAGCCAGAAGTGAGTTGATATGCAAAAGGAGCTATTCTCTGGTCTAACGCTTTCTTTTTCTTTTGACAGCACACAAGGCTGCACCAGAATGCGTTGTTCAGTGCAGAGAAGGATGGATGTCTTGATTCTCATTCATGTATTAACGAATCACCATGTATTAGTGAACATGTTATACCTCTGTTTCTAATAAGTGAGTATTTGGAGAGGAGCATGACTTAGGGGAATTGGTTGAAGGGACTGGGAACACTTAGCTTAGAGAAGAAAGGATTCAGTAGGGTGGGGACATGACAAATATCTTCAAGAATTTGAAAGGCTGAGAGGATTCTAGGAAAGTGAAGAAGGTCAGAAAATTTAGCTCTCCAAATTTCCTACACAAAAAAAGGACCAAATTTGCTTCAGACTAGCAATGGGGTAAAACAGTTGTCCTCCCAAGACAATTTTAGAAGATCCTAGGAAAGACCTCACCTCCGAGGATTGAGGCTCCAGCTGAGTGAAGTGCAAACACTTCTAAGTGACTGCAGAATCAACAAACAAGAAGCCCTAGGGGCAGCTGGATAGAGAGGCAACCTTAGTCTTGGAAACTTTCATTTGTGGGGGTCTGATGGCTGAGTAGAAAAAGATTGAAGGACTTTTTCACTATTGAGGAGTACCAAGCACAACTGTGTTGATCAGATGCACCCTGGGCTGTGGCTTCAGGGAGAAGGAGTTAGCTGGTGAGTGCAGTAACTAGGAAAAGAAACTCTCTTAGCTGTGGACATTTGCAGGAGAGCAGAGTCCCTGGTTTCATTCCAGGGCAGAGATGACAACTGTAGTTTGCAACCACAGGAAGGACCAGAGAGAACAAGACCACTTGTGGGACGTGTAGCTGGGGACTCTAGCTGTGGCTGAGGAGGGGAAAGGAGAGCCTAAGGTTGGGCCCTGAGACAGAAACTCAGAAAATAACAGTAAGAATGACCTGAGTCTTGGGGCATCATTTCCTACACTTTAGGACTACAAGTTCATTACACTAATAGATGCTAATAACAACAAATAGTTAAATAAAAATGAGTAAGTAAAGGAGAAAGAACCTAACCACAGATAGACTATGGGGATAGAGAAGATTTGGGTTCATATTCAGAGAAAGATAATGGAGCTAAAATGCTATTCTTTTTTTTTTTTTTTTTTTTTTCAGTGAGAAACATCAAATGGTCCCAAGCAAAAACAGAGTTCTTGGAAGAACTTAAAACAGACTTTAAAAATCAAATAAGAGGAAAATAATTTTTTGAAAACTAGAATTGGGCAATCAAAAAATAAAATAAAATGAATGAAAAAATAGAAGAGAAAGTGAAACATCTCATTAGAAAAACAACTAATCTGAATAATAGATTGAAGAAAAATAAGATTAGTTGTTCTATGTGAAAATTATGATAAAAAGAATCTTGATACAATATTATAAGAAATTATCAAGGAAAATTGCTCTGAAGTTCTAGAACGAGAAGCAAAGTAGAATTAGAAAAAATTTACTCATCTGAAAGAGATTCCAGGAGGAAAACTTATGGGAATATCATAGGCAAGTTTCAAATCTCTCAGGTGAAGGAGAAAATATTGGAAGCAACAAGGAACAAAAACACCGATTTGAATATCACAGAGCTACAGTAAGGATTACACAAGACCTAGCAGCTACTATGTTGAAGGCCGTGGAATACTACATTTTGGAGAGCAAAAGAATTGGGGTTATGATCAAAGATAATTTATCCAGCAAAGTTAAATATAAACCTAGATTTAAAAAAATTAACAAACTCAAAGCCTTTCAGGTTTGGGGGCAAAACCCCTAGAATTTGAGGGGAAATTTACATATAATATCCAGAAGAGAATAAGGTAAACGTTAAAGATCAATTATAAGGGACTCAATAAGATCAGCTTGTTTTACTTCATAGATATGAAAATATTAACAATAAGATTATCATCTTTATTTGGGTAATTTGAAAGAAAGGCATGGGCTGAATATGATGGAGTGATTCTAAAAAATAAAACTGTGTAGGGAGAGATAAAAAGGAGTAATTAACTCACAGAAATGATGCATAAAAGGAAAAATTGATTCAGAAAAATCTAGTAGTGAGAAGAGCTGGTAGTATTGAAATCTTACTCTTATGGGAAATAGGTTAAAGAGGGAACAATATATATATATTTAGGAAAGTATGAAAGTCTTCTAAATTCAGAAAGAAATAAGATATAGAAATACACAATATATAAATTACATGCTTATATGATAGGGGAATATATATGTGTAATATATATATATATATAAAATCCTTGTGTCTGTTTTGACAGATAGAAAATGATTGGTTGAAATATTGCTGTAGTATAGGAAATGATGAACTGGTTGATTTAGAAAAACGTGGAAAGACTTGGACTTATGAAGGAAGATGCTATCCACCTTCAAAGAAACAGATGATAGGAGGAAATAAGCATAGTGTAGTCTTAAATACATGTGTATGAGTGGATATTTGTACATATGTATATGTTTATATCTATATATGCATATGCCTGTCTCATATATACATATATACATACATACATATATATATATACATACACACATACACACACACACACATATATATATATATATATATATATATATACATATATGTACATATATATATCCAGGCTTAATTTTAGCCTTCTTTAAGATAGAGCTGGGGGAGGACGGGAAGGAAAAAATAAATAAAAAATGCACAGCAGACAACAAAAGAAAACCAAAAAGCAAAGAAAATCTGGGCAACTTTGAAAAAAATATGTAGTATTTGTTATATAGGTTTTTTTGAAATTTAAATTTATTGTTTTATATTGAATTCTCTCATGTATCTGCTGTATATATGACAGAATTTTTTTCTCTTTTTATTTTGTATTTAAATTTAAAATAAAAAATTTACCAAAAAATATTTGGAAAATTTATATGGATGAAAAATCAGGCTTGTTGTGCCTCATTTCAGAGGGCAGGAATGATGCCTGAAAGTTTCAAAGAGCCAAATTTGGAGTCCAATTTCTTAATAATTAGAGACTGTTTTGGGGAGCAATGGGTCTCCCTTGTTGCAAATCTTCAAGCAGAGGTAGCTCTTTATGAAAAAGCTGGATGAACTTTTGAGTGTTTATATTGTAAATTCCTTTTTTCTAGATATGGGTTAGTCCCTTCCATATATATAATTTTGTGATTATGTGAGCACTTCCAGTGATGGAGATTTCCCTATCTCTAGCACAGTATGGTGGGTGGAAGAACACTGTGTTTAGAATCAAAGGTTAGTATTTGAATCTTGGCTCTACTCCTTATTGGATGTAGCTGTGAGCAAACCAATCTAACCCTCAGTTTCTTCACTTTGAAATGAAGCTAATAATACCTGCACTGTTTTATTTGGCCTCTCACCTCAGGTTAAAGCAAAAACCTGGGTTGGAGAATTTCTAGGAAACTGGTAGAACTTTATTATTATGTGGTACAGTGAGATGTCAGACAAAAGCACACTCCCCACCCCTCATCCTCCCACATACAAAGTGGCATCTAACAGACAGAGGTTAATCCCAATGAATGGATGCATGAAACTCACCTGGCAGGAGAGTGAGGAAGATATATTGAGGAGGAAACATGCTCAAAAAAAAAAAAAAGGTGATGAAATCGTATATATTAATAAAGGGCTTGGTTGAGAACAGGTAATTGGTGACAGATGCAGGAACAGGCATTCCTAATCAGACTCAGATGTGGTTTTCTGCCTCACTTATCATTACCAGGCTTGGGTGAGGCTCTAGTAGGGGGAGTTTCTTTACTAGGACCACAAACCAAGTTAACTATCTAAGTCAGAACAAGAAGGATGAGTCAAGACCCTTGCAACTCGTCGAGGCTTTTATCCAATCAAAAGCTTAGAGCATTAACTACTTGACTTAGGGTCAGGGTAATAGAAAAGTACAACCTTGGCTGTCTTAGTCTGTAAGCTTTTATGAGAAATAGACCTCTTAGCCTAAGCTTGTTGGAGTCCTCTCCTTATAACAATAACATCAAATAAAATAAAGTTTACAATAATCTCATGCACTGACTACCTTAGTTTTTTGTCAGGAGCAAATGAAATAATGGATGTAAAGAAGTTAGTTAGCCTCAAAGCACCATACCAATGTCAAATATTATTGTTTCCTAACTTGTTTCATTGCTGGTCAGCAGTGGGGAAGGAACGGTAGTAATAAGAAGCCAAAGGGAACCTGGATAATTTAATTAATTTTGTAGCTAATATTTCACCATACCAATGTCAAATATGATTGTTTCCTAACTTGTTTCATTGCTGGTCAGCAGTGGGGAAGGAACGGTAGTAATAAGAAGCCAAAGGGAACCTGGATAATTTAATTAATTTTGTAGCTAATATTTATATAGCACATCAAGGTTTACAAAGTACTTTACAAATATTTTCTCATTTTATCCTCATAATAACAATGTAATTTCAATTATTATTCCCATTTTACAAATGAGAAAAGTGAGATTGACAGAAATAAAGTGATTTACTCAGAATCATACTGCTAGTATGAAATAGCTGGAATTGAATGAATATATATATTTAAGTAGACATATATAAACCCATAAATATGTATATATATTTATACACATGGGCATATACAAAATATTGACAGCAGAGATACAAGGATGAGGGGAGAGGGAATGGGGAGAGGCAGCCATAGCAGAAGTAATCAAGAAAGTTTCATGAAGAAAGTTAAATAAACTGAGCCTTGAAGGAAGTTAGAGATCTTCAAAGTTGATGATGAGGAAAATGTTAATTATAAACATAGGGGATACCTTCTTGGCATATTATTAGCCTTTAGTATATGTTGTTCAGTTGTTGTTGTTTTGGTCATGTCTGACTCCTTCTGCTCCCATTTGAGACTTTCTTGGCAACAACACTGAAATGATTTGCCATCTCCTCCTCCACCTCATTTTACAGGTAAGGAAACTGAGGTAAACAGAGTTAATTGACTTGCTCTAGTTATTGTCTAAGATTGGAGTTGAACTTGGGTTTGATTAACTGTGTTCTATCCACTGCACCACTGACAAATGAAAACTCACTGAGCTTAAAGACAGGGTGCTGTGTAAAAAACTAAAAAAGCCAGTGTGGTGTTCTTCTTCTCTAAAAATATGATCATTCTCTGGGAGCAGTTTCTTGGGGAGGTTTCTGGAGGCAACCTTAGTTTTGGTTCCGTGTAATAATCACCTCAAATGCAGCCAGCTGATAAAAGGTCAAATCTTTTATTGTCTCTTCCAAAATAGCCCAGTCAGCTTTCCTTGGTTCCAAGAGCTCTTGTTGCTAGTCCTCTGCAAGCTTCAGCCTCCAGCTCTCTCTGAATCCTGGCTCTGAATCTCCCGACTGAATTCTGGCTCTCAGTCTCTTCAACTCACTTACTTCTGACTCCAGGAGCTCCTTATATATGATCTCTTAAAGGTGTGAACCCAAAGGTTGACTCCTCCTCTCAGAGAGTGGGATTATGGGCTTCTGACTTGTGAATCTCCCAAACTTGTGAACTCTAATGGGTGAACTCTCAAAGGTATAAACCTACGCATTGTTTCTATCAATTCTAGTGACTTAACACTTTGTTTCAAGTTCTGGCTCATAACAAGCCAGTTTGGCTGGAATCTAGTAAATGGAAATGAAAGGCTGGAAAGGTAGGTTGAGACCAGGTGGTCAAGGGTTTTTCAATACCAAACAGAGGCTCTTATATTTCAACCCAGAGGTAATAAGGATCCCTTAAAGCTTATTGAGCAGAAGAATGATACAGTTAATAGGATATTCTGAGATTTGAGAAAGACACATGAGAACTTTTCTAAGAGTAGAACTCAGATATCCTGCCTCCCAATGTAGTGCTTATATCATTGCCGTGTAGGATTCTGGTGGGAGGAAGGTCACCATCTTAGGGAAGGAGTGATGGAGATATTTGGAGATTGGGCAAATTATATGGTCCTTGCCACTGGAGGATGTGCTTTTTCCCCTCTCCAGCAGGGAATGCTAATCAGAGCTAAATAATGAAAAGGCCAATGGGAAGCACAGAGCAAGATATGGACCCTCACTAGAAATGGGGCTGCTCTCAAAGGCCATTTGTGTATCTCACATTTGCTAATGTTCTTTACAGTTGATCAGTTATAAAGTTATAAGTCAGAGAGTTTCCTTAAACTTTAACTTTTAAACTAACCTAATTAATAAACTAGAACTTACTGTGCCTTTTTACAATTTAACCATTAGGTTACCTATTTTAAAGATTGAAACCTAGAGAAATCTTCCACAAAGCGTGAAGTATCTTGGAACCAAAAGTCTTGGGAGAATCAGTACTTACTGTATTAAAAGTCCCCAGCCAAATCAATGGTCTCTTGAAGGACTTTGCAGACTTTGGACTTACCTTCTTAAGACATTAACAATGATTTCATGGTACATAGCACTGAGCAGGCTGTGTTCTAATCATAAATTCATTGCTGAAAAATGACAGTTTTTTGACCTTTTGTGACTTTGGCACCCTTATTGTACTGTAATTTCCTTGAGTGCAGGAATTCCAACGTTGAGTACAATGTTTTATACACAGCAGGCATTTAATAGTAAATGTTTGGAATAGAATGAAATTATACAGGACTTTAGAGTTAGAAGGAACATATAGGATGGTCCAATACTTTCCTTTTGTGGATAAACTAAAGCCCAGAGAAGGAGGAAGAGCTTGTTCAAAGTCACACAGCTGGTTTAGTGACTAGAGTCATAGCTAGGACAAAATGGCTAGGATTTTCCCCCAGGCAATGACATGGGAGGGAGTTGAATTCCTCCCTTTGAAGCTCAGAGACTATCATCCATCTCCCTTATACCTTCTGGTCCTTAACTGTCCCATATTTCTAAAAGCAGAATCAGACCTCAGGTATAACTGGAATGGGATAAGGAAATAGGGTAAGAAGGTAATGGAGGGAAAGTTTTGGGTGTAATAGATGCCAAAACTCCCTTTTCTTCTTGGAGAGAAAGAAACTACAAGCAGGGATGCAGTTTGGAGAACCTAATTTTATCTGGACAGCATCTGGTCTCCATTCCTGACCAAATAATGCCTTATCCTCAGAGTCCTTAGGGGTGGACTTTAGCTCTAGTACCTTTTTTCCCCTGGGTTTCTTCCTCTGTATTCCCTTGTTGGTAGAGACCAACTTTTCAAACATAAAGAATTTTAGAATTTTATTGTATTTGGCAAAGAAAAGAGTCAGACTAAAAACCATTACATTGAATTCCCAATCCCTATATTTATGCACACCTGCATTTTTGATTTCCTTCACAAGCTAATTGTACAATAATTCAGAGTCTGATTCTTTTTGTACAGCAAAATAATGTTTTGGTCATGTATAATTATTATGTATCTAAGTTATATTTTAATATATTTAACATCTACTGGTCATCCTGCCATTTAGGGGGGGTGGGGTAAGAGGTGAAAAATTGGAACAAGAGGTTTGGCAATTGTTAATGCTGTAAAGTTACCCATGTATATATCCTGTAAATAAAAGGCTATTAAATTAAAAAAAAAAAAAAAAAAAGAAAAGAGTCAGAAAAAGTTATAGCTCCTTCCTTGGATCTCTGTGAGATTTACATTAATTATATAGATTTCAAACAAGAGTGCCAGCATACCACTGCTACAGGTAAGCAGTTTGCTTGAGATGTGTATCAACAGGTATGTATAAACATTAAATAAAATTGGAACTAAACAAAAACAAAAACTTTTCGTAGACCCAAAAGAGGACCCCAAACTAGCACTAAATGGGTTCTAGATATTCTTTACATCTGATTCCACAGCTCCTTCCAGGAATAATCTGATGCTATTATTAGAGGGTTGGGCCCCTTGATTTCTTCATCCTCAGTGTTACCATAGCCCTACTCCACCTCCTTGCTGAGATAGGGGATAATTGAGAGGATGGGTAGGGGGGCAACAGTTATTCCCAATTATACTTTTGACTAGTAGTAGAGCGCAACTAGCTGGTTTGGTAGACAGAGCACAGGGCTTGGAGTCAGCAAATGTCATCTGTGTTCAGATCTGCCCTCAGAACTTAATTGTATGATTCTGGGCAAATCATTTAACCCCCATTTGCCTCAGTTCCTCATCTGTAAATGGGGACACATTGGAGAAGGAAATGGGGAAGCTTTCCAGTATCTTTGCCAAGAAAACCTCATAGATGAACAGTTTACAGGGCAGGGAATGGTGGGGGATTCCACAAAAAGTCACACATGACTGAATAACTGAGCAACAAGAAGTAATAGGACCGAGGTTTTAAGTTTTTTTAGCTCAGAAAACTTTTCATATCCTGCCTTCCAAATACCCCCCTTCTGGGGATTTAATATGGAGGGAAGAAGAAGGTTTGTTTTTTTGTAATTCTATCAATATACAGCCACAGGAAGGAAACGAAGAGTTTCCTGGAGGTTTCTAGACCTGCTTTAGGTTAATATAGCTTAGCTCAGGGGTTTACTTACTTTGAAGGTTCCTCTCCTATTATTCTTCCCTCTCCCTTCTCCCCTCCCATCCACCTACTCACAAAATACGTCTATGCTGGAGCAGTTTACTATATTTTACTAGCTAATCAAGTCACTGATTCTATGTGTTAGGTCTACCTTGGCTGAGAAAAAAAAAAGGCTCCTTCCTATGGTGATATTTAACATATTAAAAGCCACAAGCCAAAGCCAGTTGGTCTGAGTTTGATTCGGTGTCTTGAGCCATTAGCAGTGATCTCTTGCAAGAAAGTACTGAACTCTCTCTGCCCTTATCCCAAAATCATGGGATTGTCAGGTGTGTGGTGTGTGTGTGTGTGTGTGTGTGAGAGAGAGAGAGAGAGAGAGAGAGAGAGAGAGACACCAGTCAGTGGTCACTTCAGGAGACTGATGATGAGGCAGGTTTCCTGTCTCTTTGACAGAGAGTTGGTAGACTATAGGTGTACAGTGTACATTGTCAAACATGGGCCACTGGAATGATTTTTTTGCTTGATTTTGGTACATATTTGTTACAAGGGTTGTAGTGTAATGGGAAATTATTGCAAAGAGACAATGGGGTTTTAAAAGATCAGAAATAAAACATTTAAAGGGGCGGAGGGAACAAAAACCCCAGCCCAATTTGAATACGGGCAGTTGTGACCTGTGGTCATCCTCCTTGAGCATTTCAACTCTGCTCTTGCTTTTGGATCTGGTCAGTTCTACAGCCTCTTGGAGGTCCCAGTGCCCATTTTTGGCTGGCTTATGACCTTGTTGTTCCTTAGCTCTGATTTGACAATTAGAATGAAGTAATTATAGAAATATTGGATGGTAGATCGTGAGCTTCTGGGTTTTGACCTCTCTGAAAAATAGCTCACTCTAGTCTCTCTGAAACCAGTTCATAGAGTTCAGTGAAAGAGCTGGAATTTGGGTACTGGTCCGGCCCATATCCTATCCCTATTATATCATCTCCGGTATTAGGGACTGTTCTTCTGGACTTCATGTAAACCCAAATGAATACTAAAAGTTAAACGAACAATAAAGAATCCCAGAACAAGATTTTAACATGTCATATTAGGACCCATCAGTATAATAAAATAAACCCTGTCTTATTCTTTAGCCTCAGAACCTTCTTAGCTGTCTGACCCTGGATAAATCACTTAAATGCTATCTGCCTGAGTTTCCCATATGTAAAATGAAGATAACAATAGCATCTTTCTCTTAGATAGTTTTGAGGATTAAATAAGATAAAAATTGTAAAGAGCTTAGCACAGTACCTGGTATATAATAAGTACTATATCAGTTTTTGGTTATTTCCTACCTCTTACCAGTATCCTTTCTGTGCTGAATAATCTCTACCTCGAGGCCCTCTCCTGATTGATGAGTCCCTACTGAAACCACCATTTCCTAAAGAGCCCAAGCAATACTCATTTCACTCTTTCCTCTTCTTATTGACTTAACTTTTCCAGCATCTTGTTTGACCCATTCCTACCCTGGAGAAAGCTTCCAAGAGGCTCAGCTCTCCTGATTAGTTAGTCTGCTCAGAACTCTTTCAGAAAGAACTTTAGCCATGATTCCCTTCACTCATGACTGGATTCTATACTTTTTCTCCTTCTTGCTAGCTACATTGCTTCCCAAAGTAATTAATCTATATGAAATCTTTATGCATTGTCTTCTTTCACTATAATGTCAGATCCTTGAGAATAGGGATTGGCTCTCCTCTCCCATCCTCTCCCCTTTCTTCTTCTTCCTCCTCTTTGTTGTTGTTGTTATTGTTCTTCCTCCTCTTCTTTCTCTTCTTCTTTTTCTTTCTCCTTCTTCCCTTTTTCCTTCTCTCTCTCTTCACTTCCTCCTCTCTCCCTTCTGTCTTCTCCCTTTCCTCCTTTCCCCCTCTTTTTCTTTTCCCCTCCCTATCTTCTCTCTGTGTCTTTCTCTGTCTCTTTGTCTCTGTTTCTGCCTGCCTGTCTATCTGTCTCTTCTCTGTCTCTTTCTCTTTCTCTCTGACTCTCTGTGTCTCTTTCTCTCTTCACTTAGGAGACTAAGCAACCATAGAATAATTGTTAATCTACAGTGGTAGAGGGAGTTATTCCACTGGGATCTACTTATTCAGATAAAATCACAAGTTTGGACCAAAAAAATACAATAAAACAAACCTTAATCAAGTCTTTTGTGCAAGGCAAAAATCGTGTGCTAAGCCCTGGGAAAATAGTGATATAAAATGACAAACAGTACCCATTCTGGTCTTCTGGGAGAGGATATGATAGGAACACAAATAATAACACAAGGCCCTTCACAGGAGCAAAAGAGCACTGTGGAGGAGGTTCTCTAGGGAAATTTGAAGAGGAGGAATAATCTTTCAGCTGAAAGACAAGGATTCCCTTTTTCATGGAAAAAATATAATCTGAGCTGAGCCTTGCCGGAAGAAAATTCTGAAAGGCAGAGATAAGGAGGGAGTATGTTCTAAGCACTAGGGATAGACAGCTTGTGCAGATGAGTGGATATGGAAAAGAAAGGCTGAGAGCCAGAAACAATTAAGAATCCAACATGGGCAGAATGTAGAGTGTATGAAGACAAATCATGTTGAAGTCAGAATATGCAGGGCCTTAAACGCTTAGTTAAGGATTTTGTATGTTTTATAAATTATTTTTGTTGTTATTACATCTTTCAGTCATGTTTGACTCTTTGTAACTCCATTTGGGGTTTTCTTGGTAAAGATACTGGAGTGCTTTGCCATTTCTTCTCTTAGCCCATTTTGGGTGAGGTTTAAATGCCTTCCCCAAAGGCACACAGCTAGGAAGTGTTTGAGGTTGAATTTGAATTCAGCTCTTTCTGATTCTAGACCTGGCACTCTCTCCATTGTCCCACCCAGTTGCCCTGCTTTATAAACCATAGCTACTGGGGTTTTTCAAGTGGGGAGGGGCTTGGTTAATATGTGTTCTTTAGACCTGGTAGAAGCAGGGTGAAGCAACGACTTTCTGTGATTAGAAACTAGGCGAGCCAGTTGGGCTGGTAGCTAGCTCCAGTCTGGATATACTTGATGGGGTGCAGCTCCTAGGAGAAATATAGCAGTAATCCTGAGGCCCCCAGACTTTAGGAGTGCTATTGTTCTAACAATCTGTTTGTCAATGATCCTAAAAGTCTCCTGGCTTTAGGAATAAGCTTTAGGACTGTAGTATAGTCCTGGAAACATTGCTGCCTACAGATAACAATCTGTAGTAACAGAGTTTCTGAGACAAATGGTGAGTTGCATACCAGATTACTCCTCAGTTCTACCTCTGGGCCATAAAATTAGCATATCAGTGACATGAAGAACCAGATCTCTTTGTCTTTTCCTATAAATTTGTCTTCTTACTCCTGGTTCTTTGCTAAAATCCTTTTGGATTTTAGCCCTATTCAATTGGTGTTAAAATTACAATAAACTTTGCCCCTTGATTTGGAGACGGGTTCAAGCCTGCAAATTCTTTCGAGCACCAGTCTGCAATCCCAACTTTTGGGGTCTCCTTTTGAACCTCAACATGCTCACTTAGGAAAAGAGGGTTGGATTAAATGTTATCTAAATTCTCTTCCAAACTAACGGATGATGAATTGTGATTCACAGACAAACCTAGACTCCAAGAAGATCTGGCCGGTGGCAATGAGACCCCTCACCATGGGGCCCTAAGAATTTTGAACCAGGTTTAGCCAGGTTGGCTCATAAATGAATTGAGACCCAGGGGAAAGTTGGGAACCAGGCCTGGAGGCTCCAAGTTAGTGTTCTTTGGACTGAATGCACCAGGCAGGCCCATTAAACAGCAGCTTTTTGATGCTCTGCTTAAGATGTTAACATTTGGACGTGACCATTGTCCAAATCTTTGTCTTGTTCACCCCCTTTAAGCTTCAGTGATGAGTTAGGTAAAGCTGGGAAGCCCCTGGGGGTAGAGCAGGGCCCACCTGCTGAGGAGCTAGGGGGCTGGGGAGGCATTTCAGGGCAAGTAGTGACTCATGAATTAGGCTGAGGGCACCTACCAGTCTAGGGCAGTTTCCACTGGAAGCTCCTTGCCTTTGCCAAGGCCTCTCCCTGTAGAAAGCATCACTGATATTCCTGGCTACCCTTAAAAAAAAAAAAAAAATCCGAAGAAGTCCAGTGATTCAGTTCCCTGGAGCATCAGCTCAGAAGGCGGTGGGGAGGGGAAGGTGAGGGTGGAGGGCAGGGCTCTTGGCCCAACTTGAAAAGACAGATCCCTGGCACTGGCAGAACAGCAAAAGTACCTCTCCTCCCCACCCCCCACTCCTATTCACTTTCACACATCCACTCTATTCAAACGTGGGCTTGGGGCTAGACCCAGTAGGACCTTGAATATCAAGTTAAGGAATCTGAGCTTTAGTCAGTAGGTAAAGAGGAGCCTTTGAACCTGTTTCAACAGGCAAGGATTACAGAGTGTTCTGGGGGGTGGGGAGTGGGACTGAGACAGGAAGCAGCCCTAGGCTCTTTTGTTTAACAAGTAGTACAGTGATGGATCCGGGAGGGATTTTTATTGGCAAAAGCGCACCTGGCCCTCCTGTGGAGGAGTTCTAAGGCTCTGGACGGTGTCCAGCAGGCTACTTTCTGACCTCCTCGCTATTTTTCCCTGTCCTTGGAAAGAGTTTTTAAGAAATAAAATGCTGCTGAAAGAATCTGAAATATAGACTGTTAGAGCAAGAAGGGACCTTAGAGACCAGTTTTCTTCTCTATTCTCCCCCTCCCCATTTTAAAGCTGGGGTATTTGAAGTTCAGAGAGAAAAATGGAGTTGCTCAAGCCCATGTAGTTTAGTGGGAGGGCTAACATTCTATTCCAGGCTTCCTCCAGCCATCCAGGCTGTCCAGCTTACTGTGAGCTTCTCAGCTGGTCTCTTTCCCTTGGCCAGCACTTTTTGGGAAAATCTTTTTTTTTCTTTGTTAAATGATAAGTTAGTTATCTGGAGCTTTGTTAGTGTAGGGCTAACTTCACCTTACTTATTCTGTTTGTCCAGGTACTGAAGTAATGTCAGCCCTTCCCCTTACCAGAAAGTAGCGTGACATGGAAGATTGAGGAGGATTCTAGTTGGGATGACTTCAAAATCTTGGATCCCCCCAACCCTAAGATTCTCATTCCACTTCTTCCCCCCAGGACCTCCCTTGACTTCTTTCCTTTTTCAAAAAGTCTGACTCTTTTAAGTTTCAGGGCAGGGCAGAAAATATTGCTGTCTCAGAGAATTGACAAGGCTTTTTGTCCAGCAGGTTCAGAAAAGGGTGTGTGTGTATGTGAGCTCATACTACAGCCATACTACTCACACAGATTAGTATGTGAACTCATACTACAGTTCCAAGATCCCCCAGAACTACCTATCATTTTGAGGAAACATTATCTTTTACTCTTAGAATCATCAAATGGTAGAGATGGGGAGAAGTCATCCAGTTCAACAGTCTAATTAAATTTCATTTTGGGTTTTACAGATGCTTTTTTATCTTTTAGGGAGGCAGTGTGAAACAGTGGACAAGGCTGGAGAGATAAAGAAGACATGTTTTGTGTTAATATGTCCCAGACATTCTGGGATACGTGGACTTGGAGCCCAATTTTTCTACTGCTGATTGTACCTATAGAGGAACCCCTTCAAGGTCAGCTACGTAGGAAACTGGGCTGAAAGCTTCCTAAGAGACCACTACAAGACAGTTACCTTACAACCCCGTATGAGAATTTCAAAATCGCCCCAAAGGTCTATGGTTTTTTGGTGACAGGTGAATATGTGAACACCTTGTCACATCACCTGATGATGGTTTTCCACTGAGTTATTGGGGAGATGAAAGATATCAATAAATGGCTCATATATAACTTTTTGAGTCCCCAATAAATGCTTTATGGAATTTTCAAATGAAGAAACTAAAACCATTTCTAGTCAAATGAAAAAATGCTCTGAATCACTATTAATCAGAGAAATGCAAATTAAGATAATTCTGAGGTACTACTACATACCTCTCAGATTGTCTAAAAAAGATAGCGAAAAATGATAAATGTTGGAAGGGATGTAGGAAAACTGGGACAATAATACATTATTGGTGGAGTTGTAGAACTGATCCAACCATTCTGGAGAGCAATTTGGAAGTATCCCCAATGAGCTATCAAGAAGCTTATATCCCAAAGAGATCATAAAAAAGGGAAAAAAACCCCACATGTACAAAAATGTTTAAAGCAGCCATTTTTGGAATGGCAAGGAACTGGAAACTGAGTGGATGCCCATTAATTGGAGAATGGCTGAATAAATTGTGGTACGTGAATATTATGGAATATTATTGTTCTGTAAGAAATAACCAGCAGGATGATTTCAGAAAGGCCTGGAGAGACTTACACGAACTGATGCTCAGTGAAACGAGCAGAACCCAGGAGATCTTTATACACGGCAACAAGCAGATTATGTGATGATCAAATTTGTTGGACATAGTTCTTTTCAGCAATGAGATGATTAAGGCTAATTCCAATGGTCTTATGATGGAAGGAGAAAGCCATCTGCATCCAGAAAAAGCTGTAGGAACTGAATATGCATCACAACATAATATTTTCACTTTTTTTGTTGTTGTTTGCTTGCTTTTTGTTTTCTTTCTCATTTTTTTTCTTTTTGATCTGATTTTTCTTCTGCCACATGATAAATGTGGAAATATGTATAGCATGTTTAACATATATTGGATTACTTTCTGTCTAGAGAAGGGGTAGGGGAAAGAGGGAGAGAAAAATTTGGAACACAAGATTTTGCAAGGATGAATGTTGAAAACTATCTTTGTAAATATTTTGAAAATGAAAAATTATTACTTAAAAAAATAAATGTTTTATGGGCTTGAAGGAGAACTCATTTATTACTTTGGTTACTGAACCTAAATACAAACTGAGACATTGTGATAACTATCTTCAGAGATTAATGGTTTTGGTATGCAGAGATGAAGATATTCTCTGAAAAGTAATGGTTTATTTAGATTAAGATGGGTAGCTGAGTTTATATTTTCCAGATCTCTCATGCACTAAGGAGATATTAAAATACTGATACGTTGGGGGCAGCTATTTGATTCAGTAAATAGAACAGCCACCCAGCAGTCAGGAGGACCCGAGTTCTAAGTTGACTTTAGACATTTAACACTTACTAGCTGTGTAACTCTGGGCAACTCACCTCATCTCAATTACCTTGCCAAAAAAAAAAAAAATTCTCAAATCTCAAACCAGAATGCTGGGTTTGGAGGAAATTGAGACAATTCAATTCAACAGAATTTTATTAATTTTAATTAATTTAAATTCAGAAATTTATTAATTATTTTTCCTATATGTGGGCTATAAGCTAGGCAGTAAGGATACACAAATAAAAATAATCCTTACCTTCAAAGAGCTTTTAATATGCTGAAATAGTCAATAATTATAACCTCTCATGTAAATAACAAGATAGTATGGAAGAGAGAATGCTGGGTTTAGATTTAGAAAGATTTGAATTCAGGTCTGGCCTTAGACTTACTAGTTATATGATCCTAGACAAGTCACTTAAATTTGTCTGCCCCTGTCTTCTCAGCTATAAAACGGGGTTAATGATAACACCAATCTTTAAAGCTTCTTGTGAAGATCATGAGGTAATATTTTTTAAATACTTAGCATAGTATCTGATAATAATAAGTACTTAATAAATGCTTGTTCTATCCCTTTTTTCTTCTGGCACATAATAAGTAGTTAATAAATGCAGATGGATGGATAGATTCAAGAATCTTGCCTTTGCACACAGAAACAGAGGACTCACAATAGCAGATAGTGTGGGGGAAAGTGATAGAAAATGATTAGGACAAGAAGGGTGTTTGAAATTCAGCTCAGAGAGTTCCCTAAGAGGGGGGTAGTGAGGGCAGACACTCATTATCCTCTGCTAGAGCTGATAATAATTATCATCAGCACAGATCTGTGGGGATTATATGGCTTCTTGCAGATGACCCCTTATTAGTTTGAAGGCCTGAATTAGAAAAGAGACAGGGCTCTTACCCTCAGCTCCTGACAAACTGATTGTCTGGCTCTGTCTGGCTCCAAATTCTCTTCCAGAACATTATTTTTCTGTGTCTTTGTTCAATCCCAAAGTGTGATATCACAGAAAAAGGCTTGAGTAGGAAGTCATACATGACTCATGACTTGTATGACCTTTGCCAAATCAATTTCCTCTGATAATTAAGGGCATTGGGTGAGATCATCTCTGTGATCCTTTCTGGCTCCGACAGATGATGCTCTAAGATCTTTCCCAATTCTCTATGTTCTAGCCCTGCCATTTTAAGGCCTCTTTCTTCTGTTTTATGTCCAAAGATACTTTTTAGCTTGGACATGATGGATTATAAGGTCATTTCTAGCTCTGAAATTCTAAGTTCTAAGATTTTTTTCAGTTTTGATTGTCTAAAATCCTCAAAATTTCCTAAGGTGGGATTGACACTTACAGGAATGGATACTCTTCACTTATCTCATAGGGTAACAATTAGCTCCACTCTTAGACCTTTTTATTTGAGTATCACTCTTGTTTATTCCAATCATCACTGTCTTGTGTTCCCTAGTAAATTGTCAACTCCTAAAGGCTGGGAACTAAGTCTTACTCCCTTTTATATGCTTTTTATAGCTAATATAACAATAGGTAACCACTTCTGAGACTATACTTCTCTCTCTCTTCACTGAAGAGTTCCTCTTAGTTCTAGGCTTGTGCATGTGGACCAAGTTCAGTCTGGGAAAGACTGACCATTTAAACAAAGATCGGGTTCCTTTTCTCTCATTCTTTGACTATACTGAGACTCTTCCCCACCCTACTAGTAACAGAATGAGGCATACATTGTCAGACTTGTTCGTTGTGCCTGTCTGTTCATATCAGATAGCCTCACCCTTTTTTAAAACAAAAGATGCTTTTATTGGTGGCTTTGAGAGTGAAATCTGAAATAACTGAGAAAACAAAGGTTCAGTTTCTGAGCATATCAATTTATTAAGCAAAGCTTGCCAATTGCATGACAAATTGATCTCCGGCCACCTAGCTTGGCACTGGACCCCAAATACAGGGGGAGCCAAATTTTTATGCATTAAAAGAAAACAATAGGATACAAATTAGGTAATCTGATTTCTAATTGGAGGAAAGATTAGGGACTTTCTGACTTGGAAAGAAGAGTGGGTTTTGAGAATCAGGAAGGAGGGAAAGTGAGCAGAATAGACTTTTCTATGTGAAACAAGATGTCACTCAATACTTGTGATTAGCAAGCAGGTGGAATTTGCAGGAAAAGAAAATTTAGGTCTCAAAATGGAGTCGTCTTTACAAGATGGAGTCAGTTTAGTTCATATAATTTCAACAATTCACATAGGCATAAGGTTATTGGGGAAGGACAATAATTTATAGGCATTTTTAAAAGCTTCAAAAAGCTAAGCCAAAGCTTCTATCTAGTATAAGGTCAAATTTAGCATGTTGTCTTTGACTGAATCATCTCTTGTCCAGAGTCATTCTCTAGTGACAAGATACATCTTTAGAAAGAGAAAGTAGAAAAATACTCAATGTTTAATGTAAATCAAACATGGGACAGCTATTTACACAAAATAGAAATGTTTAACACAAAAATCCAAAAATATCCATTGACAAAAGACTTCAAGAAGGATACACTAATTCATAAAAACAGTTATATTCCCTTAAGAGATTGATATTTAACACATTAAGATATGATGCAGCTTTTGGCATTGTTGAATAAGCATTTTTTTTTTTTTTACTTCAGCTCTGCTAAATAATTTCTGTTCAAATTAATTAAATATCTAAATAATTTCTTCTAGGTCATGTCTTGTACCATGTGAGGTGAAAAGCTGAGCTTTCCCCCCTTTAAATTATTATCCTCTCCAATTCAGAAATTTCCTTGCCAATCAGCTTTGATTAAATAACTCAGGACTCTGAAATGGTAGAACTCAGATACTGTTTCCTCCAAGGCTCAGTTGGACATCTTGGACATCTCAGTTGGCTTTTCGGTTATCTCTGCTTAATGAAGAAAGTGAATAAAACAGGTCAGCAGGTAGTAAGGAGCCACTAGAGTTTATTAAGTGGAGAGGACAAGGGTATGCATGGCATAGCTGAATCTGTACTTTCAGAAAATCACTTTGGCAGCGGAATGAAGCAGGATTAGAGGGGGGAGAGATTTGAGGCAGACACACCCTCCCTTAGGCTACTGCAATAGTCCAAGCATGAGGTGACAGTTGAAGCATGGGATCATATATTAAGGTAATAGCAGTGTCAGAAAATGGGAAGAATTGGAAAAGTAAAATTAACAGTCTGGGGCAACAGATTGGATATAGGTAGTAAGAGATAGTAAGGCATAAGGATGTCAACTAAGCTGTTAGACTGGAGGACGAGGAAGATGGCAGTGTTCTTCACAGGGAAATTTGGAGGAGGGAAAGTAATTTAGGGGAAAATTGAGTTCTCTTTTAGACATACTGAGTTTAAGATGTCTACTGGATATCCATTTTGAGATCTAAGGTAATTGGAGACGTGTTTAGAGATCTGCAGAGAGGTTGGGGCAGGAAAAATTGAAGTTTGAGAATCATCATCTTAGAGATGATAATTAAATCTATGATAATTGATGAGACATACTATATATACTGAGTGAAGCAGTATAGAGGGAGAAGAGAAGAGTACCCAAAGGCCTGATAAAGGGATTGCTTCAACATCCTAAAAAACCCAGGAGCTTCAAGGAGAAGTATGATGGGCCAGAAGCAAGATAGATAGCTTTGTACATATACTCTTGTCCTATTATGTTGTTGTTGAGTTATTTCATCTGTGTCTGACTCTTTGTGACCCTATTTTTGGGGTATTTTTTGGCAAAGATACTCAGAATACTTTTCCATTTCCTTCTCCAACTCATACACTGACATTAAACAAGCTGATGAAAGGAAAAGGGTGGAGAGGAACTGCTGCTTTAAAAGGACCTTAACCCTAACCCTAACCCTAACCCCTCTTTCCTTGCCTCCCCCTATATTATCATTACTCAAATAGATTCATAATCTCCTATATTCAGACCTTCTCTCCAACAATATAGATTAGATATCAACCCACCCATGCCTGGGATCCCATGATACTATTGTTGATGGCATCCTACCAGTTTGACTGGGGGGATGGTGTGGGAAGGGAGAAGGAAGCATCATGGAGGGGCATCAGTGGAGCATTCTGGCAGTCCATCTGTTATGCTTCCAACCCAACCCTTCATTTCTTCCTTTCATACAATTCCACAATGATGTCCTTTATTCTTGTTCTTTGGAATTTCTTGTTGGGTTTGTGCTGCAGCTTGCTCACAGCAATGAGGTGCCTCTTCACTGCCTTCTATGAGATAATCATTTTTAACTCTTCAAAGGGAGTGGTGTTCTACTTTTCATTGTCATTATAGTTCCTCCTTTGTTTTTTGAAGAGGACCTATGACATCATGGAGTGATGTCTTGACTTGCATATGAATTAGATTTAAGTGAGGCAGAGATGCACAAAGTGATCAGTCTCACTTTCTCTTTTAGAGTCATTGAAGATTAATGGAGATAAGTATAAGACCCATTTAAAAATATCACTTGTGAATATTTTCTTATTGCTGATTAATATTTTCATTGAGGATGCCCTTGATTCTTGTCTAGCTGATGCTCATAAAATTTTTTTCTGTAGGTAATTATTTATTTTCTCTTGGTTACCATTTTTATCAACATGATTTGAGGTTATCCCTCTACAATCTTTTATATTTTCTCCTCCATGACACTTTAGAAATTAGTCCCTACATACCCTCATAATTGTGTTGCTTTTGACATAGAAATCCCTTGATATATGTTTTATTCAATATGGCTACATTCCTATCTTTGTTCTTTTTGGTGCCATTTCTTTCTCCTCAATAAACACCTTAGGACTATGATGTTAAGATCCAAGTATAGTGGTTCTACTGTCCTTAATGGAGAAAACAGTTCATTGAACTGTTTTTTTGCTAATCATTTCCATTTTTCTTCTGTTTGTAGTTCTTGCATTTTCATCCTTGAATGCCCTTGATGAATTTGCTTGATTGCATATTTTGCAAGGTTTCTTTAAATTGGCTTTAAACTCTGCTACTTTTTGCTTTATGAAACCACATTGCTCATAATTATCTGTCATCCATACTCAGAAATTTTACAAATGGGTTTATATTTTAACTTGGTTTTGCCTTGGGTAATCAGCTCTGTCAGTGTGGCAAAGAAGCCAGATGTTTGCTGACTAAAAGGTTTTCTGGGCTTTCTCATTCTCCTTGTTGGAATAATTATTCTGTATTACTCTTAACTTCTGGATGAAATTATGATAGTCAGTGTCAATGTTAGTTTTGCTGTCCATTTCCCATTTTTATTTTTGATTGCTTAAAAAATAATTCAGGATTCAATTGTTTTAATTATATACCATATCTTTTTCTCATCATTCTTCTTGGTGTTTGTTTTGTTTTTGTTTTTAACAAAATCAGCTCTGATGAGTCAATGAATTTACTGTTAACAGATAGTTGACTCAGGGATAACTCCTACATTAAGAACAAGTCTTTTCCTGTTTATTAAAATAAAATCTGCATCATTCCCTGTAGTGTTATTTGGTGTTTGCCAAATCCAGCACCTAACAATACTTAAAAAAAAAAAAAAATTAAACAGTATATGACTGACACAGAAATAGTAGGATTCTGAGTAATGTACAAATCTTTAATCTCTCTCATTTATTTTACCTGAAATATACTTTTCTAAATATGTCTCTTCATCCTCACCTTTTCCCAGCTCTACATTAAAAGTCATCTAGTAGCACTATGTGCATTGATTTGATTTGAAGGATCTTATGAAGTTTTCTGTAGAATGTGATATTATTTAGTATTCATCATGTCCAGCACTTTCCAATTCTTGTGATATATTTTCCTCCTCTCTCTCAGCAATTAATGCTGGTACATAAACAGCAATTATTTTCATAATGACCTTTTTTTTTTTTTTTTTTTTGCAAATACTGAAGCATTATTAGAATTTGCAAATAATAAAATTATACATGGAAAATAAGGGTCCTTTGAAGAAGGGTGGTACAGTATAAAAAGCATTGTCTCTGGTGTCAGAGAATTTGGGTTCAAATCTAAGGCACCCAGGCTTTAGTTTCACCATCTATGTCTCATAGTAGAAGAGCATACTGTATGTAGGTAGAGTCCTCTGCCCTTCCAGATGGTGCAGTAGATAGAGTCCAGGAAGAACTGAATTCAAATCTAGTCTCAGACTAGTAGTGTGAAGTGGGCAAAAATCAGTTCTTCTATGTGTCTCAGTTTTTTCATCTATAAAATGGGAATAATGATAGCATTTATTTCCTAAGGTTCTTAAAATGACAATATGATATATTATTTGCAAAGTGCTTTGCAAACCTTAAAACACTATGTAGGTTCTAGATAAATAGCATCAAAAAACACCTACCCACAGGTCAAGATCAATCATTACAATGACTGTTTCAAATTGTCAGGATTTTGAGGATGTGGTGAGGTCAGAAACATGGGATTATCTGGGGTAGAGAGAGAGTACAAATTAGATGTGATAAATATTTGCCTTTTTGCCAATACTTTTGCGCATCTAAGTTCCTCAAGACTAAATTTGCCCAGGAATAAAAGGAAGAAAGATTATTTTTAATATACAGAATGGTCCTCAGTCCTGTGCAGACCTCTCTTCTCCTTCAGTGATGTGAACAAAGAGTACTAAAGGGAAACAAAGAGAACCACAAACTTTTTAGAGTATTTATACATAAGAACTCATTTGGCCAACAAATAGACGTACTATGGAGGAACTGAACTGTATTTCTATATATGAAAGCAAAAGACAAAACCAAGTTGCATCTCACTTAAAAGATGGCTCCAGGGCTTATTTGGAGAAGCACATTAAAAAGGAAGATAGTTTTGTTGGTCATCCAAAGGCAACGAGCAGCATTATTTTACATCAAAATAATTGCAACTTATGCAACCACATCAGTTACAAAAGTTGAGAGGGTGGAGACATTCTATGAAAAATTTGATCGTAGGGTGGGGACAATATTCTGAACTGTGATTTCATTACAATGCATCAGCAATTTGTAACTTAGCTTAAGGTTAAGTCAGTCAGTTAATAAACATGTAGTGAACAGTTACTATGTGCCATGCATAGTATTAAATAACTTGCTAATGTTTATATAGTTAATATAGTATATGCAAAAGGTAGTACTTGAATTCTTATCTTCCTGACTTCAAAGTTCTCCCCCAGGCCATTATTCCTCTTTTGAAGAACTTGATAAGATCCTCAATATTCAATTAACATATTCTTTGATAGTTAATGTCTTCAATGCAAAGGTGAGCTTAGTGGAAGAAAGGATATCATATTGGATATCATGTTTTAGGAATAAGGACTGAGAAAAACCAGTGACAGATGGACTATATGGAAGTCTTCTTGATATCATGGTATTTTCTTTGGGAAAAGAATTAAAAAGTATTAGACATGATAATGAACACCAAATAATTTTACAAAAATGAAATGCATTATGTTTTAATGAACAGGAAAGGACTTGCTACTTCTGTATGAGTCATTTTTGACTCAGCTATCTGTGTATAGTGACTTGTTAGAGCAAAGATCAAAATTAATATAATGCTAGAAGAATAAAAATAAGAAAAAAAATAGCATAAACCTTACCTTCAACCTTTCCTTTTTAAAATAAGTTATTAATGATGAGAAAAAAGGAAATAGATGGAAAAAGAACATTGTCAGTGGTTATGATTTTGTTTAAGATTTATAGCTAATATAAATCAATTGTCATAATAGATCATAAAAGTCTGGAAATCACCTCAGTTGGTAACTATTTGATCTCTTTGACAACTGGAGAGATGTGATAGCCAAAGATAATACCATTTGGAGGCCATGGGGAAGCACAGACTTGGTCTTCCTACCTTAATCAGGCTGCAAAGAGCCACTCACATGCTCAATCCTACTAAACATTAGTACTATACGTTAACTTGATCATTAAAAAAATTTTTTTTCAATTCATGGAACAAAACAATCATTTCCA
This sequence comes from Sarcophilus harrisii, assembly GCF_902635505.1. Lineage (NCBI taxonomy): Eukaryota > Metazoa > Chordata > Mammalia > Dasyuromorphia > Dasyuridae > Sarcophilus > Sarcophilus harrisii. Next base: position 381,323,827 of record NC_045427.1, on the reverse strand, counting down.
TAACACATGTTTAACTTGCTATTCCTTCCAAATATAAAAAAATATGGAAAAACAAAGTTATCATGTAAATTTACTTTTTTTCTTCCTCTCTGCCCCATCCTAGAGATGGCTACTATTTTACACAAATGGGCATATGTGTATGTGTTGTTGTGCCACAGTTTAATGTCCTGACCCAGTTTCCCTAATTGTCCTATTTAATTACTCTGCCTCAGGTTATAACCATTTCCTCTTAATGTTTGATAGGATAAAGGTCTTATACCTTAGACCTTAGGCTATATTTATTCCCTCTCAATGTTTAATGGGATAAAAAGGTCTTTATCCATTTTAGACATCATTAGCATATCAGGAACTTCTCCAATACATCCCTCCATTATGTCATCCTAGGTGCCTGCCTCTATTATGTCATCCTCATCCTAGGTTCCTCCCTCCATTAGGTCATCCTCATCCAGATACCTCCCCCATTATGTCATCGGTCTTGTAACCCTATAAAAGAATCTTGTATTCGACATTCAGGGCTGGATTCTTTGAAATGATAGTCTCGTTCAGCCCTGGGACCAAACCATTGATCCATTTGGTCCCAGTAAATCTCTATTTAATAAACGATTAAATTGTTCTCTAATCTCTATCTTGCTCAGTTTCTCTGGCATTACAGTGTGTGTATTCTATATGTGTATTTATGTGTATCTCTATATACTTCTATTTATCAGTTCTTTCTCTGGATACATAAAACAATTTTTAAAATGTGTCCTTTATTTTTAATTTGTGTATTTATAATAGTCAATATGACTTAGTTTTGCAACATTGTTCTTAAAACAATATTAATGTTACAGTGTTCTCTTGGTTTTACTCATGTCACTCTTCATCATTTTGTGCATTTTGTGTCTTTCCATGCTTTTCTAAGATCATTGATTTTGTAATTTCTTATGGCACAGTAATATTCTATCACAACAGTATACAAATCATTCAGCCATTCCCCAATTGATGGGAATCCCTGTAATTTCCAGGTCTTTTTTTTTTTAACCACAAAGAGAGCAGCTATAAACATCCCATTCACCTTCAAAATTGTAATTTGTAAATTTACCTCTACCTTATTTTTACTCATTGTTTTCTTTCTCTACTTTTTTTTTTTTTTTTAAATCCTATCACTGTTACCTTATCTTCAGTAATTTACCTCTTTTTCGGGCAGTCTAGGAACCTCCCATATTGCTGCTGGACTTGGTGTAGACCAGGATTTCTTAAATTGTTTCCATTCCCAACCCCATTTTGCTTGAAAAATTTTTACATGACTCTAGTAAATATAGATATATAAAATGGGTATTCAAATCACACTTTTGCTGATAATTATTTTGTGATCTCCCCACATTCAGTCATAGGACCCCATATGCAAACCACATTTTAAGAATCTGGGGTGCAGACAATTAATTGGTTTGGTTTTCTGCAGCTCCCAAACTCAAAAGATTCATCAGTCCTAGACTCCTCAGTACTGAGGATTGTAAGTAATTACCATTGCACATAGAATAAAACCATTTTGTTATATTAACCTATTTACAAAATCTTAAAGAGAAGAATTATGAAAGATATTGCCTCATAAAATGGCAAGAAGTGGTAAAGGGGAAAACTTCTTTGAAGAAAATTAAGAAGTCATTCCAAAGGTATTTAAAAATAAAACTGGAAGACCAATAATTGGATCAAAAATGAAAAAGTAATAGGGAGGTTCAGACTATTAGAAATTACAAATGAGAAATTCTGGTGAGAAGGGTATTATCAGAGAAATGTGGTAAAAATAGTGAAATGGTCACATGATATTCTCTCAATATCAGATTGTGAGGAAGTTCTTCAGAACTGAATGGACTTCCTTTGTTGAATTTAGGAGAGGATATGGATGAGAATCATATAGAATGGGTGATTAAGTTCCACATTCATGTGTCCCATTAATAATTTTATGGATCAACCAATCAATCACTCAATAAACATTAATTAAGCATATAATCCAGTAAGTGCCTGCTTATGTCAGGCATTATGCTAAACCCTATAAAAAGAAATCAGGAGGCAGAAATGAGGAGGGAGAGTATTCCAAGAATGGAGAACAGCCAGAGAAAATGTCCTGTCAGGAAATGGATTATCTTGATCATGAAACAGTCAGAAGGCCAATGTTACTGGATCAGAGTACCTTTTTTGGGGAGGGAGGAAGGTGTAGGAAGACTGGAAAAGTGTTAGTTAAGGACTAGACTATGAAGGATGTTGCACACAAAACAGATTTTGTATTTGAACCTGGAGACAATCTCCAGGAAGTCACTAGAATATATTGAGTGATTGAAAAGGAGTTGGGGTGTGATGTGATCAGACCTGTGCTTTAGGAAAATCCTTTGGTGGCTGAATAGAAGATGAATTGGAACAAAGAGAGACTTGGGGCAAGCCAGAACCACTAGAAGGTTATTGTAATGGTCCAGATGTGTGGCAATGAAGACCAGTACTAGAATGGTAGCAATATCAGTGGAGAGTTGTATTAAGAAGATATTGCAAAGGCATAATTGATAGGCCTTGACAGGATATTGAATATGAGGACTGGGGTGTGAAGGGGAGGAATCAAGGGTGACATGAAGATTGTGTGCCTGAGGGACTGGCAAAATGGTGTTTCCACTAATAGTAGTAACATAATAGATGAGAATTGAGAAAAAACCATTGGGTCCAGCAACTAAGAAATTATTAGTAATGTTGGAGAGAACAATTTCAGTGGAATGGGCATGGTTTAAAACCAGATTATAAGAGGTTAAAAAGAAAATGAGAAAAAAAGAAAGTGGAGGCATCCATTATAGATGGCCTTTTCATGGACTTTAGACCCAAAGGGCAGAAGAGTTATTGAGTGATAGTAAGGATAAAAGGATTGAGTGAGGGTTTTTTTTTAAGACTAGGGGAGACATGAGCATATTTGTAGTAAGGAGAAAATGAGCCAGTAAACAAGGAAATGTTGAAAATAAGTGAAAAAGTGGGGATGACAGAGGGGAAAATTTGTTGGAAGAGATATGATGGAATGGATCTCTTATTTAAGTGGAGGAGTAGACATTGGTAAAGAGTAGGGCCATTCTTTTGTGTGAGAGTGAAGGAAGAGATGGGACGGAAGGCATCTGAATGACAAGAGATGACGGGGGGGGGGGGGGGGGGCATTCGTTTTGAAGAATTTTAGGAAGAGAATTCATAGAGAATGACCTTATTTTTCTGTAAAATATGAGTTCTCAGCTGAGAGTGGCGAGAGGGGATATCAAGGGAGATTTGAGAAGTGATGAAAAGAGTGGAAGACCTGCTGTGGAGATCAGAATGAGGAATTGATTTTAAAAAAATGTATTGAAGGATTGCCTAGTGTTACGAAGGTTCAGCTAAGGTTGTATAATGTAAGTTTATAGCAGATCCTATCAGAATTAATGCCTGACTTTTTCCGCTTATGTTCAGCAGCATAGATGCTGTTGTGAAGGTGGTGGATTGGGGTTTGAGACTTAGCAAGGCACAGTCTGTGGTATCCTAAAGAGCCAGAGGCTCAAGAGAAGACAAATATGGGGTTATTGATTCACCAAAGGGTTAAGAAAATGAAAAAAGGAGAGAGTGGCTGGTGTAGTGATGATGGTGGGGATAGGAACTGAAAAATCCAAAGACTGGAGGTCATGGTGAGAAGGAAGAGTAGCATTTGGTAATAAAAGAAAAAGGAAGAGATGGAAAGCCAATAAATTATGGTCAGATAAGGAAATTTCAGAATTCTTGAAAATGGATGCTGTTTGTGGGTGATAGAAAGATCTAGGGTGTGACCATTTTTGTGTGTGGTTGAGGTGGGGTGGAGGAGTTGGTCTTGAGAAATGAGTAGGATCCACTAAAATATAGAGGTACAAAGGTATCTGGCAAATTTTTATCTTGAGCACACTGCACATACACATGTTATTGTAAAGAAATATAGCAGTGATTACTCTATTCTGAAGTCAGTTGTGTTGTGTTACATTTCACTCTTCCCCCAAGGATTCCCTGGTATCTTCATGGGCTTGGAGATCATTTAGCTGCGAAGTATACAAGGTGACATTCGAATTTAGATCTTTCTAACTCCAGGCCCAGTACTTTATCCACTTTGCCATTTAACTGCCCTCAACCTCATTATAGGTCAACAAAGAATATCTGTATCTTTACTAGTTCTCCTGTGTTCCAGAAGTAAGTGCTTTGGTATCTTCCATATGGATGCCTCCATCTTAGGTAACCTGGGCATGTCCCAAAGTCTTGTTATATATATGTATGTATATATATATATATATATATATATATATATATATATATATATATGTATATATATAAACAACTTCACTTCCTTAAGACCCAATAATTTAATTCATTTATTTATTAGATAAAATTGATTTCATTGTCGCAGCTGAGGTAAATACATTATTCTATTTCTTTTCTTTTTTTCATATTCAAATTTATGATCCTACTGGAATTTACAGTATATGGTTTGACATACGCATCTAAAATTTATTTTTTTAACCTCTCTTCCTATTCTTCACAATTATATTTATTAAATAGTAATTTTTCCCCATTTGTTATTTTCCATAGATTTCTCAAACATGAAACATTTGTACAGTTTTGGATCAGTTCCTGAGAATCATTATTTTGTTCCTTTGATCTTTTTCTGCAGAGGACTAAATAGTTTTAGGGTTGACCATTTTATAATTTTTTTAATAATAGCTTTTTATCTTCAAAATGTATGCAAATATAGTTTTTAACATCCACTCTGCAAAACCTTATGTATTACGTTTTAAAATAGGAAAAGACATGTTTACTTTCCTCTTCTCTGTTTCCTACCCCCGTCCCTGCCCTGAGTGTCTCTTGATATTCTTGATTTTTCCTAATATAAATTTGGTTATAAATGGTCATCATTTTTATTAATTCCTTTTTGCTTTAGTTCTTGTAGCTTCTGTGTTATGGTTTCCTTATGTTGGAGAGGCATCTGGCTCTCAGAAGCCATTTAGTCCATACCCTTCATTTTGTCAGTTCAGTTGTTTGTTTTAGTCATGTGACCTCACTCTTTGTGACCTTATTTGAAGTTTTCTTGGCAAAGATACTGGAATGGTTTGCCATTTCTTTCTCCATCCCATTTTACAGATGAGGAAACTGAATCAGACAAATTGAAAAGTCCAGAGTCACACAGCCAATAAGTGTCTGAGGCTAGATTTGTACTCAGGAAAACTGAGTCTTTCTGAATCCAGACCTGGCATTCTGTGCACCATGGTGCTGCCTCGCTGCCCCTTAATTGTATAGATGAGGAAATTTAGACTCAGGGAGATTATGACTTGCTTAAGATCACAACGTAAAGTATCAGTGCTGAGATTTGAGCCCAAGTTCCCCTGGCTTCCAAGTTCCTCTGGCTTCTGAGCTAGTCTGTACCACTTTGGAAAGACTGCCTCCAGTAAGATCATATGCCAAGATGGTCCTTTACACTCTAAGTCTTAGTTATCAGTTTTATAAAGAAATCCACTGGTATTTCAATTGTACCGATCAAATCTGACAAACTCCTCAAATTTAGGATGAACTAAAATAAGTTCTAAGTCAATTAATGTGAAAAGATTAGGAGGGTCACATGCATATGGCACATTCTACCATGACAGTAGTTTGCCAAGGCAAACTATCCTGCAAAGTTATGATAATCTAGATATCATTGGCTACAATGAGCCACAAATCTACTTCTGTAGGGAAATTCTTTTTTTTCCCTTTTCTTGGAAATGAAAAAAAAAAAGTGAGTCTAGTGAGTTTTTATTCATTTTATTTGTTTTAAAGCATGTTGAAAAATAACATAGTATAGTGGAAAGAGTCCCAGCTCTGGAATCAGAGGACCTAGGTTAAATTCTACCACTGATGTTTACTTCTAGTATAGACTTTGAACATCACTTAGCAGCTTTCTCATCTGTGAAATGAGAGAGTTAAAATTAGATCAAATGAGGCTGAAATCCCTTCCAGCTCTAAAGCTATGATTTTTTCCCCACTGATTTTCTCATGTTTGAAAGGCATTTAACATTACTGTGTGAATTGTTGTTCATCCTTCATTTTTTGAAGAGGATCAAGAGTATTTATTTATAAAAGGTGATATCAAGGATATCACAGGGAGCTATCTTAAGTCAGATGTGAATTGGATTTAAATGAGGTAGAGTTGCACAAAATTTATATCAGGTTTGGAGGACCATCCTCTAGGAGGACATTAACAAATCACTTTAACCTTACTATACTCCAGTTTCCTCCTCTTCCTACACTCTGAGTATACAGAGTACATTGGCTCTCTCTCTCTGGAGGTGGATAGCATTTTTCATCATGAGTCATTTGGAATAGTAAAATGAGAGTTAGACAAGATGATCTCTTTATTTCTAGATTCTAGAGACTAAATAGGGACTAGTACTCAGTGTGACTTAAGGAATCCCATGGAATGGAATTCTTTGGGTCTCTTTGTAGGTGCTTGATTAATATTTCCAACAATTATTTCTGACTTTAGAAACTGTTGATGTATAAAAGCTTCCTGCCTTCTTTTGCTCCCTGGGGCTCTTAGAGCTCTTGGACTGACTGTTCACTTTGATAAAAAAAAGTTATCTGAGGAGAGGACACATAGATCTTTTCCCTGGAAAGCTGGGTATTTAGGCCCAGTGAAATTTATAGAATGTAAAGAGTTGAGTATGAGGGATTCTCCCTGGCACCAGTGAAAAGCGAGCCAATACGTATTTTCTTTCAATATCCATATTACAAATTCGCTCCTAACATATATGTTTCACCAGAGGCTTAAATTGTTTCTCTACTGGGTACTGAATTTTATCTAAGCTAGACTTTGGGACCTGGATAATAATAATACATGTTGCCATGATTAACATCCTAATTTCTTTTTACTCCATGCCATGGGGCTTAACAAGTGCACAATTTTATTCATTTAGAGACCTGATAGGGGCCGATTTATTGGATGGGACAATTATTATGGATTTAAACCAATCCAAATCCTGACCCAGATAGGACTAACTCAAGTGTAGAATGAGGGGATTGAAAAAGATGAGCCACAAGACAATTATCCATTGCATGACCTTGGCCTGTTTTGAGCTTTTCTTAGTATGTAGTGTGAAATTGTCTCTGTCTAGTTTCTGCTAGATTGCTTTCCATATTTCCCAGCAGTTTATGTCAAATAGTGAGTTCTTGCCCCAATAGTTGGGATCTTTGGGTTTATTGAATATTAGATTGTGTGCCAATTTCTTCTGTATATCATGTACCTAATTGATTCCATTAATCAAATACTTTATTTCTCATCCAATGTATAAAGTAAGTTTTCAGATATTATGTCTTTTAAGCCTCCCAACCACCCTGGGATGTAGGTGTTATTATTATCCCCATTTTATAATTTTAAAAAATTGTGGCAAATACAGGCTAAGTGACTAGACTAAGGGCATGCAACTAATAATTGTCTTGATGCAGAATTTGGATCCAGATCTTTCTGACTCCATGTGTTTTATTATACCACCAGCTGACTACATTGCTTATATATTTTAATTTATGTACATTTAGTATATAGAATATATTATGTAAATAATGTATCACATACATAAATACTATATATATGTATATATTATAAAATTTAATATATAGCATATTTTAATTATTTTTATACTTTCACCCTGGGTCCAGAAGTAATAATAATGATGACTTAAGGAGAGTTATAACAAGAATTTTATCCATTTCTTCTTTCCTTTCTCTCCTCCTATTGGAGATTCTAAACAAAGAAAAACAGATTGCAAGACACCAGGAAAATGATAGAACATGGACATGGGCCTGCAGATACCTAGATTTACTCATTTCCTATTCCTTTGTCCTTGTGAGAGATTTCTTGCCATCCATTCTTTTCTGGATAGGGAGCAAAAAAGCTTTTATACTACCACTCTTGAAACTGAGAGCTTTTGAGAAAGATATGTTAACTAGTCTATATAGTCTCTTTGTGGAAGTGGGATTGGACCAGGAGCTAGGGTAGCCAATCAGGGACCAGCATATGGAGAGGCAGATTTAGATGTACTGATGAGCTAGGAAAGCTTCTGAAAAACTCAATGGCTAGTGAGAAAGCTAGGATGCTTACTCACGAACCCCTCCCTCTAGTCTCTCCTTTGCTTCAATGATCTAGCCTAGGACACAGAGTTGAGCTTTAGATACTGTTAGTATTTTCTCTCCTCATTTCCATGGCCCAAGATTACAAGAAAAGGGTCTGGAATATAGGCCTTCATTCTGGAGGTACCCAATACAGCCCAATATCTCAAAAACCAATCAGTATTTTCTGTCCCATTTTGGAAATTTACATTTTTAAAGCAAAATTTAGTTGTCAATTTAAAAATTAAATTAGCTAATTTTTAGTTTCTTTAATTTGATAAATAAAATTAATATCCTTTATGAATCACCATCTAAAATAAATTGAACAAAATTCCTAAATGCCTATCCTAATGAATTGTGTTATGTCTGCCTATGGTATGGGATATGTTCAAACAATGGCTCTGCTCAGTTCATTTCATAAATACTTTATTCTTGCTAAGCAAACTATGTAAGTTGTCTGCAGGTTTAATATAAAAATAAAATGTTGAAACTGAAGTAGGAAATCTCTCAGATTTAGGGGAGAGCCATAGAGTTTAATTTTTGAACTATATTTAATATTAATCATTAAGTTAGATTCCAGAACCCAATCAGGGGAGAATTGCTTTCTTCTCTGGATTGTTAGAAATATGAGGCTTATGCATGTGTAATAGGGGAAACCTCTAGAGTAGGGTTTCTTAAGCTTTTTCTACTCATGACCCCTTTTTATCCAAGAAATTTTTACATGACTCTGGGTATATAGGTAAATAAAATGACTATGCAAATAAAACATTTACTGATAATAAATCATAATTTCATGACCCCCACATTCAATTACAAGATATTATGTATAATGTCACAAAGTACAGTTTAAGAAGTTGGGTTCTAGAGTTTGTGTCAGAGAGACCTGATTAAAACCATTAACTAGACTGTACCAAATGGTGGGTGAGTTGTGAATATGTTATATTTCTTTGAGTGTTAACTAACAAAATGACATTTTATTTCTTTGTCTAGGCACTGTGAGCACTTTAGGTCACATAAGAGGCATACCAAATACACACCCAACCTACACCTGCATCCCATAATCAGTACTCAGTGATCTCCAGGTGAGTAATAATAAAGACATGTTGACTTTCTCATGCCTTGTTAATTTGCTCTTTTCTGAACTGGAACCAAAGTTTTTCCTTTCCTACTACAATTTAACCATAGGAAAGAAAACATGTAACTCTCAAACTTCTCTGCCTGAGAAGTGTGAGCTAAATGGCAAATAGATTTTAGCATGGCACAATGGAAACATCACTGGCTCCAAGGGTTGAAAATGTGGGTTCATATCCTTCTGTACATATGGCCTGTGTAGCTTTGATCAAGCCATCTAACCTCATTAGGTCTCAGTTTCCTCACTTGTAAAATGACTGAGTTGGACTAGATGACTTCTGATTTTCCTTCTCACTTTAAATCTCTCATTCTATGTTACTATGAACTAAATAGATGAAATTCAGGTTATTAGGCATAACTCTGGGAGGTGATATTGTGTATTCCCTACAGGTGATAATAGAAGTACTTTGAACAAACTGGACAGATATTTTGTTCTTTTCAAGGTAGATCTTTGTAGTATGGATTCATTCAAGTATTAGGAGTTTTCAGATATACCAATCTTCAAGCCTACATGATAGTTTGGAAAAGCTATAATACATCTGTCCATTCTAGCCCTAAATTCTATTATCTATGAGTTCTTTGTACCCTGGGATGACTAGAAAGCACTAATGGGTATAATTAGTTGTAAAGGTAGGGTGCAGTGGTAGGGTTGATTATGATGACCTTTGGAACCACCATTAACGATAGTTCAGTCATCCAGAGCTGGACGGTCTATTCCTAGATTGTTAATAGCTATTATAAGTAGAGAAAAGACCACAAAGGGTCAAGTTTGACCCTTCCATGACAAGACTTGGAGGTTCTAAGAAATTGTCTTTTGGTTATGTTTCCTTGTCACTCATCTAGAGAACTGTCTGAGTCATGAGTAGGAAGGAGGCACCTACTATCTGCTAGATACTGTGCTAAGTGTTTTACAAATATTTCATTTGATCTTCATAATAGCCCTGGGAGGTAGATGCTATGATCATCTCCATTTTAAAATTGAGGAAGCTGAGGCAGACAGACTTGCCCAGGGTCACACAATTAGTAAGTTTCTGAGACCAACTTTGAGCTACATTCTTCCTGATTAGAAAAGGAAGAAGCAGGTCACTGTAGAGGAAGGTAGAACTGTGGGGAATGTGACTAAAGGAGCAGAGGTAAGAACTGACCTGATCATGACAAAGCAGTAAAGCCAGAGTGAGGTGTGCATATACTAGTCACCTTTACATATATTTTGTCATTCCAGTATACTCCAGATTACCTGGACAGAAAGAGAAAACAGATGGGGAGTCTGGGACACAAACCTGAGATGCAGGGATGATAGCACAGTAAATAGGAGACCACGATTATCCAGACACCTTGTCTGCAGTGCAGGGGCATAGTGGGAAGGTAATTAAAGTGCAGCTTATTAAGTTAAGGGCTGATTAATATGGTTGTTCAGTTGTTTCAGTCACATCTAACTTCATAACTTCATTTAAGGTTTTCTTGGCAAATTCTCCATGAAAGCCCAGACTCTGACACAGGAAGGGCAGAGTCTGGTAGGAGGCTGGAATGGTATTGGCCATAGTTGAGCAGTATGGCTGGAGAGTAGCTGCAATATTACAGAGACAGATCGATAAAAATTTCTCCCCAAGGTCCTGGGTAGTTCACAGAATGTAAAATACTCTCACTCACAACTTTGGGTTGGTATGCCCCATTTATCTAGTTCTTCTGGGACCATCCAGTGAATCATCCTCAATTTTTCTATATTTTAGCACAAAGTTATCTCCTAGCACCAGATGAACTAGACATGGGGGAGAGAAAAGAAGAAAAAGGGAGAAATAAAAAGACAGAGACAGACAGACAGAGACAGAGAGAGACAAACAGAGTAAGAGATAGAGAGAAATAGAGAGAGGGAGAGGACAAGACATTTAACCTCTCTAAATTTTGATATGCTTATAAGTAAAATGTGGATAAATATCCTATACAGGATTGTCCAGAGGACTGAATGAAATAATGTACTTAAAGGAATTATCAAATTGTAAAGCACCTCATGTAAAATATCAACTAAAGTAAGATGTCTTCCAGAAGAAAAGGAGAAAGATACAATGATATAGTGACGGAGCAAATTGTGCAATAATATAAAGGGATATCAACTTCACTGAAGGACAAGTAAATGCAGCACAGACATTGAAATATTGAAAAACTTACATCCTAAATCCTTGTGCCTTCAGAAAGCCTTCCCTGATTAACACTATCTTAACACTATTCCAGAATGTCAATATTAATCCTGACCTATTTTGCCTCTAAGTGTAACTCTATCTTACTATATTTCAATGTGTAATGTAATTGTATAGCAGTTGGGGCACTTCAGCTCACATATGGGTCCTTCCCAAGACCCATCACCTCATAGGCCTTCTCCATTTCCACTCAAATCAGTAAAATGAGAGAATCGAACTAGATAGTCTTTGAGGTACTTTCTAGTTCTTAATCTATGATCTTATGAAAAATGGTAACTCACGAGCACCACTCACTCCATCTTTTCCTCTTCTAGTCAGGTAGGATGAAACAAATTCACAGAAAAGATATTTAGTTAAATAGTATAATAAGAAAGTGACAAATGTTTTCCTGATAAAGCTGGGATATGGTCCCCCACAAAAATACATTCAACTGGAAGATTTAGTTTGCTGAAGAATAATGTGTGGAAGGAACATTCTTCTCTAATAATGACATGTCATTGATTTGCTCTTACAGAACCTTCTTCTGGTGGACCATGTTCCCCTTTTTTCATGGTCATTATTAGATTTTACTCTGCTACGTACAAAATTATGATGCTTCTCTCTTTTTCTACCATCTACCTTTAGATTGAGTCCAAAACTTCTTTTCTTCATTAGAGGGGGAGTAGGCTGTGAATTCTACATTTCAACTATTAACCTAGAGGTTTAAACTTTAATTCTTTTAGTGAGGGGAAACAAGCCCTTCATAAATTCAATCTCTAGCTGCCTTTTTTCTTGTAAATAGAAGTCTGTCAGTTTTTTGATTCAGCTTAGTAATTTTCTTTAAGAGAGTCTTGCCTCAAGAGAGCAAGTTCTTTTGGCACACAAAATAACTAGCCACCTAATAGAGCTGTTAGGCATTGAATCTTTGAGTCTTGCTCACCTGTTTATTGGGGACAGTGTTTCTATCCCAAGTTTCTGACTTAAAGTTAGAAATTCTCTGTAAATTCTGTTTAATCTCTTTTGGGAATTCTGTGCCCTCAAATCCATTTGTGAGGAGAACGTCAGTTTCAACAAAGAAATACCCCATGAACTATGTGGGTCTATGTAAATCTCAATTTCACTTCAGTCTAAAAGCTTTTGAGTCTTCCATGAAAACAAAAAGGAGCATGAGAAAGTATGAAAAAATCATGTGGAGCCTCAACTGGATAGTATTCTTCTCTCCAATCCTTTGTTTCCAATTTATTTATTTTTAATATTTTAATTATGTATGTGCCTGTCAACAAAGCCCCTTGATTCTGAGACACTGCAACTAACCATAAGCTTGGTTAGATGGTAAGATCCCTGAGGCTTTGGCTGGACCCATTTATTAAAAGTACCTCAAGTGACCTATTAACATTGCTAAGTGTCCCAGGAGACACTTGAATTCTTACTGATAACCAAGCTTGTACAGAAGTAAAGCTATGTGGCCCAGTTAAACTTAAATAGGGCAGCATTTCCCAAACTGAATTATGTAGAACCCTGATCCCATGTGAAACACATAGTTCCATGAGAATCTTGATGTTACTTTTTTTTAAGCCACTTTAAATTATTAAACATAAAATAAATACTTTGCATACAGCAATGTTCTAGTCTTAAAATAGTCTTTAATTTCCTCTATTTTGTCCTCCATTTCCCTTTTCTCTGGAGGTATTCTGGAACCCATCTTGAACTGGCATTTCACAGAAAATCCATCAAAACTTGTCAACATATTTTAACTCACAAAGTGTTACATAGTTAACTTTGGGAAATGCTAATTTCAGTTAACATTGGCCACAGACATATCAGTATCATGGTATTTTTTATATGTTTACATATAAAAGATGCCAGTATTATAAACATTCTGTAATGAAAATGCTGGTGAAGGGATTCTTACTCAAGATAGTGTTGGACTAAATGATCTCTGAGAACCAATACTAATCTGGAGCCAATGATTCCAGAATACTTATTAAGTATTTTTGAAAATTAAACTATACAAGTAAAATCCATAGTTATATAGTGGGAAAGGACCCAGATTTAAATCCCAGTTCTATTACTTTACCACCTGAATGACCTTGGGAAAAATAATTTCACTTCTCTAAGCCTTCAGTTTGCTCATCAGTAAATTGAGTGGACAGCAATAAACAATTTCTAAGGTCTCTGCCAGTCCCCAATCCTGTGATCCTTTAATAATAATCCCTAGCTTAAAAGAGCTTACAAACTATTTTTAAAAAATGATGTGTTATGTGCTTACCTACATAAAGATTACAGTGGCTGCTTGAGAGTTGGATGTATGTTTTGATTTGTTTTTAATGGTAATAATGACGAGTTGACACTGATCAATTCTTTTTCAGCGAGTCTCCATTGTAAATATGGGCATAGAGAAAGAGACTGGACCTGTGATTTCATTGATATGGGGAACTCCAAGGTGAGGAAACTCCTTCCATTAATTCAGGTTGGCACCTTCTCTACTACCTGTAGTCTTAGAGAGTTACTTGGGGGAACATTTAGAGATTAAGTGATTTGCCAGGAGTCATATAGCCAACATAACCACATATACAAACACATCTATATCTATATTCAAACCTTTCTAGTCTTACAAGTGTACACAAAAGTGTTAACAAACTGTCACAATCATGTGTGTCCTGCACAGAAAGTCATTATTTATTCCTCTTCCCCAAATAGTTTAAGAAGATCTCAGAAAATCCCTGATTTAGATAAGCAGTATGAAACCAAATCTATAACAGCATCTCCTTGCTTTCCTGTGCTAGTAAATATTCTTTGTTAAGGGAACATTGGAGTCCTTAGTTCTTTATGGATAAGGACTTTGTGTCTCTGATTTTACCTTAGTGTTCTCGAAGTCATTGACTCTCCCCCATTTTTTCTCACTGAATCCTCTTCTCACTCACTTTCTCAATAGTATTTTATATTTCCAAATATATATTATATACATTGCAAATACATTTTTGTAAGATTTTGTGTCCCAAATTTTTTCTCCCTTCCTTTTTTTACCTTCCTCCTGACAGCAATCTGATATAGATCATACCTATGTGATTCTTTTAAACATATTTCCACAACTGTCATCTTATACAAGGAAAAAATCAAACAAACAAAAAAAAAGATGAAAATACCATGCTTCGATCCATATTTAATTTCCATTGCGCTCTCTCTGGATGTGGATGGTATTCTATCATGAGTCCCTAGAAATTGTCTTGGAGCATTGCACTGATGAGAAGAGTTAAGCCTATCATAGCTGATCATTACATAATCTTGTTTCTGTGTACAATGGTTCACTTCATTTCACTCAGCATCTGTTCACAGAAATCTTTCCAGGTTTTTCTGAAATCAGCAGGTTCATCATTTCTTAAAGAACAATAATATTCCATTACATTCATATACTAGAATTTATTCAGTCATTTCCCAATTGATGGACAGTCACTCAATTTCCAATTCTTGCCACTATAACAAAGGGCTGCATTTTTGCACATGTGGGTCTTTTTCCTCTTTTATGATCTCTTTGCGATACAGACCCAGTAATGACATTGCTGAATCAAAGAGTAAGCATAGTTTTAAAATCACTTGGGCCTAGTTCCAAAACGCTTCCATTTCATAAATCCACCAACAATGCATTAGTGTCCTAGTTTCCCCACATCCCCTCCAATATTTATCATTATCTAGGAAAAGATAATAAAGTGACAGGAAAATCACCTTAGCCAATCTGATAAGTATTCTCACTCACTTTCTACCCACTCTTTCTAGATTCCCATGATCAAATCTTTTCTGGAATTCTATACTTACTCATTCCTTATGTACAACCTAACTGTTCCCCTTCATCTCAATGGCATCTTAAATCTTATTCAGAAGGACATGGATGCTGAAATACACACCATGTACTCATAATACATTGAGGGCTCAGCAGTAGTGGGAGAGATAAATGACCTGGTGAGAGCAGAGTGTTTATTGTTGGTGAATGGTAGGAAAAGACTGAGGAAGAAAGAAAAAAAAAAAAAGGAAGTGGAAGATAGACTGTGCACTTTGAATGACAAGACTGAGAAATTTGGACTTTATTCTGTAGGAAGTAGGGAGCCATTGAAGACTCTGGGGCAGAGTCTAAAAGCTACATTTAGCATTGATTTACCTAATTTATCTAAATTATAGTAATTTTGGAAGATTATTTTTTATTTCTCATCAGAAAACTTAAAAAGTCACTTTTGTTCTGTTGGTTTTTTGAAAGCTGAGGCAGTAGTAAGAGAGAAAAACAAATTAAATCTTTATTCTGTTTATTTCTAGAATTTTGAGCCCAGGTTCAGAAACAGTTCTTAGCAGGAATGCTAAAGGATGAGCCCCAAATGGAACAGAAAAGTGCTGAGTTGATTGATTTCTCTCCTTCATTTCCCCAGCTATTCAATCCATCTTTATTGTCAGTGGGAGTCTACTTGGCAGAACACAGTGCTCTTTCTAAGACTATCTTAGGCTATTCATCTTTGTGCTTCTCTGGTTCATTCCCCAGACCAGACAACAGTCCTGACCATAACAATGAATGAGCACGTATGGGAAGCACAAAGGACAAAGGGTGAGGAAGCTTGACTGGCTCCATTTGCAGAATCTTGTTAAGAAGCCAAATAAAGGACTTCATTCCCTACTTATCTCAACTTCAATTTAGCAACAAATATTTATGAAGTATTTGCTATATGCAAGGAACTAGGGAGACAAAAATAAAAAAATAAAAAAAGAAGATTCTTGTTCTCCAGACACTTATAACCAAATCAGGGGAAATAGAATATGAACATAAATGGCATAATAAGAGATGGAATTTGGGTTATTCTGGAGAGACTTGAGGAGAGCCTATTGTTAAATTTTCAATGTGAATATTTATACCTGAAAAATCAACAAATATAAATCAGAGCTTGATTTATCATTGTTTTTTTCTTTTCTTATTTTTTTGTAGGCCTTGAAGGGTTAAGTGACTTGCTCAGGATTACACAGCAAGTGAATGTCTGATGCTGTGTGCACTCATGTCTTCTTGTCTTCAGGGATGGTGCTGTATCTGCTGTACCACTTAGCTGCCCTTTGATTTATTATTTTGTCTAGACTTAAGAAACTGATGGAGAAAATCTTAATAATGCAAATTAAAATTTTAAAACGTATTATGGGAGATTGACAGAGAAAGACTGAAGTACTGATGGAATTACTCCCTGAAGCAATCAGGGAAGGACACTGATAGGGATCAGTTTAACCTTTGAAGTGGTCATGGGTAGCTACCTTGCTATGTACAGTCAGAAATCTTAATTATGTCAAACCCTTGAGGTTAAATTTCCCCTATAAATCTGTCCATGGCTCTTGCAATCTTTGCTGAACGCTTTTGGGCTAAACCTGTCACACCACTCTGCCTTGGGGTGTCTCTCCCCTCTCCCTTCCCACAATGCTTCTTGCTGTCTTTCTTTTCCTCTCACCACCATGTTTCATGTTATCTTTATTCTTCTTACAGATAACTAAATCTTTTAGGGTGCTTAACTTTTCTATGGTTTTAGCCTACTAGCTAAGGACATTTTCCAACTTCATGGGATTTTCCTTTTCTCCTGTTATTTTTGATTTCCACTAGAGAACTTGTCTTTTCCATCATTAATTGTTAAAAACCCCTTCCCTTGCTCTCCCAACTCTATTTCATATATACCATTCTTGGTGTTTTTTGTATCTGTTCATTTTGTCTGTAACTTCTCTTAAATAAACCTACTTTTACCAAAGAGAATAGCCATTGTGAATTCTTCACATAACTGAACCCCAACATTCAGTGCCTGAATTTCAGTCTCAAAATTTGGTGCTGAATCCTGAACACATTATTTAGCTAGAAATTGTTCTTCTAAAATTACATCAATGTGTACACTTATCCCCAAGAGTGGTAAACATTTACCAGCATACTCCTAATTGAATGTGAAAATGCCAAAAGAGCAAGATGTGCCCTAAGAAAATCTGAGTAGGAAAAGAAGGCTTTTCTGAGGGAATCAGGGAAGTCTTTATGGAAAATTTGGCACCTAGGCTGAATTTGAAAAGAAGAAAAAAATATGAAACAGTCTGAAAGGTAGGTGCTATTATTAGCTTTATTTTACAATTAAGGAAACTGAGCAAACAGAGCCCAAGCCCAAACAACTAGTAAGTGTCTGAAGTCACTTTTGAACTCTGGTCTTTCTTAATCCAGATCTACTGTTCTATTCACAAGCCCTGTAGCAACCTGAAGTAGGTAGAAGTGTAGAGAAAATGGCTCTCCAGGGAGAGAAGCAGGGATGTGTTGGTAAATGTTTCACAGTTCTCCTTCACCCTCCTCCCTCTCAACAGTGTACTGTCTGACAGTACATTTATAATTCAATTTGCATTATTAATATTTTTCTTAGGTCTAGACAATCAACACAACATCTAAAGCCCTGCTTTGTAGGTGTTGATAATTTCCCAGGTGTAAAGGTTCACCTTGAAATTTAAGTCTAGGTTCTCCTGAATCTTTTGGAGCTGGCTTCAGCCCATGCATGCATTGGGGCTTATAAAAATGCACAGAGGGAAGAGGGGCAAGAGGATGTCTACTTGCCCATTTTACTTGTAGTAGAGTGTATGAAGAGGAGTAATGTTAAATAAGGCTGGAAAGTCAGATTGCTTTTAGATTGTGGAAAACCTAAATGCTGGGTTAAAGAGGCAATCTTGCATGACAGATATCAAGTCAGGAAGATGTAGCTGAAGTCCTCACTCTGATATCCATTAGCTAGATGACTGTGGACAAGTCATTCTACTTGCCATAATGCTCCAGGCAATTGTCTAAAACCATTAAGTGCAAAGTGATTGCCCATCTCTATGGCCTTAACTACTCACTAGTTCCCTCTACCAGTGAAACATTTGGTACATACACAAAACCTTTATATTTGATTCTGTAAGCAATAGGGAACCATTAAAGTTCTTTGAACAGGACAAATGACACAGTCAGACTTTTACATGTTTTTTTTTTCTTGTTGCATTTTTCATTCCTATATATTTAGTTTGCATATATTTTGCTTTTTATCTCTGCAAATGCCTTTCGCACATCTTTGTTCCTAAGACTATCCCAGGACAGTAGATGGTATAGTAGATAGAATGTTATACCTGGAGGGCTGAGTTCAAATTTGACCTGATACTTACTAGCTGGACAAGTCACTTAATCCTATTTGCCTCAGTTTCCTCATCTATAAAATGAGCTGGTGGAGTAGCTAGATGGTGCAATGGATAGAGTATCAGCCCTGAAGTCAGGAAGACCTGAATTCAAATGTAACCTCAGAAACAATACTTCCTAGCTGGGCAAATCACTTAACCCCACTTGCCTCACAAAATATATAAATAAATAAAATGAGCTGGAGAAGGAAATGGCAAACCATTACAGTATCCTTGCCAACAAAACCCCTAAAAGGAGTCATGAAGAATTGGGCATGGCTGAAAAATAAAAAACAAAAAGACTGGTACTGAATTACAGAGATTAAGCAAAGGTAGAGGCAGTCACGGGGTCTAAGACTTCCTGGCAACTCAGCCCAATTTTTCCTCTGTGTGGCTGGATGGGAGGGCTGCTGTTTGTTAGGATTTAGTAGGAAATCAAAATAAATGAGAAAAGACAGCTTAGAAGGGGAGAGTCTTAGTGGGAACTCACAAAGGGATTTGATTCCACGTGATCTCTCATGCTGTTCTGTAAAAATGCTGATCGTGGGTGAATCTTTGCCAAACTGAATTCACACTGAGTAGATAATAAGCAACTTTTTATTAGAAGAAACTAGGGATTCTTCTGAAAGGTTTATTAGGCAGAATGCCCCAGAGGGATAGAGGAGAGAGAGCTATGAGGGTTCCTGGAGAAAATGGGGGCGGGGTGTGTGTTCTGGGCGAGGTACCCTGGCCCAGTGGACCAGGGGAGCTGCTCCAGCCCCACTTAACACACCACTGCCATCAACCTCATTATTAGTTTGTGTTGTTTTGGGGGCAGATCATGGTGTGTATTCCTTTTGAAGAAAGATAATCCCCAAACTCATGTAATCTTTATAATTAAGTCTCTTTTGCCTTATATAGGCAAGGGCCTTCCATACTAATCTGCCTTAAAAATAGAAGCCTTTCCTGATCTCCCTTTAATGGTAGTTGCTTCTCTATCTCAATTTATCCAGTGCATAACTGTTTGCATGCTTTCCTCCATTAGAGATGAGCTCTTTGCATTCCCAGGGCCTGGCATATAGTAGGTGCTTAATAAATGTTTATTGACAGACTCCATCTATTCTATGGACCACTCTCTTTCACCAGACACCCAATGTATTTTCTACTCCTGCTTCTTTGCTTATATTGTTCATTATGGCTGTACTATCCTCTCTCCCTATCTCTGTTTATATCATTGAAAGCCAGATTCAAATGCTATCTCCTCCAAGAGCCTTCCCTGAACTCCTTTATTGGTAATGATCTTTTCACTGGACCTTATCCCTTCATTTTGTAACTTTTTAATATAATTATTATGTATTGTGATATATTATGCTAGCATATTTTATAGTATATTATATTATTTATATTGCAAATATAACATGTACATGTACATTATATAATTAATATTCTGTATTATAGTCATTTAAAAATATTATGTAGTAGTTATTTTGTTAGAGTCTATAAACTTCAGGAAAATAGGGATCTTATTTTATTTATATTTTGTATTTCCCTGGCACCAAAAATAATGTCCTGACACAGAATGTAAATAAAAATTAGATAAATATATGCATGTGTCTATAAACATGCATAGGACCATGTGCAAATGTAAATTAATATGTATGCACATATGTATATGTGTAGGTATGGGCATACATTATATGGGTGAACATAATATCCATAATACCCAATACATAATAATATTTGAGTGTAAATAAGTTCAAGGTGATTTGAGGAGGAGAAAATATTAACAATGAGTAGGATCAAACAAGACTTGGCAGAGGAAATAACACTCAAGTTGTTGAAAGTCATCGACTAGTAAGAGGCAGAAGTGAGAGAAGCCTGCATTTAGAGTATTAGAAGGAATGGAGATAGGAGATAGAATACCATATTTGGGGAATGGCTAGTAGACCAGTTGTGCAGGAACATATGAAGGGGATTAATAAAATGTAAGGGTTTTTTTTTTTTTCCTTGAGGTAATCAGGGTTAAGTGACTTGCCCAGGGATATACAGCTAGTGGATGTCTGAGACCACATTTGAACTCAAGTCCTTCTGACTCTAGGGCTGGTGGTCTATCCACTGCAACCCCCAGTTGCCCCAATAAGATGTTAAGTATTGAAGGGTAGGAGAAAGCTACATTATGGAAGGCTCTAACAGAAGATCTAGAAAAGAAAATTCTTACTGCTAAAGTCCTTGCCACTTCCAGCAGCAATCTAACTGTGGACCACAGGGCTTTTCCATCTGACTTATTGTTGAAACATTCAAACACGTGTTGTCTTTCACAAATCCAATATGAGCTCCATTATCCATTGCCAGAGAAAGAATGGGTGGGGTCTGAATGAATTGAAGATTCTTTTTCTTTACTTGCTTATTTTTCTTGTTATTGTTTTTGTCTGTGTTTCTTTCACAATATGACTTACCTTGGAAATGTGTTTTGCATGAATACACATGTATAATCTCTGTCAAATTGTTTGCCTTCTCAGTGAGGTGGGGAAGGGAAGGAGGGAGAGAATTTATAACTCAAGATTTAAAAAAAGAATATTTAAATTGTTTTTATATATAACTGGGGAATAAAGTATTAAATTTAAAAAAAAAGAATGTGGACTTTTTGAGATCAGAGAAAATCTTGCTTTTTTATTTATTTCACCAGAACTATGCACACATTAGACACTTGATCATTGCTTTTTCCTCTATTCACTCATTCCACGTTTAGCATTTTGTGTTGTCATAAGAGCATAAAGACATTTGAGCACAGGAATTATACCGTTAGATCCATGTTTAATATTAATTTGGATTCCATATAGAAGATAGATTAGAGAACAGAAAAAACTGGAAGCAGGGAGGTCAATCTGGAGGCTTTTGTAATAATTCAGGAGAAAAAAGATGAGAGCTTAAACTATGAGGGTCTTTGTTTGAATGAAGGAAAAGGGATAGATATGGGAGAAATTGTGACTAGACAAGAGTTGGCAACTGACTGAATATGAGGGGGTGTGAGAAAAGGAAAAGATAAAGATGACTACATGATTCTGAACTTGAATAAGTAAAAATATAGTATTGCCCTCAACAGAAACAGGAATGTTTGGAGAAGATGGGTCTGAGGGGGAAGGTAAAAATTCTGTTTTGAATATATTCAATTTGAGATGCCTATGGGCATCTACTTGGAGATATCTAGCAGGCTGTTATTGACGTGGAACTGGAATTTTTGGGAGAGATTAGGGCTGGATTTGTAGATGTGGAAGTTATTTTTTATGGAGATAATTGAACCCATGGGAGCAGATAAGGTTACCAAGAGAGAAAGTGTGGAAAGAGAAGAAAATACAGGCCAAGATACAGCCTTGGGAGATGCTCATGCTTAGCAAGTTACAGATGGAGGATGAGCCTGCACAGGAGATTGAGAAGGCACAGACATATGGGTGGGAGGAGAACCAAGCGACAGCAGTATTATGAGAGCCAAGGGTGGAGAGAACATACAGCATAACTTCCCCAAGAAATTTGTGTTACTTGGGACAAGAGATAGGAAAGGTGCTCTCCATGAGGAGTAGGGAATGTGGAAGCAAAGCCCTGGGACAACAACATGAGGAGTAAGAGCTCAATCCTACAGAGCACATTGTAGCCTGCAATCCAAACAAACAAGTGTTTATTAGGGGCTTATTATGTGCCAGGTATATGTTAAGCACTGGGGATGCAACATAATAACAATCGGAAAGATGTTAATCTATGAAAGACCTTGCAATTTATCTCATTCAGTCTTGGCAACAACTCTTTGAAGTAAGTGCTACTCTTATCTCCATCTTACAGCTAAAAAAACTGAGGTAGACAGAGATTAACTTGCCCAAGGGTTACACAACTGAGTTTTTGAACAGGAATTTGAGTTCAGATGTCCCAAAATCCAGTCAGTGTCTGTACATTGTGCCGTACAGTTGTTTAGTCTTTATGCCTTTAACATACTTAAGTTCTACTTGGGGATGACAATATGTAAATTGATGAGTATGTTTAGGATCATTTGGGGAAAGAAATCAAAGAAAACTTCTCATAGGAAGTGACATAGAAGCTGATTTTTAAGGAACCTGAGGGTTTCTAAGAGGCAGAAGAGGGGGATGTGCATTTCAGCTGTGGAAAACAACTAGAATGTATGAAAGCATAGACACTAGGGATGGAGTTCTTGAATCAATTTGACTAGAATGGAAAGTGTGTGAAGACGAATCATGTTAAATAAGTCAAGAGCCAAACTGTGACCTTCAAATGCCAAACGGAAGATTTTCTTCTAGATGGAAAAACCACTGAAAATTCTTGAACAAAAGGGTGACATGCTCAGACTTGTGCTTTAGAGAGATAATTGACAGCTGTGTGGAGGAGGGTTTGGAGAGAGGAGAAACTGGAAGTTAAGAGTCTGATTAGGTTTTTTTTTTTTTCCTGCTGTGCTCTTGTAAAAATTTAATATTTTTTTCCAATTATATGTAGAAATTATTTTTAGCATTCATTTTAAAAAAAATTCTCTCCTTCCTTCCTAACCCTCATTTGAGAAGGCAAGCAAGTTGATATAGGTTATATATGTGCAAAACATAATTCCATATTAGTTATGCTGTGAAAGAAAATAGACAAAAAAAATCAAGAAAAATAAAGAAAAAGTATGCTTCAATCTGTAATCAGATACCATCAGTTCCCTGGAGGTGGAAGGCATTTTTCATCATAGGTCCTTTAGATTTGTATTCAGATTTGTAATTCAGATTTCAGTTCATTATATTACTGAGAATAGCTAAGTCATTCATAGTAGATAATTTTACATTATTGCTGTTAGTGTGCATAATATTCTCCAGGACTCTAATTAGAAGGTTGTTTTTTTTTTTTTTTTAATAGCCTTTTATTTACAGGTTATATGTATGGGTAACTTTACAGCATTAACAATTGCCAAACCTCTTGTTCCAATTTTTCACCTCTTACCCCCTACCCCCTCCCCCAGATGGCAGGATGACCAGTAGATGTTAAATATATTAAAATATAAATTAGATACACAATAAGTATATATGACCAAACTGTTATTTTGCTGTACAAAAAGAATCAGACTCTGAAATATTGTACAATTAGCTTGTGAAGGAAATCAAAAATGCAGGTGGGCATAAATATAGGGATTGGGAATTCAATGTAATGGTTTTTAGTCATCACCCAGAGTTCTTTCTCTGGGCGTAGCTGGTTCAGTTCATTACTGCTCCATTGGAAATGATTTGGTTGATCTCGTTGCTGAGGATGGCCTGGTCCATCAGAACTGGTCATCATATAGTATTGTTGTTGAAGTATATAATGATCTCCTGGTCCTGCTCATTTCACTCAGCATCAGTTCGTGTAAGTCTCTCCAGGCCTTTCTGAAATCATCCTGTTGGTCATTTCTTACAGAACAGTAATATTCCATAATTTTCATATACCACAATTTATTCAGCCATTCTCCAACTGATGGACATCCATTCAGTTTCCAGTTTCTAGCCACTACAAAAAGGGCTGCCACAAACATTCGTGCACATACAGGTCCCTTTCCCTTCTTTATGATCTCTCTGGGATATAAGCCCAGTAGTAACACTGCTGGATCAAAGGGTATGCACAGTTTGATAACTTTTTGAGCATAGTTCCAAACTACTCTCCCGAATGGTTGGATTCATTCACAACTCCACCAACAATGCATCAATGTCCCAGTTTTCCCGCATCCCCTCCAACAATCATCATTATTTTTTCCTGTCATCTTAGCCAATCTGATAAGATACCACTACACACCTGTCAGATTGGTTAAGATGACAGGAAAAAATAATTAGAAGGTTGTTGCAGCAATCCAACTAAAAAGTGAGGAGAGTCTAAAATATTTTGGTGACCATGGGAGTAGAGAGAAGACACATACAAGAGATGGATATAAGGGTAAAATCAACAAGAATTGGCAATTGGTTGATTATGGGTGAGGGTTAAAAAAAGGAAGAATTAAGAGTAATTTAAAGTTTGTGAACTCAGATAATGAGAAGGATTGTGGTAGCCTTCACAGAAATAGGAATGTTTGGAGAAGTGATTAAGTGCAAAAATAATGAGTTCCATTTTGGACATATGAATTTGAGATACCTACAAGGAATCCAGATGAATATGTCCATGTCAAAAAGTGAATAGAAATTGGAGCTCAGAAGCAAGCGTGTCTAAATGTATAGATCTGGACATTTTTTGTAAAGGAATGATCATTGAACCCTTGAATCAGATAAGGTCACCAAAAGAGGGTTTAAAGAGAGAAAACATAAAAGCCTTAGAACAGAACCATGGAAAGATACCATATTTTGTGGGCAAGAGAGAGATGATCTTCGAACAAAGGAAACTGAGGATTTTCAGAAAGGTAAAAGGAGAACAAAGATCAATGTTATTACCTAGGAAAATATGGTGGCCAATAGTGTCAAAAACTGCAAAGAGGTCAAATACAAAAGATAACTGAAAAAAGGTGACTAAACTTGTCAATTGAGAAGAGCATGGGGAGTTATATGTATATTTAAATATACACATGTATGAAGGACACATATATGCATACATGTATATGTGTATGTGAATACAATATGAACATTTCTGTACACATACACACAGAGAGAAAACATTAAACTATGAATCTACTTTTCCCTAGAGAGGTGATGCAAAGGGATAGGAGGATTTAGCCCTATAAGTTCTAGAACAAGTTTGAATATTTGTGATTATAATCTTGAACTAAATACTTTTTGTAAAATCTGATTTATTAGTGACTAAATTGAACTGGAGTACAAAGTATCTACCTCCTTAAATTAAGAGAGTATCATTGATGGAGGCTGGAGCCATTGGCAGAAGTCTAGATCCTACTCCACTTACCATTTCTTTTAAGAGTATTGGAGAATCCTGAGATAGGGATGAAATGTAACATACCTGGACTGAAAAGCAATGGAAAGCCACTGGAATCAGTGTTACAAATACATATTTACATATGTATATATGTGTGTATATGTATATACACATATATATATATATATGCATACAACCATATTCATTTGAACACACAAATACATGAATGCAATACTTTCTGTTCAGTTTTTCCTTTATTAAGTATTCCCTTATATGTCTCTCAACTGGAGGGCCAGTGAGATGGAAAATATCTGACTTGGGTAGCCTTGGGAATTAACATAAATGGAATTACTTAAAATACATTTAATTCAACTGGGTCTTTCAGCACAAAAGCAATTGTCTGCTTTATGGCAACCATGACACACATCCTGGAAAGTGATATAGTATGGATAGTGTGCCTGCAGTATGGAAATTCCAGGTGGGAAAAGGTCATCCTGTTTGTGAAATAAGGGAACTCACCTGACTTAGGGATCTGTAGGTTACAGGTGGCCCCCTTTGAACTGCTTGTACAGATGTATGGGTGATATGCAGAGCTGTGGCCCGTGGCAAGAACAGAGGACAAAAGCTTCACACTAAGGTTCCAAGGGGTACAATGAGTTATGGCCATGGATGTGCCATGGAGAAACCCAAGATGGTTTCTAAACTTGAGTTCTTTGACCTGATTACCAGAAAGCAAGGATTAAGAATGGCCTTTCATATGACGTCTCCACTTTCTCCCACTGACTTTGAAAGAAAAGCTGGAAAGGTCATTTGAGTGCACCTGGGAAAATCTGATTAACTATGGGAAAAGGAGGAAAGGATGCTGATTATAGGTACTTAATCTCTAGACTGCAGGGCCTCTAGTAATAGCTGATTCAATTCAGTAAATATATTCTAATCTAGAATGAGAGTTTATAGGGGGAAGGAGGCAGGAATTGAAATCGGGACTGAGGCAATTTTGATAAACTTATGAAATTTTATGTTAATAACCTTTTCATTTTGGACGACTGAATTGGTATACTAGAAGTAGGATAGGTGGGAGGAGACTGAAAATGCTTCCTGGCATTGACACAGCAATCCAGGTAGGCTTCTTACATTTGCCTATGAGTGAGAGTACTTGGCTGGTAGCTACAGTGTCATCTGGTGGCAGCTACAAAGGCTACAATTTGAATATCAGTTGGAGTCTCATTCTTGTGAGGAAAATGGACATGATTTGTCCTTGAACATGACTTTTCACCATCAGTGACCATTTAAGGTCAAATCCTTTTGCATAAAGAAAACTACATGTAATTGTAATATGTACATATAATAAATATATATGATTACCATTAAGCTAGACGAAAGAATGAGAAAAAGAGCATTCAGTTAAGACAATTCAAGTTCTATTTATATAAGTTGATAATAAAAATAGGTAATGTATAATAGAATACACTAATATCTATCAATAATAATTTTATATTTAATAATTTCATATATGTTCAACCAACATAAATCAAATTTGCGTCCAAAAAATCTGAAAAGAACCTTGGCCAAAAAATACCTACTTTACTTGGCAAATAGAGGAAAATAATGACTAAAGGCAATATAATTTTAGAATATAAAGTTGTCTATAATATCTTACAAATAAAGATGATAGAAGATTATAAGCAATATTGCCTTATGAAGCAGAGAAAAGCAATAGAGTCAAAAGCTAATTTAAAGCAGTCTTGGAGATCTCTCACTAAGCAAAATCATAAAGAGAACATTTAAAAATGAAAATGGAAGGAGGACAACAAGCAGAAGAAAATATTATTTGTTAAGCTTATCATTATTCCTAAGTGAAAATGTTACTATGATGTTATTCTGGCTGTATTCCAAGTATAATTAACATACTCGGGAACCAACTGTCAAATCATGGAAATGAAAGAGCTGAGGCCCATCCCCAAAATAAATAGAGTTAACTGTTTCTTGATGTTTCACTTGGGTGGATTTTTAATCCTAGGCTGGTTTCTCCTAGTCCAACTCCACCCAACCTCAAGTGGTTCTAACCAATTCAACAGACATTTACTAAGAATCCACTTTTAGAGAGGCAGTATAGAAATATAAAATAATTCTAATAGTCTAACAAGAAAAAAAAAAAAAGAAAACCATTTTGTTGAAAGAAAAAAGTAAATGGTTAATTCTAAAGTCTGACACAAACTATTTGGGGATTATTCATAGCATGTCTCCCTTTTTTGGCAAGGGTATTCAAGAATGGCTATTAAGCTAAAAACTTTCAATGAACTGTTTACCTTGTAGTATTGACATCAAATAGGGAAAAAATGGATTTAATAAATAATACACAGTAATTACAATAGCGTAAACAGAACAATAAGATGAACATTATGTAATTGTGTTAAAAAAAGAAAATATTGACAGGATACTATGGGATAGCCCAAATTTGGTCTGTTGCCAACTCCAGTTTTTTATCTTTGTAACATCTCTAAAATACATCCCTTCTCTCCTCTGACACTGTCACCAATCTAGTAGTACAGGCCCTCATTATCTTATTACCATGCCTGTCCCTTCTCATCTAATCTAATCCATTCTCCAATCAGTCATTAAAGAGATTTTCCTAAAACATAGGTCTGATTATGTCATGCCCTAGTCCATAAATTTTAGGGACTTCCTATTGCATCTTAGAGCAAATTCAAAACCTGTTTGGCTTTCAAAGCTCTTCCAAAGCTAGCCCTCTCCTAATTTTATAACCTTCTTAAACTTTACTTCTACCTTTTTTGTTTTGTTTTGTTTTTTGTGTTTAGGATCCAGTAACACTGGCCTCTTGTCTACTCCACAAACAAGACATTCTATCCTTTGACCCTAGGCATTTTATTTGGCCTGGAATGTTTTCCCTCCTCATCTCTGTCTTCTTATCTCTCCACCTTCCTTTAAGTTGCAACTAAAATGGTTTATAAAACCATTATATACTAGAATAGTTTGCCATTTCCTTTTACAGATCATTTTACAGATGAGGAAACTGAGGCAAGCAGGATTAAGTGACTTGCCTAGGGTCACATAGCCTAGTAAGTGTCTAAGGTAGGATTTGAACTCAGAAAAAGAATCTACTTGTACAAATATATTTCAGGCAACTTTTGTTGTTGCAAAGAACTAGAAGCTAAGTAAATATCTATCACTTACCTCTGTTAATCATTTACTATTTATCCTGTATATAGCTAGTTTGTACATATTTGTTTATTATCTTCTCCATTAGATAAGATCTTTGAGGCGGAGCCTTCTTTTGCTTTTTGTGTTTTTAGCCTGGCACATAGTAGACATTTAATAAATATTCATTGACTAAATGAAGCACATGTTAGATTATCAGATTCTTGAATGCAGGGATTTCATTTTGCTCAGTACCTAGCACATTACCCTGGACATAGTAGTAGATGATTGATAAATGTGTTTTTTGGTGAAACTATAAACATCTTTTATTTTTGATCTTATATTTTAAAAAAGAAAGTACTTTTTCTTTTTTATTTAAAGAAGAAAGTCTCTACCAATTATTTAGAAAACCTTTTATATCCATTGTCTCATTTGCGCTTCATAAGCTAGATGTAGATGCACATGTATTATCCCTATTTTAATATGAAAAAGCTGAAGCTCAGAGAGTTTGTGATCAGCTAGTAAGTTCTCAAAGTAGGACTGAAAAAGAGGATTTCTTAACTCCAAAGTGCAATACATTATACTTTTACATTACTTAATCAGCAGTCCTATGTGAGAAGGGTGGGCAGAAGGGAACTGAAAGACTTGGGCGTCAGGTATCACTCACTAGCATTCTGTGAGAGGCTAAGGACCTCAGTGAGCAAACCCCATTGCCATGTTTGGTTTCCTTGACCACACTGGCCACACCTCCAAAGAGAGCTGATAAACCCTGGTGAATCATTACTGCCAGCAGGGCTAAACTTGGAACTGTCAGTCTTAACAATGTAGCCCAGAATATCTCTCTCCTACTAAGAAATTTGAGATTTTTTTTAATGCTATCTGTTTATGCATATAATAGACCAGACAATCTTGTACTTTGTGTTGTACATGATGAATTTGCCATGTCGCATTCAGACCCTTTCATCCTTTTTTTTTTTTTTTTTTTGGACTCTGAACAAACAATTGTTGATTTTTTTAAGATCTCATTTTCATTATGAATGTAATAAACAGTCAGTAAAATTAGCATTTCAATATACAAAAAGCTGGACTTAAAAAGATCTTATATATGAAACTGTGAATCTTTCTCTAGTATAGCTTGCTTTTCCTTTTAAGTATATAATCAACACATAACTTTCAAAGTTCCTCTCTTTGTATAGAAAGGAATACATTTTAAAAAATGTTTTAATAGTCCTATTTTTTTTTCTTTTGGGGGCAACCCTCTTCCTAATTTCCCTTCTCCATGCCCCAGCTTCAAATTGAAAATTGTAAAATCATTATATACTAGAGTGCTTGCTGTTTCCTTCTCCAGATCATTTTACAGGGGAAGAAACTGAGACTAACAGGGTTAAGGGACTTGCTTAGGATCACATAGCTAGAAAGTGTCTGAGGTAGGATTTGAACTCAGGAAAAGAACCTACTTGTACAAAAATATTTATGGCAACTTTTGTTGTTGTTACAGCAACAAACTAGAAATTAAGGAGATAACTATCACTTGGGTAATAGCTAAACATAATATATGAATGTAATGGAATATTTTTTGTAGAAATGATAAGGACAACAATTAGGAAATTAGGAAGATATAATATCACTTGGGTAATAGCTAAACATAATATATGAATGTACATGAATGTTATTCTTTTGTCATAAGATCTAATGTGATAGAAAGAGACATGTTTCAGTCAAGATATGTGAAGATTGTGTATATGAATATGGATTGATTATATACATTAGTAAAGCTTTCAGATTATCTCTCTTAAATAGTTATTATAAATTGTTTCTGGTCTCTATTCTTACCTCTGCATTAATTCGTATGTCCTTTCGTGTTACTGAAACGTAGTTTTCATTGTTTCATCATAGGAATATGATTTGCATTGTTATAGATATGGATTGATTAGTTGATAACTTGTATCAAGTATAAGATTAATTCTAGTTCTTGTATAAAAAAAAAGATGTTTTTATAAATTTTTATCTGGCAGTCCTTTCTTCCTCTGCTTACTCATATTCTCTCATCGTTCAATATTGGAAACGTTACTATTCATCATTTATCTTATGGCAAAACTAATATTTCGATTGCATTATGTGAACACAATAATACTGTTTTACTTTGAGTAGAGTTGTTTTTCAAGGATAATTCTGCTTAATTAATCTAATTATTGTGCTCTCAAAATATCTATCAAATGTTTTTTTATAGTAAGAAATGTAATTTTGATGTCTGAGCCAAAGTTACTTTATCTTTAACATGTTGCTCTATTTTGAACCTCTGATCCTTGTACAATGATCTTGAAATTCGAAGTACATTTCACTCAGATCTGATCTTTGCAAGAAACCTCAATTGGGGTTTAGTAGGTTGACATACTGAAGTGGATTGCAACACAAAAATCACCTAGTTTTACTAGATGAGGAAGTGAGGATGTTAATGATTCTTTCAAAGGTATTCCTATACAATTTTAATCTAATTATTGTGAGCTCTCGAATATCTATCAATGTCTCTTTTTAAGTGAAGAAATGGTAATTTTGATAGTTTAGAGCTACAAAGCTTATTTATCTTTAACATGGTACAGGCTTTTATTGGGAGACCTCTTGGATCCTTTGTCATTCATTTTGTTCAGTCATTTTTCAGTCAGATCTGACTCTTCATGACCCCATTTAGGGTTTTGTTACTGAATACTGGAGTGGGTTGCCAATGCCTTCGTCAGCCCATTTTACAGATGAGGAAACTGAGGCAAACTGGATTAAATGACTTGACTAGCATCACACAGTAAGTGTCTGAGGCCAGATTTCAGTTCTGTGTTTAGCATTCTATCCACTGTGTCACCTAACTACTCCCATGCCAAAAACGTTTGTTTGGATACTTTTTATATCCATTATCATAAATTTTTACCATGTCAGAAGTATACGTCAAAACTTATATTATTATCATTACTA
Organism: Sarcophilus harrisii; assembly: GCF_902635505.1. Lineage (NCBI taxonomy): Eukaryota > Metazoa > Chordata > Mammalia > Dasyuromorphia > Dasyuridae > Sarcophilus > Sarcophilus harrisii. The sequence goes on along the minus strand of NC_045427.1, from coordinate 381,292,247 downwards.
TTTATCATGATGATGCAGGAAATTGGGAAATAGGAAAATGTTTTCTCTGTTTCTAGGTCACTGGCTGGCTTTTTGTTTTGAACTACTTAGCCTCTGGAAATGGCACCATCTGCTGGCAAACTAATACTTAAAAAAAATCTGTGACAAAAATAGCCTAACATGGAACATTATAAAATGGATGGGAAAGCAGATAGTAATTAAATGAAATGATCTCTACTTAAAACTATAATGTGAATAAGGAGAATAATCAAAGCATATATTTAGATATATGACAATAGACAGTATATTCTCCATGCCTTTATTTTGCCAAGTATTCACCTTTTTTTTTTTTTTTTTTTTTTTTGAGCTCCACATTACACAGAGTATTATTCTGTATGCTGTAGGAGAATATTACTGATGCAGAAGACAGGATTCTTGCTCTTCAAGGACTTATGATCTCTAGGGGAAGATAAACACACCCAAACATATCCAAAGAATAAAAGGGAAACATTATTAATTATGGTCTCAGATAATTCCAAGTCTTTTGTATTTGGTATTATAATGGGTTTTAGTTCTGTTTGAGTACAAGTGGATTAATTGTCTGAAAAGCCATAGTCGTTCCAGTAAAGGAAGACTCATTATGAAGGGTGGAAAGAATGCTAGATTTATTATTATTTATTTTTATTATTTATTATTATTCTTATTTACAATAAGAAAAGCCCGAGTCTGAGCTGTCACTTGTGAAGTCACCCCCCTCTGCGGGTCTCAGTTTACTCATCTGTAAATTGAGAATGTTGGACTAGATGAATTCTTCCTATTTTATTTACGATCCTATGATTCAGTTCAGAGGGAAAATGAAGAAAACTGCTGAGTTTTTTCATTCTGTCTGCTTGCTTGGCCTTTCCCTAATTCCAATCCTGTGTGGTCAGCATTGCATCTCTTAATTGCCCTTTCCCTAAAGCTTGCCAGCCAACTAGCTCTCACCTTTTCGATAGTGGGGAATATTTTCAGTTTGTGGCTTAAGAGACCTTTCCTGGCAGATAAGCTTGATGTTAACCAGGCTACCACAAACCACCTTCTTTTCCATTTCTTGCTGAGTTGTGGGTTGAAGGGGAGGAAGAATAAACAGAGTGGCTGATGATGTCAATAGAGGAGCTGAAAGAAAAACAGTATTGAATTCTTTTCTATCCTAAACCACTTGTTAAGGGTTTGAAAGTTTCACTCTCTGAAGCCACAAAAAGGATGGTGACCCAAGGAAATGACTTTGTTAGCTTTGAGCTTAACATAAAGTGATGTGCTCTGTTTCCCTCTTAATATTTCTTTTGAAGAAACCACTGGAAGTAAATATAAAAGCTGTCCATATTGGAGTGTAGGTACCTCTGGCTCTGACTTGAGACAATCATCAAATTGCTCATATTGTGCTCATCACAAAGACTAGGAAATAAAACATTGTTGGGGTATCCAACTTGATAGTTTAAGTTCACTTATAAAGGGCAAGTTAATATTTCTCAGAATTCCTGAAAATAAGACATAGTATTATTTGGGAAATAATCAAGGAAGCATGGACTTAAAATGCTTTCAAAGACTAGATGTTTTATTGTTTGTTTGCTTGTTTTTAATCGCTTCCCATGACTTTTCCTCCCACTCCCAGAACCTTATCTTATAATAGAGAAGTATAATTAATCAAAACAAATCAGCATACTGGTATATGTTTGACCCTTTGTGCTACTATACTTGCAGTCCAGAGCTTTTATATTTTCAGGTTGCAAGTTTGATTAATATTTGGCAAGAATAAAGGTAATTATAATGTGTAGGTTGCTTGGGTAGGAAAGGAAGAATAGGAGAGACAATTTCTTGAAAAAGAGATTTGGTTATCCAAGCTATAATAATTCTAAATAATAAAATTGATCCTTAGGCACTAACTAGGTCACCACCTAACTGGTCTTTGAGTAGTTTCTTAATCTGTGCTTCATGAATTTACAGTGGGAAGCATAGAGAGGACTGAAAATTCACTTCAGTAAATGCCTTTCCTTTCAGGGAAAACATAGTTTTGGATTATCATCAAATGCTGGTCATGTCTTATGTTCCACAAACAACCAAGATAAATGTGCTACGAAACTAACAATATTTGTTGTTCAGTTGTTTCCATCACTTCCAATTCTTCATGATCTTATTTAGAGTTTTCTTGGCAAAGATACTAGAGGGGTTTGCTATTTTCTTCTCCAAGTCATTTTATAGACAAGGAAACTGAGGCAAACAGAATTGTGTCTTGTTCAGGGTCACACAGCTAGTAAATGTCTAAGATCAGATTTGAATTCAGTCTTCCAAATTCCTGACCAGGCGATTTATTCACTGTACCACCCCCTTAATAATGTATATGAATATTCTTATCAGAAATTTATCAATGGGCATGCCCCCCTTTAGATTTCCAAAAACAAAACAAAAATACTTGACAGGAGCATAATATAAAACACTGACAGAAGGCCATAGAAAGAGATTATATTAAATCTTTGATAACTGATGACAGGAAAAAATAATGATGATTGTTGGAGGGGATGCGGGAAAACTGGGACATTGATGCATTGTTGGTGGAGTTGTGAACGAATCCAACCATTTTGGAGAGTAGTTTGGAACTATGCTCAAAAAGTTATCAAACTGTGCATACCCTTTGATCCAGCAGTGTTACTACTGGGATTATATCCCAAAGAGATTATAAAGAAGGGAAAGGGACCTGTATGTGCACGAATGTTTGTGGCAGCCCTTTTTGTAGTGGCTAGAAACTGGAAACTGAATGGATGTCCATCAGTTGGAGAATGGCTGAATAAATTGTGGTATATGAATATTATGGAATATTACTGTTCTGTAAGAAATGACCAACAGGATAATTTCAGAAAGGCCTGGAGAGACTTATACGAACTGATGCCGAGTGAAATGAGCAGGACCAGGAGATCATTATATACTTCAACAACAATACTATATGATGACCAGTTCTGATGGACCAGGCCATCCTCAGCAACGAGATCAACCAAATCATTTCCAATGGAGCAGTAATGAACTGAACTAGCTATGCCCAGAAAAAGAACTCTGGGAGATGACTAAAAACCATTACATTGAATTCCCAATCCCTATATTTATGCCCACCTGCATTTTTGATTTCCTTCACAAGCTAATTGTACAATATTTCAGAGTCTGATTCTTTTTGTACAGCAAAATAACGTTTTGGTCATGTATAGTTATTGTGTATCTAATTTATATTTTAATATATTTAACATCTACTGGTCATCCTACCATCTAGGGGAGGGAGTGGGGGGGAAAGAGGTGAAAAATTGGAACAAGAGGTTTGGCAATTGTTAATGCTGTAAAGTTACCCATGTATATATCCTGTAAATAAAAGGCTATTAAATTAAAAAAAAATAAAATAAAATAAATCCCTGATAACTGCTGAGGATTAATAAAATCCCATAAACAGATTCCATAAGAAGTAAAAATGGGACAAAATGAGAAAGGGAAAGTGGAAGATTTCAAAAGAAGAAAAGCCATCAGTTTAGATTCCTAACCATAGCTTAGAAACGTCCAGATAGCTCTGCAGGGTTTATGGATACATCCAAGAAAGAATGGGGTTAGATGGACTAATGTAGGCAGTTGAATAGATATAAATATTTATTTGGAGCCCAGAATATGAACTTATTCCACAATTTATAGCTGTTTAATTTTGACTACATTCTGTTGGAGTAGTATAATATCATAAAACTGGAGATAGAGGAAATGAATCCAAATCTCCTTTCTCTCTCCTCCCCGCTCTCTCCCCTCCCCCTCCTCCCCCCCCACCTTTTATAGATAAAGAAACTGAGGTCTTAGGAAATTAATTGTCTAACTAGAGTATAGAGTTAGGATTTGAACTCAGGAAATTTGATTCTGAAACCAATGTGCTTCCCACTATACTATATTCAGTCCTTACAACCTGACATTCTAAATACTGAGAATTTGAAATGATGGAGCATGCTAGATAGAGTCAGCTCTAATTAGCTAGTAAGAGTTGATTGTTAAATTTTCAGTGTGAACATTTATATTTTAAAAAATCAGCAAATTCTACAAATTATGGCTTAATTTATTATTTTATTGATTTTCTAGACAATAAAGTGACAGAGAAAATATTAATAATTCAGATTAAGTTAAAAAGCATTTTATGAGCAGAGTAGCAGCAGCAACCCAGCCAAATTTCTCAACATTTCCCTCCAAACAACTTTAAAATAATGTGTCTAATCAGATTCTGGAATGGTATTACCAACAAAAGGTCAGTGTGACATTTTTTTAACCCAAGATAGGTGAACAGAGTTCAATTTTAACATAAAGTTCAAAATTAAGAAATAGACCGGAAAAATGAGCAAAAAAGAAAAGGAACCTGAACACAAAAAATTATGGGGTTGTGGAAGATCTATAAACAAACTCAGAAGAAGACAACAATGTAAAAACAACTATAAGCAAAGCCTCACATTTAAAAAAAAGTGCAAATTGGACATAAGCCCAATAAGAATTCCTGGAAGAACTAAAGAAACATAAGAATGGTGGATAAAAATTGAGAAAAGAAATGAGAATGAAGAAAATTATGAAAAGAGAACTAACAGTTTGAGGTTAATGAGGCACACATACACACAAACACATCACATGGCAGAGCATCCAAATTCATAAATATACAAACAAAACCAATGCAGCCAAAAGTAGAAGAAAAGAAGGAAACTGGGGATAGGGAGAATTTTACAAAAAAGTTTTTTTTGATAAAGGCCTCATTGCTCAAATATATGTGAAGCTGAATCAGATTTATAAAAAACAAATTCCTTAATTGATAAATGGTCAAATGATATGTCCAGATAGTTTTTAGAAGCAGAAATCAAAGCTATCTTGAGTCATATAAAAACTTTTCTAATCATTATTGATTAAATGCAAATAAAAAATGCTCTAGGGGAAGCTAGATGGCACAGTGGCTCAGACACTTTCTAGTTGTATGACTGGGCAAGTCACTTAATCCCAATTGCCTCAGCAAAAAAAAAAAAAAAAAAAAATCTGAAGTATTATCTCACACCTATCAGATTGACTGACAAAGCAGAAAAGGAAAATGACAAATACTGGAAGAAATGTGGAAATATAGGTGTCCTAATAAACTGTTGATGAAGTTGTGGACTGGTTCAGCCATTCTAGAGAACAATTTGTAACTGTATTGTGCAATACCACTACTGGGTCTGTCTCACAAAGAGAGCAAAGAAAAAAGATATACATACATACATACACATACACATACAAATATTTATAGCGACTCTTTTTGTGGTAACAAAGAATTTGAAATTGAAAGGTATTCTGAATCCATCAGTTCTTTTTGGAGATGAATAATGTGTTTACTTATGAATCCTTTAGAATTGTAATATCATTAAATGATCAGTTACTAAGTCTTTTACAGATGATTATCAGTACAACTTTGCTGTTAACTGTGTATATTGTTCTCTTTTGTCAGCTCACTTCACTTTGCATCAGTTCATTTAAGTCTTCCCAGATTTTTTGAAACTATCCTCCTCTTCATTTTTTATAGTACAATAGTTTTCCTTCACATTCATATACTCTAACTTGTTCAGCCATTCCTGATTTATAGTTATTCCCCCGAATTTTAATCTTTGCCACTACAAAAAGAGCTGCTATAAATATTTTTGGACATATGAGTCCTTTTCCTTTTTCTATGATATCTTTGAATTATAGATGTGGTAGAAGTATTTCTGGATCTAAAAGTATGCCTAGTTTAATAGGGTTTTTTTCTTTTCTTTCCTTTTTTTTCTTTCTTTTCTTTAGTGGTTGTTTATTGTTATTGTTGTTGCTGTTGTTGTTCAGACATGTCCTACTATTTATGACTCCATTTTTATAATTTTCATGTAAAGAAATATATTTTTGAAGTCACCTTAGGGTGCCCAAGATTGGTATATTAGCAAGAAACAAGATATAAATTACATAGAGAAACCATTACCTAATCCTTCTCTCTGATTTTCCAGATTAAAAAGCTGAAGTCCATGGAGGAACCCATGGTAATTTTGAACATGGTAATGTTCAATGTCATAGCTTGGGCCTTTGATCTTAGATATATAAAAGATCAGTTACAACCCCCTTTCCAACTCTTCAATGAATAAAAGCTACAGGTACTTGCAAGACACAGTTTAGAACAGAAAGGACTCCTTTTCTTATGGAGATGGAAACTCAAAGTCATAAATGCAAATAGTATAACCTCAATTTGAACTCACATCTTCCAACTCCAAGGATCTTTTATGAAATAATCATGTGGTAGAGCTTTGATTTACCAGATGGTTATGCAGCCAATAAGAGAGTAGATTAACATGCATCCCAAGCCAATATTGCAAAGATATCATTGGGACAAATAGGCTATTCTTCAGTTGAATCTTTATGAAATATACTTAAGAAGATCTTAACAAAACATTTATCTTTTCCCATAAAAATCATGTTTTGGTATCTCCACTAAGTATTAGGAATACAGATTATTATTCTTTGTTCAGGCTTTCTTTATATATTCCTGAAATTCAGTATATCCTATATTTATTTTCAAGTTATTTAAAAAAAAACTTTTTCTATTTTGCTTATAGATTGTAGCCCTTGTGTTAGATCCTTACTTGGTGGGCTTATCATACTTCTATTTTCTCCTGAAAAAAATCTGAGAATTTTGCTATTTTTCAGCATCTATTTTTATCAGTTATGAAATGTGAATGATTACATTTGAACTCTAAGACCTCGATATCTGATGAGTACCAGGAAATTGAAAAAGCATTTAAGAAGATGGTCAGGAAAAGGACCTTGAAGAGACTTAGTCCACATAAAAGAAATATATGCTTTAGACAGCATGATTTTGAAAGTGGTGAGTGATCCATTTTTCATATATATATATATATATATATATATATATATATATATATATATACATACATATATATACACACACACATATATATATAGTGAACATACCAAATAGAAAAATTATGAATATTTAAAATTTTTTATTGTATCTTTTGTTTCTAAATCACGTTCAATTGTAATATAAGCAATATTTGTAATATTGTTATCCTTCTTGCCCCTAAGATCTGTCCTTTGTAGCAAAGAATTAGAAAAAAAGGAAAAACAAAAACAAAAAAAGTCATTTTGGTAAACATGATCAACTTATCAACTGTATCTGATAACATATTAAATGTTCTACTCATAGTCTCCTATCTCTGTCAATAACAGTGGGGAATTCATTTTGTCCTTTCTTTTTAGGGCCAAACATGGTTATTACAATTCTAGAGCTATTGAAAAGTTTTTGTATGTTTGTTTTTTGTTCTTTCCTCTTGTGTTATCAAGAATATTGCTTTTTTTTATCCAATTGTTCTCATGCTTCATAGATGATATTATTAGGAGAAGAAAAGTATTTGAGAGGTTATCAGTGACTAGAAGGAGATGATTGATACTGATCTAAGAATCACATCTAGAACTGCTCGGCTCAGGGACCAAAATGCTTCTGAGGCTGGCAGTAAATGCACAGTCATAGTGAAGGCTTGAATTAAAGGAACCCCAGAAAGATTAAAATGTCATTAAGAAAAAAATTCTGATTTTTTGATTTGGACAGATCATAAGTGCTTATAAGTGAGGTGATGAGAAGGGACTTTAATGACTGTCTTTCAGTATGTGAACAAAGCCAACATGAAGCTTGGAGCAAAGAACAGGAATACACAATATCAGGTGGTTTTTCCCTGGCAGGCTTTGAACCTTATCAAAAAGGACCTGGCAGGGTATGAATTAATTGATTTAGCTAGAGATGGGGAATTACTGGATTAATTGAAGAGGAGCTATGCCAAAGTAGGGAGGTGGGTTGTAGAATCATTTCACTGCAGACAATGTGTTTAATTGATTGGAGTCATTAAATCACTAATAGACCTAAACAGGGTAATAGACTCTCAGATGGAGGGTATTCATATCACAGAACTGGATGAAAAACAAACAACAAATCCACGAGTTTTGTGGCTTAAGAGAAATATAAGAAAAGAAAAAAAGAGAGAAAGAATTGGAATTCTACAAAACAGCTGAAAAGATGTCTGAGCTGGTCAGTCTGTTGGCTGAAAGAAACTGAGAAACTTCTGTTTAAATAGCCCTGCCTGCTCTATGGTTCTCTGAAAATTTTGCAGTTGTGGCTTTGTCATGCTACATGATGACTCTGTCCTTTGTGACTCTGTTTTTATGACTGAAAGTTTCCTTTGGTTGAAAAAAATTTTTTTTGTTATTAACTATTGTAATTATTTGGGGAGATCATGATTAAGTTAGTCATTTATCACAGGCACAAGGGATTTATAGAACCTGCTTCTATTTATTGAGTAGCAGTGCTCAGCCTAGAGACTTATAAAAGTACCACTGTCTTTCACACTCCATTTATGTATGTTTATAAGTCACTATGGTGCTCTGCCCTCTAATCATATTAGAGGAAAACCCCTTTGGAGAATAGCAGTGACTCATGCCAAAATGTATCCCAACTCCTACACATAGAGCTATTATTTCAACCCACTTGAAAATTTAGGAACAGAGTATGCGTCAAGTGACTGCAGCTTCTACTTTTATCATAATGAGGATGCAATACACTCATTTGTGGGAATGGCTTCATTTACTTTTCTTTGTATGGCTGACCTCAGTCCTGTGGAAGAAGAATAATACAGAAGAAATTCTTCCAATTCTTGTGTAACTCTGCTATAATCATAGGAAAATGGTTTAAGAAAATGCTTAAATTACACTACTTACTATCAGACAATATTCTTATTTTCTCACCTCATTTTTATAAGAAAGATTTCCACACATATCAAAGTTATGTTTCATGGAAATATGAAAAGGAAACAGACAGACTTCCATAATTTTGTATTGTAAAGCCTATCTTTGCAGTCACAAAGTAGACTAAAATGTAAAAAGATTCCCTTTTATCTTTTAATTATTATTTTTTAAAGTATTTGTCTCATTATTATACAGGCTTAAGGGACCTTTGCCAACGAAATGTCTCCCATGTGTATTTTAAGATGACATAAGATTGATAGATGCAACCAAAGTAGCTTGATTTAGTTCTCTTGTAATTGTCAACATCAAGCAAGGAATAACGCAAGAAAAGTTATACCTGTAAGAGGTCTTCATCACTTTTATGTAGAATGCTCCATGTAGATGATAAGATTCTTCAGCTGTTTCTCTTCGTAGAAGATTTGATTGTGTTGATTGCATCAGGTCCAAGAACACTAAAAGACTTTCTCATTTTCTCATGATTCATGATCATTCAAACTAAGTTGATTTAACAATGAACATAGGAAAAATCAAATGGATAAAAATTTTTATCCTCCAGATTCCAAATCACAATTGGATGGGCAATCCATTGAGTTAGTAGAAATATTTCAGGCAATTATTGAGTATAATAATAATAATTAGATATATTTTAGACAGGCACTACATATAATAATAGTAGTAGCTAGTATTTACATGATGCTTTTAAAAATATTGCAATGAGTTTAATTATAAATAATAAAAATTATTTTATTTTATTTTCACAAAAACTCTTAGAGATAGGGGCTTTTTATTATTTCCATATTGCACATGAAGAAAATTAGAGAGAGGTTAAGTGATTTGCTAGAAGGTAGGTATCTACTAGGAAATGAACTAGTAATAAAATGGGAGGTAATAATTGGAAAGCTCAAGTATGGTACTTGAACCTACAGAATGTTAAGTACACACACACACTCACACTCGAACACATATAAAACAACCTTGGACAAAGGCATCTAATACATTGGGTCCATATTCTCTGAAGGTTTAATGGAATGACTAAGAATTGTGTAGTATGAGAAGGTTTGGATGGGTTGTGATCAAAAAGGAGTATCTATACTGATGAAATAATAAATCCATTGAATAAATATTTTTTGAGCTGTTAGCAGTGGAAAGAACATTTCATTTGGAGACAGAAGACTTGAATTCAAATCCTCATTCTGCTAATTGCTTTCTGAGTGATTTTGGACAAATTACTTAATGTCTCTGGGCATCTGTTTCCTCATCTGTTAAATGAGGGAGTTGGACTAAATGGTTTCTGATGTCCCTTTCTGAGTCCAAAATCTGTCTTATTCAAACCCCTTGCTTGACAAATGATTAAACAAAAACTCAGAGAGGTTAAGTGAGATGTCCAAGCTTAGAGAGGGAGTAAATGTCAGAGACAGGATTTGAATTCAAGTACCAAAGCTCCAAGATCAGCTGGAAAGTTCAGTACTTGTTCTCTTAGTTTTTTCACTTCTGAACCTAGAGATGTTCTATTATTTCTGTCCAGAGGTTAAGAGGTGGATCTCCAACATGTCAGGTGGACTCCCTATATGGGCTATAAGTAGGGGTATGCTGGGAAAAGATTAACAACTGGCTCTCTGAATTTTAAATTTACTCAGCATTTTTGATATTTTCTCTATCACTTTCTTAAACTTAGACAATCTATAAGTAGACAAAACTATAAATAAAGCTAAGTCTAGACAATCTATAAATAGACAGAACTATAAATAAAGTTCTGATCTGAAGAGTTTGCTGATTTCCAAGGTATAAATGCTCACACTGTACATTTAGCAATTGACTCTCCCCAGTCTTTGGCTCTACCATACCCTTAAATGGGCAGACATGGATAAGAGTCCACATGAAAAGAATATATTGACAGATTATGATCTAGAAGTAGAAATTGCCTTGAAACATATATTCATCTACAAAAGTGCTAAAATACAACAGAAGACTTCATTTTAATTCTTTAGCTTTGAAACTAAGAATTTCAAGCTGTTTATATTTGCTAATCTTTTTAGATATAAAATTTAAATTGCTAATATTTTTGTATCTCTAGATCTATTTTTTTTTAGATTGGCCACTTGGCATAAATAAGTAATAAGTATAAAATTATTTTTGTGTTACTTTGAATTTCATTCTTCTATACAAGCAAGTATGTAGGGCTTCACTGTGACCCAAAGGGCAAAGCTGAACCAATTAAGTGTTAAATTCATAAGTCACTCATTTTCAGTCAAATTTCTTACTTTTTACAAATGTAATATTTAGGCTGAAACCATGGGAGGTGGCAGACAGAATAGCAATCAATAAACCAACCAATCAATCAATAAACATTTGCTAAATAAACTGGGAAAATATTTTTACAGTCAAAGGTTCTGATAAAGGCCTCATTTCCAAAATATATAGAGAATTAACTCTAATTCATAAAAATCAAGCCATTCTCCAATTGAAAAATTGTCAAAGGATATGAACAGACAATTCTCAGATGAAGAAATTGAAACTATTTCTAGTCATATGAAAAGATGCTCCAAGTCATTATTAATCAGAGAAATGCAAATTAAGACAACTCTAAGATACCACTACACACCTGTCAGATTGGCTAAGATGATAGGAAAAAATAATTATTGTTGGAAGGGATGCGGGAAAACTGGGACATTGATGCATTGTTGGTGGAGTTGTGAACGAATTCAACCATTCTGGAGAGTAGTTTGGAACTATGCTCAAAAAGTTATCAAACTGTGCATACCCTTTGATCCAGCACTGTTACTACTGGGCTTATATCTCAAAGAGATTATAAAGAAGGGAAAGGGACCTGTATGTGCACGAATGTTTGTGGCAGCCCTTTTTGTAGTGGCTAGAAACTGGAAACTGAATGGATGTCCATCAGTTGGAGAATGGCTGAATAAATTGTGGTATATGAATATTATGGAATATTACTGTTCTGTAAGAAATGACCAACAGGATGATTTCAGAAAGGCCTGGAGAGACTTACACGAACTGATGCTGAGTGAAATGAGCAGGACCAGGAGATCATTATATACTTCAACAACAATACTATATGATGACCAGTTCTGATGGACCTGGCCATCCTCAGCAACGAGATCAACCAAATAATTTCCAAAGGAGCAGTAATGAACTGAACCAGCTACGCCCAGCAAAAGAACTCTGGGAGATGACTAAAAACCATTACATTGAATTCCCAATCCCTATATTTATGTCCACCTGCATTTTTTATTTCCTTCACAAGCTAATTGTACAATATTTCAGAGTCTGACTCTTTTTGTACAGCAACATAACGGTTTGGTCATGTATACTTATTGTGTATCTAATTTATATTTTAATATATTTAACATCTACTGGTCATCCTGCCATCTGGGGGAGGGGGTAGGGGGTAAGAGGTGAAAAATTGGAACAAGAGGTTTGGCAATTGTTAATGCTGTAAAGTTACCCATGCATATATCCTGTAAATAAAAGGCTATTAAATTAAAAAAAAAAAAACACACATTTGCTAAGTGACTACTGGGTAGCAGGCACTATACTAAGTAATGGCAGTTTCCTGGAAAGTATAGACAAATAGCAGTTTTAGATTAGCTGTTCAGTTATCTGATGTCAGACCATTCAAAAGGCCTACTTTCTAAGCTTATTTTTGAAAACAAATTTATTTTATTTTTAATTTATGAAATAAAGCCAGCATTTATAAAATGTAGTATAATAAAAAAAGATGATTGCACATGAAACTGCAAATCTATTATGTACAGCTTGCTATTCCTTTTAAATATAAAGTTATCATGTAAGTTTCTTTTTTCTTTTTTTCCCCCTGCTCTAGAGATAACTAACATTAGAAATACACACACATATATATAGAGAGAGAGACACACACACACACACATATATATATGCCCACATATGTAATTGATATAAACATACATATGTAAAAATCATCTTGTTCATACTTCTATTTAGTTTTTTCTCTGGATGATGATAATGTCTTTTGTAGTTAATCTGGGTATTTGTAATAAATCAAAATCATTTATTTACTCAAAATTGTTCTTAAAACAATATTACTGTTTCTGATTACAATATTCTTTTGGTTCTGTTCATTTTGTTTATTATTGTTATTATTTGCTTCTTATTATAGTGTTTATTTTTCATTTTATACAAGTCATGAAATTATTTTCCAATATTATTCAGCATTATTCCCCATCATTCACTCAACATTTCAATCAAACTGGTTTGCATGAAACATGTTGCTGGACCTGAATATGTATATGTGTTGTCTTCTTCCATTAGAATATAAACTCCTCAGAGATAGGGACTGTTTGTTTTATTTCACAATCTTTTATACATTGCTTTACATAGAGAAAAACTTATTGGAATAGATAAAATTAGAGGCTAGTATCATTTTGTCATAGATTTCTTCAATGATGACAATAGAAAACCATATTTGGGTTCTTAACATCTCAGTATTTGATATACTTTCTCTAATAGATAAGATTCGTATTGATTCATAAAGTCATTCATTCAATCAACGAACAACTATTTTATTAGGTGTTTATTATGTAAAGAGCCAAACCCGCAAGACATAATTAAGATTGGCTTTTGCCTTTACAAAACTTATACCTTAGTAAGAAGATAGTGGAACACATACAAATGTATAATAGAATAGTCACATGGGGATTATAGCACAAAAGTAATGATATAATGAAAGGTAGAGTGTTATGCAGTATTTGATTTGGGAGAACAGGGAAGAGTTCCTAAAAGAATCTTAGAGTATGATAGTAGAAATTCTAGGGAGGGGAAAGCAAACAACTCATCAGATTGAATGAGAAGGAAATAATTTATTGTAATAGGTTTATAATGAAAGCATTACATGAATCAACATGCTTTTTGAGGGCAATTCCTGGCCTTAGGTTAAGAGAAGCCTATCCTTGCCAAGAGAGCTAGTGAGAGCTAGAGAAGAAGTTGGGGCACGGAGATGGATGGTACCCAAAAGAATAGTTATGGTGGGACTTGTGGTACTGGATTTAGAGGAAGCTCTCCAGGTTTTTGATTATGACTAATGTGGAAGTGGCTCAATCTGTCCTGTCTTACCAATAGGGAATGATTTCCTGGAAAAGAATTATCTCTATACTGTTTCTTACTTTATAAAGGTAATGAAATCGGATTGGCTAGAAGTATCTCTCCGTTTTTTACTCTTTCTGAAACTTTAAGAAAATCCCCTCACTTCTCTAGGTTTTGATATTTCTTATCTGTAAAATGGAAGATGGGGGGGTGGGTAGCCTTTAAGGTCTGTCAAACTCTGTGGCCTAAATGACAAGAAGAATACTTTGGATACCTAGTAATCAGCAGAACTATTTATTTATTGATTTATGTTTATGACCTTTTGATTTTTTCCAATCTTGTCTTTAAATCATTAAGTAAATACACTTGATACTGGAAAAATTTTAAAGAACCCAGTTTCAACAATCAAATCTATTATGTCCTTACTGTGTAAAGTATTTAAGGATAGATGTTAAACCAGATAGAAAATTTATGGAAGACATGGTTCCTGCTCTAGTGGAATCTAGTCAACTTTATGGATACTCATTAAATTTTGTCCATCTTAGATTAAAGATAATCCCCAAATTGATATTTCACAAGCCTCATAAATAGTTCTAAAAGATTTTTCTTCCCAAACTGGCATTTAATGGAATATTTCTTTTCCTTTAAAAAAACTGAGGGGCAGTTAGATGGCATAGTTGGATATAGTACCAGCTTTGAAGTCAAGAGGACTGAATTCAAATCTGACCTCAGATACTTAATAAGTATTAGCTATATGACCTTGGACAAATCACTTAACCCCAATCATCTCACACACATGCAAAATATATATCTTTATTTGATTATTTATATCCTTTGGTTTTACATCAATTTTATTTTCAAACATATCTGTATTTGATTATTGATATTTGACGTTGATACCTTTTATATGATTATTGATATCTATTGTTAATATATTTTATATAATCTACCATTAATATCTTTTTAATATCAAATAAATTTTCCAACATATTCCTTCCCTTTTCATTACCCAAATGAGCTATCCCTTTTAACAAAGGTTTTCTTTAAGAAAGAAAAAGAAAGCAGTTTAGCAAAATCAATCAACACACCAACCTACTCTGATGATATATTTGATATTCCATCCTCTCCATAAAGAGAGAAGATGCATTTTCTCATTGTCTTGGAGCCAAGTTTGGTCATGCAGCAACATAGCATTTGGGGTTGTTTTGGGGGGATGGCTCAAGGTCACACTATCCAGGCCATTCTAATTACCAATATTAAGGAGGTAGGAAGGATTCAGAATATTCTCAGTAGAAATGACTTTCTGAATTAATAGAATTTTATTAATGTCATATTACAGGGAGAACAAAAGTTATGTGTATAGGGGAAGACTTCTCAGATTTTGAAAAGTGCAAATGGTAAACTATATCCAGAAGTAGAATTGTAGTGTTATTTTAAAATACTCAGTTCCTGGCACATAGCAGATGTTTAATAAATACCTGTTGATGAATAAACAATAATACACAAAAGACTAAACCAAGACTTCTTAACCTTTTTATGTGTCCTTGACACATAATCTGGTAAAGCCAATAGAAATTTCAGAATGATGCTTATAAATGTATAAAAAATATATAGGATTATAAAGGAAGCCCATTATATTAAAATATAACCCATAGAAAGATGTGATGATGTGTATACTACTTAAAGTTCTGATAATTACAATAATTTCAAAGTAGTGATGAATGTAAAAGATATTTGGAGAAAGCTTCAATAATTATAATATGATATGCAAATAGCTTATTTTTATTGTTGACAAAGTTACAAGTGCTGTGCTTTGTTGCTTATATCTATAATCAAAGGAAATGCTAATTTTCAGTTAGAGGTTAGTGAAGATAAAGATTTATGTTTTTGTTTTCCCATATAAGTATACAGACATCTTGAAATTTATTCCTATGCCTCCTGGAGCCACAGATTAAGGACCACTAGTCAAATTAAGATATTGTTGTGGAAATAACCATGAATTCACTGATTGGTACTACTGCTTTTAAAAATATCAACATGCAGAGATTTAGGAGGCAAAGCCTAGGTTTCTTATGTTTCAGCATAGTCCCGGAGTCCAAAAATAATTCTGAACTCTGAACAGAGATTTCTTAAAGTTTATATAGTCTCCAATTATAGCAGAGAGGCAAGGAAAAGAATACAATTGTTTGGATTATAACTGCCAGAAAAACAAACAAACAAAAAAAAAAAACCTGATAGATAGCAGAAAGTAAAGATTTACATTACAAAGATGTGTATGTGATTTACATTCCAAAGATAACTTAAAAGAAGAAAATCCCATAGAACTAGTTTATCAAAAAATCACTAATAAGGAGTCTGGCATTTACAACCACAAGGTAAATATCATAAATTCTTTTACTTCCTTCTGGAGGTAATTGGGAATCTTAGAAAAAATCTCAGCTCACTACTTTGACTTTTCTCATAATTAAAATGGCCACAGCAATGGAGAAAAAGAAATAAAAAATTCTTTAAAAATAATCTTAATAGTATTTTATTTTTCCAAATAGATGCGAAGATAGTTTTCAGCTTTCACCTTGGCAAAACCTTGTGTTTTCCTTCCTTCCCCTTCTCCTCCCTCCCCAAGAGAGCAAGTATCAAATATAGGTTGGACAAGTGCAAAGGAATTAAAAAAAAATTTTTTTAACAATGTTATTATTTAGTCATTTTTTAGTCACATTTAACTCTCTGTCATCCCATTTGGGTTTTCTTTTCAAAGATACTGGAGTGATTTGCCACTTCCTTCTCCAGTTCACTTTAGTGATGAGAAAACTGAGGCATAGAATTAAGTGACTTGCCCAGGATCACACAGCTAGTAAATGTCTGAGGACAGATTTTAGCTCAGGAAGATCAGTCTTTCTGACTCCAGGGCTAGCATTCTATCACTGTCCCAATTAATGCCTTCTTACAACAATATAATTATGAAGAACGCATTTCTTTTTATGGTTTCAAATATTACTTCCAGGCTATTTCCAAAATCTGTCTTTTCTAGTCTTATCCTCTCATCTGAATTCCAGTTCTGTATTTCCAGCTGCCTCCCCGGGCATTTTCCATTTGGATGTTTAATGACTGTCTCCATTAACATCGCCAGAAAATTTCTACCCTGAACACAGATACCTATGCAGGGGGAGAGTTGGAGATCTTTTACAAAACAATCCAGGGTCATTTGAACAACCTGGGCTTGATGCCCTGGAAGAAAATGGGGGTGTGGGAAGAAAGGAGCAGGATGAGTCCCAAAATTCAGTGGGAGGTGCTGACACAAGCTGAATGCACATTGCTAATGCAATGTGCACAAGAGGAAGGACATGGGACTGACTCATTCTAAGCTGGCATGGAGCTAAAAACAGAATCATTTGGTGAAAGGAGAAATTTGTTCTTAGAGCTCCCAGAGAATCTTTTGTATGCAAGGATGGAGAGAGGCTGTGGGATCCAGGAGAACATCTGCTACTGAAGTATTGAGTCTAAATGTGGTTGTTCAATTCTCATCACTGAAGAAAGTTCATGTTGAAAAAGCTGCTGGATTCCTATCCTATCCAATCCAAAGAGTATTTGTTAAGCTTCTGCTGTGTGCAAGGCACTGTGCTAAGGTTTAGGACTAGGGCAGAGATGGGACCTGTGATTTCACTGGTATAGAGAACTCCCAGAGGATCTCAACCTCCTCTCCCAGCTAATACAGATAGAAAAAAAAAATTAATCTGGGCTTTCAAACAGATGTGAAGACAGCATACATTCCAGGTATAGGAGACCAGGGATATATCTGAGCTATAAACAGAGACTGCAAATCCCTCCATGCAGGTGATTATTTTTATGTAATAGTAGATCATGTACATGATAAAACATATGAAGATAGAAATGAAAGCAAATGACATAAATATAAAGCAAATATTTAAATTTTTAAAAATTTTATTAATGGTATGAAACACTTTACTTTTATTATGATAATTATTTTAATGTGCTAGTTGATAATAATGTGATTGAACTTTTTAAAATCTTAATTTAATATTGTGATAGGGTGATTTTGAGAGTCTTACTCTAAATTTGGTTTATTTTGATAATTGATTTTATTGGCTCTCAGAGCTGAAAAAGATTCCTCATAATATATATGTATATCCAGGTAGAATAAATGCATTTTCTAAATCATGATACTCATTTTTCAGCCTAATTCACCAATTAAGCAAAAGTTTTTGTTAAAATTTGGCCAGCAAATTTCCACTTTCCATTAGTTTTTAAAAATATTTTGCTAATTGTGGCACATTCATGCTACTGCTAGATAATATCTTAACGCACAAGACATGCTTGGGGAAATGTCGATTGCTAATGACAATATATATGAATCCAATTTCAAACAATTTATAATTCTTCATTTCATTTATATTTTATTGAGTCATTATGGTTTTTTCTTGGTAATATGAATTATGAAAAGCTTGTGCTAGTAGAGGTATTGGTTTTTGCCATTTTCTTGTTTATTTGTTCCTATGTTATTACTATATTTAATCCATAGTTTCTTTTCAGGAATTTTAAATATTATAAAATAATAATAAAATTTTATTTTGTTCATTTTTTTAGATTAAAAAATCAATATAGATAGAAGTTTTAAAGTTTTCTCTTGGCATACTAATAGATCACTAGACATTTCACTGGAACATCGGGCCCCTACTTTAGTGACCATGATATTAGAGAGCAGGTCCTTTGAGGAAATCAATTAATGCCACCTAAAGGAGATTCCAAAATTGTTGAGAGTGAGAAAACTGTTGTGGTTTGTCCTTTGATCTCAAATAGAATGATGACATAAAGTTGAGCCATGAATTGCAAGTAAATTGGATTTAAGTTAGGGAGGGTTGTGCAAAGTTACCTCACTTTCTCCTAAGTGCCATCTGGGTCCAGTGGTGAAATATAGATCAGGATGACTGGAGATGCAGTGGGAAACTTTGGCTTTTTAAATTAGGGTCTTTCCCAGGTCTCAATTTGTCAGAGACAATCCTTATTCAATGATGATTAATGCTAGGTAAGAAATGAGGCAAAAAAGAGCCAGAATGTGGCAAAAGGCAGAAGAGGAAAGTATACATGGATCTGGGAAACTGCATCAAGTGGCATCTAACTCTTTTTGTTATCAGTAGGAAGCTTACACACTACCATATCTGGAAGTAATAGCTATTGACATCATAGCTTCATTATCAGATTTGGGAAGCTACAGATGCAAGATTTCAATTTTCTAGAGATCTTGGGCTGAGATACAATGAGTGTCTTTCAGAGACTGAGGAGTTCAGTCATTGAATGGGTTGTTCATATCCTGGTTTGGTCTGTTGAGGATAACTGACAGACTTAAAATCCATCAGTGAGTTACAGGGATGTCTACCCCACACATGTGAAGACTCCCTCAGGCAGAATGAGTGGATGAGAGCAGTTTGCTCCAAAGGTCATGAAGGCAGCTGAAACAGGTGCTGTGGAGCTCTTAGAGCAAGACAGCTCAGACAGCAAAGAGACCAGGCTCATCCACTGTATCCCAGGCTACTGCCCAGTTGTCTTGATTTTTGTCTTTCCCCTAGACTTGTGATTCTGAAGAGAAAGTGAAGCTGGCGACTTTGTGCAATTCAGTCTCCTTTAAATGGAATCCCTCCTGAAATCAAGACATCACCTTGTAATGTCACTGATGCTTTTCAAAAGAAAAATAAACTACACTGTTCATACTCTATGTGGTACATTTCGCTAACATGGCAGAACAAGAAATGCAAATAGAATGGAAAAATGCCCTCTTTCCCCTTGTCCTCTTAATTTATAGCATTGGGCAGATTAACTGATCTGAGAAAAGGAGAATTCAACACTCACACCCATAGGGAGTTTGGGTAATTGTAGGTTGGGAAATAGGTGATGAGAGTGAGATTTAATTCTTATCTTTTGATAAATATCTCACATTGCAGGGCTATGATATCACATAATTAATTCTGGGTGATTGCAGGGAGGTTCAGAACAAAAAATAGGGGTCCATGAACAATAGATGATTATATGGTAAACCTGCATAGATTTTCTACCCTATGGTGAAGAAACTAGAGATAAGCAAGATTACATAACTTTTCCATAGTTATATGATTTGTGAGTTTAAAAATCAGAATTCAAATCAATTTCTCCCAAAAGAATGTACAAACGTTCTGTTACACTATTACCTTAAAGAAAATTCTAAAGTTGACTTAATCATCCTTACTCTAAAATTAACTCTCTAATTTTTCTGTCTTTATCAATAAAATAATAATTTCTATATCATCTAAGCTAAAAACTCTGGACACATCTTGACTAACCTTTAACTTTCACATCTAATTTGTTCCCAAATCCTTTTGATTTTTCCTATGTAATATCTCAAGTATCTGTCATTTCCTCTCCATTCCCACTCCCACTCTCCTAGTGTATCACATTACACATACATAGATTATTACAACAGCTGCTTGCTTTAGATGGTTTTCTGATTTCTGGGTCCTCCCTTTCAATCATGCTTCACATTCTTACCACATTGATTGTCTTTAAACACCATTTTCATTCTTTTCACTTCCTCATTCCTTGTTTCTCTGTTTCTTAAAGCACCAAATCCAAACTTTTTTCTCTGGCTTTCAAGGCCCTTTATAATCCGCCTTTTACCCCATCCATCCCAAATTATTTCCCAATACTCTCCAACATTTTCCCCCACTTTAATTAAACTGTTTCCCTTCTAACTGGACTATGAATGTACCATATTTTTCTATCTTTAGGCAGAATGTTATTCTTTTATTTTAAGATGCCCTTTCCCCTTCTCTTTACCTATCCAAGGATTTTTACACATCTAACCAATCTTTCTTTGATCTTTTCTTTATCAATGAAATCACCACTATTCTCTTCAGAATTTCCTCAACACATATACTCTATACTATATAATTCAGCATTTCATTTAGAGTAATTTCATACTGTTCACTGATTCACCAGGGTTAGTGTTATGTCCTAAATGAGATTTGTAACCTCTTCGAGATAAAGATTGTGTCTTACATTTATTTTTACCTCACAGCACTAAAATCTGTGCTGAATGTGTGGTGAATATTCAATTAACAGTGGCTAGTTGATTGAATAAATGGAAATGATTATAATAAACAAAAAAAATTCTAATTTTATTATCATACAATGAGCCTATATTACATTAAAATATATCATGATACATGAGGTAGTGGATACAGTGTTGCTGTTGGAGTTAGTAATTCAAATAGTAGCTGTGTTATCACTGGCACATCACTTAATTTCTCTGAGTCTTGGATTGCAAATATGGAGGAAGTAATGCTACCTTAATGCGGTTTGAGTGAGATTTGGGTTCCAAAGTGTAGTTTAAGGAAAAGGTGCAAATCTCTTTTGTGTGCCACTTATGTTGCCAGGAGAAAAAGGCCAACGGGCACGTGATTGGTGCAGTCCTCAAGAAACAATTCTACCTTTGAGGTACAGAATTTTTGATACAAATCTTGAATTCTCCATTCCCTAAAATGTGGCTTGGAAGATAGCAGGGAGACTGCTGGGACTGCTTAGTCCCAGGCCTGGTCTCTTAACTGATGCTTCTCAGGAGAAAACTGGTGTGGTTGAGACTGAACATCGTAAGACGACCCAGTATAAGACAGGAACTGTCAGAGAGAAAGTGAAGCACGTGAGTTTATTGAACACAGTAATAGGACAGTCAGAGAGGATCTTTTTGATCCTGAGTGGAATCAGGCACCCCAAATTTGTAATGTATGAAGAATTTTCACGAGTTTTGCATCTGAATCAAACAGGACTTTTGGGGAGGATGTGGGGAACTTGGAGCTGGTGTGTAAGTTAAAGTTCAGGGCCTGGTGCTGGTTTGTGTTGGGGGAACACCTGGGGAATTGGGGGTTAGTTGATTTTCAAACTTCATGCTGACACTGAAAGGTAACAGTGGGGGTTTCCATCATTATTTCAGATCTTATTTTGAAAAGATCACTTAGGGGATTTGAGTCTCTCTGTAAAGATTTTCCTTAAGCAGAATAGGAAAGCTACTACAATCCTTACAAAAAATCTGTAGAACTTGTTTCATAAAAGATAATTTTCCTAACACCCTTTGAAAAAATTAATGACCTATATTTATATGTGTATACACACATGTAGCTTTAATTTTTCAAAGGATTGCTATATACATGTATGTATATATGTATAAATATGTATATGTATAGGTATATCTGTGTATGTATATATATATATATATATATATATATATACATACATATATATGTATGTATAAACTTAATCTTCTCAGTCATCTCTCCATGGCTCAGTTGATTATAATTAATAACTGATGTGAAAGGTTATGTGATTTTCCAGTTGTCACACAGCTACTAAGGGTCAAAGACTTGACTTGAACCCAGGTTTTCCTAACTCAAGGACAAGTCCTCTCTCTATGATGTGACACTGCCTCTTACCTGGTTGCTTAAGAAAATTTCCACACAAGGAGTTCCTTATATCTGCAATGTCACCAATCTGGGCTTATTATTATCAAAAACACCAAAGTCTTTTAACATTAAAGAATGAAATTTGATATTAAAGAATGGAATTCTCAATGGTTGATCTGTCTCATTTCAGATTCAGAATGAATTAACGGGTGTAGTTTTGCTGTCTAGACAAACCTTTCTACTCCACCACTTTGGTCTCAACCTCTTTTTTTGTTGCCTTTCTTGAAAAGGGAACATCATATTAACGCTGACATTTGAGTAATTTTGTATTTTGAAGGTTTTTTCCTCTAGGTTGGAGGAAAAGCAGTGTTGGCCTGCTGGCTCTGAAAAAACCTCAGAGTATCACAATGGTTTGCCTGGCCTGATTCCTGTAGGAAATTCCATTCCTTATAAGAGAGTTGAAAAGAACAAATGGCTGAAAAGAATGCTTTGAACATTTTCATTTTCATAATAGACAGTGACCCATGGAATAATTTAGGTTGTAGAAAAGAGGCAACCTGAATTGGTAAAGGGAATTTCTTCATCTAGGGTATATTAAAATTGTATCTTGGTCTGATCTTTTTTACCCATACCCATTCCCCAACCACATTTTAGCTTATAAAATATACAAGCTTATAAGTAGCTTGTATAATGGTAATAATAGTAGGAAGTAAGATTGCAAATAGGAATTCAGAAATCATTTACAAACTGTTTCATAAATTAAGGGAGCATAGCAGTTACTTGAAAACTGTCTCATAAATGAAGGGAGCATAGGAGTCACTAGAAAATAAATAAACTGAGGCCATATCCTGAGACTGTGTGCTAAATTAGGGAAAGCCAGCTAGGCCTTAACCCTCAGTCCTGCTAACTGCCTGTGGTCTAAAAGCCTCAAACAAGCAGAGTAAAATCAGCAGAATGCTAGCAAGCATTATGCTAATGAACTGACTCTAAGTTATTGTTAATAACTTTGAGATGATATAGATATGATCAAAAATTAACCCTAAGTGGCAGGGATTGGTTAGTTCATCTCCCACCACCAAAACCCTATACTCCGTGCCATTTATACTTTCTTTGCCTTATTAAAGTGGGATAGAAGCATTACTCCCCCAACTTCAATCCAGAGAGACTCCCTAGTAGTTCTATTCCCTTATAGTGAAGCACCAGGACTAGGACTATAATTGTTCATAGCCATCCCTATCCCTGAAGGGTGAGTAGCTGAACTTTGTGTCTCTTTCCAAGAGATTTTTTTTTTCCTTTTATCTGGGTCACAATAAATAATATCCCCATAAGTTAATAGGCAATTCATAGGAGTTCTCTGAACCAGGAAAACCACAAGTTTAGTCCCTGTTTTATCCCCTTGAAAACTTCCAGTTACAAAACAATATATTTTTAAATTGTACTCAATAGTATTTTATTTTTTTCCAGTTACATATAAAGATAGTTTTGAAATTCATTTTTGTAACATTTTGAATTTCAAATATTTCCCCTTCTCTCCTGCCCTTCCATCCCCAAGACAGCAAGAAACCTGATAAAGGCTACACATGTACAATCATGTTAAATATATTTCTACAGTAGTCATGTGGTGAAAGAACAAGCAGAATAAAAGGAAAAAACTACTAGAAAAAAGAAAAAACTAAGTGAAATAGAAAACTAAGAGAAATGCCACAGTTATTTCACTGGATATGGATAGTATTTTCTACCAGTCCCTTTGGAATTGTCGTGGATCATTATATTGTTGAGAAGAGATAAGTCTATCACAATTGTTCATCACACAATCTTGCTGTTACTGTGTACAATATTCTCCTGGTTCTGTTCTCCTCTCAGCATCAGTTTTTGTAAATCTGTCCAGATGTTTCTGAAATCTGCCTGCTCATCATTTCTTGTAGAACAAAGATAATCATAACATTCATATACCATCTCTTGTTCAGTCATTCCGCTATTGATGGGCATTCCCACATTTTCCATTTCTTTGCCGTCACAAAAAGAACTGCTATAAATATATTTGTACATGTAGTTCTTTTCCTTTTTTTTTTTTAATGATCTCTTTAGAATACAGACCCACTAATGAATCAAAGGATATGCACAGTTTTATAGTTTTTTGGGCATACTTCTAAATTGCTGTCCAGAATGTTTGATTTAGTTAACCATCTATTAAAAATTAAAAATTTAGTTCACAGTTCTACCAACAAAAAATTCAATTTTTTGTTTTTGTGAACAACTTTACAATCACTTTTTCACCAAATGAATTGCTTAGTGGTAATCATAGAACACTCAAGGAGTGTAGATGAGTGTTTAATTTTAAACAGAGCCACAGAAAGAAAAAAAAAAAATATTTAGAGAAATGCCAAATTGTGCAGCTGTATTGATCTTAATCTGTTTCCTCAATCAACTCAGAATGTGGACTTCCCCTGGTTTTTGTCTTTTTTGTTGTTTGTCTCTCAGGTATTGAAGTTATTTTGGGCCTTCTGCATATTCCCCCTTTCCTAGATTTTATTTGTTTTGTTGAATTTATGAATCCCTTCCAATATTTGCTTTGCCTCTTCAGTTTCTCATTCTTTGTCATCAAATCCTTGGCAAAGCTTCCCACTGATTTTTAAAAATAAGTTTTATTAATGCTTTTCCCCACTACATCAGTCATTCTGAGATAGAGGTTCTCCCACACACTGCTAAGAAACAATTAAAATTCTCTACACAATAGCATATGCAACATTTTGCTTTACAAATTCCCTCTTACCTCTCCCTCCCATCCCACCCCAAGGAGGAGGTGTATTTAATTATCTATGCTCCAGGACCAAAACTAGTTGTTGCAATTAACTCAGAAAATGGCTTTCTTTTAGTGTTCTTTTCATTACATGATTGTAGTCTTCCCACTGATTAAAAAAATACATTTTACCTCCTCTGTCTCTTTCTTTTCACTATCTTCAAAATCTTGTCTCCCATATGTCTTTTTTGCTGTCTTGCTTTTGTTTCTTTTATAATATGCTCCCTACTCAAGTGTTCCTCTCCCTTGGGCCTTAATTCTACTCTGGGATAGTAAGTTAGATTCTTTGTGATCATTCTGTGATCATCAATGATCAATGGTAATCATTCTAGACCATTATCAGGGACTCACTTAGTGACTCAGAAATCCCCTAAATGATTCCGAAGTGAATCATCTTACTGAGCACTCCCTTATGAGGGAGAGACTTTAAAAAAATTTGATTAAGTTCCCTCTATAGTTTTTTTTAATTTGAAATTAATTTTATCAATGTTGTCTGTTTTGTTTTGATATCACTGTAAACCCCTCTCCCCAACACACACAAAAAATTATACCATACCTTGTAAAACAAACAAACAAACAAACACAGAGAAACAAAAAGCAACAACAAAAAACCCAAATCAAAAGCTAATATATTAACCTCTTCTGACAATGTATGCAACATTATATCCTAGTATTTATCACAAAAGGATTCTATTCTCAATTTTTTTCATGACCTTTTATATTTGCCAAACATCTATTTGGCTCTTATCATGGTCTATGATATGTTACAGATTTGAAGTTCATTTTTGCCAAACTGCTTTCCACTTTTCCCAGGAATTCTTGGTAAATAAGAATTATAATGGCAATAAAAATAATGATTATATTATCAAATTCTGGGCTACTGTTTTCATTTGCTTCTGGCTCTTACTTATCTAGTCTGTTACACTAATCTGCTTTACAGTTTTTTAGTCAGTACCAAATAGTTTTGATGATCAGAAGTCTAATAAAATGCTATGTTCGTTTTATTCATCCTTTAAAAATTTTTATTACTTACCTAAAATTATTAGTATTATATATTTATTATTTTATTAACTATAGTTTGGGTTCCTCCAAATGAATTTTACTATTATGTGATTACGTTTTTATGAAGTATTTCCTTGGTAATATGATTGACAAAGGACTAAATCTGTAAATTTGTTTAGTTAGCATCCTCATATAATAGTGGGGGAAGGACCTGGTGCATGTTCAGGCCACTTAAGATGGTATAAACATGTAAGACTCTAAGGAACTGCTTTTAGGAGATTGAAGCACAGAAAGTGAACAATCTATGTTGTTACCTGCCATGGTTGGTTGGACCCTTCTTCTACAGGAATTGCTTGTATTTTCTAAGGGCTGAGTGAGCATCAAGCAGTGTTTTTGTTACTTTTACATCTGAGGGAGTATGCAACTCACAGATCTATAAGAAGAAAGAGCCTTAGGTGTCTTTACCTGAGTTCATGTGTCTTCCAAGAAATGGACCTGAGTCTTTGGCTTATTGGTTCATTCTTTTCAGTTCTGGATGCAGAGAGGAAAGTCTCTAATTTGACCTAAGAACTCAAACCACAGTGATCCAGGGATTAATTGATTAATTAAATACTAATTGCTTCTGTTTGCTCTGCTGAGGAAAAATATCTTGGCCCTGGAAATTAAGGAACAAAAATGACTAACAGGGAATTGATACCCAAGATAAATGAGGAGATGGTAAGATTGTACCTAGTTGCTCCTGATGAATTCAATCTAGTTTTGGTCTAGCTGAACTGAATATTTGTATAGTCAGTCAATTAACAAGCATTTAGCAAGCACTTATGTTCTGGGCATCATGCTAAGCCTTGGAGAAACAAAGAAAGGCCCTCCCTCTTCAAATCTACCTATTGGCATTCTTGGCTTCCTTTAAATCCCAACTAAAATTCCAACTTTTACTGGAAATCTTCTTTAACTCCTCTTAATTCTAGTGCCTTCTCTCTGTTGATTATTTCTTACTTATCCTGTATTTGGCTTGTTTGTACATATCTGTTTATTTGTTGCCTCCCTCATTAGACTATAAGATTCCTTGAGCACAGGGAAAACATTTTGCCTCTTTTTGTACCCCCCGTGCTTAGCATAGTACTTGGCACATATTAGGCACTTAATGAATGTTTATTGACTGATTAATCAAAGGCAAAAACATGGAATAGACCACATGCAAACAACAAAAAAATAAGATGCATGTGTTTATATATGTATATATATATATCCAAACACACATATGTATACACACATTTTTGTATATATATACAGAATAGATGGAAGGTAATCTCAAAGGGAAGCCTCTAGCAGTAGGGTGTATTGGGGGAAAAAACCCTACAGAAGGTTGATTTTGAATTATCTTGAAGAAAACCAGAGAATACAGTAGGCAGAGAGAAGTAGGAAAAACATTCCAAGTTGGAACAACCAGTGAAAGTGTATAGAGAAAAAATAAAAATAAAAAAAGGAAAGATATGGAATCAGGAGGTAGAGAGGCTTGCATGAAAATTTTATTTGCAGGAAATAAAAAAAAAATCCTTTCTCACTAGTTTGCAGTCTATTGGAGACAAAATGAAAACATCGATATACGAATGTATATCAAGAGAAAGATAATCTCAGAAGGGAAGTACTACAGTTAAGGTTTGGAAAAGACTTGTGGCATAAAGTAGGGTTTTCACTGTAACTTGAAAGAAATCAGGGAAGCTAGTAGGTAACTTTTCTTGTTATACTTAGGTCAATCTGAGCTTTAATATTTCTGGTAATTCTCTTATTGGACCATGCTATGTTTTTGGTCTATTCCCCATTGCATATCCTTCTTTCTATATCTTTTAAAAAATTAAAGTTGGTGGGGATCTAAATGGTACAGTGGATAAGCACCAGCCTTGGAGTCAGAAGGACCTGAGTTCAAATCTGACCTTAGATATTTCACACATATTAATTGTGTGACCCTGGGCAAGTCACTTAATTCAAAGTGCCTCATACTCCCTCCCTCCCCTCCAAATTAAAGCTGAACCCTTTTTAAAATTAAATTAAATTAAATTTTTAAATTAAAGCTGGGCCCTTTTCCCAGTCATGCTCTCATCAGAATTTCTTTCCTTAGGATCTTACCTATATTTTTTCTGAAATTTTTGAGATGTGATCTCTCTAAATCTAGAATGTACACCAGAATATGTCTGATTCTCCTCTCATTCATCACATATTCCAAGATGGAATAATTTCCTTTGAAAGAGTCCAATTATTTTCACTTCAAAAGCCAGTTCTTCCTTCTTGGTAAGAATAAGATGAAAACTAATAATTTTCCTTATAGCTCCTTGTACTTTTAGAAAGATGAAATTAAGGCAAGACAAGAAATTATTAGCTTCTTTCCCTTTGGCAGAACTAGTTCATCTTTAGCAGATATTCAGATAATTGGAATGTCTTGT
Organism: Sarcophilus harrisii; assembly: GCF_902635505.1. NCBI lineage: Eukaryota > Metazoa > Chordata > Mammalia > Dasyuromorphia > Dasyuridae > Sarcophilus > Sarcophilus harrisii. The sequence goes on along the minus strand of NC_045427.1, from coordinate 381,263,673 downwards.
TACTAATTATATATTGCCACTGGGCCACAGTTGTGATCCCAAATATCTCACCTATTTCCTCTTTCTGTCCAGATGGTATGCAATGTACTCTGATGACACTATTGCTATTTCTGAACATTCTGTTATTTCAATTGATATTTGTCCAACTGTTCTCTCCCATGTTTTCCCCTTCTGGTTCTTGAATTTTCTCAGATTAGTATACATTCTTGATACACAGTAATACTCCTTACTGAAATTTTGTGTTTTTTCTTTTAGAACTGTGTTGTCCAATACTATATGATGATCAGTTCTGATGGACGTGGCCCTCTCCAGCAATGAGATGAACCAAATCAGTTCCAATAGAGCAGTAATGAATTGAACCAGCTATGCCCAGCGAAAGAACTCTGGGAGATGATTATAAACCATTACATAGAATTCCCAATCCCTATATTTTTGCCCCCTTGCATTTTTGATTTCCTTCACAGGCTAACAGTACATTATTTCAAAGTCCAATTCTTTTTGTACAGCAAAATAACTGTTTGGACATGTATACTTACATTGTATTTAATTTATACTTTAACATATTTAACATATATTGGTCAACCTGCCATTGGGGGGAGGGGATGGGGAGAAGGAAGGGAAAAATTGGAACCAAAGGTTTGGCAATTGTCAGTGCTGTAAAATTACCTGTGCACATAACTTGTGAATAAAAAGCTATTAAAAAAAAACAAAACTGTGTTGTCTATTGGGTTAATTGTCCTTGGGTTAATTATCTATTAGAGACTATATTCTTCTAATAGTTGCTAATGTAATGAATGCAATTGGTGAAACCCTCATCTTTGACTAGAATAGACCCCACTGAGCATGTCTAGAAGTGGGCTTCTTCCAGTGCTACAGATGCTATTCTTAGAACAAGCTCATCCAAGAATAACACTATTGGTGTTATTGGTCTCAGGAGGATGGATACTTATGACTGCCAATTCTTTTAATATTTTTGGATGAATTTCTTCTGGATTTAGAGAAGGAACCTCTAGCTCTGGACCTGAACATGTAGATCAGTTCAGTCCCTAAAAAGGGATTAGGCTCTTTTTCTCAAACTCTTTTGCATACATCTGAGAGTTCCAGGGAGAATTAATTAAAACATAATTTCAGTTCATGTCTAAGATCTTCCCCCAAAAGAGTAGAAAATAACTCAAAATATAATGTAGAATAGACATAAGACATCTGTTTATTTCTTCCACAAAAATAAATGCTCAAAACACAAAAGACTTAGAAGCATAAGTTGACAAAGATTTGAACATGAAGTGGTAACTTATTACTATTAGGCTCTCAATTAGTGGGACTATTAAATAAGCATTTTACCTTCATCTCATCTCTGTACTATTTGAATAACTCCCTCAAAGTCCATGTCTTCAAAAAAAATAAATAAATAAACAGATCTAGGTCTAGCTTCTGTCATTGATCATCTTTTCCTTCTAAGTTCTATAATAGTTTTAGGGGATACTTTCTATAATGTAGCCAGCACTGAATGAGAGTCCCAGGAACTCCTGAGGTCTTAAACATAAAAGGTTGACTCTTAAGACTGAAAATGTCTTTCTCAGGATCAGTGGTATAAAAAGCATTGAGGGCTCGATGTCCCTGACTCAGACTCAACTGAAGAAGAAACTGTTCTAATGGCCATGGGTGATTAGTTACATTTCTGCATAAGATTACTTACTCCAAACTCAAATCTCAAGGAAAATTTCTCATTACATGTTCTGGAAGGAAAAAAAAAAAGCACTAAAGATGAGAGTCACTCCCTTAAGGTTTGCTGAGTGGGTGATTTCTGACTCAGTAGCTAAATCTCATTTTATCTCTCTCTCTTTTGTCCCCCTTCTCCATCCATCTCTTCTTTAACAGAAGTAGAAAGAGGCCCCCACAACCAAAATTTAGTTTTATTATAATTATATATATATATACATATACACACACACACACACACACACACACACACATATATATATATATAATAAGTAACATTTATCTTGTGCTTTAAGAATTGCAAAGAGCTTTATATGTATATTATTTCATTTGATCATTACATCAGTTCTCTGAGATAGATGCTGTTATTTTCCCCATTTTACAGATGATCAAGTTGTGGCTGAGAGGTTAAGTGACTTGCCCAGATAAGAATCTGAGGTGGGTTTGAACTCTGGTCTTCCCTGCTCTAAGTCCTGTGCTCTTTTAGCCAAATCCATGTAATTGTGTCTATACAAAATAGAATCTAGACTTAAAGTCCTTCATTTCATTACTCTCTACCTGTATAGCACTGTGTGAGGTTGGAATATACTGGGATCCAGGTGACTATTCTATATTGGGATACAGTCACTCTCAGACTCGGGCTCAGTGCATAGCTACGATGTAGTTCTTTACTTGCCCTGGCATGCATCAGTTCATTCACTTTCCCAAATATGATCCCTGAAACGCTTTTAGTATAGACTCATTTCCCAGTCATGTTGCTGTTTTCTCAGTGAGTCAGCACTTTTTTAGCTTTATTTTTCAACTTTACTCATCAGAATGGTGGATATTCATCTCTTGTCCCTCATTTCCAATTCCAAGGCAGGTCTCAACCTCTACTAAACCAATACCAAGGCTATGCCCTCTCTCACCAAATCTGGGAATTATGTGCCCAATTTCCCCTCATAGTCTTCAGGACACACTTCCTTCTTCTTTTCCCTTCCTTCTGACTCATCCATTTGAGATGTCAGATTTTCATTCAAAACCTTTATGTCAAAGGCTTTCAGCCATTTGTTTCTTTTCCATTTTGTGCAAGGAGGAGTTCCTGTTCAAAGTAATGAGTTCCTCCAAACAACTGGATGAGATTAAAGACTTTGTTTGATAGGTTCTAAATGAACTTTTCCATAGAGTGTGAACATACCTATATACCTATATATCTACTGAAATTCAGAAGTTGGGATTGTTTCCTGATGGCTGGCTGGATGAGAATCAACCACCCATCCCTGTGGTCTAAAAAAGTAAACTAGTCTCTCCCTCCCTTCCTTTCAAACTTTCTCCTCCATTCTCCTCCTTCTGAAAATAAGTTGGAGTGCAACAGTGTGGAATGACTTTGAGGGAGGGAACAAACTTGAATCTATGTGCAGTTTCTCCTCTCTTCTTTTTCACCCTCTATTAGTCACTTGTTGCCACAAATGGAACATGTGGAAAGTTGTATGTGCTTGCCCAAGATACCTAGGCAGGTTACCTGGGGCAGGGTGTAACCTGGTCATCTGCTTTTCTATTTCTTCAGATTAGAGAATAGACACCTGATAGAGGACTTTCCCAAAGCAGTAAGTGGTAACAGCCAGGGGCACTGGGAGATTTTGTATAAAAGCATAGGGATCTGTAAATGTTTACTTGGCCCAAAATTTGGGGGTTTTCAGGTTTGGGAGTTTTTGTCTTCAAATTCAGGAATTGGATTTGCCGGAACAGCACTTTGCTCCTTGAAGAAGGGATAGTCCAAACAATTCCTATCCAGAATTTTATTATTTTCATTTCAAAATTTAATTAACTAATTAATTAATTCATTTAAATTAAATTATTTAGTAACCATTAAAATACAACTTTTTTTCTTTTACTAGATTTACTAAATTGCAGGATGTCACTATGAATCTGGAAAGAACTGTGCCTGTGGGAGAGAGGAGTTTTGCTGAAATGTTAGCGTATTGCCTAGATGTCAACTCTTCAAGTTTGATTCCCTACTAAGAGGAATTGTTGGGCTATTTGACTGCTATATGCATTTATGTATTTTTTTTTTTATCAACCCATTCCTGTGAGGGTTTGTGTTTTGTATTTTCTATGGAGAAAAATAAAAGTTATATTATATCTGATATCTATAATGTATCTTAAGTGCTAGTATGGCAGCTGGGATCTTGTTATCTATATTTGAGGAAACCAGCTCCACTCTAAGAATATCAGAAGACTTTCTTGGATCATTGAATCAAGGAGAGAAATTGATTTTCTTTGGGTCAAGTCACCAGGATAAGAACTGGTGTATGTAAGCCTGTAGTCTTGGGCAGGAAGTGGGAGAGGGACATCATAGATTACAGCTGAACATATTATTTTCTATTGTGCAAAAATATTTTTAGTCTCCTATTTGCTCTCCCTATCTCTACTCTATACCTCTCCAACCTATTCTTTGGCAACAAAGCTACCAAAGTACCATTTCAAAAATAACCCTGGGGTCCAAAACAGACTTGTCCCTCCTACCAAGTCTTTATCATGGAAATACAGTAGGTGGGGCAAACACAACCCAGAGATCCCTATGTTCCCATGGTTTTGTTCATGAGCAGGAATGGACTTTGAAGAAAAAACCATTCTTGGTTTTTCTAATGACTATGAAGTAACAACAAATAGACTGGAGGTCTGATGAAAACCCTCACTAAGTCTGTACCCTTAGGTTTCTAAGCAGAGAACTGTATTCAGTAAAAACTAATGACCATCACTCAAGCACCAGTTGGATGTTGGGGAATCTGCAGCATGAAGGAGAGTGGAGAAGGAGACAAGAAAAAACTAGATGAACTTGCAAAATTAATTACAGTGAGATAGAGACTTGTAGATCTTGTGAGGAGGACAAACCTGAGCAACAATGCCTCTGTTTATATACATGCTCTTGATCCCTTCCTCTAAATTGCCAATCCATACTTCCCTTCCTATTTTCTGATTCATAGGTGAAGGAATGGAAAGGGGAAGAGGGAAAGCAAATATTGTCTCCTCCTAGTTGTATCTCCAGGCAACAAGTTTTGAGGCATTTTTTTCTTGAATTGTTTATTTTTCTTTTCTCTGCTATGTTATTTTGATTATTGTCATTAAAAAAAAAAATTTGTTCACCATCAATAAAAACCTTGCTTACTTATTGAAGAACTAGAGCAAGAGTAGGACAGGTGGAGTCAAAACACTTAAAAAGAATTCTGTTTCTCTTTCCTCCTCCTTCTTCACCTCCTACCAATGAAGCAGAGGGTGAGAGCCTGAATTGGAAATGTTTGCAATTTTCATAGACTTTTAGAGTTTCTATGAGTCCTATTATACTCTAGATATAAATAAACACATAAATTTCAAGTTGGAAAGCTACATTTGTGAGGCAGGAAGCTGCCTTTTTTTTCCCCCATGGGACACAGTGAGACAGCCATTTCCCTATGTGATTGCTTCAGCCTAAGAAAGGAGGGAGAGTAATCGTGCCCATTTAAGCTTTGGAAAACTTCAGCAGGCTGTTTGCCATTTTTTGTACAGTACTCCTGGCCTTGCTCACACACTCCCTCTACTGACTATACTATAGTGATGCTCTGTGTATGTAATTCCATTGATAAAGATGTTCTGATGGCTTCCTCTTGCCTATAGGGTGAAACTCAATCTGCTCTGCTTGACATTTAGAGCCCTTTAAAGCCTTACACAATTTCTCAACATAATAATAGAAAAAACAATTCAATTCAACAAATGTTTATTAAAGGAGATGAGAGAGATTGGAAAACTCTGTTATGAAGCTATTCAATGGGGGAGGTAATCAGGATGGTAACTACAGTGGTAACAATGGAGGTGGAAAGAAGGCAATGCATTTAAGATATTATTTGTGCAATGGTAAAGATTAAATCTTTTGACTTTCTGAATTAATTTCAACGAGCATTTATTAAGTGGTTTCCATATGCTAGGCATTATACTAGGCTCTGGTAATACAAAACCAAAAATGAAACAAAGAACCTAACTTTAATCAATAGAAAACATGTACATAAATAAATCAATATTTGAAGAGATTTGTAAAAGGTAGATTCTAAGTAATTTGGAAGACAGGGATAACAATTGGGGAATAAAAAGCTTTTAATAGGAGATGCAATTTGACCTGACCCTTACAGGGAACTAAGGATTCTAAGAGATGAAAGCGAGGAAGATGAGTATTTTAGGCATGGGGGAGGCCCTTGCACTTAATTTGACCCTATAACTTCAATTTTTATCTTTTTGTTGATTAATTATATTCCATTGCTAGGGTGTTGAAAACCTCTCATTTATTCTGTACTCCTCCCTTTTTTGAGACTCATTTAACTTTTTCTGGCATATTTAATTACTCTGTCATTAGATGAAAAAAGAATAAAAACTCTGCATTACTTAAATGGCACTACAGAAAGTGGGATTTATATAATCTTTTTCTTCTTCGTGTTTAGTTTCTATTCTTGTTTGCTTGTCTTTATTCTTTAGCATTTATGGAATAAGTCTATTAAGTTTTAAAATCTAGTGCTCAGGAATATATATATTAAAAAAAAAAAAAACAGATTCTTACTATATCCATTAAGGACCTAAATCTACAAGAACAACAAATTATCATGCCAGTGTATTGATTTTCCTCTCATAGGAAGAAAAAGTAATCTATGAAATCTGTTAACATTGGATTGAACTGAAAAGAGTACTGAACTGAAAGTTTGGGACATCCTAGTTTTGCCACCAAATATGTGTGTGATCTTTAGTGCAGCTCCATCTAGTTCTTCTACCATGAATAACATTGATTCTTCCCTGGTCAGAACATCTAAAATCTTGGGCTAAAGTTTGGACATCACAATTTAGAAAGGACATTGATAAGATGGAGAGCATCCATAGCAGAGTAAATAGAAAGGTGAAGTGTCTCAAGAACATGCCATATGAAGGCCAGTTGAAAGAGGTTGGGAGGTATAGCTGTGAGGAGAAGATTTAGGGGAACATGACAGCTGTCTTCAAGTATCTGAGAGGTTGTCTTATGGAAAAGGCATTACATACTTGTTCTTGACAACAGAAATTAGAGTTTAGAATAATGTAAGCAAGTAGAAGACACTATGGCGCAAGAGAGAGAACTCTGGACTTTTAGAGTCATAAGTTAGAAAGTCAGAAAACACTTCATTGACCTAATAGTCAACCCCATATTACGAAAAAATCCCCACCTATACCACACAAGTGGTTATCTAGCCTCTGCTGGAAGACCTCCAAGAAGGGGGAAGACACCATCTCTTGAGACAGTCCATTTTACTTTTGGACAACTTTAATAGGAAATTTTTCCTGATATCTAGAGTTATGCTGAAACCAGCTTGAACCAAAGAGCCAATTTTTTACTTTTTAAAAAAATAATAGCTTTTTATTTAAAAAAAGAACTATAATAACTTTAAAGAAATATAAGAGCTTTTGGTTTTTCCAAATACATGCAAAGATAGTTTTCAGCATTCACTTTTCCAAACTTGTGTTCCAAATTTTTCTGTCTCCTCTTGTCCTCCCTCCTCTAGACAGCAAACAATCCAATATAAATTAGACATGTACAATTCTTCTAAACATATTTCTATATTTGTCATGCAGTGAAACAAAAATCAGATCAAAAGGGAAAAGAAAAAATAAGCAAAGAAACAACAACAATAAAAAAGGTGAAAATACTATGCTCTGATCCACATTCAGTCTTATAGTTCTATTTCTGGATGCAGATGGCTCAGAGAGACAATTGCTAAATTTTCAATGTGGGCACTTACAAATCAGGTCTTACTTTGTTGTTATTGCCTGTCTAGATTTAAGAAAGTGATAGACATAGCTGTATCAGATCTAAAATTATATTATAAAGCAGCAGTTACCCAAAGCATTTGGTATTGGCTAAGAAACAGACTTGTTGATCAGTGGAATAGGTTAGGTTCAAAGGACAAAACAGTCAATAACTTTAATAATCTAGTGTTTGACAAACCCAAAGACCCCAGCTTTTGGAATAAGAACTCACTGTTTGACAAAAACTGCTGGAAAAATTGGAAATTAGTGAGGCAGAAACTAGGCATTGACCCACACTTAACATCATACACCAAGATAAGGTCAAAATGAGTTCATGACCGAGGCATAAAGAATGAGATTATAAATAAATTAGAAGAACATAGGATAGTTTATCTCTCAGACTTGTGGAAGAAGAAGGAGTTTATGACCAAAGAAGAACTAGAGATCATTATTGATCACAAAATAGAAAATTTTGATTATATCAAACTGAAAAGTTTTTGTACAAACAAAACTAATGCAGACAAGATTAGAAGGAAAGCAATAAACTGGGAAAACATTTTTACAGTCAAAGGTTCTGATAAAGGCCTCATTTCCAAAATATATAGAGAATTGACTTTAATTTATAAGAAATCAAGCTATTCTCCAATTGATAAATGGTCAAAGGATAAGAACAGACAATTCTCAAAGAAATTGAAACTATTTCTAGCCATATGAAAAGATGCTCCAAGTCATTATTAATCAGAGAAATGCAAATTAAGACAACTCTGAGATATCACTACACAACTGTCAGATTGGCTAGAATGACAGGAAAAGATAATGCGGAATGTTGGAGGGGAAAACTGAGACACTGATACATTGTTGGTGGAATTGTGAATGCATCTAACCATTCTGGAGAGTAGTTTGGAACTATGCTCAAAAAGTTATCAAATTGTGCATATCCTTTGATCCAGCAGTGTTACTGCTGGGCTTATATCCCAAAGAAATCTTAAAGAAGGGAAAGGGACCTGTATGTGCACGAATGTTTGTGGCAGGTCTCTTTGTAGTGGCCAGAAACTGGAAACTGAGTGGATGCCCATCAATTGGAGAATGGCTGAATAAATTGTGGTATATGAATATTATGGAATAGTATTGTTTTGTAAGAAATGAGCAGCAGGATGATTTCAGAAAGGCCTGGAGAAACTTACATGAACTGATGCTGAGTGAAATGAGCAGGACCAGATCATTGTATACTTCAACAACAGTACTATATGATGATCAATTCTGACAGATATGGCCCTCTTTGGCAATGAGAAGAACCAAATCAGTTCCAATAGAGCAGTAATGAATTGAACCAGCTACAACCAATGAAAGAACTCTGAGACATGACTATGAACTACTACATAGAATTCCCAATCCCTCTATTTTTGTCTGCCTGCATTTTTGATTTCCTTCACAGGTTAATTGTACACTATTTCAAAGTCCGATTCTTTTTGTGCAGCAAAATAACTGTATGGACATGTATACATATATTGCATTTAACTTATGCTTTAACATGTTTAATCTGTATTGGTCAACCTGCCATTTGGGGGAGGAGGTAGTGGAAAGGAAGGGAAAAATTGGAACAAAGGGTTTTGCAATTGTCAATGCTGAAAAAGTGCCCATGCATATATCTTGTAAATAAAAAGCTATAATAAAAAAAAAAGAAAATGATGGACAGCTAGTGAGGTAACAGTAGATAGAATGGCAGGTTTTGTAATGCCAAAGAAACTGAGCAAGACAGAGATTAGAGACCAATTTAATAGTTTATTAAATGGAGAGATTTTCTGGGACCAAATGATCCATGTTTGGTCAGGCCTGAATGAGACTATTGTCTCAAAGAACCCAGCTCTGAGTATCGGGACAGCAAGATTTTTTTTATAGGATAACAAGAATAATGACATAATGGGGGAGGTATCTGGATGGGGATAATCTAATGGGGGAAGCACCTAGGATGACATAATAGAGGGAGGTACTGGAGAGGTTATTGTATTCTAATGATGTCTCAAATGGATAGACTTTTATCCTGTCAAACATTAAGAAGGAATGATTGTAGCCTAAAGATATAAAAACTTATCTCATCAACCATTTAAGAGGGAATGATTATAGCCTGGGGTTTGGGGGCAGAGCAACTGAGGTAGACCTTTATCTCATCAAACATTAAGAGGGAAAGGCTATACCCGAGGCAGAGTAACTAAACCCGACAATGGGGAAACTAGGTCAGGACATCAAAAGGGAACTGTGGTTCAACAGTTTGAAGACTTATCTTCCAAAATTCAAATCTGGTCTCAGACACTTACTAACTGTTTGATCCTGGACAAGTCCTTGAATGCTATTTGTGTCAGTTTCTTCATCGATTTAAATAAACTGGAGAAGAAAATGATAAACCATTCTGGTATCTTTGCAAAGAAATTTCCCAAAGGATCAGACATGACTAGAATGATTGAACAACAAAAGAAGAAAGTGATGGAGAAAATGTTAATAATGCAGAGTAAACTTAAAAGTGTATTGTGCATATAATTCTTTTTTGGAGAGTCAATTGTTAAACATACTACATAACATTGTACATCAAACCTGTTCTTCTTTGCAACTTCTGAAACTTCAGGTTTTGTCCTCTGGAATCAAATAGTAAAAGTCGAATGTCTCTCTATTCTTTTCTTCTCCAGGTTAAATTTCATGTCTAGTTCCTTCAGTTGGTCCTCATATGACAGATATTCAAGGCCATCTATCATCTTGGTTGCATCTTCTAATCATCATCAGTATCCTTAGTCACTGTTCTCTCTTAGTGTTGTCTCTTTGTTCTGCTACCCTCATCACTTCCTCCCATTCATTTGCTCTCTGATGGTTGGTCTTACTACAGGAAAAGATGCTAGTCACCCATTTGTTTTGTGTCACTAGATATTCTGTTCCATAATTCAATTCTCTTCCAGCTATGCCCATGATTCATTTTTTAAAGTGAGGCAAGTCACAGATTCAACTGCTATATAGCAAATGTCTGAAAGTTTTGTTTTGTTTAATTTTTGCAGTTTTATGAACTTTATGAACTTTCATCATTTTTTAGTCTTCATTTGTATGTTTCCACAGTCATAAACTTCACTAGACTTCCAAGATGGAAGAGGGCCCACTGTGGTAGCACATACCTATAAGCCTTGCTATTGGGGAGACTTAATTTGGTGGATCACTTAAGCTTGAGCAATCATGTGTCTAACTAATCCAGTAATTTGTCCAGTAATTCTTAAATTGTTTCTCCTGGATCTATTTTCCAGGTCAGTTGTTTTTACAGTGAGGTAGTTTACCTTTTTTTCTTTTTTTCATTTTTTGGTTTTGACTGATTCTTGATGTCTCATTGAGTCATTCACTTCCATTTATTTAATTCTAATTTTAACTGAATTAGTTTCTTCAGTTAGATTTTTTTTTTTTTTTACCTCCTTTTGCATTTGGTCAATAGAACTTTTAAATGAGCTGTTTTGTTCATTGGATTTTTTTTTTCCATTTCACCAATTCTATTTTTAAGGAAGTTGTTCTCTTTTTGTTTCACCAATTCCATTTTTCCAAGAGTTGTTTTCTTTGCCAAATCTATTTTTTAAGGACAATTTTTTTTAAGGGCAATTTTTTCTTCAGACAATTTCTGTGTTTCCTTTTCTAAACTCTTCTGCAAAATTCTTGTTTCCTTTCCCTGTTTTTCTTCCAACTTCCTTTTAAGATCTTTGTTGAATTTTCCCAAGAGAGACTGTTGAGTTGGAGACTGTTTCATGTCTTCTTTTGAGGCTTCATCTGGAGGCATTTTGTCTTCAGTATTCTCAGGGTTTCAGGTCTGTTCTCCCCTCTCCAAAATAGCTATCTATTTTGCATATATCAGCTATATTTCAGAGCTCTTTTTGCTCATTTTTAAACTTTGAGGTCTGCTTCCAGGTACAAGAGAGATTTTTCCTGAGTTTCCTTTATAGGGCCACAAGGGTTTTTCACTGCCCTGGAACCTGTGCTGTTGGCTTCCTCTTCAAGCTGGGTATAGCTGACTAAGTCCTACCTGTTATGTTATGTTAAGTCCAACCTATTTGTGTTGGAGATCTTACAGCTAGTCTGCTGATCCACTGGCTTCTGAGGACAGAGTAGCCAATGTTGGATTTTGGCTAAGAGTCTCCCACCATACTCCCTGTTCAGGGTCTCTCTGTCCTGCGACTCCCTGCACCACACCTGCACTGGGTCATGTCCCCACATGCCCAGTTGAGATAGACCTTTCTTGAAGTCCTTTCAAGACATTGGCTGGAAATTTGTTACACTCTAAATATTTGTGAGTTCTGTCACTCCAAAATCCGTTCAGAGGCTTCATTTGATATTGATTCTGAGGGAAGCCAAGGAAGAGCTCAGGCAAGGTTTTGTCTATTCTTTGCCATCTTGGCTCTTTTCCCCCAGGTGTCAAACTAAATGCCACTGATAATGTGAGCCTGGAGGAAAGAGGGCTATCAGTATACTTAAGGAGAGGCCGAGACTGAGAAAGAAAGAAAGAGGGAAGAAAAGAAGGAAGAAGGAAAGAAGGAAGGAAGAAGGAAGGAAGGAAGGAAGGAAGGAAGGGAGAGAGGGAGGGAGGAAGGAAGGAAAGAGAGGTAGGGAGGGAGGGAAGGAGAAAGGGAGGAAAAGAGAGTGGGAAAAGTCTGAGTTGGGATTTGAATCCAAGTCCTTCTGACTCCAAATCTAATGCTCTATTTAGAAGATATTTTTTGCAAGAATCCTGATGAAACCTAAACTAGTCTGGTAGCTGTGTGAATGAAAATTAAGATATATATTTAAGAGATGTGGAGAAATAAATTATAGGATGTGACAATGGATTGGATATATGGGGTGAATAATAATCAAGGATGATACCAAGATTTCAAACTTGAGTGACTGCATTGATGGTGGTGCCCTTGACAATAATAAGGAAGTTCTGAGGGATGTCTTCTTGAAAGAGGAAAAAACAATTCCTGTTTCCAGTTCATAGACTCATGATGAATCAATATTATTTGTTTCCACTTTCCCTAGCATTCAGGAAATGAATTTCCCAATGGAGCCAGTACCAATCCTGGGACATCTCCCTTACCATCTTCTCAATTTATCCTATGTCTCTTATTTCCCCTCTGAGAAGCTGAATTGGGTAAGAATTATCCTGAGACTGCTTTAGGAAAGATCTACCAAAGGGAGGAGGAAGGATAAGCATTTGTAAGACTTCATAGGACCATAGAGAAAGAGCTGTAAGGGACCTCAAAGATCTTCCTAACTATCATTTCCAAATCAGACCACTTGCATTTTGTCCACTGCCTTGACCTCGTTAACCCCCTCCCAATGAAATCTTGGACAATGATTCTGAGATTACACTAAGTTCTAATAGGTGAATTTCCACCTTATCCTGCCCATAAATAGTGTTATTGTCACTTCCAAGGATATACCCAACCCACTCTACTTTATTTGTTGGGTGTCCCCATTTGAATATAATTGCACAGAATGTCTTGCTTTCTTGTATTTGCATCCCTAGCATTTATCACAATGTTTGGCCCATAGTAAATGTGCAAAAATTTAATCAAAAAACAAATACTTCATCACCACCATCATCAATTAGTTCAATCTCCCCATTTTATAAATGGGAAAACTGAGGTCATGAAGCTGACTGACTTGCTCAAATTCACATACAAGGCAAATAGTTCAAATGAGAGTTGAACTTATGGTTTCTGATTCTTCATTGAGTGCTGTTTCCATTGTACAATGCTTTTGGTGTACATATTTAAAACAGGAAGATGGATATTTGCAATATGTGTTTTGTGGCTTATTTTCTTTCTAGACTGTGAACTCCCTCAGGGCAGGGATCCTATTTTATTCAATTTTGAGCATTCAGCATTAGTTGGCACTCCATAAGGGTTTCTTAAATGAATGGCTAAATTTTTTTTTAAAATCTGCATATATGAAAGAAATCATTAGAAAATCACAAATGAGGAAAATACAGCTTAATTAGAAACAGAATTCAGGCAGGGAATTTAGAAATGAAAAGCAAAATATAAAAACACATTTTAAAAAACCCACATAGAAAATGAAAGATGGTACAAATATAGCAGCTGCAGAAATTTTAAGTTCAGTTCTCCCACATTTTAAACAGTGTATAAATTTAGGTACATGAGGATATGTGGGATGCTTCCCATTTGTCTTGTAACATTCCCATCTAAGTACAGTACTGCATTTGGCTCCATCTCTCTGCGCTGCCTTTCTCTTTCAACATCTTTCTGCACAAAAGCAGCCATCTGGTTTGTACTAGCGGTTTCACAGATGGGAGTGGGTCTGGTCTGTGCAACCAGAGCTCTGAAAAATGGCAGGGCGTTATCGCTGAATTTTGGAATAGAGCTTTTGGAGCTGGACAATGTTGTCAGTCTAGGATTGCCACCACCAGCACCTCATTGCTTTTACTTTACTTTGCAGGAAGTCATCTTGACTTACAGCTAAATAAAGGAACAACAGCAATGAATATTGGTTAAAGCTATTAGTGCTCCATAGCTTATGGAGCTTTCTTCTTTCCTCCCTCCCTCCTTCCTTCCTCCCTTCCTCCCTCCCTCCCTCTTTTCTTCCTTCTTTCCTTCCTCCCTCCCTCCCTCCTACCTCCCTCTTTCTCTTCCTTCTTTCCTTCCTTCCTTCCTTCCTTCCTTCCTTCCTTCCTTCCTTCCGCTAAATAGCTATTTCTATTTAAACATATTTCTATTCAAATAACTGCTAAAGCAGTTATTGCTGCTTGTCCTTTGTTCTCCAAGAGACCATGACATCAGGGAAATGATACCATGACATGCAAGTGAATCGGATTTAAGTGAGGGAGCATTGTGCAAGGTCATCTGCTCCATTTTCCTCTCCAGAGCCATCTGGGTCCAGTGGCCAGATATATGTCAAGATGACTGGTGCTTTCCCTGTACTAATGCTGTCCAGCCACTCCTGTTTATAGTTTGTACATCGTCTCCCCATTAGACTATGAGCTCTTTGAGAGCAGGAACTATCTTTTACTATTCTTTATATCACCAGAATTTAACCAGATTCTAAAGCTTAGTAGGTGACCAATAAATGTTACTGATTAACATTTCATATGGGAAAAGGGTGGAAGGAAGATGGGGAGAAAGAGAAGAAGGAAAGTGTTCAGATTGCTGGCAGCTGCACAGAGTTTATAAAAAAATATATATTTTCCCCACAAAGTGAATTATTTTAATTTAGCTGTACTTACATCTTTCTTTTTCATTAGATATAAAGTTTTATGTATGTATATAAAACACATGTATATATATATATATGTATATACACACACACACACATATATAAATGCTTATATATAAAATACCTTCCCTAAAAATAGAAAATCATAGGTTTTTAGTTACCATTTTCCCAACAAGAATCAGCAGCAGGAAACAGTCTTATTTCAGTTAGTAGTTGATCTCTGATTTGCCTCCTCAGAGAATAATTAGCTAAGTCTATCTGCCCCACCATCTACCTGCCCCTAATCTGCGTGTTTTTAAAGAACTCTGAATGCTTCATTAATCCTCTGTATACCAAAGAACCATGGGCCATGATCTCTATCTTAATGGCCTTGGGGTTTAGGAGGGTGTGCCAGTCAGTCAACTACCATCTATTACATGTGAGGCTACTACATTTGAGGCACAAAGCTAAACACCATGGAGATAAAGAGAGATTGTTGTTTAAAACAATAACCACCCAGCAATCTCTGCTCTCAAGGACCTCATGGTCTAAAGCAAAACTTGTTAAACTGGGTTGCCTGAAGGTCATGAAAAATTTGGCAATACTAAAAGGTCTCTGAATGTTTTTTATCTGCAGTATAAAATATTCCACCAAGATTTAATTTTTTATGTAAAAATAAACAAGCACAATTATATTATTAGTATGCAAATTTGCTTTCATCTTTAATAAGTGGTAAAAATTAAATATATGCCAAAGAATTGCTTTAAAATAAATATATGATTTATTATCAGTAAATGTTTGGTTTGTATACCTATTTTATATAACTATATACACAGGGTTGGGTAAAGATTTCTCAGGTGAAAAGGGGTTGCTAGAAGAAAAAGTTTAAAAAACGCTGGTCCAAAACAAGAATCGGCAAACTACAGGTCTGTGGCCTGTTTTTGTTTAGCTATCCAGGACGTGCAAAAACAATGAGTAGGCAGGATTTGGCCTGTGAGCCGTAGTTTGCTGACCTCTGGTGGTAAGAAAAAAATACACTACAAAATCAATGTATAATAAGGGTAAAGTATAATGGAAATTATAGGTACACAAGGTTCTGGGATTTCAAATGAGTCAAAACAAATAGTCCACCTAACAGTGAGGGAGGCTTCTGTGGCAGATGATGAATAGACATCCATTTTCTAAACCCTCTCCTTCCTGGAATTATATTGCATTATATCTTCCTGGGGAATCAGTGGGTAGAGAATATTGAATATTGCATTAGACAAGCTCTCTGTGTTTGGTTCATTTTTTCCTTTGTGATAAAGGAGGGTTCTATTTGGCTTTGGGGGAATCCTAGGAAATATGCAAAACCAAAAGGCATCAGTAATATTTAGGGTGCCTTTTTAAATCTGTTTATCAAATAATAGCATATTTGTTTGTTCAAATGTTGGTGTGGGAACCATTTTTCATTATATTTTTGTATCACTATTTCCTAGCACACTGCCTTGCAAGTAGTATGTGCTTAACAAGACCTTACTGAATTTGATTGGGTGGGGGAGTGGGAGAGGATGAGAATGGGAAATGCCAGAAAGGGGAGTGAAGTTCAGCTAATAGTTACTGTGATAAGCATCAGTAGTCAATCTGTGGTGTGATCTATAAGCATCCATCTCTATTAAAATGGCCTTTCTTTACTTGGCTGTTGAGGTCCAGGAAATAGATGATCATCACCTTATTTATCCAAACATTCTGTTTCCCCTTCATCAGACTATTGTTATTATTCAGTCATGTCTGACTCTTTGTGATTCTGTTTGTAGTTTTCTTTGCAAAGATACTGTAGTGGTTTACCCTTCCCTTCTCTAGCTCATTTTACAGACAAGGAAACTGAGGCAAAGAGGGTTAGGTGACTTGTTCAGGATCATATAGTCAATAAGTGTCTGAAGCTGGATTTGAATTTAGATTTTCCTAAATTCAGACCTGCTGTTTTATCCCTAAATTACTAGCTCAGATGACCAGATAACTCAGATTACTGAATTTTTATGCTGTAAATAAAACCATTGATTTTTTAATTTAGATGACCAGATCTTTTTTTTTTTTTACCTTACCTAAATTTCACCAAAATGTTTACCTCACCTAAATTTCCAAGTGTAGTATTTTTTCATTGTATATATTGCTTTTTTTGGTTCTTCCTTTGGCTTCAATTTATACACATTTCCCCACACTTTTCTCTATCTTCATTTTCATAATTTCTTAAGGTGCAAGCATTTATGTGATAGTCAGAAAAAGCAAAACAAGGATACTATTAAAGTCTTTGGAATGCATGACGTGGGAAACCCTGGAAGAGGACTGCTCAGCATGGTGTGCCCTCATCAGAGAAGGTGCTGTGCTCTATTAGCAAAACAGAATTGAAGTAGCTCAGAAGAAACATGAGTTGCACAAAGTTAGAGAATCTATATGGACTAAAATATGTGGATTCCATATATGGAATTATCATATGGACTATTTTTTTGTTCCAGGGCATTCTGAATTTATATTGGTCTAATCAGCCACAATTGGACGCACTGGGAACTTGATTCTAATAAAATGATGTCATTTTGGTCCTCTTCCAGAACAAATCTAGGTCTTTTGACTTAAAATCTAACATGCTTTCTATTGAACCATAGGGCCACAATGATTCTAAAATACTCTATGATTGTGTTGAATTTCCTCTCAAGGTCCCTGTCTGTATTTTAGGTGTGATTTGTTCAAAACATTGTGGTTTTTTATTTTTACTTTAAAACTGATTTTTAAAATGTAGGTTCTTAGAGAAAGTGAATAATTTTAGAATTTCTCTCTCTAGACGATTCTCATCTTGCTAAGATTCAGTGCATCAGACTTTGGGACTTGGTCTCAGCTGTTTGATTTGTTAATTCAGCATCCTTGCTTTTATCAAAGTCATCAGTAAAAAATGAACTATTGAAAGAGCTGATAAAGCCATATTGTGGTTGGATCGTCAAGCTCATTCCATAGCTCTGAGACATTGAATGAGAACTGGCTTTCTCAAGGCCACAAAGGAAAGGAGTCATAGATAGGACTAAAATTCAATACAGCTGTCAGAGATCTTGGCCAGCTGGCAACATCTGCCCCCTCAAATGGTCTTATCTGATGGCCACCAAGCCATTCAGAAAGAAAACCTTTTCATTCAGCTTTTCAAAATCAAGATTAAGCTTTCTTAATTGGCTTCCCTGCCTCCATGGTATTTAAGGAATAACTAACCAGGACAGAATAGAAAAAGGGAAACTGAGAAAAATCTGCAAATAAGATTTTTTTTTAAAAAATCATCTTTCAGAAAAGTGGAAGTTTTAATAAGAATTGGATTCAGTCTCAATGGACTTTCCTCTCAGGGTTCTGTGGATGTTTTCCTTTTAATAATTCAGGTGCTTTCTGTTTTAACTATTGTTGACATGCCCCATAGCTCATATTTAGTGGTTTTTAAGACTATAGGATTGGTAGTGTAGAAAAATAAATGCAAATAACCCCATTTATCTGAATCTAAGCAACCAATTTTTTTTATTCAAACAATTAAAAAAAAATTACGTCCGTTTATTTATTTGTTGCTGATTTGTATAGAGAATAGGAGTCTGGTAGGGGATTGTCTTTGTTTCTACTGTCCAAAACTGAAGTTTAAAGAGATTACTATCAGCTTGGCTAAAGAGTGATGAAGTTTTCATTCATATTATTTCTTAAAGATTTTCTACTTATACTGAGGTGTCTAACTCACGACCTGTAAAACTGCTGAAGGCCAAACCAGATCAAAATGTAATTGAGAAATGTCTAACAAAATAAATAAAAAATACAGTTCCATGTAGCTAATGTTAAATTTGTGGTTTTCTAAGCCACAAGTGGCTGCAGAGATCCTTTCTTTTTGAGTTTGACACCATTGGTCTACTATATTGTGGAGCATACTGTTAAACTCAAGTAGAAATGGGAGTCAATAACTTGTATATAAGGATACTTGGGAATTTAGACTTATTGACTTAGAAAAACATATGTTTATATATTTTTTGATTATTAACAGAGCAATACATTAAAACCAGATAGAATTTTTATTTTAATGTGGTTCAGATAACACTTAAGGGGGTTATTGGCTACTTGTTTGTCACTTTTATTGTTGCTGAGTTGCAGCAGATTATTCATGACCCCTTTTGGAGTTTTCTTGGCCTACATACTAGAATAGTTTATCATTTCTTTCTCCAGCTCATTTTATAGATGAGGAAACTGAGGCAAACAGGGTAAAGTGACTTGTTCAGGGTCATATAGCTGGTAAGTGTCTGAGGAAGGATTTAAACACTGGAAGATGAGTATTCCTGACTCAAGGCCCTTAGCATTTCAAAAAAGACATGAAGAAAAAGGCTACTATGGATTCAATAAAGCTTTGCAATTAATATTAGGGGGGCAAAGGAAGGGGAAAAGAAAAGCATTTATTAACGGGCTTACTATGTGCCAGACGTTGTACCAAGTGCTTTATGAATATTGTTTGATCAGAACCCTGGAAGATAGGTGCTATTCCTACCCCCATTTTACCATAGAAGAAACTGAGATTAACAGAAATTAAATGTCTTTTTCTTTTCTTTCTTTTTTTTTTTTTTTTTTTTAGAAATTAAATGTCTTGCCCAGAGGCACACTGCTAGTCAAATATTTGAGGCTCAATTTGAACTCGGATCTTCTATCTGCAGACCCAGGTCCTTGCTTCCAGTGCTTCCTTAGTATCTACAGATATTTGAAGGTTTAGAGGCAGATGTTGTAGTATGGTGTAGCGTAAAGAGAAAGATGGCTGTTCTTGAACAGGAAAATCTGGGGTCTGGGCAAGTGCCCTCGTGTAACTTTCTAGGACTAACTACAGATGAGTTGCGTATCTGCATTGGTGAGGAGTTTCCTGGCAGGAGACCCCCACAAAGATGACATCATAAATTTGACATCTATATTTCACTCCATCTGTGGTGGAGGGAGGGAGCAAGAGAAGAAGAGAGAAAAGGAGGGACAAAGTGGGAAAGGTCGGGGAGAGATAGAGACAGGGGCGGGGAAAGAGATTTTTATTCTAAAGAAGCTATGCTTGCTTATTTATTATTCTTAATTCCTCTGTAGATTTTGTTGGAGATGGAGGGAGAGAGATTTGATTATGGTCACATAGATAGGATAATAAATTAAATCTGGAAAACATTTTACAAATTAATAAGTCCCCGGCTTCTTAAACTGTGGGTTCGTGACCCCCTATATGGGGTTTTTTACTGATTGTATTGAAACATGTTATGGAACTGGACATAATGCCTTCCTTGTACATAGTAAGCACTGAATAAATGCTTTTTGACTTGATTTGAAAAACGACAATGCCTGGAATCATGTGACTGACAATTACCACCTAAACTGTAACCTAATGTGGGGCTGAAAAGATTTCCATAATTGGACTGTGCTATGTAATATAGGCATGGGAGAATATATATGACATTGAAAATCTAAAATAATCTCTGTGACATTTGGTTCTAGAGTTAGTACAATAGAGTAGTTATTTAAACTTGTTTGCCGAGGAGAGATTTGCATTGAGGTACAGAGGAAAGCACTGAACAGTTAGTTAATAAACTTTTATTAATCACCTACTACATATCAGGCACTTTACTAAGTGCAAAGAATACAATGAAAGGTAAAAGATTGATCTCAAGACGTTCCTCTTCTGTAGAATGAGTGTTGGATTAGAGTTAAGATTTTTGCTATCCAATAACAGTTTGTGAATTATTTTGGTAATAATTTTTCTTTGACTTAATTGGATTTTAATAACAATTGGTTTTAGTCAATATGATGAAGGACAATCACTTCAGACTATCTTCTAATTCCATTGCAAGATGAAATCTAGGTATTAAAAATAATTTAAATGCCCCCAAAAGCATCTTTAATATCTTGCTTTATAGAACAATCGTGTTTCCGTTTTGACTAGTTACAATAAATAACAATACAGTGATACCTTTCATGAAATGCATAATCTTCTACTTAAAATCTTATTCTCTCCTGGAAACATATAAAATATTGGAATTTTTTTTTTTTTGATCACATACATTGGTTCTATTGGGCTTTGAGTTTGGCATGAAAATCATCTTAATACTTCTGAGGAGATAGTTTAGTTATAGCATCATAGAATGAAGTTGGAAAAGGATCTCATCCTTGTGAAGTAGCTGGAAGTGCAATACATAGAGATCTGGATTCAGGAAGACCTGAATTCAAATCCTGCCTTTGACACTTAATAGCTGTGTGCCTGAGCAACATGCTTAATCCCTCTAAGTATCAGTTTCCTCATCTGTAAAATGGGGATAATATTTCAGCATTTTCACTGCCTGTCCCCCAAGCCTGAAATTCTCTGTCTCCTTCCTGTCTTCCTTCAAATCCCAGCTAAAATCCTGCCAAGCTTTTCCTGATCTCTCTTAATGCTAATGCCTTCCCTCTCTTGATTATCTCTACTTTACCCCATATTTTATTTTATTTGAATATAATTGTTTGCATGCCATATATACATCAGGTTGGGACTTCCTTGAAAACAGAGGTCATTTAAAAACATCTTTCTTCGTATGCTCAGTGTTTGGTACAATACTTGTCTCATGGAAGGTGATTAGTGAATACTTGTTGATTTACAATCTGACCAAAGTATGTCAGAGAGTTATTGTGAGATTTAATTGAGGCAATGCATAGAAACTGCTTTCAGACACGATAGGTCAGTTGCTGGCATTAGAGAGGGATCTAGAACTCATTCTGTCCAAATGATTTCTCTAACAGTGGAATCTCAAGGTCACAAGGCTGTAAATAGGAGAGACAGAATTTGAACCCAGTGTTTATGGTCCATTTTTAGCACAGGACAAAACTATCTTAATTTTTCAGGTCACTGGGTTTTTATTAAGGTGTTGGAATCCCTAAATATAAATAATATGTGTATTTGGGTCAGGATTTGTCTCCACAAAATCATGTGGGAAACACTCATCTTATAGTGTCTATCTGGCTCCTTTTTAATATAGGTCAGGATTTAGGCAGGAAGACCCCATGATCAATGAATAGCAGTAGCTCATGTCTGAGTCCTCTGTCCTATGTTCCCCTTGACTTTAACAATTACTGTAGTGTTAAGTATTCCATGGTTTTTAAATAAAAGGCATTTTTAAGCATCAACAGCTATTATAATTGTGAGTACATAAATAATTTTTTAAAGTAGGTAGCATGCTTTTAGCTTTCATTGAGTTTTCATGTTACCTCCATTTCCAATTATCTCTCCCATCTCACCTCCTACTCTATATTGAGCCACCATTTTGGTTGAAAGAATTAAAAAAGAACACAAGTCTTCCAGCAAAGCTAACTAATACATTAGTTTAATCTGATAATGTTCTGGGCTCAGGGACCTTTGGATCTGGGTCCTACACCCAGAATCTGCTACCATGCAGAGAAAGGGTAATGATGCATATATTATCTTCTGGACCTGCTTAGTAGTTTTAATTGCTCAGCATTCAATTTTGGTCTTATCAGATCATAGCCTAAGAGATAGAAGGGACTTTTTTGTTGTTCTCTAATTTTAAAGTCATGTCTGAGTCTTTATGACCTATTTGGGGTTTTCTTGGTAAAGATACTGGAGTGGTTTATCATTTCTTTCTCCAGCTCATTTTACAGTTGAGAAAATTGAGGCAAACAGGATTAAGTGACTTGCCCAGGGTCACATAGCTAATAAGTCTGGGACTAGAATTGAACTCCCAAACTTGGGTCCTCCTGACTCTAGGCCCTTGTTCTACCTACTGAAGCACATGGCTGCCTTTAGGGACTATATAAATCAACTACTTTACTTCATAGATGAAGAAATGGAGATAGAGAGTAGTTATGTTACTTGACCAGGATCACACAGCTAGTAAGTACTTGAAGTAGATTTCAAACCCAGAAGTTTCTGGGGTACATTAGCAGACCTTATGGCAATATCTGTGGATCTGGAAGGAAGGCATAGTGGCAAGATAGGTGATAAAGCCTGGTAGCTCTAGGAAAGACAAGCTGGGGCAAAGCTTCCAGTGCAGCTGAAGCAGATTAAAATGCAAATGGGAAATGTTTAATAAAATAAACAAAAGTATAATACATAAAAGACAATGTTAATTTGTGATTTTTAATTTGTGCTACAGGCTGAGACCTGTTTCTTTTTGACCCACTGAAGTTTAGAGTATAGTAGAAAGGCAGAAGGGTTGAACTGGGGGTCTATCATAATACTAGAAGGATTATAAATGTTGACTCTTGGGTCATTAAAGCATTGTGAGTAGTGATATTTGTTCCACAACTGGATGAGGATTCTGTAGGGGCCCCATTGATTGGGAAAGGGCAACTGGGTCCAAGTATCAGAGTAAGTTTCCTTCCTTTGGAGTCATCCTCCATTTTGGAAGGGAAAAGAGAAGGGAAAATTCTCTCAGGATGATTGGAGGAGGGCTCCCATAGCATCTTTTCTAGTAGTAGTATATTAACTTCCCTAAGCCAACCACTAGAATACATGAATATAAAGAGCTAATAATATATTATACTATGCTATGCCTTCTCCTCCTGGTTTGTCTACCTCTGCATCATGGCTCTGAGAAACCCATTACTTGAGTTACTGCTCATTATTCTTACAATTTGGTTATTTAAGAAACACAAGTCAATGGGTAACAGAAAAGAAGGAGGAATGAATGATTGGAATCCTATACCAAAAACTCATGGCAACTTGATTCATAATTATATTGCATGTCCACCATCTAGTGATATGATAGACATGCTCCTTGTTTGTCCCTGTTTGCTAGTCCCACACGTTTCCTATTTGTTCTCTGAACACACTCAACTAGATGAAACATGAATTTAATACTTCCTGTATAAAAAGGCATTAATAGACAGAGAAGGGGAAAAGGCTGTATTTCAGTCCTAAAAAATGATCTTGCTGCCCAAGTCCTTGCTTCTATTGTACTGGTTAAAAGAGACTTGGGAATTTTTCAACAAATTCCATTGTTATAAGAATTAGAATAATATCTTAGGTAATTAGTTCAGCCTAAGTAATGCTTTCTAGTACTGCAATTAAATATCATTAATCAATTCTCCCTCCCCTCCCCATGTTTCCAGTTACTTTGTTCGGCCCTGAAGAAACAGGCCTCTGCTCCTGTATAATATTTCCATTGCTAAATTGCATGTTGAGCTTTGCTCTTTAAAGGAAGGTTAACTTCATTTGTTTGGAAAAGAGAAGGCAACGAATGTGACTAATTGAACACAGAGGTTGCAAGTAGAATATGGCAACCTAGATACTTTCTGAGGATACCAATATGGGAAACAATCATTCTTCATCTTCTCTCTTCAGTAGTGACCCACAAACTACTGTTACCAGGCCTTGGGCCACCTTGAGGTCCCCTGCCCACCTGTGTGTTGGATACTGTCCCCTTCCACTCTTTCCTAGCCCTAGTTTGCCACTTTCAGGGTCCTTTCTTTGAGGCATCCCTTTCCCAAAACATCCTTGGAATGTGATTCTGTCCTATGGAATTAGCTTCCATAGTGATTCAGACTAGACTCTAGTCCAGGTACTGTACAGGAGAAAAACCACTGTTCTTCCTGTCAGACTGTCTTTGATGCTGGTGAAGCCCTCCATACTTCAAAACATCAGAATGCCTCTGCTGTCACACACATTCTACTCCTTTAAAAAAAAAATTTATTAAAGCTTTTTATTTACAAGACATAGGCATGGGTAATTTTTCAACACTGACTCTTGCAAAAACTTCTGTTCCAACTTTTCCCCTTCTTCCCCACACCCCCTCCCCTAGATGGCAGGTAGTCCAATACATGTTAAATATGTTAAAGTATATGTTAAATCCAACATATGTATACATATCCATACAGTTATTTTGCTGCAGAAGAAAAATCGGATTTAGAAATAAGGTAAAAATAACCTGAGAAGGAAAACAAAAATGCAAATGGACAAAAACAGGAGTGGAAATGCTATGTTGTGGTTTATACTCATTTCCCAGAGTTCTTTCACTGGGTGTAGCTGGTTCTCTTCATTATTGAACAAATGGAACTGATTTGGTTCTTCTCATTGACGAAGAGTCACATCCATCAGAATTGATCATCATACAGTATTGTTGTTGAAGTATATAATGATCTCTTGGTTCTGCTTATTTCTTTTCTTTTTCTTTCTTTTTTTGATTTTATTTGATTTTATTTATTTTTTAATTATAATAACTTTTTATTGACAGAACCCGTGCCAGGGTAATTTTTTTACAACATTATCCCATGCATTCACTTCTGTTACAATTTTCCCCCTCTCTCCCTCCACCCCTTCCCCTAGATGGCAAGCAGTCACTATGTATGTAGAATCTGTCGCAGTATATCCAAGATACAATATATGTGTACAGAACCAAACAGTTTTCTTGTTGCACAGGGAGAATTGGATTCAGAAGGTAAAAATAACCCAGGAAGAAAAACAAAAATGCAAACAGTTTACATTCATTTCCCAGTGTTCTTTCTTTGGGTGTAGCTGCTTCTGTTCATCATTGATCAGTTGAAACTGAATTAGGTCTCTTTGTCAAAGAAATCCACTCCCATCAGAATATCTCTTCATACAGTATCGTTGTTGAAGTATATAATGATCTCCTGGTCCTGCTCATTTTACTCAGCATCAGTTCATGTAAATCTCTCCAGGCCTTTCTGAAATCATCCTGCTGGTCATTTCTTACAGAACAATAATATTCCATAATATTCATATACCACAATTTATTCAGCCATTCTCCAATTGATGGGCATCCATTCAGTTTCCAGTTTCTGGCCACTACAAACAGGGCTGCCACGAACATTCTTGCACATACAGGTCCCTTTCCCTTCTTTAAAATCTCTTTGGGGTATAAGCCCAGTAGTAACACTGCTGGATCAAAGGGTATGCACAGTTTGATAACTTTTTGAGCATAGTTCCAAACTACTCTCCAAAATGGCTGGATCCATTCAGAGTTCCACCAACAATGCATTAGTGTCCTAGTTTTCCCACATCTCTCCAACATTTGTCATTATCTTTTCCTGTGATCTTAGCCAATCTGACAGAGACCATGACCAGTACATGGTATCTCAGAGTTGTCTTAATTTGCATTTCTTCCATCAATTGAGATTTGGAGTACTTTTTCATATGGCTAGAAATAGTATCCAATTCTTCACCCAAAAATACACATTCTACTT
The DNA here is from genome assembly GCF_902635505.1 of Sarcophilus harrisii. Taxonomy (NCBI): domain Eukaryota; kingdom Metazoa; phylum Chordata; class Mammalia; order Dasyuromorphia; family Dasyuridae; genus Sarcophilus; species Sarcophilus harrisii. The sequence continues at coordinate 381,237,774 of NC_045427.1, read as the reverse complement.
TTAATTCTTTTTGCACAGGTAAAAGAATTCCTGGCTTTCCTTTTGTAATGGTTGCCTCCAACTCAGGAAGAAAACAGATATAGTTTGTTCTTTATAGGAGCAAGAATTACAGATGATCCTGTGAAATACTCTGTATCCTTGTGCTAGTCACACAATTTCATCTAACCTACGGAAACAACCAGGAGTGGACTGATTTAACTAAGTCTTTCAATCCATGTACACTGACATGAGTTTAATTTTGAGTCTCCAAGAGAAATTATCTGAAAACCCTATTTTTCCAAGGCTATTTGATTGAGAAACTCCTTTATCATGCATCAGGAAGAGAAAGGGAAGGTGTTCTTTCCATAGTACACTCCTTTTCCCACCCCATACTTTCCCTAACCTTTCACCCAGCCAGCCCACTATTTCCTTAAAGGTGAATAAGGGGAATTCTGCCTTTGGCAGGGCTAATTCTGAAATATCCATGGACACTTTTTTCTGAGATATCTGTGGAGGACTCTGTTCTTTGTGATTTCAGTAGCTCAAAGCTGAATGTGTATCTGAAAGGTTCAGGATCACTTCTCCTAAGATTATTGTATAAATAATATCAAGGACTTGCACAATAATCTGATATAAATTGATGCTTTCCAGTTGAACCCTAATAGACATTATTAAAAACAGTCTCCTTGTTAATGGTCTCAGCTTCTTTTATCTTCAGCCACTAAAAAGCATGCAGGAGAAATGGACTGATTGATCTAAGACTACATTTTGGACGATAGTCCATATTTATTGTGGATTCTCTCTTTTCCCTTTTATGCCTCTCAAAATCCCTCTACACTGGCTCTATTTTCTCCTTTTCTCCAGTTTTTGAAGAAAAGATTGTTATTCCGACTTTACTGACTTTGCCATCATATTTCTACTACCTGTTACACTGGAATTTATTAGCATGGAAGCTTAATCTCTGCCTCCAGCCTAGGATGGCTTTTCTTTTCTTGCACAATCTGGTCTATCCCCTTTGCTTCCCCCATTCCCGGACCTGGCACTCATCCTTCCAGAATCTTACTATACTGGCACCAGATTTAGTGCGGATATCTGATTGAGTCAGTCGTATTGCTGCTCAGAACTTCCAAGCTCAATTATCCTCCATCGGCCTCAGTTATCTCAGTAGTAGGGACTATAGATATGAACTACCACATCTAGCTCAACTATAAAGTGTTTTTTTTTTAAGTTAACAAACATTTAATTTTCCATTCCCACCTCCCTCCCCATGGGAAAACAGGAAAAAAAACCTTAACAAATATTATTATTTTCACATTGGAAAAATACAAATTCTCTCACTGGCCATGTCCAAAGAAAAATCAACACCCATAATGTTGTTCTTGCCTAATATTCCTCTTTACCTCTTTGATAACTTTTTCTTTTCCTGTCTGCTAAGTATGAAGGTCCCCAAAACTTTATATTAGTCCTTTTCTTTTCAGAATAATATAAACAATCCATCTAGGTATATTCCTGAAAAGGATGAGAAAGAACCCAACTGTCCAATGGTAAAATATAAATCAGGAAGACTGGAGATGGCCTTGTTGCAGTGGGAGACCATGACATTTTTAAGTTAAGGTCTTTAACAGGTTTCAGTTTGACAGAGATACCTCTTCCCCTTCAGTGATTAATGCTAACTAAGAATTAAGGTAAAGAATGACCTCTTTTTACTAAGTCAAAAAAAATTAATCTACGAGGGAAGACCCTCAGGATTTCTGGCCAAAACAGAAACAATTGATATTTCCATTCACTCTGAGACAATCATGGGAAGCACCTTGTTGAAGAAAGACCTTGAAGGAAATATTTTTGTACCCCTAAATCAAATGCTTTTTAAATTGTCATTGAATGATAAGTACTTGGACTCATTTTCTCTACATCTTTTTGTATTATGGTAAAGATATATAATAATATGGACCAGTAATATACTCAAATAGAAATGGGAACTGATAAATCACACATAAAGAAAATAAAAGAATAATAAGAAGAACCCAATTGCTTATATAGGCTTTTTCTTGAAGCAATTGATTGGATGGAGGCTTCTTCAATTTAATAGGCACATAGAAAACTGGAATTTCAGATATTGATGATACTCTAGGAATTCCCACCGAGTTAAATTTAAAACATGCATGAAAAATCTCTGAAGTAGACTTTACAGACATGTAAGAAAAGACACTGACATGTTAATATTGCTGACCAGGGTCAGACATCCTTCTGTCAATTCTTTTATATTCTAGGAGCCAAAATTCCCTAGGCCATTTGAAATCTTTTGGATAGTTATACCTAAACACCACAGACTCACTAAATCTACAAAGGGTTTTTTCAGGTTGTTGTGGAAACTTGTCTTATTCACCCTGCTTGACACAGTCTCCCTTTCCTTTACTTGGTTGCCTTAGAATGAATCAATCCCATTGTTTTCCAGGGCTTTGTAGCTTCCACTCCAAGGTCTTTTGAAGGTTCAGAAAGATGCCTACAATATCTTTCAATTTCCCTACAAGAACTGATAGAAGTTGTTTAGCCAGAAGAATACATACATGTACATATAATTGAGGGAGGCCAGCTGGCAGTAATGGAGAAAGAATCTTTTTCTGAGTGGGCCATCTGAGGACTGGGAGTCCAAATGCTGGCTTGGATATTTATTACCTATATTATCTTGGGCAAATCATTTAACTTTCCTTCAGGAAAGAAAGACATTGGTAGAGATAGGCTCAAAGCCCTTCTAGATTGATAATTTACATATATAACTATATATATATGTATATATGTGTGCATAATATATGTGCGTATTCTCCTTTTTTTTTATTTAATAGCCTTTTATTTACAGGTTATATGTATGGGTAACTTTACAGCATTAACAATTGCCAAACCTCTTGTTCCAATTTTTCACCTCTTACCCCCCCCACCCCCTCCCCTAGATGGCAGGATGACCAGTAGATGTTAAATATATTAAAATATAAATTAGATACACAATAAGTATTATGTGTGTATTCTCAAACACAAATGGATTCATGATCTCATTGATTAAATATTTTTTTCCAACACTGCAGATCACAGCCTATATTATTTATAAATATGTAATTAATATATATTTTTGTTGACCTCCATTGGTAAAGGACATTTCCTCATTAAATGGTAGTTCTTTCTATCAGTGAAAACATAGGTCCAGTTCCTATGTCATGATATATCTATGCTATATAGTTCTTTCTCTATAAATAGATATTTCTCTATATATTTATATATAAGTAAAAATAAGATATCAATAGGTATCTTTATAAATCATCATTTATATGCGATTATGGATAGATATCTATTTTGATAGATACAGATGTCTATATATTCATACCTTTCTCTTTTCCTTTTTCTCTCTCAATGTTACTAAGAAATGCAATCCAATTATATAAGATTCTTTTCATTGGTGGATATTGATTACCCTGTGCTCCAAGTCTTTGAGTGGATTGGAGTTGGTCAAAGTTTGGGAGAGGAAACTCTGGCTTTGAAAAAAAGGCATTGTAGTACCAGTTCTCTTCAGGGAGAGATCTCTGAAGAGAGAAAAAGAGTATGGGAAGAAGTTAATATGGTCAAAATCAGTCTACCAATAAAGAGTTTTATGCATCAGATCTTGAGCATCTAGTTACATTAATAAACATACATATATGTAGTATGTATACATTCATATCTATGTGTTTGCATATACATACATAAAATCAGATTCTCAACTTTAATATTTCTTTTAAGTTCTATATAGATGTTTTCAGGATTCAAAGGCAAGTTAACTTATTAACTGTTGATATTAGAAAACTAAATAAACTATGTCAACCACTTGTATATATATTAATTTTAGTTCTTATTAAATATGAACATATTTTATAATATAAATCACTAAATATGTACATATGCATTCATTCATTGTGAGTGTGTGTATGTATATATTTCACTTGGACAAATTTCTAGTTATGCCTTTCATTCTCTCTGACTTCTCAATTGTGTCTCCATATTTCACATCAATTAGTTCTTTCAGTAATTTTGTATATAATTCATTTGAATCCTTATTCTTTCATGTAACAAATATATACTGTGCCACTACTAAGTCCAATTCACTATGATGTGTGTGAGGGGTACAAAGTGTAGAAGTCCTTGATCTCAAGGAGCTTGCCATTTAGGAAAGGCAAGACAAAGAGTTCCTTGTACTAAAATCTATATAAGTAAGAAAGGAACCATTCTTGGCTGATAGCATTCAAGGTGAATCTTTTATATTATAAATCCTTACAAATAGAACATTACTCCATATATAGGGAGAAACTCTTGAAAAACACATGCAATTGGGAATCACAGATAAAGCAAGCCAAAGCCTTCTTCCTTACTTCTGGGAGATGACTTTTTAGGCTATTGTGCATTCTACCTTTTGGCCACACGATGGGAGCATTTGATTAAACAGTCTAGGGCGTTGGTTGGATGGAAAATCTGAAAAGGGGTGTGGAATTTCCATTATGAGGTTCTGTAATCCCAGTTTTTACTTCTCTACCTTGTTTTGTTTTGTTTTTTCATCCCTTGTCCATATGAAGGATGTTGCCCTGTTATTTTTCCCATTTTCTCCTCTATTAAGTCTTACTTGGATACGAAATCTTTATTTTTTTCAACAATTGCTCATGAACTAATCTGGGTTCTTGCCATCTCCTAGACAGCAAATGAATTTGCAGATACAAAAGGCACAGAGAGTCTTGGAGCCCAATTACACAGTCTCCCAGCAATACAGATTCACTTTGGTGACAAACAAAGGAAGCCAAGGCAGATGACCTGAATCATTCCCTCATCTCCAGCTCTCAAGTACTTTTTCCCCAGAGAGAAGACAAGGGAAGGAAGGCAGCTGGATTATTGTGTCTAAAGGTTGTCTTGTTCCCTGAATGCCCTTGACTTCTTGATTTAGAGCATCCTCACCAAGGACATATTATATTCCTTCTGTTTGAAAACATGAAGCACACTTCTATTAGATTTTCTAAAATAATTTCTTGATAGAATTTGTTCCAAAAGATCATACACCTGTCCCTGCAATAAACTCATAATTCAGTCTTCTATGATGGATAGTGTTCCTATGCAGTTAAAAGAAAAAGCAAAAATAAAACAAAGAAAAAACCCCATGAAAAATGACTATATTTCATGTAATCTTCCACATCAGTCGTTTACTGTTTGTTGAAAGCAAATAAGTAAAAAAGGTATATGTTTTTCCTTTAATAAGTTAATTCTGATATTGTCCATTAAAGTTATATTTATTTGCCTTTAAAAACACTTTTATCTTCAAAGAAGAAAAAACAACAGCAGACTTCTATAACTTTTATATAGAAAAGTGAACAATAAAGGGTTAGGGATTATACTGATGGTTTCATTGCTATAAGAAATAAATTCACTTTACTAATGTAGAATGGCACTTCTATGCAATTTATAGTCTCCAAGAGTTGTTCATACCAGTTCGAGTTAAAGGATTAGCGTTATACCACTTATATGTATTAAAGGTGGGACTTGAACCAGGTCCTCCTAGTTCTAAGGCTAGTTCTTTAGGCACTACACCATACTGTCTCTAGAATCTTTCCTCCTATTCTACTGTTTTTCCTAATTGTGTCTGATAAATTCAGCATCTGCCAGTTCTGTGCTTGACAATGGACCTAGGCTGTCTATATGCTGCTGTCATTCTCTCCAGGAATAGGAAAGTCCTGATGGAGGCATTAATTGTATTGACTCAGCAGGAGTCTTGATGCCATCACCCATTCTGATTATAGATAAATGTACAAAGAGACAGGACTCTGCTGGAGAGGTCTTCTCATCTTCAGGCATCAGTCCCACCGAGAGTTTCAATTGGCTGGATAAAAGACTAAACAGGATGCTCTCCAATTCCCAGCCAAACCAGCCTTTCTAACCCTGTCATTCTGTGACACAGAACTTGGACAGGAGGATTTAATCAGTCACAGCAGCATTTCTGATGTTAAGTGAATAATGAAGGCGCCCAGGGACTCTGGAAGGGAAGCCAAAGCTGAGTAAAGGACTCTACACTTTCTGTAGGGCTGCTAGAACCTGAAGAAGTAGCTCACAGATACCAGGGCAAGTATCAGACAAAAAGAGAATCGGGAAATGTGGAGAACCCTGATTTAACAGTTTCTATACAAGCTGCTTAAGGATAAAATGGTTTTTCAACATCCTTGACTTCAAAATCAATGAAGAAATTAACTTTTCGTGTGCAAATAACAATAACGGGCATTGCATGTTATGGTTTACAAAGTGATTTATTTGTATTATCTCATTTAAGGTTCATAACAATGTGGTAAGTAGAATAGATATTATTTCCCCCATTTACAGATAAGAAAACTTTTGCTTCGAAACATTAACTGATTTGTCCATGATCACAGGTTAGTAAGTGTATTGTCCTTGTGATTAGAAACCATGGCATTTAACTCAGTGTAGCTCATAGTATGTTTCCATAAATACTATGGAAGTATTTCAAGGCTTTTTAATCTGTTTTGTGTCACGGGGAGCCCTTTGGCCATTTGATGAATTCTATGGTTCCCTTGTCAGAATAAAATTCTGCTTAGACTTGAATATTAGGAAGATCACTTAGGCAGCTCAGTGGAGGATGAATTGGAATAAGGGGAGAATGAGGTCCACCAGCTGGTTTTTGCAACCTTTATGATTGGGGAACAAGGCCTGCATCAGTGTGACAGCTAAGCTAGTGAAGAGAAGAGCATTGTATTAGTTGAATCACGATTAGAAGCACTATAAAATTTTCTTGGTGTGATCCATCCGAATTCAAGACACATTATAAAAACAAAGTAGATGAAAAAAAGAACATTACCTAGACTATGGCATTAAGTCATGTACCATGAAACTCCTTTCTCTGTTTCTACTCTCTTCGTGTATCTGTTTCTTTCTCCTCCTCCTTCTCCTTCCCACTATCCAATCTCCCTCCTTCTCTCTCTCTTTCTTTCTTCTCTTCTCTCTCTCTCTCTTTCTCCTCTTCTCTCTTCTCTTCTCTCTCTCTCTCTTTCTCCTCTTCTCTCTTCTCTTCTCTCTCTCTCTCTCTTTCTCCTCTTCTCTCTTCTCTTCTCTCTCTCTCTCTCTTTCTCCTCTTCTCTCTTCTCTTCTCTCTCTCTCTCTCTTTCTCCTCTTCTCTCTTCTCTTCTCTCTCTCTTTTTTTTATCCAGGAAAGTACTCCACGTTGACTTGGGATCCCCAGAGACAAGCAAATCTATCCTCAGTCTTCCTCTATCTCACCCTTCCATTTCCTCACACCTGTTTCCTGTTGCCGTCCTTCACTCTCAGGATTGCTCAGCTAACCCTTTCCCTTCTTTCTCAGGTGCAGTTCATTAGTTTTTGGCCAAGGAAATAGAGACTCTCAAAACTTGAACTGCTGCTATCAGGGGAGAAGATACATCTGAATGACTTCCCATATTCAGACCCCAAAGCCACAGTTCACTGGAGACGGCTTTTTGGACAGCCACACCAGAGCCAATGGGACCATTTGGTGCTTGGCCTTGAAATCAAGTTTTTTTTTTCCCTTTTAACTAAATTACAGGCTTGAATTTATCCATTTCCTGCTGCCAGCTATCATCTTTGCTGAGAGAGGACTTATTTCTAGTGCCAGAAGACTAAACATGCAGACACTGACACAATTAGTCTCCAAACAGCATTAACTCTTCAGGAGAAGTTTCTTTTGTTCTATGAATACTTTCTTGATTTCTGGAATTTTATGATTAATTCTTGGCTATATTAAAACACCTGGAGACTTAACTAATACTTTGAATATCTGCATCTCTCAATAGACTATGAATAGCAGTTTGCATTTTTTATTGGTTTAATGATGAAAAGAAAGCTAATATTTATGACTTAACTTTTCTCTTTTTATAGAATTCATTTCACTGAGGATCCCAAGGGACCATAAAGAGGTAGCATGTCTTTATTATTACCCTGAAAAATTCCAAATGGGCAAATACACTTCATTATATTTTGTTTACTGTCAATGTTTTCTTGAAAACACACAGGTAATATAATTCCTCCCTTGACACATTCCCTTTCTCCATCTGGAAAAGGGTGGAGCTTTGGGATGTGTGTGTGTGTGTGTGTGTGTGTGTGTGTGCAAATCCTATTGGAATCGAGACATAAGCCATTTAAGTTCTACTTCCCACCTCCATCCTACTCTCTATTTGCAATCTATACCTTCTCTGTTGTTTGATGGTCCCTTCCATTTATCTAATTAAGGACTTTCCCAAGAGTTTAAAATGATAACTCTTCCAGGGAGTTTATGTTGAAACTGACTGACTAAGCCTTAATCTAAGGAATCTCTAACTCTTTAACTTCCTGTGGGATGAAAATATTTTTAATCAGCTGCAAGTAGGAGAAAGATCTTCAAAGAAGGCTACTAACATCACAAGGAAAATTGTAAGGAAAATAATGAGGAAAAATCCAGCTACATTAGGGTCTGGTAGAAAACCATACTAAGACAAGAAAATTGGATTCTAATTTCAGATTGAGTATTTATAACTGTATGACCTTGGACAAGTGATGTAACCACCTTGAAATTCAGTATCCCAACTTCTACAGTGAGAATAACACTTTTGATACGACTGTTATAAAAGTAAAATGAGTAAAATGATACAATGTAAAGGGTGGTATGAGACAATAGGAAGATGGATCTGGACTCAAAAGCCCTGGGTTTGTCTGTCTTTCTTAAGTACTGTATGACTTCTCTAAATACCAGTTTTCTCATAACAGATCAAAAACTAGATGAACTCTGAAGAAGAGTGTGCTGATAAATGTTTACTAACTGGGGAATGGGAGTGGGGAAGGAATGAATGGAGGACACACTTTTTAGTTTAACCAGAATTATTAACACGATTGCCAGCACGTTCTTAATTCTTGATAATCAACAAAATAAATCCAGCCCTGATTTCTAATATTTGCTGATTTCTGTGGCATAAATAACCACATTGGCTCTTGCTAACTAGGACAACTAGGTAGTGCAATGGATGGAGCACTGGGCTCAGAGTCAAGAAAACTCATCTTCCTGAGTTCACATCTAGTCTCAGACATTTATTAGCTGTGTGAACCTGGGGAAGTCACTTAACCCTGTTTGCTATAGTTTCCTCAAATGAGCCGCAGAAAGAAATGACAAATCACTCTTAACATCTTTACTAAGAAATGGCAAATGAGGTCACAAAGAATCTGACACTTCCCTCAACAACAACAAAAACACTTATGCTGGAAATTTAACAATTGGATTGTGCAAATCAGTTTGAACATCTCTAGCACATCCTAGTGTGGGAAGAATTCTAAGGATCTGATATTCTGTGATTCTCCAAGAAAAAATCTTGTAAATTTAAAAAGACTAAATAAAATGGATTATTCTCACATAGATTTATAATAGGGAGAATAAATTATAACTTTCTTCTTGTGGTCCAGGACTTTTCCTGGAAAGCCAATCTTCCAGAAGAAAGAGAGAATAGGACATAGATACCTATAAGAAGAGAGGGACAGAACTGTGCAGGATGAGTTAAATTCTGGCTTTTTAGTGATTCATTTTCTCTTTTAAGGCTTCAAATGAGGTATCTGGATTGGTTAATCTCTAAGGTCATTTCCAGCTCCATTATGCGAAGGAATTACACAGAAGGGAAACTACCATGGGGAAAGGGTGTAGGATATTTTAGCTACTTTAGGGATGATAAGCATGATTTGGGGGAAACACAGACATTATGCAGCCACAAAATCCCCTTTACAAAGAGGTCACTACAGAACAAGTTTAGATGTTCCATTCCTGGCTAATTGCCCATTCTAGATCAAGTAATCTCTTGTAGTTCCAATCAGCAAATTCTTAAAACCACATGGCTTTGGGTTTCAAAGAACAAACAATTAGAATGAAAAGGGTATTTTGGTGAGCGGGTTCCAAATTACCCCAAATACCTTGATGAGGGAAGTATAAATGAATTAGAAACACAGGGAAACATTTAAAATTGGCAACTGCCCTAGCAGCCCTATTGCTGCCACATTCAAGGACACTGTCTCCATAGGATTTATATTCTCACAGGTTTTAGATTGAAAAATGAAAGTACGGTATGTGAAAGGACATAGTGTAGGGTGTGCTCTGGATTTTGCTATCCCCAAAATATTCATTATAGTCTTGGGTTTAGACTTTGGAAAAACCTAAATCATGGTTGAGATCATCTAGTTTTATTGGAAAGAATCTGCTGTGATGGATATGACTTCATTTCCTTCTATAGAAATGTTCTCTCCACCCCCCACCCCCCCCAAATTCTTTCAAATGTGAAATCCCTTCTTCTTTTACTTTGCAGGGAAGCTGCTTCCCAGCCTGGGTTTGCATTCCACTGATGAGGTTCAGAATTGTCCAGCAGCTATCAAGAGAAAGTCCCTAAATTCCCCTGCTCTTGGATGGTTCCAAGGCTGTTTATCTAGAATAATTTAGAGCCTTTCTCTTTCTCATCCTCCAAACCCATTCCCTAATCAAAGTGACAGAATGCTGGTGGAGCACCCAGCTTTTTTTTTTTCTCTAGCCTTTATCATTCTCTGTCTCTACAGTTTTTGCCACTGTTTATTTCCCTCTTCTCCAGGATACCCCCTCCCTTCTGAGTTCTCTTCTTATCTTTGGGGAAACAACTCTAGTTCTTTTGCTGGATCATTATTCATATCCCACCCTTTACTTGTGGGTGTGGCCCATGGCTCTGTCCAGGGCTTTCTCTTCCCTTTCTACACCCTCTCACTTGGTGACCTCATCAGCGTTCATGGGTTCATTGATCACATTTATGCAGATAACTCACAAATTTCTATATTCTGCCTTAAGTCTTTCTTCTCAGCTCTCATTAAAAAACAAAAAACAAAACAAAACAAAAAAAAGCCAAGGTCTCCCATCCAGAGCCATCTCCAGGCATCCTGAACAATATCTTGCCACTGGATCCAGTTGGCTCTGGAAAAGAAACTAAGTCTGGAGACTGCCCAAACCTAAGAAATGTTAGGTAGGGAAATTAAGTTAGATTAAATTTGAACTTCAATTCAATTGTGTGTCATGGTATCACCTCCCTAATGTCATGGTCCTCTTGGAGAACGAAGGACAAATAACATATGGCAATCATTTCTGCTTTGGCCAGAAGCCCCACGGGTCTCCTCCTAGTTCAATTGGTCTGTCTATCTAATTCAATATCTATCTATCTATCTATCTATCTACCTTTATTCATTCATTTATTTGTTTGTTTTTGATTAGGTGGAAAAAAGAAATTCTTTGACTCAATTGTTACCTAGACTTAATCATTGAATAGGTGTAGCCTCAATCAAACTAAGGCCTGTTGAAAAATTGGTCTCCCATTTCATCCTGGGCCATCTCCAGTGGTCTTGATGCATATCTGGCCACTAGACCCAGATGGCTCTGAGGGGAAAGTGAGGCAGGTGACTTTGCACAGCCTCCCTCACTTAAATCCAATTCATTTGCATATCATGGTCTCATCTCCCCAATGTCATGATCCTCTTCCAGAATGAAGGACAAACAACCTCAGATCTCATCCTGTATTATCCATTGTCTGTTTCCAACTGGATGCCCTCTAGGCATCTCATATTCAACACAGCTAAAACTTGTTTTCTTTACCTCCAAACCCAGCTCTTTCCTAAACTTCCCTATTTCAGTTGAATACATCATCATCCTTCCAGTTACTCAGGTTCACAACCTCAAAGTCATTCCTTTCGTTTTACCCCATATGTCCAAATCAGTTGCCAAAGTCATTTCTTCTTCCCAAACACCTACTCCATCTGTTCCCTTATCTCTCTCTATTCAGATAATCCTCATCCTGTTTCGGGCCCTAATCTCTCCTGTCTTGGTATATTGCAATATTTTTTTAAAATTGATCTCGCAGCGTGGGCTTTCTTCCCTCTCCAATTTATTCTTCACATAACTGCCCAAGCAATGTCCTTAAAGCTGATTTGACATTTCCCTACTCAAGAAATTCCTTGTTGCTGTTGTTCAGACTTTTAGTCGTGTCTGACTCTTTGTGATCCCATTGCTTGGCAGAGATACTGGAGTGATTTGCTGTTTCCTTCTTCAGCTCATTTTACAGATGAGGAAATTGAGGCAAACAAGGTTAAGTGAATTTCTCAGGCTCACACAGCTAGTAAATGCCTGAGGCTGGATTTGAACTCAGGAAGATGAGTTTTCCTGACTCCAGACTTAGCTGCCCTCCCTCCCCCTCCCAAAGCTCTAGTAGCTCCTTATGGCCTCTAAGACCAAAGACAATCACTTCTAATTGATGTTTAAAGTCCTTTATAGTCTGATTCACCTATTTTTGCAATTTAATTATGCATTACTTCCCAACATGCACTCTGTTAAGCTAATAACTGTTAAGGGTCTGAGGCTGGATTTTAACTCAAGTCCTCCTGACTTCAGGGCCAGTGTTCTATCCACTGTACCATCTAAATACCTGTCCATTATTCTTTGATCTTATTTTCTGTTATGGTCCTACTCAAAATTGTAATTGAAAAAGACTCTTATTTATCTTTGTTGTCAGAGGCAAAATGTGCTTTCCCCCCAATTTTTAAAAACATTTTTATTTAAAGTTTTAAGTTCCAGATTCGATCAGTCCCTACTCCATCCAGAGACTAAAAACAATCAGCTATAGGTTATACATGTGCAATCAAATGTAGACGGGAAATGTTTTAAAAAGTAAATACAAATACAATATTCTATAGACAATATTAAATTTGTGGTTTTCCAAGTGAATATACCACCCAAGGATCCATTTCTCTTAGAGTTTGACACCACTGACTTAGACTAAGTCCCTCATTTTATTGATGAGAAAACTGAGGAGAAATAATTTCTACCAGAACACATACTTGGTTATAAGAAGTAGAATTAGAGGTTGAATCCAGGCCCTTTGATTTTAAAGCCATTGCTTTCCCCATCCCAATCCTTTATTCTGGACTTAATGACAATGATACTTATGTGTTCCTACCTCACAACAAACATATGAATGAACCCTGAGCAATTTCTTCAGGCATTTCCAAGTCTTGCAAATATTTAGATATTTGGCAAGATGAAAAAATTTAAAAAATTTAATTTCCATCTGGACAGTTGATAATCAGACTGCAACACAAATATCCTTGAATTCTTGTACTCTTTCCGCTTCCTTCTTAGCCTTAGGCCATTTTAAAATAAAGGCTATATAATTAGGGATGTGGTAAGGAGTGTACATGTGTTTGTGTAGGGGAAGAACTAGAAGACATTACAGCAGGAAGCAGCAAATAGATGTTGGGAATAGCTTGAAAACGCAATGAATTAAAAATCAAAATAATTTTGCTACAGGACTCTCATATTGTAATAAAAGACTTCTCCAGTTATAAGGATGTATTATCCCATCATCCATTAGGTTTCCTTGCTCCCAACTTCCTAAAAGAGGGATCTCTAAGCAAAAAAAAATTTTTTTTAGATTGTATTGTATTTTTATTTATTTCAGTAAACATTTCCCAGTTACATTTTATTTTATTTTTTATTTATAGTATTTTTCCCAAATACATGTAAAGATAGTTTTCAACATTCATTTTTTGTAAGACTTTGTGTTCCAAATTTTTCTCCCTCTTTCACTTTCCCCTCCCCAAGACAGCAGTGTGATATAGGTTAAACAAGTGAAATCCCTTTAAACATATTTCCATATTTGTCATATTGTGCAAAAAAAAACCCAAAACAGATCAAAAGGGAAGACACAAGAAAGAAAAAGCAAACAAAGTTGAAAATACTATGCTTTGATCCACATTCAGTCTTCATAGTTCTTTCTCTGGATGCAGATATCATGAGAAAAAAAAAATTTAAATAGCCTTTTATTTACAGGGTAACTTTATAGCGCTGACAATTGCCAAACCTCTTGTTCCAATTTTTCCCCTCCTTCCCCCCATCCCCTCCCCCAGATGGTAGGATGATCAGTAGATATTAAATATATTAAAATATAAATTAGATACACAATAAGTATCCATGACCAAAACGTTATTTTGCTGTACAAAAAGAATCGGACTCTGAAATATTGTGCAATTATCCCGTGAAAGAAATCAAAAATGCAGGTGGACAAAAATATAGGGATTGGGAATTCAATGTAATGGTTCTTAGTCATCTCCCAGAGTTCTTTCACTGGGCATAGCTGGTTCAGTTCATTATTGCTCCATTGGAACTGATTTGGTTCATCCATGAGAAAAAATTTTTAAAAATCAATGAACAATTATTTATTAAGCATCTTCTATGTGCTAGGCAAAAGTCTTTTTTTTTATATAGTATTTATTATGTGCAAGACATAGATAGGGCTAAGCATTTTATAACTATTCTCTCTTCTGATCCTTATAACAGTCCTAAAAGGTAGGTGCTGTTATTACCTCTACTTACAGTTGAGGAAACTGAAGTAAACAGAGTTTAAACCTTCCCAGAGTCGCACAGCTAGTTAGTATCTGAGCTGAATTTGAACTCAGGTCTCAATTAGGCAAAAGTCTTAAATGTAAATATGTTGTATAGCCCATTAGAATATAAGTTCCTTGAAGGCAGGAATTGAGTTTGCCTTTTCTTTGTATTCTCAGAGCTTAGCATAGGGTCTGGTATATAGTAACCCTTAAGGAGTCCTGTTGAATGGTTGTTTAATTGAAACTGTCTCTCTTCCCAAGTTGCTTAGGGGTCATGGTTTCCGAGTAGTGCACACTATCTCCCAAACTGTCTCATGGAGACTACTCTACCTATGTGAAATAAAGAGACCTCATGGAAGCCATCAAAAGACATATAGAAAGATCAGAGTAGAAAAGCATCTAAGGATGAGATTTGAAGCATGACTTCCCCCAAGTCCAATTACCCCATTCTTCCAATGGGTTCAATTTTCATAGACGCTCTGAATCCAAAGCTAATATTCTTTTTCTGTAGCATCATACCATGAAACCCTGTGCTGGGCTTAACTTAGTTCATAATTCCCCATAATTAGAAGCTTCATTTTTGCCAGGGAATTTTAACCTAAAGCCTTTGGAACTGCAGTTAGCTGATGCAGTGGATAGAGTGCCAGGGCTGGAGGCAGAAAGATTCATCTTCCTGAGTTCAAATCTTGCCTCAGACACTTCCTAGCTGCGTGACTCTGGTCACATCACTTAACTCTGCCTTAGTTTTCTCATCTGTAAACTGATGTGGAGAAGGAAATGACAAACCACTCTAGTATCTTTGCCAAAAAAACCCCAAATGAAGTCACAAAAGGACCCGACCAATTATGACTGAACATCAACAACTTTGGAAGAAGAAATATATCTGGTCCAGGCTTAATTTTAAAAAAGGAAACAGTGAAAAGGAAAGGAGGAGAAGGAGAAGGAGAAGGATGGTATTTAAGGTTATTTAGATCCTTGTAAAGAATCATAAAGATGAACAGACCCACTTTTGTACTTAAGCATGAATTAAGATTGATTGAAAGTTTTTGTTACAAAACACCCTAAGTCACTCTGTATTTTTATAATCATGGCAGGATAAAGAGAAAGGGCAGCGGAGTGAGCGATAATAGTACACACCTGTTGAATTGAAACTGGAAGGCTAGAAAGATAAAGACATCTGCGGAGGGATGAAGGGAACTCTTTGAATGCTTGTTTCTTCCCAGACAGCTGTAGCAGTTTCTGCCCAGACAAAGAGTGAGCCCATCTTGGCCCATTGTGCATCCATCATTGAGAAAGCCAAGGGAACCACAAAGGGCTTATGAAAAGGGAGGGAGAGATTGACCCAAGTGATGAAAGCCTCCTCTGTGCTGCTCTCCTTCTAACTTCAACTCCTGTGAATACCATTTGTTTGAATCCTCCTCTGAGCATAATGGACTCTCTGGGGTTGTCAGGAGTCCATCAGTTCTGCCTGATGGCCGAGAGGGAAGAATGATCATGGTCACAGCCACGGTCATTGTTTGCCATGGACCTCCCAAACTCTAGGACCGTGCTAGGAATCAGAGAACTTTAACACTATGGGGAGCATAGAAGAATGGCTATCAGCCTGGACTGAAAAAAAGACTTGCTTGGAGGATGTGCTATGAGTGCAGGAGAGGAACGACTCATGGGCTCTCTAGGCTCCTGAAAACCTTCATTGAGGATGTCTGGGGAATGCACTTGTTGCCTTCTCTTCCCTCACTCTACTTTAGAGAAGGTCAAATGTGGCAATGATCTTATTTTTGCCACCCAGATTTAAAAAGAAAATTGAGTCCCATTTGGTGTGTCTGATAGCCACACTTAGTCTTCTTTCTGCCAAGTATTTCCTATTCTCATTACTACTGCTAGAAGCTTCTTGAATCTCCAAGGTTGGATTTAGGGTTGCAAGGAATCCTAGAAGCTATTTAGTTGAACCCCCTTATTTTACAAAGATGGAGAAATGGAAGCCCAAGTGTTAGAAATATGCTGCAAAGATAAAAGTAGATTCAGGAGTGTATGAAATAAATTGGTTTATTTAGTTCTTGCAAGAAGCAGGCTATCTACCCAGAGGCAGTCGCTGGGTGATCCATACTCATAGACACAGGAATGAGCCTTTTATTTCCTATTCTGAAGTGCAGCTGGCTGGGAATGATGAAATTAACAGACTTCTTGGTCCTCCCACTGCATATTCTTCCTTGACATGTTTCCCTTCCCTCATCATATAACCTATGTTTGGAATGAGGAGAACTAGAACAAAAATAGCTAATGGAGAGTTGAAACCTAGGATAAACAGGTAAATAATAAAGAATGTGACCTATGTATGGACCTTTGATGAGCACAGTTCAGTACGTCCAAATACACTATATCTCAGAGTACTAAAAGAATTGACAGATAATATTGTTGAATCAGTGGTCTCTGGACAATTAGGAAGAATAAGAGAGGGAAGCAGGACTAGAGAAAGATAAATAATAAGATATACAAAAAGCGGAAGGGGTAGGAAGAGAATGCTTATTAATAGTTTACTTATCAGGTTTACAACCAACAAAACCTTAGAGGAATAGCTAACACACTGAATGGCAGAGTCAAAATTCAAAAGGATTCTGCCAGGTTAGAAAGTTGGGATTGGCAGAGAGAATCTCTTACATTGATTATTTTAAAGAGCCAAAGAAAATCTTGTCATATACAGCTTGAATGACCTTCTTGGTGTGAGCAACCTAAAGAGTTGTATTTCCATATAGGGATAAGGACTTAGAGAAAGGTCCCATTCCAAACTTTCTTCCCTAATGAAAACAAAAGAAAAATTAGAGTTCAGTAGATTTACCTTCTCTCTATCTCCATTTATCATCATCCCATCCACCTGAAGTAATGATACTCTCCTTTCTTTGATTTTTCTTCCCCCCTATACAGAGTATAATAGAAACAATTAAAACAATTTCCCTAATGAATATTGATGCAAAAATATTAAATAAAATTTTAGCAAGGAGATTACGCAATATATCAGAAAAATCACACTATTGCCAGGTAGGATTTAAAACCAAGAGTGCAGGATTTATTCAATATTAGGGCAACTATTAGCATAACTGACCATAGAAATAACAAAAGCAACAAAAATCACAATTATCTCAAAAGATAAAGAAAAATCTTTTGATAAAACATGATATTTATTCTTATTAAAAACACTAAAGAGCACAGGAATAAATGGAGCTTTCATTATAATAAATGGTATCTATTTAAAATTATCTGAAAGCATTATCTGTAATGGGGATAAGTCAGAAGTCTTCCCAAAAAGAGCAGGAGTAGATGATTTCTATTATCACCATAGTTGTTCGATAGAAATGCTAGTTATTGGAATTAGATAAGGAAAAGGAATTTGATGATATTAGAAGAGGCAATGAGAAAACAAAACTATTACTCTTTGCAGATGATATGAGGCCATATTTAGATAATAAACTAAAAAATATAATTAAATAATTAACCAATTCAGCAAATTTTTAGTATATAAACTAAATCCACACAAATCATCAGTATTTCTACATATTATTGATGAAGTCCAGCAAGAAGAAATAGAGAAATTCCATTTATAATAACTGCAGGTTATATAAAATACTTGGGAGTTTACTTGCCAAGACAAACTGAGGAACTGTATCAACACAATTTTAAAATACTTTTAACATTGTCAGATCTCAACAGTCAGAAAAATATTAATTGCTCTTAGGTAGGCTAATCCAATATAATAAAAATGACAATTCTATCTAAATTTATTTGCTTATTTAGTGTCATGCCAATCAAACTACCAAAAAAATATATTTCATAGAGCTAGAAAAAAATAACAAAATTCATCTGGAGGAAATAAAAGGTCAAGAATATTAAGGGAATTGATGAAAATAATGTGAAAGGTGATGGCATACCAATATGAAGTTTCAAGTTGTATTATGAAGTGGTGATCATTAAAATAATTGGGTACAAAATCTAAGAAATAGAGTGGTGAATCAATGGAATAGTTTAGATACAAAATGCACAGTAGCAAATGATCATAATAATCTACTATTTGATAAATACAAAAATCCGAGCTCATTATTTGACAAAAATTGCTGGGAAAACAGGAAAGCACTTTGGCAAAAATTAAGTATAGACCAACACCTCATACCACATGCTAGATAAGGTCAAAACACATACATGATTTAGAAGTAAAGAGTGATATCATAAGAAAATTAGGGAAGCATGGAATACTTTACATGCCAGATCTATGTAGGGAAAATTATTTATTTTTGCAAAATATTTGCAAAGGAAATTTAGAGAAAGTCAAATGTGGCAATGATCTTATTTTTGCCATCAGGATTTAAAAAGGGAAAATTTTATGTTCAAACAAGGGATAGAGAATATTATGGGATGAATGGATAATTGCAATTATATTAAATTAAAAATCTTTCGCACAAACAAAACCAACACAGCTGAGTTTATTTTTTTATTTATTTTATTTTATTTTATTTTATTTTTTTATTTAATAGCCTTTTATTTACAGGATATATGCATGGGTAACTTTACAGCATTAACAATTGCCAAACCTCTTGTTCCAATTTTTCACCTCTTACCCCCCCACCCCCTCCCCTAGATGGCAGGATGACCAGTAGATGTTAAATATATTAAAATATAAATTAGATACACAATAAGTATACATGACCAAAACGTTATTTTGCTGTACAAAAAGAATCAGACTCTGAAATATTGTACAATTAGCTTGTGAAGGAAATCAAAAATGCAGGTGGGCATAAATATAGGGACTGGGAATTCAATGTAATGGTTTTTAGTCATCTCCCAGAGTTCTTTTTCTGGGCATAGCTGGTTCAGTTCATACTGCTCCATTGGAAATGATTTGGTTGATCTCGTTGCTGAGGATGGCCAGGTCCATCAGAACTGGTCATCATATAGTATTGTTGTTGAAGTATATAATGATCTCCTGGTCCTGCTCATTTCACTCAGCATCAGTTCGTGTAAGTCTCTCCAGGCCTTTCTGAAATCATCCTGTTGGTCATTTCTTACAGAACAGTAATATTCCATAATATTCATATACCACAATTTATTAGAAGCAAAGAAGAAAACCTGGAGAAAGATTTTTTTTTAAATAGCAGATTTATCTGTTAAAGGTCTCATTTCTCAAATATATAAGGAAATGAATCATGTTTATAAAAAGAACTATTCTCTAATTGATAAATAGTCAAAGCCTCTGAACTGGTAGTTTTTAGGTGAAGAAATCAAATCTATCTATAGTCATATGAATAAATGTTCTAAATCAATATTGATTAGAGAATTGCAAATTAAAACAATTCTGAGGTACCACTTCATACTTATCAGATTGGCTAAGACGACAAAAAAGGAAAATGATCAATGTTGGAGAGGATATGGAAAAATTGGGGCACACTTCAATCTATATTGTAGCTTTTATATCTTTTAAAATTAAATTTGTTAGGGAGTTCCCTATGAATTTATATTTGTGTCTATCAATAATTACTTTTTCCTTCTCAGCAGAAATTATTTCTCATTGCTTTGTTAAGATTTCATTTCTGAGAACTTCCTTGAAAACTTTTCCTTGTAGGATTTTAGGCCATGAGATCCTATCTATTATATTTGAACTAGGTAGAGTTCTACAGTTATGATCTTGGCTCTATCTTTAAGTTGATGGGTAAATCCATTCTCTTTTTTGGATCTTAGTTTTTTCCTCTGTTAAATAAGAAATTGGACTAGATAATTTTTAAAGTCCCTTTCATTATATTTTTGCCTCTTTAATTTATAATATTTTTAAAAAACCCTTTTTAATAACCTTTCTTTTGACCTGATCACTATTTTTGGTAATTGAAAATATTTGTTTGTGGATTTCTGACAGTTTTGCATGAAGAGGAAATTTCCATATCTAGTTCTCAATTTTCTTCTAATGTTTTGTTTTTATATCACTTTCATTTCACTATATCCTTCTCTGTCCTGTACTTGGCAATCCATTCCTTGCAACATCTCTCACCATTTCTTGAGTATACTAAAGATTTAGGTAGGTTACTGAAGCATTTCTAGGATTCGGTCAGGTTCTAACAATTCATGGCTTTTTCTTTTTTTTTTTAAACAACAGACCAAAACTCTTTTTGTTTTTGATGTCTTTTGTTTTTTTTTTTTTTTTAACATATATTATCTTCCCTTTGAACCATCTCAGAGATGATCCCAGAAATCCCATCTCATACAGACAATAGTAGTTTTTAAAGACAGAAAAGAAAAAAAAAAGTCAGTTCAACTGATCAATACATTGAAAATGTACAATATACTGAGA
The DNA here is from genome assembly GCF_902635505.1 of Sarcophilus harrisii. Taxonomy (NCBI): domain Eukaryota; kingdom Metazoa; phylum Chordata; class Mammalia; order Dasyuromorphia; family Dasyuridae; genus Sarcophilus; species Sarcophilus harrisii. The sequence continues at coordinate 381,217,022 of NC_045427.1, read as the reverse complement.
AAAACTCTTGAGAAAACTGGAAAGCTGTATGCTAGAAACTAAGTATAGATCAATATCTCATTAGGATAAGTTCTAAGGGCAGCTAGGTGGTATGGTGGATAGAGCACTAACTCTGAAGTCAGGAGGACCTGAGTGCAAATTTGATCTCAGATATTTAACACTTCCTAGCTGCGTGAACCTGGGCAAGTCACTTAACCCTAATTGTTTTAGGGGGGAAAAAAGCTAAGTTCCAAATGGATTCATAATTTAGGCATAAAGAATGATATGATAAATAAGTTAGATAAGCAAGTAAGAAATTACCTTTTATATTTTATATACGTGTGTGTAGGTGTGTGTATGTGTGTGTGTGTGTATGAGTGTATGGAGAATTCATAACCTAACAGAGGACAGGATCACAGAAGATAAAATGGACAGTTTTGACCAAGTAAAATTAAAAATATTTTGCAAAAATAAAACCACTACAGTTAAAATTAGAAGAGAAAAAGTTAACAGGGTGGGTGGGTGGGGGCAAGAAAATTTCTTTGTAGCATTTTCACTAATAAGGGTCTCATTTTCAAGATAAAAGGAACTGATTCAAATCTATAAAAGTAAGAGCCATTTTCCAATTGAGAAATAGTCAAAATAGATGAATAGAAAATTTTCTAAGGAAAAAATTTAAATTATTAATAGCTACATGAAAAAATACTCTATATTACTAAGACCTAGAATACTGCAAATGAAAGCCACTCTGAGATTTTATCTCAAGATTGTCAAAATAGATTAAAAAAAAAAAGGAAAATGACAAGTGTTAGAGGAGCCACAGTTTTTTAAAAAAGGACACATTTATACATGTTTGGTGGAATTATGAATTGGTATAGCCATTCTAGAAAGTAATTTATAACTATACCAAAAAGTTATTAATTGGTACATACCCTGGTAGTGACATCACTTTTAGACATATCTCAAAGGAATCAAAGAGAGAAGAAAAGGATCCATAAGAGCCAAAATATTTATAGTGGACCTTTTTTATATAGTAGAAAGGAATTAGAAATTAATAGACATCCATCACTTGGGGAATAGCTGAACAAATTATATGAATATAGTGAAATGCCATTGTGGCATAAGAAATGATGAAAGAAAAATAAAATAAAATAAGAAGGTTGAAGCTGAAAAAAAAAAGAAATGATGAAAGATTCAGAGAAATCTGGCAAGATTTCTATAAACTGATATAGAGTGAAGTGAACAAAACCAGGAGAATAATAACAATAGCATCATAAAAACAAATAATTTTGAAACTTATAAGAATTCTGATCAATACAATGCCTAACCGTGATTTCAGAGGACTGATCATGGTGCATGCTATTCATTTCCTGATAGAAATGTGATAGACTCAAGGTGTAGAATGAGACATATATTTTTTTAACATAAAGGACTTTGATAGTATGGTACTATTAACATTGTCTACTGCGATAGCACTGGCATTTTCCTGATGCAGTCTTCTTGATGGCCCCATTTCCCCTGACTTTTTTGATGCATCTTGCTCCCCTATGCAACCTTTTTGGCCCGTGCTTCCTGGTATGAAGGAATAAAAACTCCTTGGCCCGAGTAGTCCCAGTCTCTTAGATTTGGTGGGTGCCTGAGAGCAGATGAGTCACCATAATCTTATTATTGACTTGCCAAACGCATTTATAAGTGGAGAGAAAGGGAGTATGTGTGTCCAGAAAAGCTGTGTCACTGTGCTCTTATTGCAGATTCTTGCTGTTAGAGCAAAATTAACATCTTCTGTTAAATGTCCAATGTTCAAAATACTTGCTGTACTTCATTTCTTCCAAAAATGGAATCTGGACTAAAAATGTGCTGGACTAAAAAATGAGCTTGCTGTATATGCTCTGGTACATAGGAATTCATTGTCCTTTAGTGCTGACTTTACTTACATGTTTGTAGTAATTTTATGTATTATTCTTTTGCTTTTACAGCAGTTCTTTATGCAGCAATACTGTGCATAAAAGATTCTCATATATATCTAAATTTTTCATATTTCTCATTCCTTCCAATGCAGAAGCATTTTGTTCTGTTCATATGTTACAGTTTGTTCAGTCTTTCCCCAACCAGAGAGTTATCATAAACAAAACATCTATGAAAATTTTGTCCACTGTGCATTTTTTTGCTCTGAAGGTCAATGGGTATGAATAATTTAGTAAAATTGCTTTTTTTTGCATAATGCCAAATTGTTTTTCCAGGATGGTTGAAACCATTCACAGCATTATCATTCTGTCTTTCAACATCCCCTCCAACCACAAATTTTCCTATCTTTGCTAATATGATGGGTGTGAAGTAATACCTTAGGGTGCATTTTTTCCAGTTGCTATTTATGTCTTTTTTTATTTAAAAAAAGTAAAACAACCCAGAATAGAAAAAAAGAGACAGAAAAGGAAAACAAAACAGAACAGAACATTGTTATGTGCCCAGCAGAACATCAAAGAGGATTCAAAACATAACAATAAATTACCAGTTCAAGAAAGGATATATAATAGCAGAAGTTATATTCATGAGTGTCCATCTTTTCTTTGCTTTGTTGAAAGTTGCTCTTTTGTTCTCTATTGTACACTTTTTTTAAAACTTTATTCTTTTTTTCCCCTTTCATCCTCCTCACATTTCCCAAGTAGGCTATAATTAATCACAGACACCCCCCCCAACATATATAATATGCATTCATACCCACCCACATACACATACATATATCTATATACACAGAGAAACATGCATATACATCTACATATACTCAGACACATATATAAAATATACACACATTCATTTATCCATATATAAATATCATCTAAAACAATATTAATATGGCTGACATATAATGTGGACTTTTTTCTTGATTAAATCTTTGTTTGATTTTGTTAATATCACTGATTACTAGCTGAACTTTTTTTTTCTAATAAAGTGTATTCCTGATTCTTGTTGTAATGTTTATGTATATATCTCTTCTTTTGAATCCCTGCTAACTCTTCTGCTTTAATTCTATTCCTTACTTGCCTTGCTGTTACTTAATTTCTCCTATCTCTCCTACTCATGAATCCCTTCCTTGTCTTCTCCACCCTTTACTTCTTCCTTTTCTTATCCCTTCCCCCTTAATTCTTTATAGATTTTGGAGGGTGCTATACCTTCATGATATATATATATATATATATATATATATATATATATATATATAGTGTTGCCTATTTAAACTATTCCTGATGTGAATAGGTTTTCAGAATTATGAGCCTTCCTCCCCCTCTAATGTCTCATTGGCTATTCTTTCTATGCAACTCATCTATATAACATAATTACTATTTTTACCTTTTCCTAGGCTGTTTTGGTTTTTAGAATAGATTATACTCAACTCTGTCCCAATCTTTCTTTTGAGCTACCCAGTTGCTGAAGTCAAACTTAAACATATGGTATACATTTCCATGTAAAAAACACAAACAATTTGTCCATGTTAAGTTCCTTGAAATTGATCTTTGATACTGGCCTCTTATAGGTTAAATTTTCTATTGAATTTGGGTTTAGTTGAAAAAAAAGTCCTGAAAATCTGCAAATTTGTTAAATGTCCATTTTTTTCATTTAGTATTGTTTATAATTTTACTGGATATGATATTTTTGGCCGCAAGTCTAGTTCTTTTGATTGTCAATATATATGATTCCAGAACCTGGGATCTTTTATTGTGGTTGCTGAGAAGTATTATACAATTTTAATTGTAATTCCAGCATATTTGAATTGTTTTTTTCTTGTTTCTTGCAAAATTTTCTCTTTGGGGGTTTTGAAATATGGCAGTGATATTTCTATGTATTTTTCACAAAAGATCTGTTTCAGGTGGTGGATCGGTGGATTTTTTTCTATTTCTACTTTCCTGTCATGATCTATTAGTCCAAGACAATTTTCTTGGATTTTCTTAAATTATTGTGTCAAGATTCTTTTTTTTATTTTGGACTAGCTTTCAGGTAGTCCAAATATTCTTATATATTTTTTTTCTTGATCTGTTCTCTAATTATTTCAAACTATTTCAGACAATGGACATTTTTATTTTTTCCACCGAAAATCTTTGATTGAATCTTTTATTTGAGGTATAGTTCTAAATATTGTATACAAAAGTATATAAAAATTCACTCCCCTTTTTTTAGTTTTCAACATTCACTTTTTTCATTAACTATACTTTATTTTTTATAATAACTTTTTATTTTTTAAAATATATGCAAAGACAGTTTTCAGCATTCACCCTTGCAAAACTTAGTGTTCCATATTTTTCTCCCTTCCTCCCCATATTCTCCTCCCCTAGACAGCAAGTAATCCAATATAGGTTAAACATATGCAATTCTTCTAAGCATATTTCCATATTTATCACAAGAAAAATCAAATCAAAAAGGGAAAAAATAAAGAGGAAAAAACAAGCAAGCAAACAACAACAAAAAGGTGAAAATACTATGTTGTGATCCACATTCAGTCCCCATTGTCCTCTTTCTGGATGCAGATGGCTCTCTCTGTCACAAGTCTATTGGAAATGGCCTGAATCACCTTATTGCTGAAACCCAAATCTGTCAGAGTTGATCATCACATAATCTTGTTGCTGGGTACAATGTTCATTTAGTTCTATTCACTTCACTTAGCATCAGTTCATGTAAGTCTTTGTAGGCTTTCTGAAATCATCCTGATGATCTCTACATTCAAATTTTTTTTTTTTATTTAATAGCCTTTTATTTACAGGATATATGCATGGGTAACTTTACAGCATTAACAATTGCCAAACCTCTTGTTCCAATTTTTCACCTCTTACCCCTCCACCCCCTCCCCCAGATGGCAGGATGACCAGTAGATGTTAAGTACATTAAAATATAAATTAGATACACAATAAGTATACATGACCAAAACGTTATGTTGCTGTACAAAAAGAATCAGATTCTGAAATATTGTACAATTAGCTTGTGAAGGAAATCAAAAATGCAGGTGGGCATAAATATAGGGATTGGGAATTCAATGTAATGGTTTTTAGTCATCTCCCAGAGTTCTTTCTCTGGGCATAGCTGGTTCAGTTCATTACTGCTCCATTGGAAATGACTTGGTTGATCTAGTTGCTGAGGATGGCCAGGTCCATCAGAACTGGTCATCATATAGTGTTGTTGTTGAAGTATATAATGATCTCCTGGTCCTGCTCATTTCACTCAGCATCAGTTCGTGTAAGTCTCTCCGGGCCTTTCTGAAATCATCCTGTTGGTCATTTCTTACAGAACAGTAATATTCCATAATTACATTCACTTTTAAAAGATTTTTTTTTCTCTCTTCTTCTCCTACCCCTTTTCCCAAGACAGCAAACAATCTGTATATCATTTTCTAGGGGGAGGGTATATTGGGGCATCAGACTTATATTAGACATATTTAATGTATATTTTCCTCAAATCCACATATTTTCTTCTAATTCTTATATGTTTTTATTTTGCTTGTGCAAAAAAAAAAAAAAAAAAAACCTTTAGAATCTTTTATAGTTTGTTGAGTCTATTTTATCTTTTACTGACTCTAGACTTGTATTTCTCCTGGCTTGCTGCATTGCCATCATGGAAAACCTCTGGGATCCTCCTTTACTGAATGATCATTTCCTTCCTGAGATCAATATTTTAGGAAGGGTCTTAGTCATGCTTCCTTTCACTTGTATTTGAATTCTTTCCAGAATCTCCCTTTTCCTCACTTGCTGCATTGACATGGGCACTCTTTCCCTATCCCTTCCTCCTTCTTTTTATTTTATCTCTCCCCATTAGAGTGTAATCTCCTTAACTGAATTAGGGATTGACCTGCCTATTGAATTTTTATCTCCAGAATTTAATATAGTAATTGGCACTTGATTGTTATTGTTCAGTCATCTAAGTCAAGTCTGATTCTCTCTTCATGATCCCTTTTAGAGTTTTCTTGGCCAAGATACTGGAATGATTTATTATTTCTTTTTCCAGCTCATTTTACAGATGAGGAAATTGAGGAAAACTAGTTTAAGTGACTTGCCCAAGATCACAGTAAGCATCTGAGGTCTGATTTGAACTCAGGACCATGAATCTTTCTGACTCCAAACCCCCTGCTCTATCCATTAGGCCACCTACCTACTGTCCATTAATTGTCTCCTAGTGAGCACTTATAAATGCTATATTTCCTTTTTATCATTTTCTTCATTTCATTAGTGCTTATCAATCTTTTTCCTCTTCACAGTAGTAAAAGACATAATGTTACATTTTTTTTTTATGATATAACTTTTTATGTTTGTATTTTTTATCCAGTTGGAATTTATTTTAATATATAAGTTGCTGGTCTAAATCTATTTTTTAAACTGGATTACTTTCCAGTCTTCTTAGAAGTTCTTTTAAAATTAGAACATTACTTCCTCAATAGTTTGTGTTCTTAGCTTTAGCAAATATCTCCTGCTCTATGCATTTGTTTTAAATCTTTTATTATTTACTATATTCAACTGTTCAACTTTTGTTTTTTAAGTTCAATATAGCATAATTTTGGATAATTACTGCTTAATAATAATATACTGAAATCTGCTTGAATCAAGCTTTTTTTCTTCCTTCTGAATCGCTTATATCCTTATCTTGAATTTTTATTCCTCAAAATGAAATTTTTTGTTTAATTCTACAAAATGTATATTGAGTAAGTTGATTAGTATTCTTGACCTGTTGATTCTTCAGTGTAAATATTGATGTTATTTTCTCTAATTTTGTAAAGGATTTGTTAATTATAGCTTAATTATTATGTTTATAATTATGTATATATTATATTTATCATATATTAATTATAATTAATATAGCACTAAATCGGTAAAAATTATTTGGGAAATATTGCCATTTTTATCCTATTGGTATGGTGTAGCCCTGCCATGAACATTGAGTGCCTTTTGTTGTTTAGTGAAAGAACAGTTTCTCTTCCTTTACTCCACTTTACTCCACTTTACTCCACTAACTGAAGGCCAGGATTTTCCAGTACTTTAGAGGGTTAGAGGCTCTTTCATTTCTAGCTAGCTAGAGCCTTTACCAATTGTGTTACCTCAATTTTAGCGGATCCAAACATTCCAGGTGCATTTAAACACTTAATAGATAGATTAGTATATGCAAAGAAATATTATTTCAAAGACATAACAAGGACAAATAATAAAAACTCGGCCTCTTTTCCCCTAATATCTGGTAAAGAGGTATCATCTTTCACCACCTTAGTCTCTGGAGAGGGGGAAAAGATTAGACTCATATCAATTCAGTTCCTACATAGAATTAAATCTCACCAAGTTCTAAATCCAATACTCTCTTCCTTCTTCCTTAATCTTCTCAGGACCCTGAATTCTTAAGTCTTTCTGCTAGACTAGCTGAATTCCTGAGTCAGAAACTACCTCCTTCAACAGTAGCCCTTCATCCCTTCCCCAGTTTATTAATGGTAGAATAGACTTTGGATAAACATTGTAGCCTTGGGGCAACAATAGCCAAGTTATAGTTGATAGATAGTCCAAAACTGTGACTCTTACATGCCATGCTTCCTTTCTCACCACATTGTTATTGTTGCTACAGAAGCAGAAAAGGGCCACACAAGACTGAAAGCCTTGTATTTTTATTTCACTATAGTGAATTTAAGCATAATCTAGTTTCCTTGTTTTTCTCTTTTAATCATATAAATTTTTTCTTTTACTCATATGGAATCAAAATTACTTTTGTTTCTTTTTTGGATTCAGCTAAAATATAATAAATTTTAGCTCTAAATGACTATATTAAAATTTTTTTTGCATGCAATCAATATGCATTTATTAAGCATACAATATATTCCAGGCACTCTGCTCAAACTTAAGATACAAAGAAAAAGTAAAAACAGTTCCTCCCCTCAAAAATATTTTATTTTAATGGAGATAATATGTAGAAATTATTACATAAAAGATAAATATAGAGCAATTTAAAAATAGCCTTTGAGTTATACCTTCCTATACTTTGAGGTACCCAAATAAAATAAAATGAAACACAAACTGCTCACACTATTCAAACAATAATGGGAAAGTATTATAATAGTATCAGGTTATTTATGCAGCACAGAATCACAGAATCAGAGCTGAAAGGGATGACTTAACCTTTTTACTCCAGGCACAAGTAATTGTGCAGTAAATTTGGGAGGTTTGTTGTCTAAGTTATTCTACACATATTTTCCATTCCTTGAGATCATTCAGACCATTACTTTCCAAGGTTTTAATTAAGTTTGTTTTTCCATCCATCAAATCCTGTTATATTTTCTTTTTTTTTGCTTGAAACAAACTAATCTCAGTCTTCTGTCTCTCTTATAAATAAACTTCCTCTCCTCCCAAATGGTTGAATTGTGCCTTTTTCCTTCTTGTCCCTGGCACTGGCTACATGACTATGAGTAAGTTACTTAACATACTAATGGGTTTTCCTCTAGATATCTTAAAATTGTATATAGAGTTATAGGTAGGTCTGTGCTCAAAAGCACAGACATAATAGGATGGGGCAATATTTTTAACACAGTGATCTGTCCCTACTGTACTTGAGGTCTACTGCTGGCCTATATGGTGTGGCCCAGTCTCTTCCCTCTTCAGATTCAGGCTAAAGTCATATAGCATGACCCCTAACTCCCAGGGTACTCTTTCCTTCCAATTTCCAGAGCCACATGGACTATTCTCTGTGAGGTAAATTCCTTCCCTCTCCTGGCTCAATTATATCCATGACCTACCTGATGATCTTTTCTGCGGCTTCCCACACCCTTTATCCCAATTAGACTCTATGTTGAATTCCTCTTCGCCTGCCAATTGCATATGAGTTTCCTAGGATTGAGGTTCTTTTGCCGGTTAGGAAATACACTGATGCAGCAGGTTCATATTCCTATTATCTCACATGTAAGAAGGGAATTATTTTTCCAGCCTTCTCTCCCCCTCCATATAAACCTAGAAAACATCCCACCACAAGTCTACGCTCTCTACTCTGTCCCCTTCTGTTTCCTGATAATAATTTTTAATAATTTATCTGTGTGCATCTGAAAGATTCTGGGAACTCTGACAAAAAAAAGTTATAAACAAAAAGATAATATCGAGAAAACAAAAGTCCAATTCTCCAAACAAAACATAACAAAACGCAAACCACCCACATTGTTCAGATAATAGCAGAATAACACTGTTTATAAAGATTATAGGTAATTTATACAGCACAGAATCATAGACTCACATCTGGAAGGGACTTTGTTGAGAGGTGATTTGGCCTGGGTTCCTGCCTCCAAGCTGATTAATCATCCAAGACATATGGGTGCCTAACTTTCTTTTAAAGCAATCCAGGGACACACTTCTAACCTTTGGTCATTATTGCAGTATTAAAATTGAGAAGTCCAAACTCAAGTAAAGCTCTATGTTTTCTTAAATTTTAATGAATTCTTTTGTGAGATATAAATAGATTTCTTTTTATTACATACTCTACAGCAATGATGAACTACAGCAGTGAAACATTTCTCTTTTTCATAAGCTTTCATATAAACTTAAAGTTTATTATGTTTTCTCCTAAGCTAATTCTCTAAACAAAACTACCAGATATCTCTGATCTTTACGAACATATTACTTGCTCTGTCACTAATTAGTAGATTTCAGACTAGTCACTTCTACTTGTGGCTCTCACTTTTCTCATCTGTGAAATGAAAGTTAGATGTTATTGCTCTAAGGTTTCTTCCATATGTAAAATTCTATGATTTTAGGTTTCAATTCACAATCCTTTAAGGGTCTTCCCAAAAGATTTTCACTATTTCCCCCGAATATTGAGGCCTTCCCCTTTAAAATTACTTTTTGTTTTCTCTGCAAGTATATTGTAAATACCTAATTATGTACATGTTGTCACCTTCGTGTGAATGTAGGTTTCTTGAAGATAGAGTTTGGTTTTGCATTTTGATTTTTGTGTATCTCTAACACAGCAAAGGACTAGGCATGTTTAAGTGATTAACAAATACTTCTATCTCTCTTTTCTCTCTGTCTCTGTCTCTGTCTTTCTGTCTCTGCCTAGATACCAGTTTGTTTGTGTCTCTTCTTCTCCCTTCCCTCCCTTCCTTCCCCTCCTTTCTCCACAGCAACTCTTAGAATAACTACTAAGTAATATTAAAAAGAGAATTCTTCAGCGTGGGAAGAGGCTGAGATAGTTCTAAGGTATAACCCCCAGGATAACCTTCATCAAAGGGGGAAAGAGTCAGAAAGCAAACAATAGGAAAATGATAGAGGAGGGAAGGAGATTGAAATTGCCAAAGAGCTCAGGAACAAGAAAACTCTATTAAAGACTTTTGTAAGACATAAGAAAATTAATCAACATCTATTGAGGCAGAGGACTCTGTGGATTTCTAAGAACATGGAACACAATGGAATGTTTCTAAATAGTTTAAAAGACAAATGAGAATTAATGACTCATATCAGAAAAAAGAAATAGAATAAGAAAAAGTTGAATCCTTAGAGGTCAAATTTCACAAAAGAAATGAGAGAATAAGTAGTTGGTAATACAAATACACAGAAGTGAAGAACAATCTGGGAGAAGAGAAAGAAAAAAGCAACAGCATTAAAAGAAAATACAGTCTCTAAACTAGCATAAAATATATTGATCTCACACACAAAATATATAGAAACAACTTAATGATTATAGGTCTCCAATGAATATAAGTCAAAAAACCTTAGCATCATAATGAAAGAAATAATACAGGAAAACTTCCTAGAACTTCTGAACACAAAATATAAAGTGCCAATCAAAATAATTCACAGATTGCTTCTAGAAAACAAAACAACCCTGTGCTGCAAATTTCAAGTCACACAGTGATTATCAATTGACACCAATTATCAAGCCAGGGTTAATTTAAATGGGTATTTACTAAAGTGTTATGATAAGAACAGATGGTACATTCTCTCCATGAGTCTGGGACACAATCTCTGAACAGAGTCCAGGGGAAATAAATTCATGCTTAAAGAGCTTACTTAGCAAAGGAGTAAATTCACAGTTCCTGATTATTCAGAGACTTTTTTCCTAATGAAGTTTGCCTTTGTCATGGTTTTCTCCTGGGCTCATTGTTGGGCCCTGAAGGTGTGTTTCCTCAGTGTGTCAACTGTCTTTAAGTCCTTAATACTGACATAATTTATCACTGTTCTGAGGAACCTGCTAGGACATTAATGGAAAGTCTAATCTTTCAAAATTCATAAAGATTTCCTCTGGCCAATTGAACTGGGAGAGGAGAAACTTAGCTCTCTTTCTTCTTTCCCCAAACCTCAACAAGTGATTTTTCTGTTTCAGATTTTGGAGTGAAATTCTACCATTAAACTATTACAACACTGCAATCCTAGGTTCTAAACTGGATCCTTATTTTATCCGAATCCCATAGGGACAAAGTATCCTTAAATAACCACAGTATGTTCCTATTTCATCCAATATCTAAAAGCACTCCACTTCTTCTCAACCTGATTGACTAAATTGTTCATACTTTGTTTAATTCCTTTTTGATTGATTCAATGGAGGTAGGTGTTCTCACATCATAAAGTTATCACAATGTAAAATATCTTGTCACGTACAAACCAAAATGAATAGAATAGTTGACTGATTGATTGATTCAGCAGATACTCCTTCCTGTGAAATCATATTGTTTACAGACAATTGGCAACCATCTGTTCTGCTTTCAAATTCTACCCTAATTCTATTCTGCTATATTTATTTCTTAAGCACCTACTGAGTACAAAGCACGAAACTAGCTTCTGTAATACAAAAAGCAACAGAACAGTAGTCTTTGTTTTCTAGAAACTTGTACTCTACTTTTACGATATGAAGTCATAAATAAAATATAATTTTAATAGAGAAAATACAATAACAACTAGAATCATAAAGGCACATTGCTTGTAGGAGATGGAAACTGAACTGAGCTTTGAAGAGGGTTAATTGATTCCAAAAGACAGAGGGTAAGAGGCAATACCTTCCAAGCATGGGACACCTCCGCCTGTGCAAAGGCAAGAAGGAGGGAGACTTCCTAAGGATTTGTTATCATTTATAGGCATCTATTTCCAACTTCCACTCTAACTTTCTGGCCCCTGGTGGGTTATTCAGAATATGTAGACTAGCAAGTAAGTTGGAATGTCTAGAATATAACATGGAGTAATAGAAAATAAGCTTGGAAAAAGCTTGGTCCCGGAGAAGGGTTGAGAAATTGTATATCTCTCCTCTTTGCAAAAGTGAGAGAACATATGTAGGGCTGATTGTAGTTGCAAAGAACCAAACGTGCCTCAAAAATAAGTAGGCTAACCAACCTATCCTTTCTTTTGAGGAAAGAGTGAAGACCTCTCATAAGAATGTGATCTTGACTTATACCCTAATTATAACTTGTTGTTTGTGCTATAGCCAAAAATCACAGATGTTTGCTTATATTTCCATCCTGCCCCTTTTGCCACAACCAGCATTAAGTTCCTAATATGGTAAAGAGTGTGTCATTGGTTAGTATTCTTTGTCTCTGGGTAGATTTCCATGTTAGGATTTACCATGTTATTTCCATGTTATGTAAATCTGGACTCCCCAGCCAAGGGGAAAAAAGGTCAGAAGGGGTAGGGACTTCCAAATTACTATCTATAATCCTGTGTTTGCAGCTTGTACTTTGCACTCCTCTATTGAGACACCTTGTCTTCTGGGAGTTGCCCTTTCTTGGGAGATTGTAACAAATCCTTTTTGCTTTTCCCTTGAGGGTCTCTGATTTTAATTTGGGTAAGGGTTACTGTCCCACACAGTTTTGGGGACTCCTCCAGGATATTTCCTGTTTGTGAGGGGTTTCTCCCATACTGAATTTTTGGGCAGGCACCTGCCAAAGAGTTCTTCAGTGGTTCTTAGACTCGGTTCCAGAACTCCCACTCTGATCTGGTAAATTCCCACAGGGAATTTCTACATTGTACTATTACAACACTGGAATCCTAGGTTCTAAACTGGATAAAGCAAAAACTAAAGTAAATGGAGCTCCAAACTGGGATAGTGAAAATTAATTCAGCTCAGCTGAGAAAAGTTTGGAATCAATCAGGTAAAGTTGTGTGCACAACCCAGATAGGGCAAGAAACTGATGAGCCATGGAAGACTCTAAGTAGTTAGAATCCATAAAAGTATTTTTCCTTTGATTAAAAACTGGTGGGGCAGCTAGGTGGGGCAGTGGATAGAGCACCAGCCCTGAAGTCAGGAAGACCTGAGTTCAAATCTGGCCTCAGACACTTAATACTTCCTAGTGGTGTGATCCTGGGCAGGTCACTTAACCCCAATTGTCACAGCAAAAACAAACAAACAAACAAAAAAAACCCAAAAAACTGGTGCACAGTCTGGGTAACTGGAATTGGGAATGGGAGACTTTAATTGGTTAGAGTCTGTAAGAGTGCTACAATTTGCCTTTGATAAGATTGGGTGAATCCTCCATCAAAGGGGACAAGATAATGTGAACCCATGGGAAAGAAACAATTTAAGGTAGTTGGTTCTAAAAATCTACTTAGTGTCCTAGAAGAGAGCCTTTTAGGAAGAACTGGGATGAAGTACCAACATTTATAGAAAAGGACAAAGGAAAATTATTAAATATTGTTGTTTTGTTTGGGCAGGTGCTCTGTTTGGAGGAAATATGTCTTTTTGGCCAAAGTACAGATCCCTTGAAGGCTGGGTGTAAATTCAAAGAGGCCTTTAATACTGAGGAGAGTGACTATGCAGCCTTGTGTTTGTCGACTGTGGGACAATTTTTGTGCCTCCCAGTCAAGTGGCTCTGATGGCTGTAGTCCCAGAACTCCCCTTCTTGTCTCCACCTCAAGGAGAAAAATGGGAGTTCGATTGATTTAGAATAGCAGTTTTATGTGTGTGTGTGTGTGTGTGTGTGTGTGTGTGTGTGTATTGTTTTTTTTGTCTTCTATTTTTCTCTCAGTCATCTGAACTACAAAGGAAAAGATCTGGCCATTTGGGATTTAAAAGTGCTTCTCATATAAAAGTGGGGTCTATCCCTATGTGACTTGGAAAATAAAATCTTTCCTATTTCTCTATTATATGGGTTTAGGGAAGAGTACAAATCTTGGGTCAAAGATAGAAGCTATTGTAAAGATTATGGGAATCTAGGATAGTAAAATTGTTGAGGGGGAAGAGGAGTTTTCTTCCCCCAAAAATGTGACCTAAATTTGTATCTTTAAATTTAAATGTTATATGATTAGAATTACTTTCAATTGATATATTTGGGAATAAGATTTTAGAAATATGTATGCATAAATATTGAAGTATTGTTACTAGAAATTTAAAGCTGTATTTGATTTGATTGTAAGTAAAAACTGGATATTAAAACAAAGTTCTCTGGTAACTTACCTAAAGAGAACACGTTTGTATCTCTTAATTGAATGAAAAAATGAATACTTTTATGGATTCTAACTACTTAGAGTCTTCCATGGCTCATCAGTTTCTTGCCCTATTTGGGTTGTGCACACAACTTTACCTGATTGATTCCAAACTTTTCTCAGCTGAGCTGAATTAATTTTCACTATGTGTGTCCCTCCAGAGGGAGGAAGCCTGTCTCCAGAATATTCAAGTGAGATTTTACTGAAATGACTCCAGTGGAAAAACAGATATTTACTGGTTATAATGGATCATTTGAAAGGATGGGTAGAAGCTTTCTCCTGAGTTCTGGTGCTTTAAGAGGGGTTAGTGGAATACCTAAGCAAGGATTGATAGAGACTAATTATTCTGATAAGGGAACATTATTTACTTCTAAGGTTTTATATGAAATAATGGGGGAAGGGATTGCAAATTAAGTGGCAATTCCACACACCTGGGCATCTGCCCTCATCAGGAAAAGTGGAAAGAATGAATCAGATTCTTAAGAAATGAATTACTATGTTAGAGACTAAATTTCCCTGAATTAAATGTTTGCCTAATGCTTTGTTAAAGAATTAGAACTGTCCCCAGAAGTGATCTGGGACTTTCCCCATATGAAATGCTGTTTAATTACTTTATTTGGGAGGGGAAAGGGAAATACCCTCTTTTAAAATAAAGGATAAGTTTTAAAGGAATTACATACTGGCAGTGATCTCATCCTTTTCAGCTCTTAGGAAGCAAGGAATGCTGACTCAAACAACACCTTTGGAGTTTGCAGATCCAGTATGCTATTAACGACCGAGACTGTCTGGAGCATGAGAAGGAATGAACTCATCACACTAGGATCAAAGGACCTGTGGAGAAACCTCAAAAATGGACTGTTAAGGACAATTTATAACCTCTAAAAGTGACTTCACATAAGGGCAATTCAAAATATTTTGGTAGGAAGAAAGATTAATTGTGCTTAGAGGAAATTTTAACAATATTGGTGTTGTCCCTGTTATTTATATTTCCAGAAAAGTTTATAGGGACTCCTAGATTAGAGGAAGTTGAATTAACATTTTTTAGAATGAAAACATTATTAATGTTAATTCTGATATGGTTCTTTAATGTGAAATTAGGACTATATATTTTATATTCTATGTGAGTTTTAATTGGTTGTATTGAGTCATCTTAAAGCTGTTCTCATTGTTTAGGGGAATTCTGAGAACAGTGGTCTATGTCCCTTTGAACATGATTAATACCAGAACATGTTTTGTTATAGATTGGTTATTGAGCATCTTAAAGTATTGAGATGAGCAACATCTTAATACTTTGCTTCAGCATTACATAAATGTTGAATTTAAAACCATCTACTTAGATATGAAGTTAAGCTGTGAACTTTCTAGATTAAATCTCTTACTGTTATCATTGTAAGATTATAGTCAATCCTTACTTAGCATATGTGATCCTTAAGAGCTAAATTTACCTGAAGCTTTAATTAATGGAACTTGCTTTTTAAGATAAAATCTCTTGGGACCGTAACTGATATTATATGGAGTTTTGAATTCAGGTACGATTGTGTGGTGAATCATCAAGTCAGTAGCCCACCATCTGTAAGAATTATGCCGCAAGTTACTATGAGGAATGTGATCCTGAATTGTTACAGGTGAAGGTTAGTATCTGGGCAAGAGTTGGGAGGGCAACCTTAGCCTCCAATTAATGTGGGATCCTTCTGACTCAATTTCCAGGTGGAGTTCCTTTGAATAAGAACCCACCTGATTATTCCTGAGTCTAGCTATAAGGTGGAATTGTAACTGCCTACAATTGCTTAAAGTCAAACTGAGCTAAGGATGCTTTATCCTGTCATGTATGTGCTCTCAGGCTGAGGCCTGAAGGACCAGTTTTTGATACTGCTTTTTCTACTTATAGAAAATTTCTATAATCAGGGCAAGTAGTCAGGAAAAGCCATGAGCACAATTCAAGTATGTAAAATCTTTTAATTTTCAATCTGAAAATACGTGGTCATGATATGCTAAATAAGTAGGTAAATATTTGGCCTAATCATCTATCTGTCACTAGATGCATATTCTGTCTGTTTGCTTAACATTTCTCTTATTACTGATTTCCATGATGAGTATCCTTATTTGTGAAGAGTTATCTACTCCAATGACTGGGGATACAAATGGTTGGGGTGATAGGTAGGCCCCAGATGGGAATTTGGGGGTAAAGAACCCCAATTTATATGCTGAGTAGATTCAGACAGCAAAGGCATTGGATTTGTTTGCAAACCTGGCCATTCAGACTAAAGAAGCAGTGCTCTAGCACAGATTGGTATTGGACTATTTGGTTGACTGAAGAAGGTAGACTCTATGCATGAAAATTTTGCAGTAAGAAAATCTTTGATAATGGACAGGTAGTGAAGGAAATCACCAAAAATACGAGAAAATTGGCCCATGTCCCATTCCATACTATGAATTCATCATTTAATATCTCTTGGTCTGGAGGAAGTGGTTTGGTTCTTTGGTTCCTTATAGCCTTAAGTGGAGTCATATACTACTCCTTGTCTACCTCTCCTGTGGGATGCAGCTTATCCCAAGGATAGTATAGACATCACTGGTCAAGATGGTAAAGATCGAATAACCTGGAGGGGAAGTCCAGTTAGACTTGGAGTATTAAAAGGACAAGGATGGATCCCAGTAGAGAAAAAGGACACACCAGGTCCAGAGGGATCAGAGACTGAGAACAAGGTGGTTGAGCAAATGTATCAAGAGTGATGTGAGAGGTCTTCAAAGATTGATAAATCAGAGGAGGGGTGAACTGAAAGAAGACCTCTCCTAAGAATGTGGCCTTGACCTGTACCCTAATTATGACTTGCTATTTGTGCTATAGCCAAAAGCTGCTGGTGTTTGCTTACATTTCCCTCCTGTTCCCTCTGTCCTTTTTACCACAATTAATATAGTAAAGAGTGTCTCATTGGCTAGTATTCTTTTTAGTGTCTGGGTAGATTTCCACATTAGGATATAAGCTTGGATTCCCCCAATGGGAGAAAAAGTCAGAAAGGGGTGGGGGCTTCTGGGTTAGCGTCTCTATAATTCTGTGTTTTGCAGTTTACACTTTGCACTCCTCTGCTGAGACACCTTGTCTGCTGGGAGTTGACCTTTCTCCAGAGATTGTAACAAATCCTTTTTGCTTTTTCCTTGAGGGTCTCTGATTTTAATTTGGGGAAGGGCTGCTTTTCAGTCTGGGATTACTACCCACCTGTTATACTTGTGGAAGATTTTTTGGGGAGGAATGGGAAAGGTTCCAGATTTGTGATTTCAATGAGGAACCCCCTTTCCAAATAAAGATTGGCACCTGCTTTGCATAGTTTTAGAGAGCTTCTTGGGGGATTGAGAGGTTTAAGTAACTTGCCCACAGTCACATAGTCAATGTGTTTCAGAGACAATACTTGAATGCAAGTCTTCTTGATTCTTAGGCCGGCTCAGTCTCTGCCATATCATGTTGCTTTTCCCACACTTGTATTTTTTGACAAGTATTCATTGATCTGGGTCTGCTGTTTTGCTAGAAGCCCTCTGTAACTGTGTCATGATTATTCCCAGATATAGTTAGGACTTTGGTGGCTCAGAATTATTAATATGATCTTTCCAAGATGGCCGCTCCATTTATGGGTTTTAAAAATTATGAATTTAATAAACTATCGTATTTGGGAAATCAAATGGGAATCTGATTAATATGGCTAGAATGTGTTGTTTCCTTCCCTTCTACATATAAGAAATGAATATTTCTCTCTTACCTTTAATAACTATTGTATTAGGACCAAGTTTTTTTCCCTTTTTTACTTTCTTATCCAAAAACCAACCAGTGTGGAAAACATAGGCAGCTAGATGGCACAGTAGATAAAATGCTGGACCTGAAGTCAGGAAGACCTGAATTCAAATCCAGTCTCACATATTTCTGGGCTATGTGGTCTGAGTAAATCATTTAATCTCTGCCTTAGTTTCCTCAACTGTAAAATGGGGATAGTAATAGTATTTCTTAGAGTTGTTGTAAAGATCAAATGAAATAATATTTATAAAGAGCTTGGCACATAATAGGTACTTAAGTGCTTGTTCCTTTCTTCTGCTTTTTAGCTCTATATATTCATGACTGCAAAGGTAGTTCTTTGTCTACTGAACCAACCACACTGCCGCTACTTCATCTGTGCACATTTTAAGAAATTTCTCCTAGGCTATCCTTGAATAAATCTCTCGTCCCATAGCATGAGGATGTTTTCTTCAGATGATAAGTGTGCATTGCTTCCTCTCCATACAGGGTTTTGGCACTCGTTTTGAGTATTGTGATTTTATAAGGTCATCCTGTGCTTGGGGAAAAGAGGGGAGGGAATTGTTCTTTCAGTAAAGTGTTTTCAAGGTTATATAATTCAAAATGAGTCCTGCTTTTCGCTGTAGTTTACAAGTTCTTTTAAAAATTCCCAGTACTTTGAAAAATTCTTCACATGGACTTATCACCTTTTCCACAAGGCCTTCAAAACAAGCACTTATAAACATTGCTAGTGGTAAGCCTTTGTGATCCAGTGGAATAAGTCTTTAGGAAATCTGCATCTCAGTCCTGGCTCCAGGGCTGCTTTGTGTCCCTGGACAAGATAGTTAATCTCTTTGTGATTTAGGAATGTTTCCTTAGCTATATGTTAATATATTGAATCAATCAGTGATTTTTATCAATTTAGTAACTACCACCCAGGCTGATCTTAAACAGTGCAATAACTCACTAGAGAGAATATTGCCTGAGATTCAGAGAGCATTAATACTTTGTACAAGGTCACACAGCTAATAAGAAATGGATAAATCTTGCTGATTCAAAGTCTAGCACATTATTCATGCCTTCATATTATCTCTCTTTCTTCAACTATAGGACAAAGATAATAATATTTGTCCCCCCTTATGTGAAAGATATCTCTGAGATGATGGTTGTAAAAGCATCACAAAACTCCCCATTCATTATATTAATGAAGAATAAACTAAGTCATAAAGATATGAAAATTGTTTTAGGGATAGATTTCAGCATAGGACATACTACAGTAAATTTAGAGCTAACATGACCCTTGAGATCATATACTTCAACTTTCACCATTTTACATATGTGGAAACTTGGGCTGAGGAAGGCTCATGGGGGGGGGCTCCAGAGCTGGAAACAGGAGTGTGCTGATGCATGGGAGTGATGAAGTTCTGGATAACTAGATGGGTTTGGTAGAGAAAGCCTGAAGTACTGATAAGATTATAATACTCCAATACTTCCTGAGGCAAGCAGGGAAGGGCCCTGATGGGGGGCAGCTCAGCCTTACAATCATACCCCAATGGAGATTTTGGGAAACTCCAAATTACTATATCCAATCAGAAAATCAAGTTATGCTGTCAGACCCCCAGGGTTAAAATTACTCTATAAATCTATCCATGCCCTGGGCCATTTTTTGCTGAATCCCTTTTGGGATTAGCTTAACATGGCATTCTGTCTCATGGCATCTTTCTTTTGACCCCCTTCCCCATGCCTGATGGTATCTTTTTCTTTGTTATGGCTAATTAACTCTTTTAGGGTGCAAACTCCTCTATGGATTTAGCCTTGTAGTCAAAGGTGTACTCCCACCTCATGGCTTATTCCCTTTCTCCTGGTTAGTTGTGAGTTCCATTATGGAATTTGTCTTTTCCCTTGTTAATTGTTAAAACCCCTTACCTTACTAACTCTATGGCCTCCCACATCTATTTCCCATCACTCCTGGTATCTGTTTTATTCTTCATTTTGTCCATAACCTCTTCTTGCAAAAAAAGGTACTTTCTGGCAAAGAGAATGCCATTGTGAATTCTTCACCTTACATTCAAACCAGGAATTGCTAGTCAGGTCCCATCATTTGATGCTGAACCTCATCATTAGCACCTCACTTGCAGGGACCCAATTGTTACATTTTCAGTGTGAGCATTTAACTCAGGAATCAGAGAAAGCTACAAATTGGGGCTTGATTTAACTGTTGATTATGTAGATTTAAGAAGTGATGGAGAAAATGGGAAAAATGAAGATTAACCTTAAAGTATATTCTAAATATATTTTTTCCTTTTTGAGAGCTAGATGTTAAAAAAAAACATTTATCAGCACATCCCTGGCTGGAAGAGAACGTCTATTCCAACCCTCTTATTTTACAGAAGAGGTGACTGGCCCAGGGTCATACATGTAGTATCAAAGGTAACTATGTCCTCTGGCTTCAGAATCAGTGCTCATTTCACTGGACCCTGCTGCCTCTGGTTTCCTTTTTTCTGTCATGGGTTGGAGTCACTTCTGGGCAGCATCCAGCTAGCTGTTCAGCAGTATTAGCTTGAGGTGATTCCAAAGTGCCCATGAATAGGGAAGGAATGAATTGACTTACTCCAAACAGCCAAGAGTGTGTTTCTAATTAGTAAAACTACCTTGACCAGCTCTTTTGAAAAGAAAGCAGGGAAATCCAAATGTAAATAAAAAGTCCCCACAGTTTCTCTCCACCCCCATGATCTGGGTCACTCCATCTCACATCCCTTCTGGGAGGAGTTGCCAGTCACCAATAAAAACTCTCTACCATTATCCCTTCATAGTCAGAATGCCCTTTTCTCTTTGCTTGAAGTGTTATTAGTTTTTGTTTGTTGGAGATTTTTTATTCTTCCCCTGTGGGCAGCTGGGTTCTCTATAAGGGAGATAAAGAGAGGCAAGGAACAAGAAAGTTCTCAGAATTTTCTCTTGCTGGGGAGGAGGCAGGGAGGAGCATGGGAGGGGTGGGCAGGATAGCTGAGTCTGAAACCCAGCACCCTGAAGGAGGGGTCTATGTGTCTCTATAGAACTTGAGCTCACATTCATCTGGTTTCCTTTAGATGCGTGGAGCAAAGTGGCTGAGTTATTGCATTCTTTCTTGATGTCTTACATAAAATCATATTATTAAGTCCAGAGACAGTCAACTGGGCTCTGTTCTCCTGGCTGGCTTTTCATCGTCACCATAGCAACTTTCATCAACAGTCTTTTCACCTCGGTAGAGCAGAGTGAACTATTTCTCCTGCTAGTTTTTCTACATTGTCTTTCATTTTCTCCTTTGTATTTTAATTACTCGTTTAAATTTTAACATAATGGTCATTGAATTATGTGACTAATAATTATATGTTTATATAAATAATCACTTATAATCATCGGCTATATAAATAATTATGGAATTATTTAGAATTATACTACCTTTTACATACAAAACTAGAATACTTTTTATATCCTAATATATTGTATATCATATGCGTATAATATAATACATTAATTGCTCTAATTATACATTATAGCATATAATTATATCATCTATATATTTTATATACTTTTTCATATGTATAATTATAATACCTTTAAATTTTCTACATAATATTTTTATATACTATATATGACATTTTAAATATGCTACATAAATAATTACACAATTACTTATATCACATATCACATAAAATTATTTAATTATTTATAATAATTTTATGTTCTACATGTTCTAGAAATAGTTATATAATTATTTGTGGCATATAATATATAAAGAATGGCATAATTATTTATGATAATTCTATTTTGCAAAAATAATTATGTAATTCTTTATAATTATTTTTATCTCTGCCTTATCTCAGAAAGGGGACTAGATAACATAACAGGGGCCTTTCAGCTCTAAATTTCATGATCATGGGATCATACTTTTGGAGTTGGAAGTACCAGAGAGGCTACCTCTGGGAAACTGAGGCCTAAAGAATAGAAGTGATTAACTCCAAATCACATAGTGTCAGAACTGGAATTTTAATTTCCATATCCCCCAATTCCATTTCAAGTATTCTTTCCATTTTTCTACAATCCCAAGATCTTCCATGAGGATTTTTACTATAATCCCAAGTTTCTCCATAAGGAAAAGATCCTCTTTTACTTCTTTTATTAATATCCCCTTCAGGGCCTCCTTTAACACCAGTAGAACTGAATTCCATTTTAGCCATGAATTTGAACAGTGTCGAGGCTCGAATGGGGATTTGGCAGTAGCCACAGACACACATCCATAGCTACAAATTATTGACCCTAAGGAAATTTCAGTTGAATAGGCAAAGTGTGGTCAGTAGCAAGACTTTTCTTGGGCACTGGATTATTTAGTTGCAGGTATAGCTGTGCAAGGGGAGAATCCTCTAGTAGAGACAGATTTGTCCTGTTATGAAGAATCTGGGAAGAAAGCAAGTCCTGGGAGAAAAGAAGTGGGGGAACAAGATCCTTGAGATGATAGCCTGAGGGCATTAGTGCTGCAAAGTGAGATGGTAATAGTGAGCACCAGGGAATGTGGCTCCGGGATGGAGGGAACATTTCCCCACAGAATGTAGGTAGCCTGGGGCAAAACTCCATGCTAGTTATGATTCTGCATATGGCATTTATATCTAGAAGCTTCAGTGGGGAAGAGTAGCCAACCAATGAAAGGGATCCATTTTACTCAATTCCCTACTCAATTCAATTCTGTTCAAATCATAGCTTGTCATTCATTGACCACTTGAAACTATAATTTTGGCCATTTCTGCTGCATCAGCCCCAAAGCTGTTGCCAAAAAGCAGGACATCAGACCAATGGATTAATATGAACTTTTTCCAGAAGAGGAAAAATTGAAGAGGAGGGGCACAACAACAGTGGATTGAGCTCTGGGAAAGTCCCCAAAGTCTGGAATTGTAGCAATTACTCTGACCTGATTTGGAGAAATCATCTATCCTGCCTATATCCTGTTTGTCAAATTCCACTCGCCTTCCCCCTTTGTCCCAAACCTACCTCTCCCCTGGCCTGTAGTGATGTTTGAAATTCCATTAACCATCCTTTCCGATTAAGGCATTGAAATTCCCTATTAAAAGGCAAATGTGTCTCATAGAAGCAATAATCTAAAAATAATAATAGTCTATATTACTGCAGGGTTTTCAGTTTCCTTATAGCAATCCTATGAGGTAGGTAATCCAAGTATTATTGCCTCCATTTTACAGGGGAGAGCACTGAGACTTATAAGATCAGTGATGTGGAGCCAAAAGAGACCTCAAATATTGTTCAGACCAACCAGCTCCTTGTAGAAAGGCTAACACAAGAGGCAATGATTTGGTATAGTGCAGAGAGAGAGAGAGATTCAAAGTCAGGAAGACTTCTAGTTTTTGTAATCTCACACATGCTACCTAACTTCTCAGTTACTCAGTTGCCTCATATGTAAGATGAGAGACTTTGACTAGATGATCTCAAAGGCTTCTTCCAGCAATGATTCCATGATCTCTCTTTTTCTGCCTTCAGGGAACTAGCAGAGACTGATGCTCTAACCTCAACCTCTAATATCTAGGATTTTTTTTCCCCAGGGGAAGATCATGGTGGTTGGGACATGGAAAGAGATTCATTTAAAATCTAGCCCATTGGTTGAGAAGACTAATATCTTTTCAAATAAGTCAGTCAATCAGTATTAAGTGCCTACTAAGGTTGAGACACTTTGCTAACAAAAAAGAAAAAGAAATATAGTCTCTGCCCTTAGGGAACTTTCAATCTAATGGGAGAAGATAACACAAGAAAACTAAAAAATTGGGGATGGACAGAAGAGAAGATAAGGTTTCTGGTGTGGAGGCAGGATGGAGAAGTCCAAGGTCATACAGCCACCTGTGAAATGAAAAAATGGTTGCTGAGACCTCTCCTTAAATGGAATTTTGGAGAATTTATTTCTTGACCTCTAAACAGAGGGCCAGAGGATACCAAGTGGCATGAGTACCAAGGCTGATGTAATCTTGCAGAACGATGAAGTTCCTGAGGACACAATGGAAAAGTCCCCCGGGAATGCAGTCAAATGAGAAATGAAGGGAAATAAGTACTTCTCCCATCTTTCATTTTGCCCTGGAGCCAGGAACAGCAATCTGTCAACTCTCGAGATCCACTGGACGCTCAACTTCATGTGCAGTTAGGATAGTGTGTTAACTAACCTGATGGAAAATTCAAAAGCATCCTTCCAAGAGCCTCCCCTGTGACTGCTGCTATACTGTGACATACATAGCAGACTACAGAGGCTGCTTCTATACAGTGCTACAGATGTCACTTAGTGTAGAAAGAAGAGTCCATCCTTTTCTTCACAAGACTTTTGTTCTCTGGATCCAGTGATCACACTGGTGACATGTCATACATGGGGTTGTTTTTGTACTGTGGTTAAGGTCAGGGTTGTCATTTGTAGGTCCTAGTGGTCATGGGTGGCCATAGAGTAGTGAAAAGAACACTGGCTCTAGAGGAAGAAGACCTGTATTTGAAACCAGCCTCTATCATTTATTGCTCCTGTGACCTTGGGCAGAAACATGATCTCTCAGGACCTCAGTTTCCAGATCTGTGAAATGAGGGGATAAATGATCCTAAGTTAGGAAACCTAGCACAGAATCATAAAATGTCAGAGCTGAAATGGATTTAAAAGAGCAACCAAAGCTATAACCAGCAATTTTAGTGCCTGGGACAAGCTTTACAAAACATTGCCTAGGGGGAATGACAGTATGAAACACATCCTTAAAATAATTTTTTAAAACAGGTACAGTTCAAGGGAAAGGGAGAGACTTTAGGATACCATCCCTATTTGGGGTGGGCTGAGACTCCAGAACATTGGTCCCTGAAGGCAGAGATTTTGGAATCCTCTTAAACCCTTGCTTGGATATTTACTGCTGAGGGTGAATGTATTGGGGGGTGAGGGGAAGGAGAGGAGGGGGAGAAGGCAGAAGGTTTGGAGGAAGCAGAGGGATCCTAACCCCAGGAGGAGCTCAAGTGGGGTGTAATCACATGGTGGGGAGGCTATCCATAACTTTCTATTTTAACTATTCTTCCTAATTAGGTAATTAATTGCTAAAGGAGTATAAATGATGTCGATGCCCTCTAAATTTCAGTGTCCTGGATGTTCCCTAGTCTCCCTTTTCTGGTTTTGCTCTTAGTTAAACCTGTGATGTCTTTTGATTTATGTATAAATTGGATTTAAGTGAGACAGTTGCACATAGTCATCAGCCCCACTCTGTCTTCAAGAGCCACTACCATCCAGTGGCAGGACTGAATCAAGACAACTGGTAATGACTCCAAATGCAGGGGGTGATCTTGATGTCTTTGATGTCGAACTCATCGGTATCATATAATTGGAAATATCATCTCTCTTATTCTGTGTGATATTGAGCCATTCAGTACTACTCTCTAGACCCATTTTCTGATTTGCAAAACATATCTAGAATACCATATTCAGCTCTATGTGCCATGTTTTAATAAGGACATAAATAACATGGAGCACATCCAGAAAAGTACAGTTTTGATGGTGAAAGTACTAGAGGCTATGGAATATGGAAGTCTCTACTATGCTATCAGGAGGGACACTCAGAGAAACAGGGGAGGATGTGGAAAAAACAGAGCAGTATACCTCTGAGAAATCTAACTACTTGCTTGGTTTTCCTTTGTGTATTTGTGTTCCCCTGTCCTCTCCCTCCTTGTGTATTCTTGAAGAGAATCTTGGACAAAGGTTCTCTCTGTCCTAAGTACATGATAAACTAAAATGCTTGGGTATAGGTAACAAGCTTGTCTCAGTTGCTCACTTGAGAAGAGCCTTATTTGATCTTAAACAAGAGTTCATAAGACCTTAGCCATGAGTAATTTTTGTATACATCTTCTGTATATCTTTCATAGACCATCTACCACATACATTGGAAGCCTTTCTCTGACTCTTAATATTTCATGGATAACAGCACTGTATTTGAGTTGTAAATGTCTTATCATTCATTCTTGCTATGAGACTGGCCTGTTTCCTTTTCTAGTCATACATATGGCATAATGGATAGATCTCTGGACCTGGAACCAGGAAGATCTAATTTTAAATACAATTATCCTTTTCACATTATAAGTTTCTCTCAGTTTTAATATATTGTGGGGTTGGCATAAGAAATTAAATGGGAATTTTGGGGAAGTTTTGTGGAGACTGCAGATTACTCATGAAGACCAATTGACAACACAGAAAAAGTTTAAAAATTTAGAAATACATAAAATATATGTATAATATTACATAATATTAAAATATTTTAACTGTTAATACCATAAAAAGTCAGACTTCTCTGGTATGAAAGGAGAGATAAATTTTTATATAGATTTTCCAGATCAAGGAGCATCTCACCCCTACCCCCTGTGAAGTAGAAAGGATAACTGTATTTACTAGCTATGTAAACCTGGACAAGATACAAGAATTGCACATGTTTAACATATATTGCATTACTTGCTGTCTAGGGGAGGGAGGTGAGAGAAGGGAGGAAAAAATTTGGAATGCGAGGTTTTGCAAGGGTGAATGTTGAAAACTATCTTTGCATGTATTTTGAAAACAGAAAGCTATTGATAAAAAAAATAAAAAATAAATAAAATATTTTTAAAAATAAAAATAAACTTGGACAAGTCTTTTAATCTCAACCTGCCCCAATTTCCCTGACCATGAAATGCAGATAACAGTAATACCTCCCAGAGTAACTCCAATCAAATAAGATAACATTTGTAAAGTATTTTGCAAACATTAAAATTTTTATAATATATATGAATATAATAGAATATGAAATAATATATAATATACAAAGTAATATATATATATATTACATATATATGCATATATATGATTACTATCATTGATGACTTCTTATGTCACACTTCACATAAAAGGAATCACTAATAATATACCAATCTACTTGTACCTCCTGTCAAGATATTAGGAGACATCCTGTTGTCCAGAGCAAAGGCTTAGCAAGCAAGCTGTGTCCAAAGCTTATAACAACAATCCTTTGCACTCATCCTCTGGCAAAATTACATAATTATTGTATTGTTTTGACCAGTACCAGGTGTTTTCTGAGCTCAGATAAGTATTCATGCATGTTCTGGTCATGAAGCCCTGTTATGAATCAAATTTGTCTTACTGTTGTTGTTACTTCTCATTGTGAGGGCTATAACTCTACTGTATAGCCATTGGTATAATTACTAAGATCTCCCCACACTGCTTTGGGTCCCCCAACTGGGACGGGGGTCTAGCACATGTGTCTTTCCTGGCAAGATGCTTTTCTCACTTTCTTGTCTCTTGCCTGCTCTATTTGGCTCTGACCATCCACAGATTAGAAGCTAGTTCTGCCCAGTCCCATTAATCTTTTTTATTTTCAAAAATATTTTTTATCAACTTTTTTACATCATTGTTACTAATCACCTAATACTGATCAGCATTCTAAAATTTTTTCATTGATATTTTGCTTTCCTTTGTTGCTATCATTATATAAATTGTCCTGGTTCTTTTCGTGTTACTTAACTTCAACTGATATATGTCTTCCCAAATTTCTTGGAATATTCTATTTTGTCATGTCTGATGATATAACAATTTTCTAATACATTCACATGTTATAATCTCTTCAGCTATTCCCTTTTGGTATGATTTTCCTACTACAAAAATAATACTATGAATATTTTTACTTTTTTATAGATATGTTTTTGTATATATGAGATCTTTCCATCTTTGATCTCTTTGGTATGTATTCTTCCTATTGGCATCAACCATGCATCTCTATGTGGCTTTTTTGGCTAACCTTCAATAATTCTTCTGAGATAATTCATGATTAACAGACATGAGGCATTATTGGGAAAATATTGGTATTAAAAAGTAGAATGGTTTTTGTAACCCCTAGTGATTACTATAGGACACATAGTAGGCACTTAAGACTTAACAAAAGCACATTGAATAAAATTGAAACAAGATTAATTTCTCTGGTGGTTTCAGATTGCTAAAAATTTTAAAGATAGATAATTTTCAATATGTACCTAATAATCAACTTTAAATGGAGATCGTTTGACAGAATCTGTCCAGCACACACACACATACACAAGTGCTCACATGCACTGGAATGTGTAGGAATCAATTTGAAGTTGTTCACAAGAGCTGACTTAAATTTTCACTGTGAGGAAGGTCTATCTCAGAAACCAGCAAAGGCTCGAAATCAGGGTCTGAAATTGTTTTATTAATCATCTAGATCTAAGAAAATGTTGATAATATAAATTAAACTTAAAAATATGATGTACATTTTTTCCTGTAGAGGTACGATTGATAAATATTTACCTTGCACGTATATGGAAAGGACAGTCCCTTTCATCATTAGGAGTTATAATCAGTGCAATGTGTACTTTTCATACATTTTGTTTTTCTAATCTGAATCATTAGATCAATTTCCTTTGAAAGACCATGATCTCATTGAGAAGGTCTACAATGTTTAAAACTAGATACAATTGAAACAATATAATTTATAAGATCCTCATTCCTAAAGAGATTCCTTTCTCCTCTATGGCACTAGTGAATACCTTCTCAAAACCTAATCAGAAAATGCGTCTACTTTTTGAAACACCACCTCTGATAGGATACATCAATTTTTAATTTGAAACCTTTATGTCTAGATGCCTATTTAGGTGAGTCATTTGCTATATGGCTATGTCCTTTTAAGTGTAATCAATGACAATCATGCTAATCAGTGTATAAATCATCTCTTTATTGTACTGGATGTTTCTTCCTAAAGTTTGATTAGTCAGAACTTTGCAAGTAATTCTGTAACAAAGCTCAGCTCACATAGAGGATTGAAGGAAGGATGGGAAATAGAGGGAAGAAGGAGAGTCAGATGGACAGACACAAAGAAACACTCCACTTGAATGGTGACAGAAGTCTCCATTACTTATTCAACCTATTCTGTTCATCCTAATAGCTGGCTAACTTACAATAGTTCCAAGTTGAACTTGGTAGCAGTATAAAACTTTTCTGGTTCATGGATTCCTTTGGCAGGCTGGTGAAGTATGGACCCTTTCTCAGAATAATGTTTTTTGCCTACATTCATAATTGAAGGAAATGCTAAATTTCAATTAAAGATTAGTAAAAATAAAGATATCAACTTTTCCATCCAAGTTCATTTGGGGAGAGGGGTTATGGACTTTAGATTAAGAACCATTGCTCTATGGAAATATTTTTTAATTTGCAAATTTGCAAAATAAAATAAGAAGAAATATAGAAGTGGACACAAATAAAGCAATTTTGTTACTATTTTGTTCAATTTAACATATATATTAAAATACATTAACAATTCACATTTTCTTATATAATCCACTTCTGTATGTAAGAAAATGTTTGGGTTTGCTAACAATTGTTAAATTTATAATTTAGAAAAAAATTAAAAAGGAAGCATGACCTAGGGATTTTTAAATTGTCAGTTTTCATATTCCTGAAAGTACCAAGAGGAAGTGCTGACAGTACCTCTTAGACAGACAAAGTAAGTTAATTATTACATCCGAACTTGCTCATTAGCCAGCATGACCCAAATAGAAACAGTGCAAGATAGGATCATGTCAATTCCAGATCATTACATTAATAATAAGGGCATCAGGGCCTGGAAAACATTCACATTGCTCCACCCCTCCACTCCATCTCTATCTTTATCTGTCCCAAATGCCTACAATGTAACTGACAGAAATACAATATAGGTTCCTATATTCCTATGTAAAACCTATTATATATCATATCATATCATATCATATTATACATATACATATATTATACATATATAAAAACACCACTATTCTAATTTCTAAATCATTCTTCCCAGGTAGCATTCATCTTCAAAAATGCTATTATGCCATCTGTGAAATCATACCAACCTATTCCATTTCTCCTAGGAAACAAAATTAGAGAGCATTGATTTATGGTTTAGAATATGTTGGCCATGAAAAATCTAAAAATAAAAGGCATTTTCCTAGATAGAAGATGATTTTGGGGCCAGGTGGACTTCTGGAACTTTTCTAGATAAATGTCTTTTCACCTCTTTTGTTCAAGCTGTAGGGAATTCTTGTGTGTGTGTGTGTGTGTGTGTGTGTGTGTGTGTGTATGTGTGTGTGTGGAGGGTTTACACTCTAGACTTCTTTGACAGTTTAGTGAAATCTATGGACCCCTTCCTAGAATCACATTTTTAAATGCATGAAACAAAACATATAGGATTACAAAGAAAACCAATTATAAGGTTTTGAAATGTAGTTATTCAACTAGAAAAAATAAAAGTTTTATTTTCTATCACAGAGTTAAGAATCCCTGATGGCTCAGAGTAACTGTTTCTTCTCTCCTGGTTTCTGCTGTATTTCCATTGGGCATTATGATTTCCTTTGTCCTACCAGAAGCACTAAAGGTTCCAGAATACTTTAGGGATGAAGTATTCCAAGAGAAAAATCTCTATTCCTACTACATGACAATGATGTAATATAGTCACACTTCTAAAGGACATTCTGATGGTTACTCACAGAGATCTCATTTTCTTCTGCTCCTGGGGCCAATCCAAAGGGGAGTTAGGAAAAGATCTCCTCTTTCTTCCCCTTATCCTTTCCATAAGGCCTGTCACACGATTCCCAATGCCCTATCTTGGCACTGAAAGGAAATCATGTTTTATTTTAATTTATCATGTTAAATTCAGTGTTGACATGTGTTTGAATGGCATATTCATAGGAATCATAAGTAGTTTGAGTTTTAATGAGTTTTTTTGTGTGTGAGGGAATGATGTATATTTAGCCACTTGTATATTTGACATTTAGTCATTTTAGATTATGTTGAGAAAATATTCTTGGCTTTGAATTTAACTTTTTTTAACCTACATTACTATTATTGATTACAGCGACAATTCTCAAAAACATAGCACTTTGAGTCCTTTCCCTGGAACAACCCTGTGAAGTAAGTAGTATAAATATAATTCCCATTTTACTGATGAGAAAACCAAGGCACAAAAAATCAAAGTGGCTTGCTTATGAACACAATTAGTGTCAAAGGCAGGATTTGGACTTGGCTTCTGACTTCAAAACCCAAGGTCCACTACATCACAATTGTCACACAATTGCTAGAAAAATGGACTCAATGTCTATAAAATGGATTTACAAATTACCTTTTTATTAACTATCAGCAAAGGAGCTGATAAGAATAGTTTTTTTTCCAGCAGGAAGAGGAACTGGGAGTTATTGGAAGGGGGAGGGCATGCAGAGGAAGCTCAGAAACTTTGATTTTCTGAATGCAGGAGAGAGATCATCAATAAGCTAAGGGCAAGGAAGGGTGCTACTCCTCTAATCATACAATCATGAGCAATTAAAGCCTCGTTGCCTTTCTGACTCATTAAAAGAGAAATCTATCAGCACAAAATTTGCTCTTTCCCAGACATACTTGCTTGGCAAGCTGTAGGACATAATGAAATTATCCCCTCTCCACTCTCTCTTCTTTGTCTCAATCAATGTCTGGCCAACTGGCATCATTACTTTGGGGAGTTTACTGATCTCTATCCTTGTTTATTTTCTGTCTGTACTTTTATAAAGATTTTTGCCTTTAAACAAAGATGAGGTGATTTTGGTTGCATTTTGACCAAGTGTTTTTGCAAGGAAGTGAAAGTCAGTTGCCTAAGACTGAACCATAAACCTGTAATAAGCTCTCAAAGAGAAGGCTTCACAAAGATCTCTCTTCCCAAAGTAATGCTGACAAATTAGTGTAAATTGTGGAAGAAGTAGATGGGGGAATTTATTTACTGTTTGTTTGGGAGAGACCATCTACCAAATGTGAACAGAGATCCTCAGGCTGGCAAGGGCAAGATGACCTTGAATTGATACCATTTTGAAGGGAGTCCTCTAACTAGTCTGAAAATTTATTACCCAAACACAAGATTCTAATAAGACAAACTACAGAGAAAATTGTATCTCATTGGAACACACCTGATGTCAGACAATTCCTACAATTAACACATTCTTCCAAAATTGCCTGGTATCCTCTTCCTGATTATTTAATCTCCTAAATATGGAAAGGCTGAGCAGCCTAACCCAATAAGCTAATTGACCTTTTTTCTTTGTGAGGTGATGTCTCCCTAAGATTATGTAAAACTCGGTATATATATCTTCCTTGACTCCAACCGTGGCAATCCATCTGGCAACTGCTGATGCTAAATAAACTTTTTCTCTTCTAGCCTTGTATAAAGATGTAATGACCCCTACTCAAATGGAACAGGATAAGAGGAATTACTTTCAGAGAAGGTTTTAATACTTTTGTGTTGAGAATTCCTCAGTGAAGTCACAGATCACTCCACTTGACAGGATCTGCTTTTCTGTAACTGAGGAACAGACCTAGTCAGTGGTACTTGGTCTGAGGTCTTGCTATTACCTCCCTTTTTACAAATAAAAACACTGAAGATAAGATAGGGTTACATCCAATCAATTATTAGTGAAGCTGGATTCAAACCTGGATCTTCTGACTACATCACCCTTACTTTTTAGAGAAAAAGGAGGAAGTTAAGTCGTTATCTACATTTTCAATCTAGCAAGTATTCCTTAAGTCACCTCTTTCTCTTAAAATTCCTGGATTCTTTTAAAACTCCGTTTAAAGGAGACTTCCTACAAGAAGTCCATCTTTTCCTCTCTCAAATTATTTTGTCTTGTACATATGAAACATACAAGCATATAACATACATACAAATATATTATAATATGTATAACACACAGATATATATTATATACATACACACTCCTCCCCATCCCCCCCAACTCCCGTTGAATGAATGCAAGCTCTTTGAAGACAAAGACTATTTTATGTCTTTGTATTTCTAATGTCCTGCACATTAGCAACAAATAATTTTTCCCCCTGAGGCAATTGGGGATTATTAAGTGACTTGCCCAGGGTCACACAGCTAGGAAGCATTAAATCTATCATCTCTGTCTCAGTTTTTTATTAGTATGAAGACAACCATCCAAAACAGGGTATAGAAGTGTTAAGTGTCAAATATAATGAAGCAAAATCCATTTAACTTCATAGTGTATCTTTTTGTGTTAGATGAAAATAATTAAAACATTCATTACATTTTACAATTAAAATGTATCCAAATTCACAATAATTATTGCTATAATGTTATATATAATATATAATATATATATAATATAATATATAATATATATATATATATATTTTTTTTTTTTTAGACAAATGCTTGTTGAATGGATGGGTGAATTAACTTAAATCAGTTCTCTTTCTTAGAATTTTCATCCATCTCTGATACCAAGTCATTTCTCAGATTAAATCACAATTCCTGACACATAATGAGCCTCTTTCATTAATGAATCAAATAGACAACAAACATTTGTTAAGGGGCTTGTCTGAGTTAAGAGGTACTGTTAAGTGTTGGGATATTGTTCACAGTGAAACTGTCCGGCTCTCAAAAAATGTATGTATGTACAAAAAATGTATGAATGTAAGGTGGAAATGGGGGCACAAAATGCACACAAATATATGTGTAAGCATACAATATGTACATGAATGTAAAGTTTGGGAAGTGATCAAAAGATAGGAGGCAAGGAGATCAATCAGGAAAGACTATGTGGAAGATAAAAGCTTCAACTGAGTGTGATGGATAAAAAGTTTGAGAGGCAGTTTCTTGGTGATTAATAATTTTATTAACAATGCTAGCATTTTATTCATAAAAGGGTCAGTGATACTTTTGAATGCCAAAGATACTTCATGGAACCCATTCAATGCTTATATGCCTTTGGAAGGATGCCATTCCTGAGGCTGACAATCGATTCTGATTGGTTAACAAGCAATGAGAGAGAATGAATATTATAATGAGATCTTGAATGAAGATCTTGAGGTGTGAGACAGAGCACCCAAATCTTGGACAAAGAGATTTATCCATTTTCATATCACCTGTCTGACTACAGAGAGAATCTACATTTTCTGAGACCTGTCTGAATAAACACAATGATCAGTAATCCACTCGCCTAAATTTAGAAATTCTTTAGTGTCTTCGATTAAATCTTAACCTGGTTAAATTTTGTGATGAGGTCAGGGCTGAAATAAACATGTGACAAATTCACAATGGCCATTCTCTTTACCAAAAGGAAGGTGGTTTTTTTTTTTTTTAAATGAGAAGAGGTTACAGACAAAATAAGAGGTAAAATAGGCACCAGCAATGACAAATATTAAAGAGTTGGGAGAGCATATAGTTAGAAAGGAAAGAAATTTGGAAGAATCC
This sequence comes from Sarcophilus harrisii, assembly GCF_902635505.1. Taxonomy (NCBI): domain Eukaryota; kingdom Metazoa; phylum Chordata; class Mammalia; order Dasyuromorphia; family Dasyuridae; genus Sarcophilus; species Sarcophilus harrisii. Next base: position 381,182,574 of record NC_045427.1, on the reverse strand, counting down.
TTTAAAGGAATATGTCATGAGACTTGAGTCTGCCATTGACTGGCAGATTAGATCCATAGAGTTTAGCAGACTAACCAGTTTTAGCTAGAGTAAGGAGAAAAATACAATTCAACAGATGGCACAAGGGGGAAAGAATAACCTCATAGCGAGCTTAGTTCTGAAAATAATTTAGCAAAGATTTTCATCATGAGTAAAACTTTTACAGGGAAAATAGAGTTTTTTTTATAGGGAAAATAAGAGTAAAGGAGGAAACTCAAAGGGAGGGATCAAGAAATCAGATGCAATGCACCTGGCAGACCAAGTCAGAGACTTGTCTAAAGATACACTCATCAATATCTCAAAAGTTGTTTAAAGATGCCTAGTGCTTTGAGGGATAGACAAAAGAGTTCCATGGAACAGGATACAAACAGGATAGTCTGGGAATTGGTTATGCCTGATAATAACTCAGGTTGGACTTTTTCCTGACAGAAGAAGAAAGTCAATCCACATCATTTGCCCACGATTTCCCACACTTGTTAATTTCTGGATGATGAAATAGAAAAGGATTGGTACTTTGATTCTAATTCAATAATTGGTTGTTAAACTCAAGAGAGAAATAATTTCTTCTCTAAGTAGAGAGGAAAACAGAGGCAAAGGCTGAGGAACAAGTGCATTTCCAGCAAAGGGGCCAAGCCACTGCAAAAGAGCAATGATGGGAGATGGGGTATCCTTGGATGAAGAATAGTAAGTTGAAATTTAAGGAGATCTGAAAACCAGATATTCTTCTTAGAAGCAAGTCTTTCACATTTGAAAATAGGGCAGTGATTAGGTAATTTTGCCTACTGCCATGCAAGAAACAGACTTAAGGTCCCTCACCCAAACCAAACTCCTTCTGAGAAGTGCCACTGAGTTTTTTCCCTTAGAATTCTGCATTTTGTCATTCTCTTTTAAAACAGATAATTCTAGGCGTGGAGCACAACTGTGATTTAGGTAACATATTGTCGTGGTATGTAAAACCAGCTGGCTGTGTGAGCAGTGCAGAAATGCATGCAGTATGAGTTCTTCTGATAGGTCCTAGTCTATCAAAATACAGGGGTAGACAGAAGAGAGAAGACTTCAGGGAAGTTAATGGCCATGAGCCAGAGGATAGCCTAGGGCTAAGGAGAGAAGGGAAGGGAAGAAAAAAAAAAAAACATACCAACAAAAAAGTCAGAAACTAATAAACCAATGGAGACTGCACAAGTAATTAGTCTGGGGTCATAGCCAGCAAAAGCCTGAGAGCTAATAAAGCCAAAGACCCAGATACAAGCCAGGAGTCAGAAAATAAAGCGGGCATCAAAGCCCAGCAGAAGTCCCCTCGAGGGCAGCACTCCAGAGGCTGGCAAAACAGAGTTTCTTTGTTCCCAGTCTCATTCAGAGGAATGCATCAGCTCGGTCTGTGCCCTTGGGGCAGGGACAGCCAGAAGCTAGACTTGGGCTGATTCAGCATTTGCACCTGCTTTATTTTAATCAGAAAGAAATGATGGTATTTGTGCTCCTGAAATGAGGCCAAAAGGGACCTGAGTTCAAGTCGCAGCTCAGCCATTTTCCAGGTTGTTGTTCAGTTATTTCAGTCATGTCAATCCCTCCATAACTCTGTTTGGGATTTTCTTAGTAGAGACACTGGAGGGGTTTGCCGTTCCCTTCTCCAGCTCATTTTACAGATGAGGAAACTGAGGCAAACAGGGTGAAGTGACTTGCCCAGGGTCACACAGCTAATTAGTGACTGAGTCTGGGTTTAAACTAGGTTTTCCTGACTCCAGGCCCGGGGCTCTGTTACTTGCTGCTGGAACTCCTGATTAGGAACCACTAAAACTAGGGGGCCTAAAGAAATGTATAAAATATTGTGATTGGCAATGCCCAATCTTGTAGGCAGAATTTAAGTGCATGCTTCTTGGGTGACCAAAATAAAGCCTGTTGTTTATATGTCCTTTAAAATCACGTCCGGAATGCAGGAAAACCTGAATTTAGATCTTTTTTTCTTTGTTTGAGCAAGATGTCTGGATTTTTTTTCCCTGTCGTTGGCAAGATCAAACTGATTGAATAACATTGGCTCATCTTCTTGGTTAACCTTAAGCAGGAGCTGGTAGAGAGCTAGGTCTCATCCTCATTTACAAAGGAATCCCAAATATTTCTTCATTGTGAGCTTTTTATTATAACTCCTTGGTCGATACTAACATTCCTCTGAGCTCAAACAAATGTCTCAGAGCCTTTTTATCTTGACCACTCAGATGATTCTCTTTCTCTTTCTCTCTCTTTTTTTTTTTTTTGAAGCAAAATACCCAATGTTATTCAATTGCAGCTTAAAGACATAAAATACACTGGGGCAAGTGTGTTGATTCTGGATGGAAGGATTTGTGGACAGATCCTTTCAATCCAAAGGCTGTGACCTTATAAAATATTTGAAGGGAGAGATAATTTTTTTTTTTCAGATTATGACTACTAACCCCAAAGGATTTTTCTAAAATAACAAAAGACTAATTCCAACTTGCAGAGCTCAGGACTTTTTCTGACTTCCCACAGTTAAAGGTTTCTAGTGCATTTATTTGTATGCAAATGAAGACTCTCGGTTATAATCAGGCTCCTTCAAGTCACTTTTCACTGGAAACAGTAGGATGTGACATCCCCATGGACTTCATTTTGGTGGTACAAATACTGAGCTGTGACTTCCGAATGAATGGCTTTGGTAATGAGATGAGGCAGATGGCAAGAGAAAGAGCTTCAGCCCAAGCATAAATATTGTGTTAATCTTTGGCGGTCAAAGGAATGGGAAGGCAGCTAAATTAAGAGTCTGATGAGCTATGGTGAAGCCTTTCATGATGGTGGAAGGAAGCTGCCTATAATTAGATTAACAGCTCACATTGCTAAGGCTTTTTAAAGTTCAAAGGATCATTTTCCTTACAACAGCCCTTGAAATAAGCAGGGCCAGTATTATTCTTCCCATTTTATAGAGGAAAAAACTGAGGTTTAGAAAATTAAAGGATGCTGGATTTGGAAGCAGTATAATATAGGGGAAAAGATGGTTAGTTAGAGGATCTAAAGGATCAGATACTTCTGATACTTAGTACTAGTATCTCTTGGATAATTTACTTTGTTTCCCTAACCTCAGCTTGTTTTTGTTGTTCAGTCATTTCAGTTGTGTCTGAGACTTTGTGACTCCATTTAGGGTTTTCTTGATAAAGATATTGTGGGGTTTTTTTTCCCTACAATTCATTTAACAGATAAAGAAACTGAGGCAAGCAGGGAAAAGTGATCTATCCAGATCACACAGCAGCTAGTTCTGCCCCCTCTCCACAAAACTGTTTCCAAATGTTCATTTCCAGTGTCTTCAGGTCAAATGTCATTTGTCTGTCTATAAATTAGGTTCCCACCTTCTTTTATCTTTACATTCTCCCTGGGTAGATGTGAGCCCAGAAGGATAGAAAGAATTTATATCAACAGTACAGTATGCTTTAAAAATGCTTCTTTTGTTAAGTCATGGATTGAATCATCCCAACTGATACTGTCTGGAATGAAAACTTGTCCAGATGTTCCCTCCAATGTACTTGTGAATTCAGCAAACAGTGATCCCATAGTCTGAAGGGTGTGGAAGTTAGCCTCTGAAGAATTAAACAGAGCAAAAGTATTTCATAGTTACAAATCAATGAAATACAATTCTGACTTCCTTTGTACCTCAGAGAAATGGGCTCAATATCAACTTGAGCACAGGTGAGGGGAGGTAAGAACTATAGTGAAAGGAAAACAAGAGCTTGGCTTCTGTATGCCATGGACCCCTTTGGCAGTCCAGTGAAGCCCAATGTGGCTTGTTGCCTATCATTCAAAATTGAAGGAAATTCTAAATTCAATTAGAAATTGGTGAAAAAAAAAGTGATTTAATCCCATCCAAGCTCATTGACCCTTGAAATGTATCCCTGGATTTTAAGTTTTGTTGTCATGTCTGACTCTTTGTGATGTCATTTGGAGTTTTCTTGGGAAAGATACTGGAGTGATTTGCCATTTCCTTCTCCATGTCATTTTACAGATGAGGAAACTGAGGCAAACAGGGTGAAGTGATTTGCCCAGGATCATACAGCTGGTAAGTGTCTGAAGCTGGATCTCACAAGTTTTGGAGAGAACATTTGGACAAGTTTTCATTCCAGACAATATCAGTTGGGATGACTCAATCCATGGCTTAACAAAGCAAGCATTTTCAAAACATATTGTACTGTTGATATAAAGTGTTTCTACCCTTCTGGGCTCATCTACTCAGGAAGAATGTAAAGATAAAAGAGAGTGGGAATCTGATTTATGGACAGACAAATGGTATTTGACCTGAAGACACTGACTGAAATTGAACATTTGGAAACATTTCTGCTCCTCGGAGAAGGAGTAGAACAAGCAGCCATGTGACTCTGGGCAAATCGCTGCTTGCCTCAGTTTCCTCATCTATAAAATAAGCTGAAGAAGTAAAAAGAAAATTACTCCAATATCTTTGTCAAGAAATTCCAAGAAATTTGCCAAGATTCTACCTTAAGAATCATATACCCACACCCTGTGCGATTTTTATACCAAATGCAACTGTCTGTTGTGTAAGATATTTTCTACTGGCAAACAAACTAAAACTATGAGGGAAGGAGAAATGGAGAAAAATGTGGAACACAAAGTTTTGCAAAGATCAATATTGAAAACTATCTTTGCCTGTATTTGGAAAAATGAAAAACTAAAAAGAGTGCTACTAATATTTTAATACATTAAAACAAAAAACAAAATGGCTAAAAAGTCATCTTGGATACTTGTGTGACCTTAGGTAAATCTTACACTCTCTCTGAGGTTCTTTCTGCATGATTCAAGAACACATTTGCCTTCATGTCACAGGGAAACATCAGACTAGTATTTAATGATGGTCCAATGTTCATTGAATAATAAGACTATCAACCATTGTACATTAACTTATTAAGAGCCTCTAGTACTATGGGAAATGCATAAATGGTTTAAAAAGACTTATTGGATTAGATAACCTTTGAATCCCCTTCTAGCTCTAAATTTATATTCTAATATAAATTATTTGTCTTTCCATGGCACTATAAGAGTTACAAAATACTTTTCTCACAAACAATCTATTTATTGTGGACAACACATTTATTGTGGAGGGCAAGTGTTATTATCCTCCTATAAATGGGAATCCTGAAGTTTGTACGAATAAAAGTGCTTGCCTAAGGTCACACAGCTGGTTTGTGTCAAAGCAGAGATTTGAAGATGAATTTCCTGACTGCCCATTTCTCATTTCCAATTCATCATGATTTCATGGATCCCACACTGCCTTTCCTTGCCCACTTGTGACTAAAGAAGCTAGCTAGCAGGCCACTAAGTGGTGCAGTGGCTAGAGCACCTAGTCCTGAAATCAGAAGGAACCAAGTTCAAATCTGATCTCAGATAATAACACTTGCTAGCTGTGTCACCCTGGGCAAGTCACTTAACCCCAATTGCCTAAACAAAAACTTCCTAATTAACTTCCTTCCTTCCACAGAACATGTCACTCTTTGTGACTAATACGTTTTCTTTATAATTACAATTCCATTTCTGGAGATGGCCCTTTTGTTGCATGAGTCTATGTTGTAACTACTAGATATGTCTACCTAACTTCTGCTTCCCCTCATTATAGTTATTGAGTTTCTGAGAATAAATCTACTGGTTTTTGTGCTTCTGGCTTCCTAGACAACACAGTCTTTTGAACCCGCTTGGAATTTCTGAAAAGAACACTGCCAATCAATTCCAATAGACTAGTGATGGAAAGAGCTCAGTCAGCTGCTATTACTTCCCAGAATTCCATAGCAACATTGTAATAGTATGCGTCTTTTTTCCTTTTTCTGATTCAATTGTCTCCCATGGGTATTCTGCAGTCATGTATTCTCCACACACATTCTGTCAGGTAGAGCTGGGTATAAAAGTCAGGTTTTTGTGTATTTCCCCAGTGCTAGAGGTGTGGAATAAGTTAGTACACATTGATTGCCTTGTTATTTAAATAATATTTCAACATTTCATGAAAGATGAATATGTGGTGCTATTGACAGAACATTGTATCTGGAGTCAGAAGAACACAGTTCAAATCCAGCTTCAGATGGTTACTAAGTAGGTGATCTTGGTCAAATCATTTAGCTTGTTTATCTCAGTTTGAAAAATGGGGATAATAGCACTTACTTTCCATAGTTTCTGTGAATATAAAATGGGATAACATTTATTTAGAAAATACTTTGTTAACTTTAAAGCACTACATAAATGCCAATTGTTAATATTATTATGAAATCCTATTCTGATGTCTCACCATGGCATGGAGATAATTCTGTTATTTATGTCAATAGAACACAAGATCCAGAAAAAAAAGCCATAGATTTTTAATTTATTTATATATATATTTAATTTTAATTTTACAAAATATTTCCAGTTACATGTAAAACAATTGTTTTTACATTTGCTTTTAAAACTTTGAGTTCCAGATTCCTTCCTTTCTACCCTCCCTACCCTACACACTGAGAATACACATGTGAAAATATGCAAAACATTTTCATGTTACAAAAGAAAACATAGATTTCCTCCTCCCCCCAAAAAACTTAAGAAAAATAAAAATTTTTAAAAGCATGCTTCAATCTATATTTAGACACAATCAGTTCTCTCTCTAGGTATGAATAGTATTTTTCATTGTAAGTTCTTCAGAGTGGTCTTAGATCATTGTATTACTAGGAATAAAACTATAGACTTGAAGAATTAAAGGAAGTTCACTATAAAAAAGCTTTAAATGCCATTATTGTTAATATCTGTTTTCATGATCTGGACCTAGGATCTCATTGATTTAGAAAATGATGTGGAAATGCCTTTCATCAATGTAGACTGGCAATTTCATATAACAGTCATAGAGTTATCTGTGGATACCAAGGAATTAAGTGATCTGCTTGTGGCAGGACTTAAACCAGGATTTGCCAGGCTCCAAGGTTAACTCTGTTCATATTCCTCTTCCTTCTCTCCTTCCTCTTTCTCTTCCATACTTCTTCCTTCTCTTCTATCTTCCTCCTTCACCTCTATCTCCATCCTCCACCTCTTCTCTCTTTCTCCTATCCTTCCCCTCCATCCTCCTCTATCCTTCTCATCCTTTTTTTCCCTCTTCATTATTTCACTGGTATAATAAGGAACTTCTGTAAAGTGGAGATAATGATAGTATTCACTCCCATAATGATCAAATGAGATAAAAATTGTAAAATGCTTAGCACAGTGTCTGGCATATAGAAAACATTCTGTAAATGCTGTAAATAAAAAATTATAATTTTCATCATGCATTCTTGAAAATTAATAATTTTAAAAATTTTATTTATTTTAATTATATAATATATACTACACATTTAATATATTATAATTAATCATGTTAATAATGTTTATTATTAACTTTAACAGAATTATTTACATGAATTACTTGAGTAGATTAAATAAGATTCAGAACTGGAAGGACTTTAGATATCATCTGGTTTGATCCTCTAATTTTATAGAAGAAGAAATAGTGCACAAAAGTACCCTCAGGTACTACACAGCAGGGCTAGGGAATGGAATCCTGGATATTTTATGCCAAATTCAGTACTCTTCCCATAGGACAATGTTATCTCATTGCAACTTTATTTACATTAATTTTCTAAACAAATTGCTTTTTTTGAAGCTAGTGCAAAGGTAAACATTAGCCCAGTCACATTGAAATCATTGTGAATTTAAAACTGGTTGAGTCCTGGGGTGAAGTTTAACTTTGTTTTCTGAGCCATAGTTCATATCTTGAGCTTAGCTTTATTAACTCTTGAGTTCTGCCTTTTTTTCTATGCCGCTACATTGACAATTGCTAGCTATGTAATCCTGGTCAATTTATCTAACCTCTCTGTGCTTTAGGTTATGAGGAGATTGGACTAGGTTGCTTCCGAGGTCTCTTCCAGTTCCAAATCTATAATTTGCTGAATATAAAGCAATGTCTAGGGATAAGGATAAGTGCCTTTCATTTTCTGTAGTGCCAGAAATTGCAATAGCCACACCTCATTCTTAAAACATGTAGCATTGATTTGGGAAACCTATTGATATTATGTATAAAACTATCTGGTAGTATTTTTTAAATTTTTCATTATTTAAATTTTTTTACTTTACTATTTTTTATTATTTTATTTATTATACTAATATACTCTATGCATGTTCTTTTGATAAAGTAAAGACTATTAAAATACAATTGGGAATTCTGGTGGCTGGCACCAAATGCTGAGTTTGGGATCTGTCACATTAAATTTTAGGGTTCAGTCACAATGGCCTTTCCCTTTGCCAAAAAGTACATTTATTTATGATGAGAGGTTACAGACAAAATGAAGTGGTAAAAGAGGCACCAGGAGTGAAAAATATGAAATTGATTTGGGAGACCTCACTTCTGCTAGAGCCAACATGAACACAGATTAGTGTACAAGAGAGTTTGTGGGGAGAATCACTCACAATCTGAGGCAGTCAAGAAAGTGTGTAAGAGATTGTACTTGAACTGAACTTTGAAGTGAGTAGGGATTCCAAGAATACAGATTCTGACCTAAAAGGGACCTTGGAGGACATCACTCCAACACTTTATTTTGTATATCAGGAAACAAACCCCAGCGTCACGTAGGTAACTGGGAATTGGATGCAAGGCCTTTCATTCCAAATCCATCCCTCAAAATATCATTTGATGAAATTATTTTTCTTCAAACATAGGTGGAAATTCCCATCTCCTCAGTACCATTCTCTCTGGTAGCCTTAAGAAGGAAAGGGATAAAAAAGGAAAAGATCACATTTGCTAATCCATACAAAGGAATTAATGACTTACAGAATCTTATTCTTCCCAGCCAATATCTGCATTAACTAAAGGGAGAGAGATATCCACAAAGGTTCAGTGAAATAAATATGGAATGCCGGAATTGTAAAATTGCTATGAGGTCAGAAGGGGGAACATTTTGGAAAGGTTGGTAAATTAAGCCTTGTAGGAGCCCACCATATTCCCCCAGTGTGGCCGGGTATACCAGATGTTATAATATGGGCCTTGGAAGTAAACTTGGAATTTTTTTCCCCATTGTCTCTTCATGTCTTCCTAGTAAGCACACTTGACTCAAAAAGGCAGTTAAGTTTATATTCCCTAATGAGAACAATCAGCCAAGACTTGTCTCTCTGCTTTTTACATAAGACATCTTCCACCCTAGGATGCCTCATGCCTTCAACAGCCATCAAAAACGTTCACTATGACCATGGAGCTGTAACAAAGGATAGCTCATCTTTAGTGCATGACTGGAGAAGATGTATTGAGAATTTCAACCATGAACATCAAATTTCTTTTATCCTACTCCACAGGACTGGCTCCTTGCTCCTAGGAGGGGAAGATGAAGAGAGGGAAAGATTACGTGTCTAAATAACATCAACATTCCTGATCATAATGTTAGGAAGAGCTGAAAGAGGAACAATTAGACCACCGGCATTGAGGAGGATTTCATTATTCATGGTAGTTTCAGCCACATTTATCAAAAGTTTGCTATGTGCCAGGCTTTGTGTTAAGCACCGTAGAACCAAGGAAAAAGCAAAAACAGGCCCATTCTAATGGGAGAAAAATGTATATAAATCTGAACATACACGATAGATGCAGAGTAGATAGAAAGCCACCTTAGAGGAAATGGTACTGGAAGCTTAAGGTTTCCCATTTCACTTTTCAGAAGTCCTAATTATTAAAAAAAATATTATTATTAAAAATTATTTAATAGTTAATTACTAGTTACCAGGTCAGTAATTAAGTCAACAACTAAGTGCTTTCAAGTATCAGGAATCATGCAGAGCGCTAGGAATATAATTATAAGGAGAAAGTCAGTTCCTGCCCTCAAGGAGTTTCCATTCTAATGGAGGAAGATAACATAAAAGGAGGAGTTAGAGGGATACCTTTTGTTGGTCCTTCCTTTTCAAAAAGAATGATGACATCAGGGAGTTGATGTCTTAACATGCAAGTGAATTGGATTTAAGTAAGTGAGACTGTGAGACTGGGCAAAGTCACCAGTCTCACTTTCTCCTCCAGAACCATCTAGGTCCAGCGGCAAGAGTAGATCAGAATTATTGGAGAGCAATGACTAAGTATTACTAATTATTGGAGAGTATTGCTGGATGCATTGGGAGACCTTGACCTTTTTAAGTTAAAATTTCTCCCAGCTTTCATTTTGTTTGAAGCAATGCCCATTCAATCTTTAAGGCTAAGTAATGATAGACAAAGTTCCAAAGAGTGCAGCCTGGAGAGAAATGGAAATGTGGTTAACCTGAACATTTTATTTAAAATGGAGTTTCTGGGGGGAATCAGACAGTCAGAGGAAGAGGGCTCAGGAGTAAGGATAATTCCAGTGTCAGAAGTCCTGGAGTAAAATGAACGTCCGGATTGAAAAGGTTTCTGTGGCACACATGATCAAGTCTGGAGAGGTGTTTGTGCAGCTAAATCTGCCTCTTTGCCATGATCACCCAGTGTTTATGCTTCCACCCTTTAGAACAAGTCAAAGCCTAATTCTACATGGTTTAGTCATTTTTTTCAGGTGCGTCCAACTTTCTGAGACCTTGGGAATTTTCTTGGCAGAGATGGTGGTCTACCATTTTCTTTTCCAATTTATTTTACAACTAAGGCAAACGAAATGAAGCAATTAGCTCAAGGTCACACAGCTAGTACGTGTCTGAGGCTAGGGTCTTTTTGACTCCAGGCCTGACATTCCTTCCATTCTGCCACTTGGTAGTCATTTACTTGGTAACAACTAGCATGTCCGCCTTATCCTTCTCTTCTCCAGGCTCAATATTCTCAATTCCTTCATTTGACCCTTATCTAGCAAGCTCTTGAGGCTTGGATACTTTTCTCTGGATGGATACTCACTCTCCTTCTGAACATGTAGTATCAAGGATGGAATATCATACTCTGCAAGTGTCCCAAGCAGTGTAAGTTACAGAGGGACCACTAGCTCCCTAGTGCTAGACATTCTGTCTCTTTTAGTGTTGTTTTATATGTATGTATGTGTACATATGTATGTATGTATATTTTTATATATATGCATGTATATATGTAATTTTGGGGACTTGCCTTAAATTTCCAGTCCACCCCACCTCTTAGTTTGTTTTTAGATGAACTGCTAGTCTTAATCTTTCCCTTATCTTGTACTTTCCACTCTGCCCCCCCAACTTAATAGTACTCTTTTTTAAATTATATGTAAAGATAATTATATGTAAAGATAATTTTCAATATTCACTTTTATAAGATTTTGAGTTACTGTTTCTTTTTTCTTTTTCCCTCCTCACCGCCCTCCTCAAGAGAGCAAACAATCTGATTTAGATTATACATTTACAATAAATTAAAATATATTTCCACATTAGTCATGTTGTGAAAGAAGAATCAGAACAAAAGAGGAAAATCATGAGAAAGAAAAAAAAAGTAAAAATAGAATGCTCTGATCTTTATTGAGACTCCATAGTTCTTTTTTTGGATATGGATAGCATTCTGGTTATGAGGCTTTAGGAATTGTTTTAGATCATTGTGTTACTGAGAAAAGCTAAGCAAAGTTGATCATTGTACATTGTTGTTGTTATCTTGTACTTTAGAAGTCAATTTTTTAAAACCCAAATATGAAACTTTGCATTTATTCCTTTTAAATTTCATCTGGAGAGGAATATGATATAATGGAAAGAGATCTGACCTCTGAATTAGTTGTTTAATTCCTGCCACTGATACATTCTGATTGTGTGACTATGAGTAAGTCACATAATCTCTCATTGCAAGACAATTCTCAGATTATAAATTGCACAATAGTTGCCATTATTAACTGCATTGATAAAGAATATTTCTTCCCTGGGAGCTCCTTATATCAATCAACCACAATGCTCCTCCCCCATCCATCATCTTTTTTAGATTTGATTCCAAATTCTAGACTTTCTAGTTCCTTGCTGTTATCTAACAGTGACCACCTCTCCTTGCTTTGTGTCATCTGCAAATTGATAAGCATTTCACCTAGACTTTTACCTAAACCAATATTAATACTAGGGAAATAGCACAAAGCCCAGATTAGATTTCTGGGTGCAAGAGGTATCTTTCCAAATTGACATCAAATCATGAACTTACTCTTTGGATCTGGCCATTCAACTGGGTCCATGATCACCTAAATGTATTACTGTCTATCCCACATCTCTCCATCTGTTGAAGACCTTAACTTAAAAAGGGTGAGGTCTCCCAATTTATCCAGGGCCATCTGAAGTCTTCTTGATCCATATCTGGCCATACCAACTAGAAGCCAAAGTCTGCCTATTAGTAGTGTCCACCTATCCTCTACCCATCACTTTTGGTTCTGACTCCTAGATTAGTCTGGCATGATTGGCTCTTTATAAAACCAGATTGGCTCTTTCTAATCACTTTATTGTCTAAATGTTCAGTAACACTCCTTTCAATCACATATTCTAGTTGTGCTCAAGAGACTATGGTTTACAAAGTTCATTTTCTTGATGTTTTGAGAGACTGAACAATAGTCATGGTCCCCCAAGCACAGATGTGTATTCTGTCCACTCAGGCCCTTCCATCATACCAACATGTTCTTTCTACCTCCTCTCCCTATTTTAAGTCTATAAGGAGTTAGGACCCAAGTCTCCAGCCCCACTCTTTTATTTCCTGACTATTACAACTCATGATTACGGAATTATAAAATCACAGAATCTGTAGTTGGAAGGAAACTCAGAGGTCATTTTGTCCCAGCCTTTATCCTCCCTACAATATTTCAGACAAATCATTCAGCCTCTGCTTATAAATCTCCATTGAAAGAGAACTCATTACTTTATGAGATCCCTAATTTTCCCCTTGAGGCATTCTAACCCTAGGAAATTACTCTTTATATTGAGCCAAATTTTGCTTCTCTTTCTACATTGCCTTTATCTTTATGTTTCTCTTAGTTTTGCCCTTGCAGGGCAAGAATGAATGAATGAATAAAAAAGTACTAAGGAAGTGCAAACATAAACAAGTGCATGTTTTGGACCAAACATGGTGCTAGGTACTAGAGATATATATAGAAAAAGAAAACATCACTTATTCTTTAGAAGTTCACACTATAATTGGGAAGGAGCATAGATAAGAAAGCTGAGGGTCAGATGAGAAACTAGAGGTCCCAAGGCTCCCCTTGGACCAATGGCAAAGCCTGGGAATCCTTAGAATATATCAGAGTAAGTAACATGTTCCATATTCTTCCAATTTTCTTGTAATCTCTCTCTTTATATCTAGGTCATGTATCCATTTTGACCGTTATCTTGGTAACAATGACAATGTCTACATGATGGAAGGTTTTATATCAAAGAAACATCAATCCAATGTTTTCAGTCATGGGGACGTCAATATTGGATCGTCTATATATCTCATCCATACATTGAACACACAAAAATTCACTCATTATATCACAGATTGAGAATTGGATGGGACCTTGGAAATCATCCCAATCCTATCCCACAGATGAGAGAACCGAGGTCAAAAGAAGTTAAATGACTTGACCAAAATCAAGCAGGTAGTAAGTGGCAAAGCTTGTGTTAGAATCAGTTTCTCTGACTCCAAATCCAGGTTTACAGCTGATTATCCCCCAGGGCCAAATCAATGACTCTTTCTAGAGACTATTCTGCCTCATGAGATGTCAAAAAAAATTACACTAAATCCCCAAAATTCAGTGACCATACTTAGACATACCTTTGCTGGAGACAACACCCTTTTCACTAGCTTTCAACTAACCATTGGGCCAGAATAATCTTTAGTTTTTGTGCCAGCTCAGAGAAATGGGGATGGTATTAGAAAAGTGTGCTGTTTATGGAGTATTTAAATCATCAAAATGATCATGTTTCTATAAAATCACAATCATATATGTTTTCATTCTTTTAATTTCCTGACTAACTTTTTTCCCCCTAAGAAACTCTTTGAGTGATATTTATATATTATGGTTTCTTAACTGATCTCATTCTTTTATACAATAGCTCTATATAGAAAAAAAGTAAAAAAAATTGTCAAAATAAGCCAAAACTTGGGTTCATTCTCTGGGCATCAAGGATAAATATTATTCTTATTTTTGTTGCTTTCTTTGTTACTTTCAAACACTTTGGGGAGCAGGGAAAAACATTAAGTACAGCATTTTATTTCAGCATTTGGATTGGAATTAAAGTATTTAGAAATGGGCTTTTGGACCAATTGTTCTATGTACTAAACTGGGAAAAGGCTTTGGGTCATATTTTGTTTATATTAAACTCTTTCTTCTGGCCTGACTGACCCTCTTTCCAGATGGTGGGATGGAATCAAATGCTATTGCTAACAGAATGAAGGATGTATGTTATCACTGGAGGTTTTTGCTGTTATGATGATCTTGAGATGACCCAAGAGAAGCTTCAAATTTAGCTACTCATGAATGGTAGTAAAAGCTGAAATGTTAGCCTTTCTGCATCAAATCATAGTGTGGGATTAGAAACTGACCAAATATATGGAAAATTGTTTTTCATACATCATCCCAAACAAAACAATACCAATTTGGAAATAACAATAAGACATCATTATTTTTATATCTTCCAACTGCTTCAGAAAAGGAATGAAACTGAGATTTCACAATGCAAGTTCTCTTGACATTTATGCTCAGTGCCAAAGTTTGGGATCAAGTCAGTTTGTAAAATCTTAACAATTTTGGCTTTGTTTGCAAATTTCTAATTTAATCTAAGAATGACATGGGATTGGAGAGCAAGTTGGTTGGTTGGTTGGTTGTCTTTCATACTGAAGAAGACCAAAATGACATTACTATGTTGGGCTGTCAGAGTTGTGCTCTTTGCAGTAGGCAATTTGACTCAATAAGGGATTTCGATGTACCTCACCTTCCCAGGAAATGTTCAGTATCTTCAGGCTATTCAAATGGAAGACCAGCATGGTGCTATTAGACTGTCCAGGTTTCACAGGTGTGCAACAATGGGGTCAGCACATGCACAGCAATGAGGCTCCATAGGCAATCTAACACCTCTTTTCACTGACCCTTTCCTTTAGAACTTTCCAAACACTGAACTAGCTCTGACAATCCCTCATCATCTAGGGATACGTCCCTGAAAAGTACACTACCAAGCTAAGTTAATTCGTCCATAGCCAAGTAAACTAATGTCAAATCACTTTGTGTAATTCTAGTTAATATGGGCAAATCTGGAGATGGAGGTGTCCTTGAGAAATGGAAGAGTCTAGAAAAGTAAAACATTTAGGAATTTAGAGAGTCCAATCAATCCCAGGAAGCAAGCAAAGAAAATAAAGAAAACTTAGCGAGACCAGAACAACTCGTCACCTCCATTTCAGGGTCTTTCTCTCTCTTCCTCAACCAGTCAGCCAGTTAATCAAGTAATCAATGAACAGAGCAATGTTCAAATGATTCAAAATCAGAGCCCAGATTCCAATCTCATCTCTACCATGTACTGCCTCTGTGAACTTGGGCAAAGTCACTTGATTTCTTTAGCCCTGGTATCCCCTTGTATTAAATGAGGCAGTTGAACTGGATGACCCCAAAGATTCCTTTTAAATCTATGGTCTTCTGATCTTTAGGGCCAAGCACAGTACTAAATGCTGGGATACAAAAATATAAATCAAATAGCAACTATCCAGAAGGAGCTCACATGTAAAAACAAGTGAACACACACACACACACACACACACACCAAATAAATAACAAGGTGATTGGGAGGGAGGGACTACTAATAAGTGGAGAGGTCAAGAAAGGCTTCCAGGTATGGGAAGGCTTTTTTTTTTGTTGAGCTTTGAAAGAAACTAGTGATTCCTTCCAGTGTAGGCTGTTGCTTTTCATCCTTCTTTCTCAAAGAGGACTAATGACATCAGGAGGGTGATGTTTTGACCTGCAAGTAAATTGGCAGAGGTGAGAAGAGAGTCCATCTTTATTTGTTGTCTCTTTCCCCCTTCTCCCAACCATAAGCCTTTGGAATGAATATAATTCTCCCAAAGAACCTGACATCCCTTTCCATCAATCACACCTCACAAGTCTATATTCCTTTTCTCCAACTGTTTTCTCCTTGGATGCTTTGTAACCCTTCTTCACAGAAACACAATATTGGTAAAAAGAGCCCTTAGAAGTCCTAGATTTAGACCAACTCTACTTCTTATGCTATGTAACATTGGGCAAATCACCTTCTTTGGATCCCAATCTCATTTACAAACTGAGATTTGAACTAGGTAATCTCTAAATTCCCCTTCCAGCTTTGATATCCTAAGATTTTTATGTATGGTCTATAAGTTCACTTTTCACTATTTTTATTTTCCATCAGCTGATTCCAATGCTTTCCCATTCATTCCTTGTCAAACATACATATCTAAAATATAATTTCTTCATGAGTAGGGATTGTTTTATTTTTGGTTTTGCATGCCTATTAGGACAGAAAAAAAAAGAAAGAGAGAGAAATAGAAACAGGAAAAATGATAAGAATCAGGAAGAAGACAGAGAAACAAAGAGGTCATTTAGATACACAAGTTCATCCAATTGAATTTAATCTTAAAAAACTTCTAAAAGTAGATTTAAAATTATGTTTCTTTGAGTGCCTATATGGTAGATATGGTTTTGTGAATATTTTACTTTTCAGTAATCTATGTTCATACTGTACAGAATTAGCCAGAAATAATTGAAAAGATGCACATTTCTTTCAGTTTTCCTTTTTGTTGTTAAAAGATTAGAATCTAATGTCTTTTCATTCTGAAGTAGTCATTTGAAATTATAGAGCCACAGATATATGTGTAGTTATACTGTTTTTGACTCAGCCTTTATTGTCTATACTTTCCTCCAAAGCCAACATCCCAAAGGGTTAATGATTCAGCAAAAGAAGGATTCCAGAGGATACAAAACCAGCATGTGATAAGTGATAAATTCCATAGGGTAAAAACAAAGGACCCCTTGACAAAGTTCAGGGCTCTTCAGTATAGGAAGAAATCAAAGGAAATTTGTCTATTTCATTTGTAGGACATTAATGACCATCAGGGTCATCCAGGCAAAGATGGATGGAGTTCATAAAGTGTTGGATAACGTTCTGACTATTTAGAATCTTTTCACAGAGAAGAATGATACAACTCTTCATTTTTAAAGGCCATTACTAAATCACCACAAGGTTAGTGAAAAAATAAGAAACATTCACCCACCCCTGCATCACTATATAACTGTAGTTCTATTTTGTTAAAATAATTTTATTAATATCTTTTGTTTATATATTATTTAAATTCTCCAATATTTTCCTCCTTCCTTTCTAGAGAGTCATCTAATGTACCAAAAAATTAAAAAAATAATAATTATTAGAAGAAAAAAAGAAAAAGTCAGCAAAATGAATCAACATATTAAAAAAAAAATCTGACAATACATACAACATTCTACTTTAATGGATCATTCCCCGCTCTTCCTGAAAGAGAGTAGGAAAAGTTTTTTCTCTCAAATTTCTTATTTGGGATTCAGCTATTATTTGTACATTCTAACATTATTTTTCCAATTCTTCATGGTTTCTCTATCCATTTCTCTTGTTGTGGTCACTATATATTGTTGTTGTTGTTTTTTTTTTTTTTAACTCTGCTTAACAATACATCAATTCAGGCCTTTCACTGTTTTTCTATACTCATCATTTCTTATAGCACGATGATATCCCATTTTATTCATCCAATACAATTTGTTTGGTCATTTCCAAATTGTGGGCATCAATTTTATTTCCAGTCCCTTTGCTACTACAAAATATACTGCTATATGTATTTTAATGTATATGGAGGGTTTTTTTTTTTTTTTTTTTTTTTTGGCAAGGCAATCAAGATTAAATGACTTGCCAGGGTCAGCCCTTTTTTTTTTTTTTATCAATAAACTTTTATCAATGACCCTTTCCTCCTTCCCTCCCTCCCCTCTTCCCTTCCTTCTTCCTTTTCTCCCTTCCTCCTTTTGGTGTCAGAGGATTTGGATTCAAATCCCATCCTTGATGCCTAATAACTTGGGTAAGTTATTTCTTTCTTGGATCTCATGTTCCTTTTTAGTAAAATGAGGGATTTGGAATTCAGGACCACTAATTTCTCTTCCAACTCTAAACTTAGGATACTCTTTTAAATGATCACTCTGTTCATAGTTTGTCTGCTTCATTTTTCTGGTTGTCTGATAGTTGATATTAGAACAAATTACTTTGCACTGAATCAACAGCACCAAGGATTTTCACTTATACTCTTTCCTGAGTTCCTGCCCACATGTCTATTTTTTATGCAAATCTCTGAGATAGCATCCATTGTCATAATTGTTGAATCCCATGAGGGCTGCCAGGAGATATGTTTTTATTGGAAACCTCAGAGGATTTTTCTAATAATAATAATAAGCAATAATAGTAAGGGTGGTGGCAGCAACAGTAATAGTTGCTCATATTTATATGCCTCTTCATGTTTGCAAAGTACTTTACAGGTAACTATGTTTCTGTCATCTCTGATATCACTGAATTTTTCTCTTATTTTTCCCATATTTTTGTTGGATTTTAGAATGACATTTTATTGAATTTTTTGGTTTCTGTGACAGAATATTGCTGATTGGATTGCATCAAACAAAGAAATTATTGTTTTTCAGTCATGCCTGACTCTTCTATCAATGCAGATCAGCAATTCTTCTGTAACTTTTCCTTTTTGAGAGTTGCCTGGGACACTGATGTGTTAAATGACTTATCTGGGGGTCACAAAGCTAATATGTGTCAGAAGCAGGTCTCAAAATCAGGTCACCTTCTCCACTCCATCACAGGCTCCTCTCCATGTACAGTCATGTACACACACACACACACACACACACACACACAGAGAGTTGTGTATATATATTCTCTTGTTAATTATAAAATTCTACTTCCTTTGGTTCTGTCTATAATTATGCATTTGACTAAGTAAGCCAGTGCTGTGATCTGGTATCGCTGATCATTTTGTCTCTGAGTTTCTGTCAGAGTTAATTTGGTTCCCCAGCAGAGATCACAAATTAAGGTGTTTACTTTAGACTTTTGGTGGTCTAAAAGAAGAAAAGATACCTTCTATAGTATGAGTACTTCCCAAACATAGTCAATTTCTTTTTCACTCTGCTAAGGACTAACATGTCTCATCATATTATTCCAGTATAATGAGTTTAAGTGAGCTGATTCTTTAAAAAAAAGAAAAAAAGACTAATTCTGGCGAGACAGTTTGCCCTCCTTGTGCAGTGACTCACAACAATCCATTTACAGTAAGCATATGATTCATATTCCAAACATGTCCTGTGATTTGTAGTAGAAGTTGAGGGCTAAGTCATCTCAACTCCTTCACATGAAAATTTAACAAGAAGGTGAATTTGTGGCCAGTTGAGGCTATAACCCTTATTACCATATCTTAGGGGAACAGATCCTATTTCTTATCTTATCCCCACTTCTTTTTTTTAATTGAAGCTTTTTATTTTCAAAACATATGCAAGGATAATTTTTTGCCATTGGCCCTTGCAAAACCAATTTCTCTTCTTCCCCCAACTCCCTCCCCAGATGGTAAATAATTCAATATAGTTAAACATGATAAAAAATGTGTAAATCTAATATATGTCCATATATATATACATAATTATTTTGCTGCATAAGAAAAATCAGATCAAAAAGGAAAAAAATGAGAAAGAAAATAAATTCAAGCAAACAATAACAAAAGAAGTGAAAATGCTATGTTGTGATCGATCCACTCTCAGTTCCCACAGATCTCTCTCTAGATGTAGATGGGTCTCATCATCATAAGATCAATGGAACTGGCCTGAATCATCTCATTATTGAGAAGAGCTATGTCCATCAGAATTGATCATTATATAATCTTGCTTTTGCCATGTACAATGATCTCCTGGTTCTACTCATTTCACTCAGTATCAGTTCATGTAAGTCTCTCCAGGCCTCTCTGAAATCATCCTATTGGTCATTTCTTACAGAACAATAATATTCCATAACATTCATATACCGAATCTTGTTCAGCCATTCTCCAATTGATGGGCATCCATTCATTTTCCAATTTCTGGCCACTACAAACAGGGCTGCCACAAACATTCTTGCACATATGGGTCCCTTTCCCTTCTTTAAAATCTCTTTGGGATATAAGCCCAGTAGTAACACTGCTGGATCAAAGGGTATGCACAGTTTGATAGCTTTTTGAGCATAGTTCCAAATTGCTCTCCAGAATGGCTGGATGGATTCACAATTCCACCAACAATGCATCAATGTCCCAGTTTTCCTACATCCCCTCCAACATTCGTCACTATTTTTTCCTATCATCTTAGCCAGTCTGAGAGGTATGTAGTGGTATCTCAGAGTTATCTTAATTTACATTTCTCTGATCAATAGTAATTTAGAGCATCTTTTCATATGGTTTCAATTTCTTCATCTCAAAATTGTCTTGCACCATCTATCAATTGCTCATCTCTACTTCTATTTCTCTTGAGTATCACTTCATTGATCTTTGGCCTATCTTATTCACACCTACCACAGCCTCAATGCTTGCTTCTTAATAAAGGGAGCATATGGGAAAAATGGATCCACCAGGCCTTGGTTCAGTATTCCGGTTTGGCTAGCACATATCCCTCTCTACAATACTAATATTTTGTGTCTCAGCATCCAATTCTTATTAGTCAATCAATCAATCAAAAGCACAAAACAAAAAACCTTCTACTTATTAAGTATCAATGTGTGCCAGACACAGGGCTAACATGATGGAAATGCAGAGGGAAAAGTAATCCAGTTCTGGTTTTGAAGGAATTTCTAGATTCTGATAGGTACATTACCTTTTTTTCAACTTTCATTCTGTAGCTACTTTTGTGACTGACATTGGACTTTCTTGCCTGTTCCCTAATAGGATTTATTTAGTCTCTCAGTGCCTGGATGATGATTCCTTTAGGTTCAAGTTCTCTGCCAGCATTTTGACCTGCAGGTTCAGTATCCTTAGACAGCATTCTGTTCCTTGTAGCCCAGTCCTTCTGTTATTGGGGTTCCCATTGTCCAGGATCATACCTTCTTGTGCCCAGGTCCTTTATATTCCAGTCTCTGATTCTTTGCCTGCTTCTCTGCTGACTGTTTTTCCAGATTATCCTTTACTTTCTATTTTGCTTTGACATGTTTACTGTATCTCGAAAGTTTTGATCACCCCTTTCCTTCCTATGGCTCTTCCACTTCATTCTTTCTTTTATCCTCTTTTAGAGTTCTTCTCTATCTGAATCCTGCTTCTTCTTTCTGTCCTCCATTCTCATTTGAGCTCCCCCAAATAGGGCCTGTTTTACTTATCTGAATGTCATGACCTCTCTGCTTATTCTGGTTTATGTAGCACTTTTCTTATATATATTTTTTCTATGTATTTTTGTTTATATGTCCTATTTCAAAAATAAAATATAAAGTATTTTATTTAAATAACTTTTATTACAAAATTTAGACAAAAACATTTTAAATAAGAATAAAATATAAACAGTTTATATTTGTTTTATACTTGTAATCAAACCTTCATTTTTGAAGGAGTAGCTTTCCTAGAAAATAATACAAAAGTAAGAAAAAAATGTGAATCTTGATATATTGGGAAATAGGTGATTAGGTTCCCACAACAACCAACAACTGTAATCTTTCTCTAGAAATTGCTGAAAATATATATAGTACTACATAATAATACTATTTCTACATATAATTTTTATAACAAAACATTAATTCTGATAACATATTTCCTAACAGTAAACATATAATACATAAAATGCAGAACACAAAATAAAATTGGTAACATGCAAAACATTTCTTCTTCATAATAATTCCCTAGAATTGTGACTTCTTGTGCTAATATTTCAATGAATAACAATAATAATTAAACCACATTGATTTCAGACAATGCTATGCTACTATAAAGTTCTTTACCTTGGCTTTCCTCTGAAAACTAAGGTAAAGGGTACTAAGACTAGTTACTACTGTTGGGAGATAAGATTGGTAAGACCAATACTCCAAATGCATGAGTAACTCTTTACAACAATAGGGTGAACAAGCATCTAGTAGAATATCATTCACTCTTTGCATACATTGCATCTCTCATTTTTCTGCACTGTGCCTATATGTAAATGTGCTTTGTTGGCAGAGTGAAAGTAAAAATGAAGTTAAGAAAATCATGTGAATGTTAGAAGATATAAAAGTTAAACGTGCAAATATTGAAGACTGACTTTGTTTATATAAATATTTAGTTTATATATAGCAATTTGTTGGAATTGGACTTCTAGTATGATTTATAGGGAACTCCAGTGAAGGGACTCCTTTTATGATCATCTGCTCTCCAAACTCATAGTTTTAGAAAATTGTTGGAGATTAACCTAGAAGTTAAGTGAATTTTCCCAGCTCACATAGCCTCTATGTGTCAGAGGCAAGACTTTGAAAATAGTGCTTTCTTATTCTAATTTTGTCTCTCTATTGACTATGTAATGTTCCTCCTTTTGGATTATCACTGACTGCCTTTGCTCATACAAAGCCCTAGGCTCCATCAACACTACTAGCCTTCTCTGGTTTTGTTTTCCCTTAGCTTCCCCTGCTGTCTAGATCATCAGGAGTGTGAGATCAAGAAAGGCTTTATATTTAATCAGAGAATGCTCTTATCTAGTTTCTCTTAAATCTTTCTCTTCCAGTTATTGCAGAATGCAATTATTGCTTTCTCCGATTTTGGCCATCCTTATGGGTAGCATGGTAATCCATGAGACACAGACATATATGAGTCATAGCATTAATTTGCTTTGCATATGGAGGAGATGATAGGAATGACTGGATTAATTAAAGTATAAATCCTTGATGTCCACTTTGAATAGATCATGAATGCTCCCTAGAATTAATTTTGAAAGTCAAAGTAAGATGCTCACCCTGTGAGGAGCTGTGCAGTGCCTCATCCTGACTCTCAGACCTTGAGAGCCAAGGCCAAAATGCATTCATCACACAGCCTTGATTCAGTCAAAGCATTATAATGTAATGATTTGGAAACAATTCCCAGCCCTGATTAGCAGTGTGTGAAGCCATTATCATTTGAAATGAAAAACTCTGAATACACTAAAGATTTTCTTTTCAAGCTGTGGACCCAGCTGAAGAAAAACCTATCTAGGCTCCACCTTTTCTGCATGCAGGTATTTGAAATGTAATAGGCAGGTGTGGTGCTGAAAGAACAGTTCCTTTTATTTGTTTTTCAATTTGTCCTTTTTGAGGCATTTTTAATTTGTATTTTTTTTTTTTTTTTAAACCTAGAACACTGCAGGGAGGGGAATGAGAGTGAGGAAAGTTTTTGAATTAGAAAACATCACTGCAGTAATAATGATAATGGGATCAAAGATGCTGTCATCAGTCCTTCCTTTTTGAAGTGAACCAGTGACATCAGTGACACTAGTCTTGACTCATGTGTGAATTAGATATAAGGGAAGCAGAGATGCACAAAGTCTTCAGTCTCATTCTTTCTCCCAGAGTCACATCCAGTGACAAGACAAAAGTGAAAACAATCGATGGACCCATTGCAGTAGATGACCTTAGTGTCTTTGAGGCCTGAGCAAACTCTAAGCATTCGGTAATACCTGCTTCCACTGCCTTCATGGCCATTGAAACAAATTGTTCTCATCAGCCCATTCCACCGGGGAAGTCTTCATATAGTTGTGGTAAACGCCCTACTAACTCAGCAATGGGTTTGAGGCTAATCAAACATCATCTAATACAATCCCCTTATTTTGCAGAGTGACATACAGTAAAAAAAAATTATATTAAAATTAATTGTTCTATGATCTCATGACCCCTTCCCAAGAAAATATATGCAATTACAAATTTGATTTCAGTCTCCCAGTTTGAACTTACCTCCTTTCCTCAAGAATCTGGTGTCCTTTGGATCACTCTCTAACAAAACCTACTTTGATAGGCTCTCTGAAATTTATCTGTAACAGAGTACAAAAGACTGATAAATACTAATACTCACATATAGATTGCTCATTATATTTTACAAAGCTTGAACATCTGCATTTCAACAATAATCCAAACTAAAGAAATGACATTTATGGTTCCTACCTCCTGACTTCAAACCATAAAGAAATAGAATGAGCCAGATGGAAACCATAGATTTCTAGGATTTAGAGCTAGATGGAACTTTGATGATCATAGTCCAACTCCCTCTTTTGACAGATGTGTACAAGGCCCTCAGATGTTCACTGACTTGCCCAAGATCACAGAGGTTGTAAGTAGCAGAATGAAAGTTAGAACTCTGAGTCTGACATTAGGAAGACTCATCTTTCTGAGTTCAAATCTGGCCTCAGATACTTACTTAGCTGTGTGATTCTAGGCAAGTTACTTAACCCTGTTTGCCTCAGTTTCCTTATTTGTCAAATGGGCTAGAGAAGGAAATGGCAAACTATTCCAGTATCTTCACCAAGAAAAGCATGAACCAGGTCATGCAGTGTATGATACAATTGGAAAATGACTTAACAACAATCACTCTGATTCTAGCTAGTGCTTTCCCCACTGAGCTAAATCCTTTTTTCTTAGTGAATTGAGTGAACAGAATTAACTTTATAAGTAGAAGTAAATGATCATCAACATAGTATGATTTGAGGAGTTCTTGTACCCTCCAAATAAATTCCCCCTCCAATCCTGTTACCATCCTGGACCCATGAGGTTATCTTTAAGCATCATTTTTCCCAGGTTCCTATAAATGCAGGTTCCCCATTCCCAATGTAAATGTCATTAACACCTCAGTGTGTACACTGTTGTTAGATCAATCACTTCTGAGAAAGGAGGAATTCTCGGGCTTCAAGGGAGGAGGAGGAGAAGGAAACTGATTGTTCTGTTTCTCAGAAGCAGGAAGTGAAGGACACTGAGGGCAAATGGCCCCTACATGAGAGTTTTGTGAAGGGAAAGTCCTGGTAGGTATGTTAGATAAAGTGGTCATTATGAGAGTTCAATAGCTGACAATAACCTGTAGTGGAGAATGAGGTGTATAAGGAAGTGGGGGAGAAGAAGGTGGATACAGATCATAGAGGATCTGGGACACTAACCTAAGACCATTTGCACTCAGTTTGCTGGGCCATGGGGAACCATTAAATGTCTCTTAACAGAAGGGTGACATAATTAGATTAGTTCTGTGCTTTATAAAACTGAACTTCTCAGGATAGATTGGAAGGGAAAAAAAAGAATAGAGATGGTAAGTAGTAGGCATAAGGAAGGCTGAACTCATGTGGTATTAGTGGGAATGGAAATGAGGAGACATTTCTTTGGAAAATCTCCAATGGCTTTAAAGATAAACAAAAAAATGGACTTCTTTCTGGACCATGACTACTATTGTGGTATCTGGGAGATGATTTAATGGAAGGATTGAAACAGTAACATCTTTAACAGAAGCACATTTGTCTTTCCCATAGGGATTTTACTTCTCTTCAAGTTGCTAAATTGAAAACATCTCAGGATCCAGATGTAGTGATCATTAGCTGTAATAATCCAAATTGTCAAATTAACTCATTACACAATCTCATTGAGAAGTTTTAATTACTAGTTATTTAATTTTAAAATAAGCAAATGGGAACATGCCAACCTTCGTCAATAACCCAGAAAACACAATTATACTTTCTTTTTTCTTTAATTTAATTTTTTTGTCTTTACAGTTATTTCTGCTCTCTGCCCCAATAGAATATTAGCTTTTGACAAAGATTATTTTTTTTAACTAAAGTTTTTTATTTTCAAAGTATATGCATAGATAATTTTTCAACATTGACCCTTGCAAAACCTTGTGTTCCAAATTTTCCTCTCCTTCCCTCTACCTCCTCCCCTAGATGGTAAGTAATCCAATATATGTTAAACACAGTCAAATTATATGTTAAATCCAATATATGTATACATATTTATATGATTATCTTGTTGTACAAGAAAAATCAGATCAAAAAGGAAAAAAGAATAAGAAAGAAAACAAAAGGTAAGCAAACAACAAAAAGAGTGAGAATGTTATGTTGTGGTCCACACTCAGTCCCCACAGCCCTCTCTATGAGTGTAGATAACTCTCTTCATCACAAGGTCACTGGAACAGGCCTGAATCATCTCATTGTTAAAGAAAGCCATGTCCATCAGAATTAAGCATTGTGTAATCTTATTGCTGTGTATAAAGATCTCCTGGTTCTCCTCATTTCACTTAGCATCAGTTCATGTAAGTCTCTCCAGGCCTCTCTGAAATCATCCTGCTGGTCATTTCTTACAGAACAACAATATTCCATAACATTCATATGCCATAATTTACTCAACCATTCTCCAATTGATGGGCATCTACTCAGTTTCCAGTTTCTAGCCACTACAAAAAGGGCTGCCACAAACATTTTTGCACAAGTGAGTTCCTTTCCCTCCTTTAAGATCTCTTTGGGATACAGGTCCAATAGAAACACTGCTGGATCAAAGGGTATGGGCCCTTTGGGCATAGTTCCAAACTGCTTTCCAGAAGGATTGGATCAGTTTACAATTCCACCAACAATGTATCAATGTCCCAGTTTTCCCACATTCCCTCCAACATTTGTCATCTTTTTCTGTCATCTTAACCAATCTGAGACATGGGTAGTGATACCTCAGAGTTGAATTTGCATTTCTCTGACCAATAGTAATTTAGAGCATCTTTTCATATGACTAGAAATGGTTTCAATTTTTTCATCTGAAAATTACAAAGATTAATTTCTAAAAAAATTTAAATTTTTTTTCAGTTATATATAAAAACAATTTTTAATTTTTTTTTAATTTTTGAGTTCCAAATTCTTTTCCCTCCCTCCCTTTCTTCCCTTCTCTCTCTTTGAGAAGGCAGGAAATTTGATATAAATTATACATATGCAGTTATAAAAAACATTTCCATATTAGTCATATTTTCGAAAAATAACACAAATAAAAAATGAAATCCCAAGAAAAATGAAGATAAAAAAACAAAGCTATGTTCTGCAGACTCCACCAGTTATATCGCTGGAGGTGGAAAGCATTTTTTCATCTTGGATCCTTTGAAATTGTGGTGGATCACTGTTTTGATTAGGGTAGCTAAAATCTTTCACAGTTGATCATGCTTACAATATTGCTGTTACTATGCACAATGTTCCACTGATTTGGCTCACTTCACTTTGCATCAGTTCATATAAGTATTCTCAGGTTTTTCTGAGAGCATTCTGTTGATTGTTTTTTATAGCACAATGGTATTCCATCACAATCATATACTATAATATATTTAGCCATTTCCAATTAGTAGGAATTCTCTCAATTTCCAATTCTTTGTCATCACAAAAAGAACTGCCATAAATATTGTACAAATTGATCCTTCCTCCCCCCCCTTTTTTTTATTTCTTTGGGATACAAACATAATAATGATATGGTTAGATCAAAGACTGCACACAGTTTTAAAGCTCTTTGGGCCTAGTTTGCTTTCCAGAATGGTTGAATCACTTTACAACTCCACCAACAGTGCATTAGAATCTCAATTTTTCCACATCTCTTGCAGCATTTGTAATTTTATATATTACTTTTAACAAGAGTAATTCCAAAGACCACATAAATCTAATGTTCCCAAATGTTATACAGACCTCATAGAGTAAGAATGTCTCCTCTTTCAAGATTTTCCCTTAAGAAATCCTTTGCATATCTTGACTGAGAAGAACATTTCAGTTTAAAATTATATTTAAGTAAACTTTTCAAAGATATTAAAGTATATTAGATTATAACAAAATCATTTTACTAACAAAATAGAAGAAAATGAGTCATTTGGGGAGAGTACTTTGAATACTTCCTTGTTATTATTTCCCCAAATCTTTTACATTGTTTGGATTTTAGATAATCAAAAATTTTAGAAATTTATAAAAATAATTATAGCTTATGTACCAACATTGTTTGCAGATGATGAAAACATAGAAAAATTTTTGTGAAGAACTCATTAAGTTTCTCTAGATTAAATGAGTATTTTTATGCTCAGTTATATTAGTGCAAAAGTAAGAATATATGAGCCTATTGAAAAATCTGTTTGAAAATATGGATTAGAAAAAAAATTTTAAAATATGGAATAGAAATAAGGAATGAGAGAAACCAAAGACTTATAGTATATGTATATCATAAATGTATATATTTTTGAAAATAGAACTTGAATATATTGCTCTTAGTGAAAATTATATAGCATCATAAAAACATACTTTATTTTAAAAAAAATAAATAAAACTCTTACTTTTGATATGGGAATTGTTCCTAAATTAATTGCAAATATAATCAGATTACTAATTTGTTAGAGCAAAAGCTAAAAATTCATACAAATCTAGAAGAATAAAAATGAATTAAAGGTATGGTATCCAAGTAAAACAATTCCATCCTGATCTTTTTAAACAAATTACCAATGCCAAAACAACAGGACATGGATGGAAGTATGTAAACATTGCTTATAATAATTTCATACTGAAATTGAATGGATAAAAATCAGTTGCCATAATAAGGAAATTAAAAGAGCTTAAAGAGTGCTTTAGTTAACAAACATTTTCCTTATTTGCCCAGAGAAAAGACTTGGAGACAAAGAGAAACACAGATTTATAATACAAGCTAATTTGTAAAATCTCATAGAAAAGGATTGTGGAAAGTTATGAGGCACATTGCCTCACAAAGCAGAAGCAGTGGAAAGGAAAACTAGTTTAAAGAAAGCTTTATAAGAGACTGAGCTCAAAGCAAAAGTAATTCCAAAGTCATATGAAAATGAAGCCTAAAGAAAGAAAATGACCATATAAAAGAAAAGATTACAAAGATTATCATAATAAATTCTTCAGTATCAAGGACTGTGGAGCTACTACAGATGAACTCTAACATCACAGTCCCATTTGTATATACAGAAGAGACAGAAAAGGTACTAAAGAGAACAGATAGGTAAAAACCATTTGAACCATATATATATATATACATACATACATACATATATATATACATACATACATACATATATATATAAGTGTACATATAAAAGCTCTATTCTGGAGATGACACAATTATGAGGTTGTTGAGAATTGATTTATGAGGTATTTGAAGGATGAGAACTTATCAGAGGTAAGTAAAAACAAAAAACAAACAACTCCCCCCTCCAAATAACTCAGACCTTTTTAACCCAAAAGGTGGCCAAAAGTACCAGCAAAGATGGGCTTATTTTTTATAATCCTAGTATACATTTTTAATGAAAATATTCTATACATTTATAGCTTATGCATGGAACTAGCCCATTCACAGAGTGTAGCCCTCAGACATGATGTTATAGCACTCACATCACCCTTTTAGGCTAATTCACCTACCCCCCACCTGATTTCATGCTGGCAAATGGCTACCACTCCATCTTTCTCTTTGGATTCCAGGACCAACTCTGGGGTGTGTGTGTGTGTGGGAGGGTCAAGGGAGAGAACATACTTCTACTAATCACTATGGTGATCTCCCATGGTTATCCATTTACTAAGAAACAAACAAATAAAAGCAATTATAATGAAACCATTGACACTTAAACATGAAACATATAATAACTGATAAGTCAAAAGCAAGGATAATTATAGCATTTACTCAATACAGCATTATTGTATATGAAGAATCATGAGTCTCATTCAGTGGGCAAGAGAAACAAGTGATAAGTATGGAGAGATTACAGAATCTTATATCTAAATAACCATAAAGAAGAACCAGAGTAAAGAATGATAAGAAAGAAATAATTGAATTGAAGAAAAAGAGAGACGTTTGAACTACTGACTTAAGGGCCTCTGCAGAGGGGGTTTTATGTTGCAGAAGATTTTTGCTTCTCCCCTGCTATTGCCTCTGATTTTTCCCCCTCTTTCAGTTTCCCTCCAGGTCCGGGGGTTAAAGGCAGAAATGACATACTGATTTTTGTTTTTGGTCCATGATGTCATTAAATGTATGGATTAAGATGTGCCAGAAGCTCACAGCATGGAAGACCAATTTCCAGAGGTAATGGAAAGTTGACAGAGCTTTGCCTGAGCTATGAATTTGAGTCTAGGAAATTAGTAGCAGCAATTCCAGAGTCTCTAGGAACAAATCAGAATCAAAACCAAAGTTTTGCAGCAAGAAAAAAACAAAACAATATAAAAACCCTTCTACATGCTTGAAATCCTCAAAAGACAAATTAAAATTGTCTTGTTATGGTGACAAAAAAATGGAATCAAAAAAGCATAATTTATTTTTTCTTTTCTCTTTCTGCATCCCTTCAGTTCAAGAGTGGCTCTGTATGAATGCCAGTGATACATTCTATGAAGCAACTCTTCTTATTCTTCTTGGTTGACTGTGTCAGGGGGTGATGGAACTGGAACAGATTGAGAGGGGAGAGAAATACATACATACCAGCATTTTTGGATGTGAATTAAAGTCTTAAGGAGGGAGGGGAAAAGGAAAAGAAGAGCTGATCATGTGGTGAAAGTGAGTGATAACTGATTGGCAAGCTGTACTCCTCCTCTTTTAGAAACATCAAATGGAAATGAGGAATTGCCTGAAGAACCACAAGCCAACCTACTATGAAAAGCCAGGGGCAAGAATCACATAGGATGAGCAGGTTTGGATGGGTTACAGTTTGCATTGCTGGAAAGACTCCTCATCACAGCTGCCATTAATATGGAATTTTAACGTTTATTTTGGTTTGGTTTGCAAATATTATCCTTATTTTATAATCACATCAACCCTAGGAGGTAAGTACTGTTATCTTCCCAATTGGGGAACTAAAGCAGATAAAAAGGTTAAATAACACACAGCTAGCTGAGGCTGAATTTGATTTAAGATCTTCCTGACTCCAAGCTCAGTGATCTCTCTATTGAATCAAAACTGCCACTATTAGAGCTTCATTAAAACAACAAAAAAAAAATGAGTGTTCAGGTTTAGGTATAGCTGCAAGAACTACAATTATTTCTGCTGTTTTAGTAGTGTGGGAGGGAGGGAGGGCATAGCTTCTGATTCTCTTCTTGGGGTTTTAAGAGCAGAGCAGAGTCACTTGAATAAAACTGACCAACTGCTCGAGGAGGAATTTCAGAATTTCCAGCCTCACTTATTAGCTGGGTGACCTGGGGCAACCTTCTTAAGCACTGTCTGCCTCAGTTTCCTCATTTGTAAACTGGGGATAATAATAGCAACCTACATCCCAGGGTTGAGGTGAGGATCAAATGAAGTAATATTTGTAAAGCATTTTACACAATACTTAGCATACAGTAGGTAATATAGAAATAAGCTATTCTTGTTAACTACTGTGACTTTCTATAAGCTGAAAAGGACCTGCAGGAAGATGGACAAACAGAATAAGTAAAAGGGAAAAAGAAACTGGGTCACACAGCCAGGAAGTGTTAAGTGTCTGAGTCCAGATATGAACTCAGATCCTCCTGACTTCAGGGCTGGTGCTCTAGACAATGTTATTTTCTAAAGGCTCTTGTTTAACAAGTTTGATTTCCTATAGTTTATAAATGTATCTGTTTATCCTTTGAGCTTTGTGTGCCTGTCTGCTTATAAGGGGAGGAGATGAAGCAGTCTTTTATGCATATTATTTTGATTATTTGGTCTGCAGGACTTATCACCTAGGTTTTTATAGGCACAATTTTATTTTAATAATAGCTTTTTATTTTCAAAATACATGCAAAGATAACCCTCAACATCCACCTCTGCAAAACACGGTGCTCCAAATTCTCTCCCTCTCCTCCTCCTCCCCCCTCCCCCAGACAGCAAGCTATTAAATATAAAGCATAATTTTTAATGAAAACTTAGATAAATGATTGTATCTTAAGAACTATTTTCTGAGCACTAGAATCCTATCTTCAACATTGCAATATTTCTCACATGAGAAATATTCTAAAATGTCCTATTAAATTACTTAACATAAGATAACTAACATAATACTAACATACTAACATAATAATAATCACACTGATCCACAGTGAGCAGCATATATTATGAGGTAGAATAAATAAAAGGCAGTGTCTAATAATGGCTAGCATTTATATGTCTAGCTATGTTTATAGCTAGCTATATTTATGGGATTAGTATTTATACAGGCTTGAGTTTTGCAAAAAAAAGTGTTACTATTGTAATCTCACTTGGTTCTCAAAACAATCCTGGAAAGTAGGTGCTATGATTATCCTTATCTTATAGATGAGGAAACTGAGTCAGACAGTGAAGGTTGGATTTGAACTCAAGTCTTTCTGCCTTCGGCTACAATGCTCTATTCACTCTATCACACAGCAAAACTGTTTGGGTTAAACAAGTTGAAGGTAATCAACAGATCGCAAACCCATTGGTGCATTAGGGGGATGTGTTCCCCAAGCATGTGAAGACTTCTCCTGGTAGAATGGGTGGATGAGAACAATTTGCTATGGGAAGCTTAGAACTTGATCAGACATCAAAGATACCAAGGTCACCCACAGCCATCTTGGTCCAGTGAGGCTGATGACTTTGTCCAATTAAATCCGATTCACACACATGGGTCAAGACATCACTTATGATATCACTGATCTATGAAAACAAAGGGGGAATGACAACAATATAATTCATTATTCAATGATCCTTTCTACGTGGTGTACTATCTGTTTCCTAGGTTCCAAATAACTTTTGGATATGTTTAAGACACTCTTTTCTAACATGTTTTCTAATTTTTTATGAGATAAATGTAAACAAATAAAAATGTAAAATTGAAGTTTAAAAATATATATATATATATAAGCTCCTGAAGGCACAAGATTAGGGAAGTACAACTAAAAAGCAACTCATCTGAAAAAACAAAAACCTAGGAATTTCAGCACAATGCAAGTTGTATATGAGTCAACCGTGAGATATGGCAGTCCAGACTGATGATGAAACTTTTGACTGCATTAAAGAACCCAGTCCAGAACTGGGTGAATAATAGTGCCTCTATATTCTGCCCTGGTCAGACCACAGTTAGAAGGTTGTATCTAGTCTGGATACCACATTATAGAAAGGACATTGACAAGATGGAGCAGCAGAATGCCACCATGATAATGAAGGCTCAGAATTCTGTCATACAAGGATCAGTTGAAGAAATTGGGGGTGATTAGCCTGGAGAAGAGGAGGCAGAGAGGGCTCAAGAGTTATTTTCAAGAATGTTCAGTGTAGTAATAAGGAATAAAGAGTCTGTTCTGCTTTCCCCAGAGCAAGATCTAGGAGCAATGGATAGAAGTTGCAAAGAGGAAGATTTAAGCTTGAAGCTGGAAATATTTTCTAATGCTTAGAGAATGCTAAGATGGAATGCTCTACCTCAAGAAGGAGCAGATTCCTTTCTTCATGGAGATCTCTTAAAAAAAAAAAGACTAAAAGATCATTTATCCAGCATGTTCTAGAGGCATTTCTTTTTCCTTTTTAAATTGCAAATAGTATTTTATTTTTCCAATTACATGTAAGGATGGTTTTCAACATTCATTTTTTACAAGATTCTTAGTTCCAAGTTTTTCTCCCTCTTTTCTTACTCCCTCCTCCCAAGAGGGCAAGCAATTTGATATAGGTTATACATGTACAATCATGTTAAACATATTTCCACATTAGTCACATTTTGAAAAAAGAAACAGAACAAAAGGGAAAACTACAAAGGGGGAAAAAACCCAAAACAAAAAAAAGTGAAAATAATATGTTTCAATTTGCATTCAGATTTCATAATTCTTTCTCTGGATACAAAGAGCATTTTCTGTTGTGAGTCTTTTGGAACCATCTTGGATTGTTGTATTGCTGAAAAGAGCTAAGTCTATCATAGCTGGTCATCATCACATAGTATTGCTGTTATGGTGTATAATGGTCTGATTTTGTTTGCTTCTCTCAGCATCAGTTTATGTAAGTCTTTTCAGGTTTTTCTGAAATCTACCTGCTTATAATTTTTTATAGCACAATTCATATATCACATTACATTCATATATCAGTTTGTTCAGATATTCCCCAATTAGCTGGGACATTCCCTCAAGGGGAGTTTCTTATGCAGATATGAACTGGACTAGATGGTTGGAATCCAAGGTTGGAAGGCTCACTCCTGTGATCATTCATTGCTATGAGCATGCAGACCTTGATTTCTTTTCTTTTTTTTTTTTTAAATTTATTTAATAGCCTTTTATTTACAGGATATATGCATGGGTAACTTTACAGCATTAACAATTGCCAAACCTCTTGTTCCAATTTTTTACCTCTTACTCCCCCACCCCCTCCCCCAGATGACAGGATGACCAGTAGATGTTAAATACATTAAAATATAAATTAGATACACAATAAGTATACATGACCAAAACGTTATTTTGCTGTACAAAAAGAATCATCTGAAATATTGTACAATTAGCTTGTGAAGGAAATCAAAAATGCATGTGTGCATAAATATAGGGATTGGGAATTCAATGTAATGGTTTTTAGTCATCTCCCAGAGTTCTTTTTCTGGGCATAGCTGGTTCAGTTCATTACTGTTCCATTGGAAATGATTTGGTTGATCTCGTTGCTGAGGATGGCCTGGTCCATCAGAACTGGTCATCATATAGTATTGTTGTTGAAGTATATAATGATCTCCTGGTCCTGCTCATTTCACTCAGCATCAGTTCATGTAAGTCTCTCCAGGCCTTTCTGAAATCATCCTGTTAGACCTTGATTTCTTAAACTGTGTTTTCAACCTTGTATGAGGTGTTGTAACTCAATGGAGGGGTCATGGAATTATGGTTTACTCTCAGTAAATGTTTAATTTGTATATCTATTTTATATATCCAGGTCATGTAAAAATTTCTTAAACAAAAAGGGATTAAAAATGGAAAAAATTTAAGAAGCCCTGATGAGGATAAAAAGCTAGAAAAGATCATGTCAGAGCAGTTTTTAGGTGGTTCAGAAGATCTGAACAAAGATATAAGGTTTCATTTTTGCTTATATTAACTTATGGTACTATAAAGTTTGGTTCCTTGTTTCTGACTGAGCATGAGAGCAATGCCTCTATGTAAGATGCAAGGCAAACTAAAGTTATTGCTGTTTAGTTATGTCCGACTTCATGACTCCCTTTGGGATTTTCTTGCCAAAGATACTGGAGTGGTTTGCAATTTCCTTCTCCAGTTCATTTAACAGATGAGGAAACTGAGGCAAACAGGGTTAAGTGACTTACCCAGGCTCACAGAACTAGTAAGTAACTCATAAAGATATCTCTTCTTGACTCCAGGTCTAGCATGCTATCCCCTGCACTATCTAGTTGCCCTGAGCTAAAATAGCTGGTTTTAAAACAAAAATTTAACCTGCCCTATTAATTTTTTTAAAAAAAACTTCTCAAATACTCCACAAAGGAGTCCACAAAGAATTGGACAAACCTGAAAAATGACTGAATAACAAATGTATCTTTCAAGGAAGATTCCTCATCAGGTCTTTCCCATGCAGCTGGAATAACAGTTCTGGGCCAAAAAAAAGAACCCCTCTTCTAACTAAATTAAACCAAATTAAAACAAAACAAAACAAAACATAAAAATCTTAGAATAACATATTAAGTCTACTTTGCATTCCCAGACTTTGGAAAAAATAAAATAAAACCCACTGAAGTATATTCATCAGTACTCAGAGCATTCATATACAACTTAGTCTGCTCTGAACAAAGCTGATGTTTCCCAAACCACACACAATGGAATCATCACATAGATATTCCGCCATTGGAAACAACTAAATCTTGTCTGGGATTCTGTCTCTGAATGAGTACATATCATAGGCCTCTGAAGAAAGAAGCAGTATGGCATATTGGAAACAACCCTGAATTCCAGAATAGAAGACTGGGTTTCTAAACCTTTCTAGACCTACTAAGTAGCTGGGTGACCCAGGAATCGATCTTTTCTTCATTTTTCTTGTTGGCAATTCTAGATCCATGAGATCAGGTTTCTCACAATAGACAACTCAAGCTCTACAGAGCCATTCTTTAAATAGGAGAGAGTTTTGGACTTTGAGATGATTATTTAGTGCTGTGAAGCATTAGATTTGATTACTTTTATTTCAGCATCAGAATCATGAATGTCATTACTGTTCAGAAAGTTATTTAGCTACAGTAGAATGATGTTCCAAAGGAGGAGGGGGCTTCTGTTGTTCTTTATGGACTAATGGTGATTCCAAAAGCCAAATGATTTCAACATGAACAGTATTTCATCCGATGGAAAGATAAAAGGAAAAATTATGTCCTCCTGATTGGAAGACATAAATATTTAATATATCTGATATGAGGCCCTAGGAATATATGGAAAGGAAGAATTGTTCGTTACATTTCTCTGCCTTTTGTTTTTTTCTTTTTCAATAATTCAGATCATCCTCATCCTCAGGGATCATTAAAGTAATGAAGTAAGAACTCAAGGAAATAGACTTCAAATGATTTCTTGGAGTGGGGGAAGGAAAATGGTCTTAGAAATATACCAATATAGATAGTACAGGTACTTCCTCTCTGCCCCCTACTCTGTCCCCATTATTTCTGTGATTCATTTTATGTCTGGCTCTTTCTTGGAGACATTGAGAAAAGAGATTGAATTCCACTTCTGATTCTGTCTGAATGAAACACAGGCCTAGACATCATGCTATCTTAGCACTTTCCGACTGAGTAACTAGTTTATCTTATCAGCCAGTCCACATTTGTTGGAGTGTCTTTCCTATTTCATAACTAAAAGGAAACTGGGCGTTGGAAAGTAGTGTCACTACATTTGAGGGCTGCAATATAAAAGAAAGCAAAATCTATGTGATATTATTAAAATATTGGAGGTGGGGAAGGAGGAAAGCTCACCTCCATGTAGGTAATAATGTCTTATCTTATTAACTAATCCTTTTGTGAAAAGGGATTTACCTCAAGGACATTTCTAAGTCTCTGTCTCTCCCCCTCCCTCATGTTTATCCTTTCTTATTCCAACAACTATTTAGTATCTTTACAAACGAAGGTTCTAGATGATGTTTGGGGCTCAATCTGTCTTTCTTCAGATATCTCAGTCAATAAACATTTGTTCAGGATCTACTATGTGCTGGGACTGTGCCAACTGATAGGGGTACAAAATAAAGGTTAAAGAAAGTCCTCTTTCTTAGGGAATTTGCAGTCTAATGGAGGAGACAACATGCTAACAGCTGTGTATAAACAAGCTAGAGACGGGATAAATTGGAGATAATCAACAGAGGCAAGGCACTAGAATTAAAAGGGATTGAGAAAGGTTTCCTGTAGAAGATGGAATTTTAGCTGGATTTGAAGGAAGCTAGT
The DNA here is from genome assembly GCF_902635505.1 of Sarcophilus harrisii. Taxonomy (NCBI): domain Eukaryota; kingdom Metazoa; phylum Chordata; class Mammalia; order Dasyuromorphia; family Dasyuridae; genus Sarcophilus; species Sarcophilus harrisii. The sequence goes on along the minus strand of NC_045427.1, from coordinate 381,145,304 downwards.
AGGCAGATTTAAAGCAGGACAAAATTTCAAGCATGGAGGGAACTAAGTGATTCTATTATACCAATAGAAAGATGATGGTTTGTTTCATTCTTTACTTTCTTTGGGACAGCTCAAGTGCCAACTCCTGTAAAAGGCCTTTTCTGATTATTTATCTATTAATCCTTCTTTTCTCCTAAAATTACTTGGTATGATTCTGTAATGTACTTGGGACTGAATTATCCTTGTACATATAGTAAGTCCCTAGTAGAATCTAAGCTTCTTTAAGGCAAATGCTGTTTTGGCTTTATTTGGCAGCCAGTTGGTACAGTGGAAAGAGTACTGTGCCTGGAGTGTAGAAGACCTGAATTTAACTACGCCTTTAAACACTTACCTAGTTATAACTTTGGGTTAAGTGATTTAAGCTCTGTTTGCATCAGTTTCTTCAACTATAAAAGGAAGACAATTATTCTGTGCCTTAATATTATTGTAAACATAAAATAAGATAATATTTGTAAAGTGTTTAGAAGAGTGCCTGGCACATAGCAGGCACTATATAAATGATGATGATGATTATTCCCAATGACTATCACAATGCCTTATACATATAGACACTTAATTGATGTTTGCTGCTGTTAAATCATCCATAAATGCAGATATGCTTTGTAAATGCAATTATATTTCTTTATTGATATGTTTTAATTTTATATTACCTTAATTTTTGAACATATCCCTCCTCCTTCTTTTCCCTAGTGAGCCATACCTTGTAATAAATAATTTTAAGAATAGAAGGGAAAAAACAATTTAGCAGAAATAACTAAAACATCAACTGAGTCTGGCACATGAAATTGTGTTCCATAACCATAAATTCCCAACTTTTGCAAAGTAGTGAGGGAAAGGCATTGTAAATATGTTTTTGTAGAATTGACATTATAGCCACATTTAGAAACCACTTCCTGTGATTTCTGACAGTATATTGACCACAAAATATTGTTCTCCTTTCCCCTATATATCATAAATACCTTATTCTCAAAAATTTAGTTTCATTTGATGAGAGAGGTGATTGGCTCCACATAATACCACAGAACTGAATTTATATTAACTTCCAAGTATAATTTGAACTGAGCTTATTGTCAAATACTTTATGAGATTTGATGATCATTTAAAAACTGACTTTGGGGAATTAATACAGTTCTTGAAAAGCTAAGCCTGAAGTCCCTCCAATTCTGTGCCAATTCTGGCAAAATGAAGTAGAGGGTAGAGGATATAATAAAACTGTTCAGACCTTATTCCTTTAATTAAAAAATTTTTTTTCTTTATTCCTTTCTTCCTTCTAATCCTCTGTCCCATCCTTTCTTCCCACACTTCCTCCCTCCCTCCCTGCCTGGCCTCTCTCTCTCTCTCTCTCTTCCTTCCTTCCTCCCTCCCTTCCTTCCTCCCTCCCTTATTTCCTCCCTTCCTCCCTCCCTTCCTTCTTCCCTCCCTTCCTCCCTTGCTTCCTTCTTCCCTCCCTTCCTCCCTTCCTCCCTTCCTTCTTTCTTTCCTTCCTTCCTTCTTCCTTCCTCCCTCTCTCTCTCCCTCCCTCTTTCTGTTTCATTTTGTCTGTCTCTCTTATAGATAAGTCTTTCTCTTCCCTTTTTCTCTCCCTACCTTCAATTGAATCTTCTCTTATAAGACATGTACTAGTGCCAGATCATATAGGACTCTAGAAAGCCAATTGTTAAATTTTCCATGTAGCATCCATACCTCAGAAATTGACTAATGTTATGAATTGATTGATTGTTTTTTGATTATATAGACTTAAAGGGATGGGTACAATGTTAATGATGAGGACTAAAATTTAAAAGTGTGTCTTGCACACTTTTTTTTTGGGGGGGGGCGAGCTGGTTGTTAGCTAGCACACTGCTGTGAATTGTAAGAAAAGAAGAGAAAAAAGAAAAAGAAGGAAGCAAAAACAACCAACACTGTGATTGAGTCTGAAAAGGATTTAGTGAAAGGGGTTAGGAAAAAATGGATGGTGTCAGATTGCTCCAAATTAGTTATTTGCTCAGCCTAGCTTAATTGGGGGGTTTCTTGCTTCTTATTTTGACCTCCTAGCCTGCTGGAGTTTTTGTCCACCATAGTTTTAGTTTTACAAGCATGTAGCATAATTTGCTTCTGCAAGGCATGTCCTCCATATAGCTCTCTCAGGATGACAACGGCTTGATGCATGTCTGTGCTTATTCTCAAGGGAGCAACTACATTCGGCTGAGCTTTATGCAGTGCAGGAGACCTTGGCAAAAAGTATCCTTAGAGCTTTAATCCAATACACTGCAGGCGCATGTCTCAAGTCATCTTAATATGGAAAGATTTGTCTTTCACTGCAGAGTCACATGGTACAAATTGGGTTTTGTATGTAACAAACATGATGCCAACCTTTGTGAAAAGATGTGCATTTGGTATTTTTCAGTCCACAGCAATCTCATACTAATTGTTTCAACATCAATTTCCCTGGCTGAATGTGGAGCATTTGAGAGGTCTGATTAACAATATTCAGAATTCTCGGTTCCTATTGGATTTGTCAGCCTCAGACACTGATCATAAATTGACCCCACTGTGGAGAGAGGCTCCTGATTCAGAAAAGTCAGTTTCATTTGCACTAAGCAAGTCCTGTCCCGATTTAGTGGCATATCTTCCAGCAAGATTAGTTGACTTGGGCAAAATAAACCAATATGGGAATTTAAAGTGATAATACTATTAAGAGTTTTCATGGTTTCACAGCTCTGATTTTATATGCTCTTAGTCACTACGCCTCTCTGGATCTCAGTTTCCCCATCTGTCAAATGAGTGTTGGATGGCCACGGTCTCACTCAGATTTAAATCTTATGATCTTCACACAGTAAATCTGAGTAAGGTAGGTAAGGCAAGTATGAGTATTTTCACTAAAGAAGACTCTGGGATACAGATTGAATCATTTGCTTCTGGTCGCACAATAAGTAACAAAACTGTGATTGAAAGTGTGATTGAAAGACTTAGTACTACTTTCATAAGATTTCTAATAATGAGCACAATTAATCTAATTCTGTAATTATACAGATGAGCAAATTTAGGCACGTGGTGATCTTTAATACAATCTCAAAGAAAATAAGGAATTGGGATGCTTAGAAAAAATTAAGCCTAAAGAGAATAAAAGGCTTGCCCAAAAATCAGTTAGGAGATGTGACCAAGTCAAGATTTGAACACAGGTTCCCCTAAATTCAAATTCAATCCTTCTCTTATTATGTCACTTTATTCCCTCTATTTATACTAATGTAGTCTTTGGTTGTTAAAAGTAATGTCCCTTTTTCATGTTTCTCTGTCTAGATTAGTTGTGGGCCAGCTGTCCCTACTCAAGAGTAGGATCCTGATCCCAAGAGAAATGTCCCATTCACAAATTTCCAAAATGAAATGTCTTCTGGGTTCAATACCAAACTCTTTTCAAGAGGGCAACTGCACAAAGGCTATCCTGGCAAATTATCAGTAGCCTGAAAGCCAGCAAGTCACATGCAATTTGGATAAAACTTAATCATGTGCAGCTGCCCTGCTCTTCCCAGACTTCTCTGTACGTGGCAAGCATCAACATGGGGAATTCCATTTTTGTTCCCAGTTCCCAAGACCTGGTCAGCTTCCATCTCCCCATACCCAGAACCATTCCTAATGTGCCAGCAAACTGCTCTGCCAACAGGTCAAACTGCACAGAGTCCCCAAAGCACAGACTCTTGGAGCTGGAAGCTACTTTAAAGGATATGTAGCCCAACTCATACATGAACTGGAAAACCATCCACAACATCCCTGATGCACAGTAACATCATCTCTGGTGTCTCTGTTATCAGCTCTCCTTTAAAGGCTGACTTTGCAGTTTTAAGATCAGTGGGTAAAGGCCCCCTTTCTGTGTTCCATCAAAGAAATGTGTCCGCAATTGTTCTCTAGGTAGGGGATTAGAAATGAAATTGAAGGGCGAGTTCAAATTTGAAAGAAACACTATGGGCTGTACACAGTATAAGTAGAGATGTTTAGCAACGTCCACAGTTGTGGAATGTGTGGACACCAGGCAAAACACAGGGTTGTGTGTCTGCTTTCACGTGTGTAAGGCAGAGTCTACACCTGTATATGTGTTGAATTTGTGATGAGGTAGAAAGAGTGTAGGTTTAGAGACTTGAATTGTGGGATCACGGACTGCGCGCCAGAGAGGATATTGAAAGTCATTGCCTCCAATTCCTTCATTTTGTAGTCACACAGCTTATCAATATCTGAGGCAGGATTTGAAATCAGATCTTCTTGTCCAATTCTATTGCTCTCCTGGCTCTCACCAGCCGGCTGTAATGCTCACTGTCCCTATGGCCTCGGATTAGCCATCCATTTTGCCTCTTGAACTTTGTATTTAATTTTGTCTATGGCATGGGGGCTTTACCTAGGATGGAGTCTTGCCTCAGTTGGTTAAAGATTATTTATTAAGCGCTCTCTGGGGTCCATAGGCAAGGATAGTTGTCCGCCCTGAAAGGAGCACACCTTCTAACGCAACTCCACTGCCCGTGTGACCTTGAGCTAGTAGTTTCCTTCCTCTCATAACGTAAAAGGTGGGGTGTCGGACTGCGTGATCCCCGGGATTCCTTTCCATGAGAGCCTGTGGCCCTTCCAGCTGGGAATACTGGGATTAGGCGAGACCGCCTGTGCGTGAGGGGAGTGGGAGGGGCGGCTGAGCCGGGGCCAGGCAAGCCCAAGCGCTCTGTGCGGGCGAGGCAAAGCCCGGGCGGACGTGAGCCGGGGAAAAGGGGGGACCGCGCGTGCAGTGCAGGGCTCCTTCGCATGTTGCGCGGTTATTTTGGGTCCTCGCTCTTGTCATGGGACTAGAGCAGAAATCGGGGCTGCACTGCCACCTCTGGTTTGCAGCCTCATAAACCTCGTTTCACTCGGGCTCCAGTCGCTGCTGCTCCCCGCACGCGCCGGCCGCTGCCCCTCTCTGTCTTCTTGGGAGGAGAGTGTCTCCCGCTACCCGGGGAGCCCCGCCGCCCCCAGTGAGGCCATGGCGTCGGGCAGGAGGGGCTGGGACAGCAGCCGCGAGGATGATCTGCCCGTCTACCTGGCCAGGCCAGGTACCACGGACCAGATCCCCCGGCAGAAGTACGGGGGCATGTTCTGCAACGTGGAGGGCGCTTTCGAGAGCAAGACGCTGGATTTCGATGCCCTGAGCGTGGGGCAGCGAGGGGCGAAGACCCCGAGGAGCAGCCAAACCAGCGGCGCGGGGAGCCGGCCGGTGACGGCGGAGCCTGATACCCCCCGGAGGAGCCAAGCCCGGGAGGACTGCCGAGATCCCCCCACTCCAGCCCTCGGCGGGGTGGAGATCCGGAGCGCTTCGGGCAAGGAGGTGTTGCAGAACCTCGACCCCAAAGATAAGGTAAAGGAGTGCCCCCTACCCCATTTCAGCCTTGCTTCCTCCTCTTCTCGCCCCTCCCTGCAGCGTAGCCCAGTCTGGGGGCTGGAGGCTGCGCTGCAACTTTGTTCACTTTGCACCCGACTTAGAGAAGCAGGAGATTTTCCTTTGAACTCCCAGCCCTTCTCCTTTCTCCTTCCTTCCCCTTCCACTTCCGACCCCCCGACTGGAGTTTCCATCCGTAGTACTATTTGTGGGGCAGGGGAAGAGGGAATACCCTCTACCTTCCTCAGTCGAGCTTTCTGTGTGTACTTTCTAGAGTCCTTCTCCCCCTGCCTCCCAGCCCTCATCGCGGTCTCCTGTTTCTGGATGGGTGTGGAGGGCCGGGCTGTTTAGGATATAGCGAGGTTTTATTCTGCTCACAGAAAAAGTTCACTCTTCCTGCTCTCCCTCTCTCTATCGGCTCAAAAATACCCGCCCCAGACCAGGCACCGTCAGATCCCCAAAAGGGATGTCTAGGACAACCTCAGTCAGACAAGGGAATTGGGAGAAGGGGGGAAGGGAGGGGAGCTGGGGTCGCAGGCGGCAAAAGTAATCCACGGAAGAGCTATTCTGTAGTCCAGAGGAACAACATAAGAAAGAGAGAGGGAAGTTGCCCTCCTCCCCACCCTCCGACCCAACACACACCCCAGTGCGGCTGCAGCTAGCAGCTCTGCTGTACGCCTCACTTAGGAAACTTTTGTGTGTGAAACAGTAAGCTAAACACCACTACAATTCTGCCAGCCTCACATTCTTAACTGTTATTTTGTCTCAAATTGTGTTTGCCCGAGTTATATATGTGTGCATAGGCCGGCTCTTGAACTCTGAGACAAAATGATACAATCACCTCTCTGAATTCGTCTCAGCTCTTTAAAAATTAAGACTATTAAGGATTTCCTAAGAATGAATTGTATGCCGGTCCTTTTCAGCAGCTCACATGTGCACCAAAGCCAAGTAATTACATATGTGACTTTCTGGACCCCACCCCACCCCACCCTTCAGAAACTTATGTAGCTGAAGCCACTGAAGGAACCTTGCTGGACATAACTTTCTTGCTTATTTTGTGGGTAGGCAGGTGTCTTGAGAATCTTAACACAGATACAGGTCTCAGAATTCAAAATGATGCTTAAAAAGGAAGAAACAAACATTCAGAGGCTTTGGCCTAATGGAGCTTTCTTTCCTCTTGTCTAGGTGTTAGATGCAAGAACAACCGCATCTATTATTCTGCATTAATATTGTTATGAATAATCACTTGAAATGGAAATCAGCTCCTTAGAGGAACTGCAGTCAGTGCCCACAGAGACAACAGACTTTCATTAAAACACATGGTTAGCTAATAGGATGGACAAGGACCTTTTCTTTGGGTTTCATATATGATCAGCTCACACAAAAGAAAAAATGCAAAAGAAAAACACAAGGAAAAGGTTATTTACAGTTGGAATTGTTTAAAGTTGCCATTGTAAAAACAGGATGTCAGTGTTACTTGAAATCACAACTGATGATTGTAAATCTATATTAGGAGTTCAAAGCACCTTTCCCCCCTCTTGCTGCTCTTTAAAAATCTTGGGATTTTCCCAACGTCCTCCCTCCCTTTTCCTTTGAGAGAGAAGGAAAGGAGGAATTGAGTCTCTTATGTTTGGAAAGGTTTCAAGTTGTTTCTAGATGGAAAAGTGGGCCTTCAAAATGGGTGTTCCTTCTCTTTAGGTCTAATTTGGCCAGGAGAGAAAATGTTCACTTCCTGACTGCCAGGAATGAGATATGTGGTGGATGATGTCAGTAAACTATAGTTAACATTATTTTTTTGACTACGACCCCTCAGATGTGAGCCAGACTTTTATGGTCAATCTGTAATACTGATGAATGGTAACTAGAGGAAAGAAAAATGTATTCCTTGTAATCGCAACAATTCTCCTTCTTTCCCCCTTCCTTACAAACCCTGTACTTTTGGTTACTAATTGAAAAATAATGATATGACATAAGTATCAACAAGATACACAGTGCTTCATGGCTATTCATAGGTCGGTCTTCAATGTTGTTGGCAGTCTGGACAATGCTATATTATTATCTCCAATTTCATAAAGTTTCAAGGGACCTTGGAGGTCACTTGGGCCTGTTTGCCTCTCAGTGAAGGAGTACTTTCTGTGACATCTCTGACAAATGAATTTCCAATTTCTGTTTTGAAAACATTCACTGACAGGCAACTTGCTACTGTTCATTGTTGGACAGCTATGTTATAAAAAAAGTCTTACCCTTTATTCGTTTGGAATCTGCTCCCTCCTATTAGACCTATTCATTGGTCCTCGTTCTGCCTTCTGAAGGTATACAAACTAAATGTAATTCCTCTTTTATGTGCCAGCTCTTTGCCATTTATTTGAAGATAGCAAAACAATTTTCTCTTTCTTAGGTTAACCAGTTCCATCAACACTTTGACAGTTTATTGGACTATGATCTCATTGCTTTGGGTAGTCCTTTTATGATTCTTCATTTTGCTTGACACTTGTCTATGGCTTTCCACAAATTTCCTGTACGAAATCCATCCAACATTCAGAAGGCCTTCTTTTATGTCTCAAAATTATGTGATTCCATTGGACGACTTGGGCTGCACATCATTTATCCCTTGCTCTCACTACAAGACCAATTCTCTTTCCCCCTCAGGCATATATGTCTCCAAAGACATCCCCTACTCCATATCTCTTGTATAGTTCCCTTCTTATGATATATCTCTCACTGTGATTCCTTCAAAGATTATTCATAGAATATAGCTTCAAGATACTTTACCATCTTGATTTTCTTCTTCTGGATGCATTATCATTGATAAATGTGTCCTTTATCAAATGGTGTTCAACACTACATACAATTCTATTTTTAAAAAAATTTATTAAAGCTTTTTATTTACAAAACATATGCATGGGAATCTCATATTTAAATATGACCGTCTATTCCAAATTTTCCCCTCCTTCCCCCTACCCCTTCCCCTAGATGGCAGGTAGTCCAGTTCATGTTAAATATGTTAAAATATTACATACATTCCTTTTAAAGCATTTAGACCAGAGTATAGCAGAGTCATCACCTTCCTTCTTCTGGATATTTTATTAATGCTGCCTAAAATGGTTAGCATCTTTGACAGTTGCATTACTATGGTTCATAGTTTGCTTTTTGTCAGGTAAATCCTCTATGACTTTGCCACTTCTAAATGGTGTTTAAACCAGGTCTTGCACAAACTATATTTTAGTAGTTCTCCCTCACCAAGTACAGGACTTTACATGGATCTCATTTAAGTTTTATTTTGTTGGTTTCAAATCATAACTCTAATCTATCAAGTTATTTTCAACTTGTGATTCTGTTCTCCAGTGTATTTGTTATCCCCTCTCAGCTTTGTCTTCAGCAGAGTTGTTAAGCTTGCCTGTTTTTCTCTATCATCAATAAAAATGTTGCACCATATAGTGTTGAGGACAGAGCCTTAGTATGTTTGTGTGTGTGTGTACAGATGTATGTGTATACACACACATATCACCTATTAAAGATTGTCTTTCCAGGCTGATAATCCCTTAATCAACATCCTTTAGATTCATTATTCAGCCAGCCACATAGATGTTCTCACTCAGTACAGTTTCTTCATATTTTATTATGAGACATTGTCAAATGTCTTGCTGAAATTCAGATATTTTGTCTGTGACATTCCCTTGAGCAACTAGTGTCATTAGGAAGCATAGGATAAAAATAAATGAACCCTAGAGGAGTCAGATTACTAAAAGTCTGTATCATATGTTGGATCTGTAAATAATAATGTTTAATATTTATAACACTTTACATCTATTATCTCCATTGAATTTCATGTTGTTATTGTTTGTCCTCCATTTTCAAGAGGACCATCAATTTCATAATAATGTGCCAAGGTAAGTGTTATTATACTCATTTTATAGCTGAGAAAACTGAGGCTCAGAGAGATTAAGTGATTTGGGATTATAGAATCTCATATTTAAAGCTGAAAGGGATCTCAGAGGTTATCTAGTTCATTTTACATATGAGGAAACAGGCTCAGAGAGGTTATGTGGGTTAGTTAGTCTCCTAAGACATAGAACCTAAAATGATCTTAATGGCCTTCTAGTCTAATTCTCCTATTTAACAGAAGAGGAAGCAGAAGCCTAGAAATTAAGTGACTTGCCCAGGTTACTTAACCTGTTAAAAATCTTAGCTTAAAAAGGCCAAGTTCTCTCATTGCATCCAGTGCCATCTCTAGTCAAGCTGTTGCCACTGGACCAAGATGGCTCCAGAGGAGAAAGTAGGGCTGGTGACCTTGTGCAGCCTTCCCCTCTCTTAAATTCTATTCACTTGCATGTCATGGTATCACCACTCTGATATCATGGTCATCTTCAAGAACAAAAGACAAACAACAGCCACAAGCAGATAGTGAGAAAGCCAGCATTTGAACCCAGATCCTCATTCCAAATCTTTCCTTGCTCATGCCATACATGGCAGCATTTGAATTTGTCTTCCAGACTCCTAAGTTCTCTACACATTCTATGATGCTTTGCTTCCTCTGTGACCTAGAAAGAGATCTTTTTCATCTAATTTGTTCATCTAAGGAGAACATCTTTTGAATCTTGTAGGAATAGCTGCTTATGACTGGTGACAACTTGGTGATTTTTCTCAAAGAGCTCCCACCTTCAGGACTCACCAAAAACACTCATGCAAAGACAATTCAAATTTGCTTTATTTGTAACTGCTTACATCAAGTGCCTAAAAAAAGCAATTCTAAATGCAAATTGAACATTTATCCACATTTCTTGCCAAAATCATAGACATTTCCTAATAGTGAACAGATTGTAGGAAGGGACATGTCAATACATAGCTGGCTTTCTTAATCACACTCGAATAGTACTGCCTCTGCAAAAAGCAAGTGGTGCTGGGAGGATACAAATGTAAGCTGTGAGGATACAAATTTAAGCTGAGAGGATACAAATTTAAGGAGTGTCAAACAGCATCGTCACATAGAGATCATTTTCTTTTTTGTTTTTTTTGTTGTTGTTATAGCTTTTTTATTTGCAAGTTACATGCATGGGTAATTTTACAGCATTGACAATTGCCAAATCTTTTGTTCCAATTTTTCCCCTCCCCCCGATGAAGGGTTGACCAATACATGTTAAATATGTTAAAGCATATATGTCCTAACAGCTATTTTGCTGTACAAAAAGAATCGGACTCTGAAATAGTGTACAATTAGCCTGTGAAGTAAATAAAAAATGTAGGTGGACAAAAATAGAGGGATTGGGAATTCCATGTAATAGTTCATAGTCATCTCCCAGAGTTCTTTCGCTGGGTGTAGCTGGTTCAGTTCATTAGTGCTCTATTGGAGCTGATTTGGTTCATCTCATTATTGAAGAGGGCCACATCCATTAGAATTGATCATCATATAGTACTGTTGTTGAAGTATAATGATCTCCTGGCCCTGCTCGTTTCACTTAGCACATAGAGATCATTTTCACCAATAACTATTTTTCACAGGGACTGGAGGGGAGGGAGGCATAATATACACTTCCATGTTTCCCATCTTCCCATCCCATTCCCTGGAGTCACTTTTATGTAAAATTTCCTCTTTAGTGAGCCATTAGAAGTTTTCTCATGGAGGCAGCTTGGACAAATAGAAACCTTATACTCAGTTCATATGCCTACATCTTTTGATTTTATACTGCAACAGTTAATAGTTTCAAAGTGAAGTTAATGGAATCAAAAGTCCCATACTTTCCTGTACATGGGGAGGGAGCTAAGGTATAAGGGGAATCTTTGGGCCCATAAAAGCCTATTTATTTAATGGCATCAAAACTCTTGAAAGATAAATGAATTTTGAAGTATCTCTTTGGAGTCTTTGACCAGCTGAGTCCGCACTATGAGCACTGGTGTATTTAAGGAAAAAATTCAGGCTTGTTAACCTTCAGGCCCACCATTAGATAAAATTTCATATATCTCTTTTCAGGATTTATCTATGTATGATTTCTTCCAGGAGCTGATTTCGAGTGACAGGATGTATTTGAGGGGTGTAACCAATGTTTCTTTTAAGTAATGCTGTGATTGGCAATGTTCCTTCAAATTAATGGTCCCTAGAGGTGGTGCTTTCCCTCCCCTCTGCTGATGATTCTGTAAGTAATGTTTTACAATATCCAGCTTACTGCCTGTGATGGTTTTCAGAGTCAGTGATGCTGCTTTATAATGCTCTCTTGAGACAGTGAGGGAAGCTCCCTAAGAACAGAGAACCCAGCTTAAGAGAACAGGATTTACTGTCTATGGGTGTGTACTACATGGTATTTTATTTCAGGGAGAAACAGAGAAAACTGCTTTCTTATCAGCTGAACCAGACCACTTCAGGAAAATTTCTAGGAAATTAAGAGGTTTCCTAGAAACTGATTTATGCAATTACATGGCATCATGGAGTTGAGGGGTATTGTTATTCTTCGTCTGATCCAATTGATCATCCTATGTGATCTGTTCAAATTGTGATCGAGTAGGTTATACTCAGTATATGCTCAGTAGAGTTTAGGGACTTGAAGTTAGTTGGTTCTTTCCTTGTTTTTTCATACCAAGCACTTTGCAACTTGTAGGCACTTCATAGATGTGTGTTTAATAAATATCTTCTAGCTGAATCTTCATTCTCAAAGAAGACCAATGACATCATGAGGGTAATATCTTGACTTGTGTGTGAATTATATATGAGTGGGGCAGAGCTATGCAATAAATGAATGAATAAGGATATGCAGTTCTAGGACAAGGTTTCATTTAAGAAGGAAGTTGTTATGAGAGTCTGGTATATAAGGGACATAGAAATACTATGATAGAAATAGTCATCAAATCTTGAATCCTTGGAACATGCATATTTATATCCATCTATCCTTCTATTAAGATTCATATTGCAAGAATGAGGGAGTTCTAATTCCTCTCTAGGTCATCAGTGTATTTCAATGCAATTCAATTTAACAACATTGAAAAATTAAATTATAAAGTTAATAACCACTAATGAGAACAAGGAAACATCCAAAGTACAAATGAAATATGGCACAAATTTCTACTATTTAAGAAAATAAATCCAAATAGATTAATAACCAGATACCCAGCCAAAGTTTTCTTTTTTCAGCAAATATTAATAAGTACCTACAAGGCATAAAGCACAGTATTGGATGTTGAAGATGTAAAGATGAAAAAGCACAGATCTTGATCTCGATGAACTTAAAATCTACAATGGAGATACAGCACATGCACAAATAAGTATGATATAAGATAGGGTGTTTTAGAGAAAGCCAGACAAAGCATTCTTGGAAAATGGGAAGAGAGAGGGAATGCTATCATCAGGGGCATCAGGGAGGACTTCATGGGGCCAATGATACCTTACCTGAACCTTGAGAGAACAAATGAGTTTTTATAGGCAGAGAGGAGGCAGGAGGGAATTCCAGATATGGAGAGAGGATGGCCTGTGAACATGAACAGAGGTAGGAAAGGGTAGAATGAGATTGGGCCATACTCATTTTGTGTAAAACACTGAGGAGAAAATTATAAAATAAATCTGGAAAGATTGGTTAGAGTCAGATTATGGAGACCCTTCAATACTGGTTTGAAAAGCTTATATTTTCTCTTTGATACAATCACATATGATTTCTTTTGAAACAAGTTCCAGGAAATTTATGATCAACATTTTGGGAAATTTTGTAGTGTGTCCCCCTTCCCCAACTAGTTAAGATTCCAATTTATATAGAAATGAAATTCTTAATCCTGAGTGCCTAAAAAGCAATTCTAAATATCATTTTAATGGGGTCTAGATAATTGAAGAGGGCATACTGTCTTAAGATACTATATACTGTGGCAAATTTGGTTCAGCAGGGTAAACTTTAGGCCAGAGATCTTTTTTCTTCTTCTGTGGTACACTTATTGTAAGTGGAATGGGATGTCCTATAAGTACTGCAGTTGGAATCCTAAATTTTCATTTATTCACCATATTTTTTAGATGTTTTCTATGTGCAAAGCGTTGTGCTAGCCTTAGGGATAGTGCAAAGCTGAATGAGATGAGATCCTTCCCTTCAAGGAATTCAGGATTTGGCAATGGATTAGATCAAACATGCTATACTTAAGACTTTCAGATTTAGTAAAGGACAAAGTAGGAATAACATTTTTTGTGGCCTGTGTGGAGACTATTAGCAAAAGATGTTTGAAGCAACATTGGTTAGTGGGAAGTCAGTGGATAGGGCACTGATCTTTGGGTCAGGAAAATCAGAGTTAGATTCCTGCCTCAGACGTTTATTAAATATTAAATCCTGGACAAGTCAGTTAACCTCTCTGTGCCTCATCTATAAAAGGAGAAGGGAAGGAAACTAAAGGGTTAGGTGGTAAAGTAAATAAAGCACTGGTCCTGGGACTCATCTTTCTAAGTTCAAATTTGGCCTTAGACATTTACTGGTTTTGTGATTCTGGCCAAGTCACTTAAACCCATTTACCTCAGTTTTATCACCTGGAAAATGGAGACGGAAAGAGCAAACTACTCCAGTATCTCTCTCAAGAAAACTCCATTTGGAGTCACAGAGAATTGCACATGACTGAAACCACTGAATAACAACAAAAGGAAATAGAACCTTTATTAAGTACCTAATATGTGCCAGACTCTGTGTTAATGTTATCTCAGTTGAATCTCACAGTAGTGCTGTGAAGTAGGTGCTGTTATTATCTGTTACAGTAAATTGAAATGGTTGGATTCAATGACTGGCTCAGAACTGACCATGATGAAGTTAGTGGCAGGTTCGGGATTCAGGAAACCAAATGAAGAGGTTTGGGGTTATGTCCCCCTAGGATTCAGCACGGAGCAGGGACTTGTGGGAACCCCTTCTGGTGGCGCAGAGGTCCTTCATAAAGGAATGTATGAACTCGAAAAAGACAATTCCTTGGTGGCAAGGTCCTGACAGAAAAGTAAAGTTTCTAGCAGAGAAATCCCAACAGAGAGATATAAAGTCTTGTTAGAGAAATAGGTGAGAAAGAGATAAAGAGGGGACAATGCTGAAAGAGAATGTCATTTCAGCGGGCAGAGGGTTGCTGCTATGCCAAGGGGAGAGAGAGGTTCCTTGGCATAGCATGGCATGGCATATTAGTCCTCTGCAAGGACTGAGGATCAAGTTGCCTCTTTTTATAATTGAAGCCTAGGCCAGAAACTGGGGGCAGCTCTTGATGGGGGCTGGATGCAGCCTGAGCTGGAATCAGAACAGAAAATCTTGGAAGTGAATAAACTGGGGTAATCTCCAGTTTAATGGTCCTGGACTCAACCAGTCCCACCCAGATAACAGAATCATTTTATCATGATTCCCTGGGGCAGGTCGCTCAGGGGAGAGCTTCTCTGAGGGAGTTACTAAGTTTTCTCCCCAAAGTCTGAGAGAGAGAGAGAGTGAGAGAGAGAGTTTCGGGGCTCCCTTCACCATACAATCCACCTAGTGGAAAGAATAAGGGTTCTGAAATAGAGAATGTGAGTTTGAATCCCAGCTCTTTTCTTTACTGTCTGTTTGACCCCCAAGAAGTCATTTAATCTCTCTATTTACAGTTGTGAAATACAGGGGTAGGATTGGATGATTTCTAAAAGCTATTCTGAATCTAAAGCGACTGAGATGACTAAAAAGGATCAATTAAAGAATAATAATATAAAAGGAGATTAACGAAAAATGAACACATGAATGAATGTAAAAGCATTTATTAAGCACTTATTGTATGTAAAGTACCCTGCCAGGCTGAGATAGGAAGAGAGGGAGCTAATATTTTATTAGGAGACAAATATTATAGAAAATTCCAGCTGCAAATCAGATGGAAAGGCTCAGGCTGCCTTGGTGTGTAGCAGAAAAGCAGATGGAATGCATCTTCTATAATATAATTTCCATTAATAAAGGACATATGAAGAAAGAAATTATCTGCTTCCAGGGAAAGAAATGATAAATAGAAGTACGTATAGAATAATTATACATATGCATATACTTATTTGTGTTTAATGGTACCCATCTCTAAGGCTGGAGGGAAGGGAGGAAATGGAAAAAGAAAAAAGGGGAAAAAATTAAATGTACACCTTTGTTTTGTCCTATATTTAAAAGAAATAGAAAGTTGGGATAGTATATTTGCAGTTTCATGTACAATCATCTTTTAATTATATGGAAATGCTTGTTTTAGTCTTTAAATTAAAAATAAAATAAAGATGTGATTTCTATTGATAAAACTATATTTCTGATGCTGAACCATTTGACAGTGCCAAGAGTTTAGTGACTGTGCTGCTAACCAAGTCACATCCCCACAAGGGTTTCTTAGCCCGGCTGATGGTTAGGGGTAGGGAATAAGGAGCCAGGCTGGTGCTAGGAGGAAGGGGAGAGTGTGGGGGGAGAGGGCGATTCCAGTCATTAGTCTTGCCTAACTTTTGGTGATTAGTGGTGCTGGACATTTGGTATTGAGATTGGAGAGTTCTTCTGCAGGAGGTTACTGCTTCGATGAGGGCTTTGAGGGCCAGGCTAGTAGCAGGATTGGTGGAAGAAAGTGAAATATTCAAGGAAGAAGTTTATATATTTTATACTGTAGTAAAAAACAAAAAAGGGAAATAAGGAGAATAGAAAGAGGAAATATTTACATATATTTCTAAAAGTTGGGGACAGGCTCTTTATGTGTCCTAATAATTTTACCTTAGCACTAACTTAGCAGATGTTTCAGAGTTAGG
Organism: Sarcophilus harrisii; assembly: GCF_902635505.1. Taxonomy (NCBI): domain Eukaryota; kingdom Metazoa; phylum Chordata; class Mammalia; order Dasyuromorphia; family Dasyuridae; genus Sarcophilus; species Sarcophilus harrisii. Next base: position 381,129,186 of record NC_045427.1, on the reverse strand, counting down.
CAGTAAAAGGGTGAAAGCAGAGATATTTAAATTAAATTTATTAAGTTAAACACAGAACAGTTAGTTAGCCGGTAGTTACCCAGAGGGAAAAAAGAAGGAATAGGATTGAGGGAAATACTAATATGACAAAGAGTAATTAATGAATCACAAATCTCAATGCTTTGAGATTGATAAAGCTTTTTCTTCCCAACAATTCTATGAAGTAGGTATGGCCATTGTTATTAGCCCCATTTTGCATATGGGGAATTGAGGCTTACAGGGTTAGGTTACCATGGATACACTGCTAATAAGCAAATGAGCCCACATTTCCTGACTCCAAGCCCAGACCTTTTTCCATTGGCACCATTATTGTGAGTCAAAAGTGCAAATGGAAAACTAGTTTAGAACTGGCCTTTGAAGCCTGTCTAGCGTTACTCCAGGATATTCCCATAGCTGAGCATAATTAAACGTATAAAATAAGGATGTAAATAGCAACCTTATAGAAAGAAATGGAGACATAAGTTATGGAGTCTTGAAAAAGTACAAGCCAAACAGCTTATTTTTCAGAGTCTAGGTTGGGGACAAAGAGGGAAGTAGAGAAAGCTAGAGAAAGCTGGGTTGGGGTTATAGATTTCTGGTACATAGACAAAAAGAACACAAAAGTCAGACCTCCCACTGAGGGTGGGAGAGAAGGGGCAGTGATTAGAGCTCTACTCAGCAGTCAAGGATCCCAGGTAACATCGTGATCCCGCATCCTATTACTTGTGTAGCCATGGATAAATTGCTTTCCTTTCTGAACCTCAATTTGCTCCTTCAGGAAAATGAGGAAACAGGACTAGATAATTCCTTAAGGCCATTCCAGCTCAGGACCTATGGAACCAACATTAGAAGATGTTAAAGAATAAATAAACAGAGAAAATGTTCTAAGAAAGATTGTTCCAAGTCACACTCAGTGCTTTTTTGCAACTGTTGCCTAAGTTAGGAAACATACAAATTACCTAGGGAGTGAATTTTTAGAAGAAGATAGAAGATAGAAGATGGGAATGAGTTATGAAAATAGGAGATAGAATTGAGAGAGAGTTCACATATGATGAAGAGACACAGCAGATAGAATAAGGATGATCTTTGTCGAAAGAAGAAGAAAGAGAAAAAAGGAAGGAAAGGTGGAAGGAAAGTGGAAAGAAAGAAAAATAGGGAGAGAAAAAATAAAGAAGAAAAAAGAAAGAGAAGAGAGAGAGAAAAATGAAAAAAGAAAGATGAAGGAAGAAAGAAAAGAGAAAAATGTATTAAACTCATCAGTATTTTAGCATGCAAGGCATAGGATCAGTGTGATCACAGTGGCAATCAATTTTTGAAAAAGGGTCTATTTGGGAAGGGGTTTAAATGGCATTCTAAGCAAGCTAATCAAAAGCAGGGAGCATTGCTTCCATTTTCATGTTAAAAATTGATAGAAAATCCAGGAAGTAAATATAAATATGATAAATATGATAAGAACAATCCAAAGTATATATGAAGCTTAGCGTCTATGGGCAGAGAAAGGAGAATGGTTGAAGTTTAGGAAAACAGAAATAACAATGACAGGAAAACCTCACTGCAAAATTGGCAGAAAGGATCTAAATAATTGAAAAGGAAAAGATCAGGTTAAAAATTTATTTATTTAATTTTATTGTAATTTTTTATTTACAAAAATAAAAGCTAAGGAATGATTGTTTGAACAATAGATAGAAAGTAAAGACAGAGCCACCTCCCTCTTTCCCCCCAAAAAAACCCCAAAAGGTAGAGATGGAGTGAGAATTCTTCTTGGAACTATTAAGAGAATAAGAGATTGAGTAAAAAGTAGAGAACATTGTTGAGTCCACCAACCATAAAATATTATTTACAGAAAGAGAAATTAGAGACCTATAAACAGAAATAATGGTTTGCAGATTTGAAATTGTACTTGAGAGCTTATAGAGAAGTATATTTATCAGAGATACAACTTGGAAGTCTGAAACTTCCTTGAGCAAATCCAAAATAAAAAAGTTTAATCTAATCTGCAGTCATAACTAGCAATTTTGGCAACCAAGGAAAGTAGGAAAAAAACAGGATGAAGCAAGCAGCATAAATTGAGCCCTCAAATTGATTTAATAATTCATGATGTGAAAATAATAAATGAAATAAGGCAAATTCCGTTAAGACAGAGAAACAATTAGCTACTGTTAAGTCATGATTACTGTCATATGTTAAAGTTTTAAACCCTCTAAATTTCCATCCTCAAGAGCAAAGTTATTGGGGCCCTGCTCTGGTTTATTTAGGTTCTGATCAGAGGGGAAATGTAGTGGGAATAAAGGGCATTGAGCACAATGTTCAGGTAGATGATCACCAGTAATTTTTGGCACAAGATTATTAGACATTTGATTTTTTAAAAGATACATACACACATGTGTATATGTATATTTATGTGTATATATGTGTTTGTATGTATATATAGATGCATGTGTGTATAAAATCTGTTACCTATCATTATTTACTCCCCTAAGCTCTCAAATGGAAGTTTCCTTTACAACAAATAAATGTAGCCAGGCAAAACAAGTGAACATGCTGGTCATGTCTAATGTTTGCACAATTCTAGTCCATTTCCTCTTTGCTAAGAAACATCATTTGTACCTCCATTTAGGGAAGCTATCCAGGTCAGCCAACCTGGCTGCATTCTTCTAGATTTCTGCATCACTTCTCTGCTTCCTCTCCCCAACCTCACCATATACATACAATGAGTGCATACCTTTCCTGCTTCTCTCAGCCCTTTTTATTTTCCTTTTGTGTGTCCTCATTGGATTGTAAGCTCCTTGAAGGCAGGGTCTGTCTTTTTCTATTTGTTTTTCCAATGCTTAGCACTGTGCCTGCCACACATCAATTATTTAATAAGTGTTTATTGACTGATTTACTGATCTAGTTGAAAGAATCTTATTAAAGAGACTCTATTCTGGAGGATACCTGAACCTTTAAGATATAACTGTTTAAATGGTAGTGGGAGTTACAAAAGAATAAGACACGATTGAACAATAGTTATTAAAAAATAACTTAGTCAAGTTGGCCAAAAGAAGGAGCTGTTCAGAATATTTAGCAATAATAGCTAATAGAAGCTGACATTTATGGAGTACTTTAAACTTTGCTAAACTCTTTATCTACATAATCTCAATTTAACTTTCACAACAACTTGGTGAGGTATAGATCTGATTCTCTGTAATCCCATTTGAGGTTTTCTTGGCAAAGATAATGGAGTGGTTTTGTCATTTTCTTCTCCACCTCATTTTACAGATGAGGAAACTGAGGCAAATGAGGTTAAGCGACTCGTCCAGTGTCACACAGTTAGTAAAGGTCTTGAGGCTGGATTTGAACTCAGGAAGATGAATCTTCCTAAACTCAAGCCTGGTACTTTGTCTATTGGACTATCTAGCTTCTCAGTGGGGTGGTGGGTACTCTGAGTTTTATTATATCTTTTTTATAGATGGGGAAACTGAGGTTGAGAGAGGTTAAATGATTTGTCCATGGTTTTTAAAGTAAGTTTTAGAAGCAGAATTCAAATCCAGCTGTGAGAGGGATAATTCAAATTCTAAGCCCAGTTCTGATTTTAATCCCAATGCCCTTTTCACTGTATAAATTAGCTCTTTGGGAACAGAGTGCATGAAATTGCTGAAAGAGAGAGAGGAGAGTTTTGATGAATCAAATATCAAAATAAATACAAAATAATTGCTAGCAGAAAAGTTACTAGGAATTTTAATGCTTGGGGCATCTATCATGAGTCACCCCATGACAAGCAGTCTTGTCCCCAATTGAGGGATTGGATCAGGAAAGGAACTCATCCAAAACCTGTATGATACTTGATAGTTTCCTATTAACTAATTATTCTTACTAATTAGCTGGTAAGCTCTGTTGTTTCTGCTTTGTTTGAGCAATGAGTACTGTCACCTCCTTCTAAATTCAGTACTCTGGCTCAGAATTCTGGCTGCCCAGCCCTCATTACTACTCTTGTTACTCAGGAAAGAGAAAAGGTGTTGGAGAGAGATTCATAACATCCTTCTTTTGTTGTAGTTACTGTATTTAACATTTAAGCATATGGGAACTATTAATGATCACTGATCTTGCTTTTCCTTATATAGTCATTTTACCATCAAATTCTTGCAAAGGACTTTTAGTCTTGAGAGCTATGTTAACATGCCTTGCAAAACCAAACTTAATTGTAGCACATCGGACCAAGAGAAGGGAAAATGGAAGCAATCAAATAACTTAAGTTTAAAAAACTATTTTTCTCAGTTATTGGTGTCCAATGACAGTGGAGTCTGCAGATTTTTTTTTTCTTTTTTGGATGGGGGGAGAGGGAGGAGTAGGTGAGGTGAGCCTAAATTACTGGATGATATTCCTATTGCACTCTGCTCTGGTCTGACCACATCTGGAGTTCCCCATTTTAATTTTCATAAGAATATACCGCAAAAGTGGCCAGGAAAGAATTCTTGGTACTGTTCCTACAATTGTAACACCAACTTGTTAGTCTTAGCATGAGTGCTACCAGTATTAAGAAAAGGAAAAAAGAAATGATTGTCTTGAACTAAAGATGTTTTTGTTTAATTTTGCATTTTCCCCCTGCGAGTCTCATGTCCTTCAGACCACAGTGGTGTGGCTCCACCAAAGTTCCAACATCATCATAATTTCCATAGTAACCTGCTATAAAGATGCAAACAGAGGATTACGCCCTCCCGCCTTGCAGGCTTAGACAGGAAGGCCAGATGGGTTATGAGGGAGGGAAAAAGCCCTCACTGAGACATAAATCTCTTTAGGAGAAGCAAAAGGAAATCGTTTAAGGAAGAAAGCTGGTGGTGTAATCATTGCCCTAGGGTGACATTCCTGCTAAAGGCTGGCCAGCAATGGTGGGTGCCTTTCCAAAATTCAAAAAGGAGCTCCAAGAGTGTGGTGAGTTACTGACAAAACCAGCTAACGAGACCAGGGCCGTCCTTGGATTTGATTCCCATGTGAATCCATTAATTCGCTCCCTTCCCATGGACCATCCTAACCAGTTATCTCTAAGGGAGAGCTGGCTGGCTAATAAAACACCATCACTGCATGGCAGGACAGAGGGCACACCCTACTGGTAGTGGGATTCTGTTGTCATCTATTGCCATCCATCCATCCATCCATCCATCCTTTTGCACCAGAATGGGGAACAAGAGTTGCAATTCTTTATCCCTAATCTGCATGTGTACTCTCCCCTCTCTATTCCTTTTTGAACAGAATTTCCCTTAATGCCTAGCAATAGGAGATTGCACAGTTGAGCCCATGGGGTTTGGAGCACTCACCCCTCCCTATCTCATACCCAACCATGTTATTTGTAGTGGGTTTATTCCTTCACCAAATCTTTTCGTTTCCTGGCCAGAAAGAACCAGGAAGTTCATCATTCCTCAAAGGCCCAAGGGGAAGGGAATCTCTTTTCTAATACTCAGTGACTTAGTAAATACTCTATCTTGGCTCTCCTGGGACCATTTTAGTTATGGCAAATTTGATTATGGCTGATAAGTTTAAGAGATTCCCCCAAATGGAGGAAGTTTAAAAAAAAAGTATTCAGTATATATGAATCAGAGTATGAGTAATTTATTCCTATACACAAAAAGGAATGTCATATTTAAGGGACTTATAGCTCACATTAATGTAATTATTACAACAGAAATCTGTACCAACTTATCAGCTCCTATTACAATCCGCCTGGAAGTTAATATTTAGACTTTATTAACTTTATTTCTTATCAGACAAATTACATTTCACCTTGATTCTGTATTATCACTCCCCTCCAAACCTGAGTCTTCATGCTCTGGTTCCACAGTCCACCTCGATCACCCCTCCAATGGATGCCCCCATTGGTGATCTGCTGGATGATGATGTCTGGGACACTTACAAACCTCTGGATCTTTATTTGGGAAAGTAAATTTAAATGCCCTCATCAGGCACCCAGTCAAAATTCACAATCCACATGGGCTCAGTGGTGGGGAAGGGGAATAGGAGAATCAAAACAAAAACTATACTACTTGATACCGGAGAATTGCTTCCAAGAGGCTAAGCCAGAACGATCTCTTTTGAGGATGTGGGCCCCCACTCCAGTGCTCATTGGGTCACCATTGGGAGGAGCAGGGATGTACCACCTAGAGTTGCCCATGTCATTCTGTAACGCCATATCCTTTCATCATCTGACCAGAAAAAGCAAGGAAGTTCATCATTCCTCAAAGACCCAAATATTGAGTCACTATGTCTTTGGAGTCCCTAGAAGTTTTCTAGGTACTTCTGGATGAATGTACATCATCCAGCAGATCACCAATGGGGGCATCCATTGGAGGGGTGATCGAGGTGGACTGTGGAACCAGAGCATGAAGACTCAGGTTTGGAGGAGAGTGATAATACAGAATCAAGGTGAAATGTAATTTGTCTGATAAGAAATAAAGTTAATAAAGTCTAAATATTAACTTCCAGGCGGATTGTAATAGCCTTTAAAAGTCTATTCATTCAGCCTTCATTTTGGAACGCTGAAGTCTTAGTCAATTCACACATACACACACATCCCTACCTATAAACATATATTATGTGCATGTGAAGTCTGAAAACCAATTTTTAGGAACTTGACTTGACAGCTGACATTTATTGACCTACTACACTATGACCCACTAGATGCAAGGCAGCTTGTTCAGTGGGATGGATGCCAGAATGAAAGATATCACTGTTTTTGCCCTCAAGAAGCTTACAGTCTACTGGTGGATGTGGGTATATAAATACATATTTATATGTATATAAATAAATACAACACAAGATAGAGTGCAATAGCGGCAGAGGATCCAGACAAAATGCTCTAGAAAAATTCAAGATGGGATGGAAGGATCAGGGAAGGGTTCACAGAGGAGATTGCACCCCTAAGTTGAGCCTTGAACAAAAGAAAAGGATTTTTAAAAGTGGATTTAAAGAGTGAGTGCATTTAAGGGTTGGGTGACGGTCTGTATGGAATATATAAAGGTTTATGATAGCAAAAAGAGACTGTATGAGAGGAGCATAATCTGAGAAAACAAGTGAAAAGGCAAGTGGAAATTAGCTTATACTGGGCCTTAAATGCCAGACTATGGAAATATGTGTTATCCTAGAAGTAATTGGGAGACATTTAATGTTATTGAGCAATGAAATGATATAATCAGATGTGTTAATTAGGCAAAATATTTTTTATCGGTGGATGACTAGGTAGTACAGTGGATAGAGTATTGTCTTGAAGCCAGGAAAACTCATCTTCCTGAGTTCAAACCTGGCTTCAGACACTTACTAGTTGTGAGGCACTGGATAAGTTCCTAAACCCTGTTTGCTTCAGTTTCCTAATCTGTAAAATAAACTGAAGAAAGAAATGGCAACCCACACCAGTATCTTTGCTAAGAAAACAAATATGACCCAAAATGGGGTCACAAAGAGTCAGAAAAAGTTGAACAAGAACAATAAATTTTTATAGTTATGTGAAGTTTATAAGGAGACAGAAGAGACTTGAGGTAAGGAGATCAGTTAGATGTTTGAGAGAGGAGAAAAAGTCAAAGATGACCCTGAGGTTTTGAACTACATGATTAGGAGAATGAGGATGCTGAAATAGGTGATTACAACTACTTTCATGACTTAAAAAGTCAGTCTGGGCCTTACTTTCCCTATATATACAATGATGGAATTAGTTTAGATAGAGGATTCTTAATATGGGTGCTTGGAATGTTTCATGGTTAGATTTTTAAGGGTTCCTTGAAATTAAATGAGAAAAAATGTCATCTTTCCTAAACTTTGAAAAAAGCCCTTCTGAAAAGGAGACTACAGACTTCATCAGGTTTCCATATAACTTCATTACATAGCAAAAAACCCATTGGGATCTAGATGAAACCTAAAACTTCTTCTAGCCCTTTTTTCCCCTTTTAAAAAATAATAGCTTTTTATTTTCAAAATATATGCAAAGACAGTTTTCAACATTCATCCTTCGAAGACCTTATTTCAATTTTTTTCCTTCCTTTCTCCCCAATCCCCTCCCCTAGATAGCAAATAATCTAATATAGGTTAAACATGTTCTTCTATACATATTTCCACATTTATCATGCTGCATAAGAAAAATCAGATCAAAAATAAAAAAGAGAAAGAAAAAAAGCTAGCAAACAACAGCAAAAAGGTGAAAATACTGTGTTGTGATCCACATTCAGTTCCCAGGGTACTCTCTGGATGTAGATGATTCTCTTCACCACAAGTTGAAAAGAGCCATGATGATCAGAACAACATTCTATTTTCTAAGCTCCTTTCTCCAATTCTGATATTCTTTAGTCTATATTCTAAGGTTCCTTCTACCACTGGCTCTCTGTTACTCAAAGTGGTTGGTTTTTTGGGTTTTTTTTGAATTTTGGTTTGGTTTTAAGTGGCTTTTAGCAGAATCCCAAATTTGAAAATGCTTCAACAGGAATATAAGGGTTGTAGAACTTTGAGTGATTCATTTAGGCTCACAGTTAGAAACCCTGAGGGTCTTCCCCTCTCAGATTTATTTATTAGTTTAGTTTAGTTTTTTTTTTTTGACTAGATGAAAGAGGAGATTCTTTGCTTCAATTGCTACTTAGCCTTAATCACTGATTGACATTGCCACAGTATAATTGAGATTTGTTGAAGATCTTAACTTAAAAATGCCATGGTCTCTCTTTGCACCCAGGGCCATCTCCCATCATCCTGATCTACATCTTGCCACTGGTCCCAGATGGCTCTGGAGGGGAACGTGAGGCAGGTGACCTTGCACAGCTATCCCCACTTAATTTACTTCATTTGTGTATCATGGTATCACCTCCCTGATGTGATGGTTCTCTTGGAGAATGAAGGACAAACAATAATCATGGTGGTCAGGACAAGGTTTGGGCACCAAAGTAACTGGAAAGCTGAAGTGATCAAAGGAAAAATTCAGAGCCTACTAAATCCCATCAAAATATGGTATTTCATTATCATATACAGAAAGAATAGGGATAGGTTCATTGTTGAAAAATGTTTTCCAAAGACAGAGGGTCCAAAATGGGGTTAATAATACAAGTACTGGATACCTACCTTATAAAGTTCTTGTAAGGAAAACCCTTTAAAAATTTAAAAATGATATGTAAATATTTTATTATTTCATGGATTTCTAATTTTTAAAGAACTGGAGTACAATAAACTATATTTAAAGCTAGTAACTTATATTGAGCACTAGTTAATCTTTCTTTGATTATTCAGAGGGCTCTAATGGTTTATTTGATCTTTTTGACTATATGTGGATTCTGTATAAATAATAATTTATTTAAATTAAGGCAAAGAAAAACTTGTTTTCCCACTGTAACCAGATAACTGAAGAAATACTGGGTTTGGAGGCTTGATTTTTTAAAATCTGAATTCATTTCAAGTAGCATATAAATGTAGTTACATTTTTTCAGTAGGCCTACTTGTATCACAACAAAAATTTCTATAGAAATTGGATTTTGTTCTCAGATATTTTAATTTTTTTCTATAATAATGGGCACATTTTAAGGATTTGGGACCCGCAATTTTTGACATGGAGAATATTAGTGGAATAAAAATTTAGAACCATCATCTTTATTACTAAAACAGATTATAATTTATCTCCAGAAATATATATGTATATACACATGTGTATATATATATGTGTGTGTGTATACATAGACACATATGTATATCTTTTCTTTTATTCTCCATTGACTTTGATCTTTTACCTTTTCCTGGAATGCTCTCCATTTCTTTTTCCATTTGGTTTGTATTTGCAAGTTAGTGTTGGCATGATGCCATATTCCATTATTTCAAGATGTTCTTTCCATTTCTTTAGATAATTTTCCATTTTATGTACTATGTTTTATACTCAAAATCTTTCTGTTATGTCTTGAATTATGAGATGAGCTTGTTGAGTAAATCCTAGGAAAGATTCTCCAAAAGGTATCCTTGCCATTTCTTTTTTTCTGAGAGACTTCTTGAAAACCCAGGCTTTACTTGTGTTTTGGAATGTTGCTTTTGAGACATTAGGATGTCCTGTTTTAAGCAAGTCCATTAAAGGAAAACAGGTTCATAAAACAATACATCAATGGAAGGATTATTCATTTTGCAAAAGTTTTTTCTTCACTAAATAATTGAGCATAGCATTTCTTTAAGTGTTTCAAACTATTTAAACTATTTTTATTTAACTACTTTAACTAGGGTGGTGAGCTGTTCTGGTACACATAAGATAGATTTTACTTTACAGAAGTTCAATTTGCATAATTTTTATAGGAAGATAGCTATTTTGGAAATTAATACCTGTCTATAAACTTAATGTGGAATCTGGTGATTTGGATGCCAAAATTTGCAAAATTGCTTAATATTCAGTATGTTATAGATTAATGATTTACATTTTAAATCTTTGTATTGTAAAAACATCTTTCTTGCATATTAAATAGAAGTGTTTCTAAATATAAGGTTTCTAACTAAAAATAGTTTAAAGTATAAAAATCTGAAATTGTGATTGTTCTTATTTATTGTAAAAAACAGTGACTAAGTAGAGAAGATGGGATGCAAAAAAGAAAGAAAGAAATTATCATACATAGAAAGACTAATAGTTTAATTCTAAATCCATGCTCCACTGTTCATGATCTGACTCCTAGCTATCTTTCCAGATGCATTACATGTTCCTTTCTGTTGCCACTCATTCTACATTCCAGCTTTACTGAGCACAACCTTCCATCCTCTGACTCTTTTGGCTTCCTACCAGTTGTCCCCCGTGTTTAGAATTCCCTCCCTCCTCTTTGGTGTCTTTATCTCCCTTCAAGGCTCATCTTAAGGCCTTCCAAAAGGCTTGTTCTGATTCCCTCTGCTAGATGGTGTAGTGGATAGAGCAGTGGATCTTAAGACCTGAAGGCCTGAGTTCAAATATGACCTCAGATACTTACTAGCTAAATGATGCTGGGTGAGTCCCTTAACCTCTGTCAGCCTCAGTTTTCTTATCTGTAAAATGGGGATAATAACAGTGTTGATTGAGGATTATTGTGGGGATACAAATGAGATAATACTTATAAATTGTTTAGTACAGTACCTGATACACAAATAGGCATTTAATAAATGCTTATTTCCTTCCTTTGCCAACTATAAAAGGGGATGATAATAGTACCTACTTCTTGGATTGTTGTGAGACTCAAATAAAATGATATTTATAAAGTATTATTTATAAAGTATCTAGTACAAAATAATAGTAGTATTAATACTGTTTGTAATAATAAATATTTGTTGTTTTTTTTCTCTGCTGATAGTATTACTCTACTCCTGCCATCACCAAAAATGATATTGTATATATTTTGTATTTTCTTAACTGTGTATATGATGTTTCCCCAGTAAGCTTCTCCAGAGAAGCATCTATTTTCATTTTTGTTTTTACAGCCCCAGGGCACAGCACAGTACTGGGTAAATAGTAGGGGCCTAGCAAATGCTTCTTGAATTGAATGAAATAGAAAAACAGATTTAGAGTTGGAAGAGACTTTAAGGGTCATTTAGTCCAAGCTCCCCATTTTACAGATAAAGAAAATTAGATCAAGAGGTTACTTGCCTCGAACCACACACATGTAGTAAGCCTCAGACGCAATATCTGTACCCAGAATCTTTGATTGCAAGTCTAGCATTCAGTTCATTGCACCATATTGAATCTACTTTTCTTTAATTGTATAGATTGGGGTTCATTCATAGCCTGAAGCCTGAAAGATTAGTCATATTTAGCAGAGTGAGGGAGATATGGAGGAAGAAAAGAAAGAAAGCATTTGGTTGCTGGAATGGGACAGAATTCACAGAATCTTAGGCTTGGACTGAAATCCCCTACACAGCACAGAATGTCAGTTCTCAGAGGTTGTCTCTGTAATGCTCAACACTGAGCAAGTAGCTTGGAAAATGGTAGATCCTTTTTTATTTTTTTGCAAGACTACTGGAATTAAGTGATTGTTCAAGGTACCACAATAGTAAGTGTTAAGTGTCTGAGAACAGATTTGAACTCAGGGCTACCCACTGCACTACCTAGCTGTCCTTGACAGCAGGCACTTAATAAATGTTTTTTGAATTTAATTGAAGAGATAATCTGTAAGATTCTTTAAAGATCTTCCATAATGAGGGACTCACTACCTCCTCATCAATCAACCAGCTAACCAACATTTATTAACTACTTTTGTCTTCTGGGTACTGTGCAAGGCCCTGGGACTACAAAGACAAAAATGATTTAGTTGCTTATTTCTAGGGAAGAAGGAATAAAACCAATAACACGCAAAATTCATACAAGTTAAATTTAAAGGGCTATGGGGCTGAGAGAGTCAATAGGAACTAGGAGGACCAGGAAAGGCCTTAGGTAGAAACCAAAGATTCCAAAAGGTTGAGGTGCAAAGAGAAGGCCCTTTAGGCTGAGCAATATCCAGGATGGAAGCACTGAGATAGGAAATGGAAGATTTGGCAAGAAACAGCAAGAATACCCATTAAGGCCACAAAGTAGACAATAATTTCCTGGAAAGTAATAATTTGTAATAATGCTCGGAAAGTAGGATGTGGACAATTTGTGAAATGTTAAATAAACAGAAGGGTTTATATATTTGGACTTCTGATCAAATTTAATATTTATATTACAGATAATAGGGAAATATTGGAAAGTATTGAATAGGGAGTGACAAAGTCAGAACTGAACTTCAGGGAGATCAATCAGGTAGCTACGTGGAGGATAGATTGGAGAAGGGGGAGACTTGAGCCAGAAAGCTCAATTGTGAAGAGGCAATAATTTAAGTGAGAGGTGAATATTCCTATTCTACCTATTCTGTGGTAGCAGTTAGAAGAGTGGAGAAAGACACGGGGATTCATGTTGGAAACTAAAGCAAGCAGATTTCTTTTTCAACTATTTTTATATGTGGGGTGAGTGAGAGAGGAGAGTTGAGGTTGATATAAAGGTGACAACATATATTGAGATGCCTACAAGACATCCATTTGAAAATGTATAATAAGAAGTTGGAGATTTGGATATATAAATCTAGGAATTATCTCCTTTGAGATGATCATTGAACTAATGGAAGCTCATGAGATCATCAAGAAAGAGTACATAGGAAGAGAAGAGGGCCCTGAAGAGAGTGCCTTGGGGTATACACAAAAAGGAGCAAGATAACGATGAAGGTCTAGGATGAGAGACTGAAACGAGGTTGCCAGCTGTATGGGAAGAGAACTAAGAGAAAGAATAACCCAAAAACCTAAAGAAGAAAGAATATTAGGTGAAGAGGATAGTCAGGAATGTTAAGTATGGTAGAGAAGTCAATAAGGATGAAAACTGAGAAAGGGATGATTAGGTCTGGCAATTAAAAGTAACTGGAAAGAGTAGTTTTGGTTCATTGATGAGGTTAGAATCCAGATTGCAGAAAGTTTAGAAGAGAGTAAAAGGATAAATCAAAAGAATTATAGACAGCTTTGTCAAGATATGGTACAAAAGCCAGTGGGGATCGTAGGATCTAGTGAACGTTTTCCTAAGAATGAGGGAAATGGGAGTTTGGAGGCAGTAGGGGCAGGAATTAATAGATAAGGAAGCCTTGAAGGTTAGAATAGGAGAGGAAGGATGATGGAGGGAGCAATCTACTAGAGATGACAAGAGAGGAAGGCATTGTGAGTACATCTCAAAGGCAACCCACTCCACTTTTGAACAATCTTTATTATTTGAAAAGTTTCTCTTATTTTGATCTGAAATATGTCTTTTTTTTTTCTTCCTTCAATTTTTGCCCCCGTTCATTCTTTATCACTCTGGGGCCCGAGTAGCACAGTTTTATCCCTTTTCCATATGACAAAACTTCAAAATCCATTTTCTTCTCTCCAGTCTACCTCCCTCCCCTTTACCTCACACCTCTATAATCAATCTTAACATGGCTTGGTCTTCAGTCTCTTTACCATCTTTATCCCTATCCTTTGGCTTGCTCCAGTTAATCAATGTCTTTTCCAAAATATGGCCTTTGAAATTCTTCTGTTCTTATGTGGTGTACTCTGTACATTGTTTAGCTCCTGAGAAGAACTGAATATATCCTTCTATTGGCCTTCACTACATAAAAACATATTTTTCTTAAGGCTGCTTGTACCTGGCAGGTAAAAGTCCTACAATAACACTGCCACGTGTATTCCTGAGAGATCAAAGCTATCCAGGTGGGAGCACAAAAAATAAGTTTCGGACTCTTTAACTCAATTCATATACAAAAGAACTTTGGTAAGCTGTTAAAAATTTTATTTTGTATCATACTGATTTCTATTCTCATTTCTGTCTTCTTTGAGGAGAAATCAAAGATGCTAAGATTACTACTTTCGTACAATTTTGCCCTCAGTTTTCTGGAACTCAGGCATTCATTAAGTGACTTAGAGGAGGGTCCTAAGAGACAATTCAGGTCTTAGGGATGGACCTTTTACTAATGCATTCATATTCATTGTCTGAAAACAACCCTTGCACACTTTCCATAGAAGAATAACATCAGTGATGGGAAAGTAGATGCTGGATTTGAAGATTCTAGAGGCAAGTACTAGGACTGATATCAAATCAGGAGGATCGGATTTGGCCACAGATACTAATTATGTGACTCAGGACAAGTCACTTAATCCCAGTTGTCTCTCCCCCAAATAACAACAACAACAACAACAACAAACCCAAAACAAAACCATAAAAAAAGATTGTATAAATAAGCAGCCTTTGAGGATTATACAATTAGGGATGAAAGAGGGCCTCTAAGCTGCAGCTACAGTGTTTTAAAAAAAAAAACCCAAAAAGAATTCAAGGCTGAACAGAAGAGAATGATTTGCACAGATGCACAAGCCAATTCATTACACAATTTTATCCATCTGTAGATCTGGCTTGTAATCTAGTCCTTTCTTCTACCCTCAGTGGTAGTTTTAACCTCCTCTCTTCTTGGCTTTTCCATTTAAAACTTTCAAGTGTTTGTGATGGATAGAAAGAAGGGACATTGATGTCCAAGCCAATTTCATGAGAAAAACAACAAAGGAAAATTGCTTTCTTTGTGCTGATCCTCAAAGATTATACTTACCACATTGCTAAGTTTTATGGAGGAATTGAACTGCAGGTGTTTGGCCCTTTGGAAAAGAATGCAAGGACTTTGCTGTTTCCTTCCGACAATTTTCCAGCACATGCTATAAAAGAGATGCAACCCGGGACTCACTTACAAATTAGCCTCGATAGGAAACCTAGAGAGGAGATTTCATGTGAGAACTCTGGGCTGGGAAAGAACTTCTGAGTGGAGGCTGGCAATGTGGCCCAGCTCCCTCTGGAGTCAGCGTCCCAGGATGCTTCCAATCTCCTAACCCAGGGGTCCTCAAACTTTTTAAATAGGAGGCCAGTTCACTGTCCCTCAGACTGTTGGAGGGCCGAACTATAGTAAAAACAAAAACTTTGTTTTGTGGGCCTTTAAATAAAGAAACTTCATAACCCTGAGTGAGGGGGATAATTGTCCTCAGCTGCCGCATCTGGCCCGCGGCTGTACCTGTACCCCTTCCCTCACTAAAGTCCTGGTTTCCTCAACTACCAAATGAAATGTTAATTTTAAAATTTGTTAATAAATATTTATATTTATTATTTACATAATAAATTTATACATATACTTATATCTCTCCCATTAGAATGTAAGTTCCTTGAGTGAGAATCATTTCATTCTATGTGTTCCCAAGACCTAGCACAGAGTCTAGAATATACTTGTTGAGTTATTGAAAGGTCTTTAAAGATCACTGAGACCAACCTCTTCATTTTACAGATAAGGAAACTGAATCCCAGGCTGGTTAGGTAATTTGCTCAGACTTACAAAGATATTGGTAGAAGTCTTTTGTAATACTAGATCTTTGATCTGATGTATCCTACCAAAGTATTCTCCTTGGCTCCAGGACTTCTCTTCAAAGGATGATGTTTCCCTTTTTCAGTTGATTTCAATAGTATGTTAGCATCATAGATTATCTCCCTTCATCATGGATATTCCCCTCTTCTCTTCTTCTTTCTTTCTGCCACTCTCCCTGATCTATCTTCAGTTTCACATTTTCCCATCCCATATATTCATCCCATATATTCAATCAGTTGCCAAATCCACCATTCCTATATTCATAGCATCTCTCAGCACATCTCTTAGCATCTTTTTAATAAAAAGTTTTTATTTTTCAAAATACATGCAAAGATAGTTTTCAACATTTACCCTTACAAAACCTTGTGTTCCAAATTTTTCTTCTTCTCTCCCCTTTCCTTCCTCCCCCAAACAGTAAGTAATTCAATATAAATTAAACATATGTAATTTTTCTAAATATATTTCCGCATTTGTCATGTTGTGCAAGAAAAATCAGATCAAAAGGGGAAAAACACAAGAAAGAAAAAAAAAACAAACTAACAAACAACAACAAAGGTGAAAATATTATGTTTTGATCTACATTCAATCTCCAGAGTTCTCTCTCTGGATGCAGATGGCTCTCTCCATCATAAGTTTATTGGAATTGCCTTGAATCATCTCATTGTTAAAAAGAGCCAAGTCCATCACAACTGATTGCCACATAATCTTGTTGTAATTGCAACCTTATTTCATATTCTTATCATTCCTAATTGTCCTCCCTGCAGACATGTGGCCAAGCTAGCACCAACTGTCTGGAGAGAGCCAACTGTTATATTTTCAGTTATGAATATTTACACTTCAAAAAATTCTAAATCGGGGCTTGATTTATTGTATGGTAGATTGGATAGACTTAAGAAAGTGGTAGAAACAATATTGATAATGCAGATAAAATTTAGAAATGTTGTCTGGAGGGTGGGTTGTTATATATTCAGCAACATACCCCAGTCACTCC
Source organism: Sarcophilus harrisii (assembly GCF_902635505.1). NCBI lineage: Eukaryota > Metazoa > Chordata > Mammalia > Dasyuromorphia > Dasyuridae > Sarcophilus > Sarcophilus harrisii. Next base: position 381,112,320 of record NC_045427.1, on the reverse strand, counting down.
CGTCTCAAGTTTCTCGCCATTCCATCCCATCCATTGCCATTAAAGCAATTTTTCGTTAAGCGTTACTCTTTACCAGGTGACTGGAACTCCAGTGGCTTCCCAGTATGGCTTAAATAGTAGGATTAATCACTAGGATTCGATGTGAGCTACTTCTAAAATATATCCAAACTTCCCTTCTCTCTTTTCTTCACAGACAACATCTCATTTCCCATTTCCATCCCTCTGTAGGGCTACTCACTGTCTGGAATTCAATCCCTCCTTATTTCTGCTTCTTCAACAATCTCTCTTCCAAGGTTCCTATATTAAGTTTTTCCTAATCTCCGCAACTGCTAGTGACCAGTCTTTTACTTGGCTATTTTTATAGATTTGTTATATATTCACTTTATTTTTATTTATATAATTCATGTACTTATTTTTTTGTCATGTTTACTTTAATGTTATAAATATGTACCAGGAATAATATTCAATAAATTTATTTAATAAAATATATTAATTTAGTATTGATTTTAAAATTTATTAATTCATATTCATATTTATTATTTATAGAATCATATTTATATATGTACTATATCTCTCCCATTAGAATCCTTGTGAGTAGTCTGTGTGGCCCCACGACCCAGTACAGAGCCTGGAACTTAGTAGACATTATTTGTTAACTTATTGAAAGGTTTTTAAAGGCCATAGAGGCCATCCTCTTCATTTTACAGATAAGGAAACTGAATTTCATGCTGGTTAAATGCTCGGACTTATAGATAGGATTTTAATCCATGTCCTCTGAGCCCAAAGCCAGTGTTTTTTTCACCATACACTGTGTGTGTGTGTGTGTGTGTGTGTGTGTGTGTGTGTAAGTGTGATACTTCCCCCTTTCTTGTTATACACACACACACACACACACACACACACTCACACTCACACACACACACACTTCAAGGTCAGGAGAAGCAAGGGATCTCTCACTCACTTCTACTAATACAGAAATCAGTATTGAAAAATGGATCCATTTTGGCTCATGCCATAAAAAGTTTCTCATAATGTAGTAGCTGTCTAAGAGACCAAAGAGAAATGGAAATATATGGACGAGAGAGGCCGGGAGACGCATTTTAGGGCTGGTTTCATTTTCCCTCGTTATTAATGATCTAGAAGGAGGCAAGGCACATGCTGTGGTAATTAAATTTGCAGATGATAGTAAACAGAGCCGTGCGAGAGACATAAGTGAAGATCCGCAAGACATAATGCAATGACCTAGAGAGATTAGAAATATGGGCAGGAAATGGCCAAATGGGATTCATCCTGGAAAAAAAAAATAGAACCCTGTGCATCTGGGAAGGAAATGATTTGAAACGCAAAGAGCTAGACCAGCGTAAAAGCATCAGTTCACATAAAGACCTGTGACTGAACCAGTCTTGAATACAAGTTTGTCCTGGAGTGGAAAGTGACAACATCTTGCATTTACATATGATTCAGGATTTTTAAGGGTATATGTTATTTTGATTATTGTGATAACTCTGAGAAAGAGGAGATATCATTATCCTCCTGTTACAGATAACAACATTGAGATGCAGGTGACTTATCCAGGATGATACAACTAGCAGCATAAAATAATTTAATGGATAAGACCCAAATGGCTGTTTGCTTATAATGGCTGTTTGTTTATAAAGTTACTTTATAAATGGATAGGGTAGATGTCCTCTCCTCTCCTATTCATTCCTTTCCCCTAGATAAAAACATTTTGGCTCTGCTAGTCATTTCATCCTGATAAAATTCACTCTTGATAATTTGTTATTATGTAGTATCTTACTCTTCATGACCCCATTTGGGGTTTTCTTAGCAAAGATACTGGGGCAGTTTGCCATTTCCTTCTCCAGATCATTTTACAGATAATGAAACTGAGGCAATCAGAGATAAGTGACTTATCCAGAGTCTCATAACTAGCAATGCTTGAGACCAGATTTGAACGCAGGATGAGTCTTCCTGAGTCCAGACGTGGTGCTCTGTCCATCTTACCACCTCGCTGTCCTATCTTGATAATGCTTGGTGTATAAATAATCCTTTTTCCTAAATATATTTGGGGCCTTAAGAAATTTTATATATGTGAATTTCAACCACATCTTTTATTTCAATTTATCTGATGAAATCTTTTAGTTTTTGGTAAGGTGAATGGCAACTACTTATAGACCTCTTCTGCTGAAGGGAAAACTAAGAACTAGAGCATTTTTTAAAATGTTAGTAAAGTCAAAGCCATAAGTATGGTAGAGTCAGCATGATATTGCATGAAAGAGGGAAAATTTAATCTTAAAGGACCTAGAAAGGGTTTCCTTTTTGCTCATAGTAAGTGGACTCATAGTTCTCTGCTCTGCAACCTGCCTAGAACAGTGCATTGATAGTCAAGAGATCCGGCTTCTAGTTGTGACTCTGAAAATTATTCAAGGCTTCTATCTTGCCCTTTATAAATGAGAGTATTAGTTACTGTTGTCTGTAACTCTTAAGAGTGTGTCTGGGAGATTTGGGCTTCATGTGACTCTACCTAAGCTAAGTCACAGTTTCAGTAACAATTGAATGAGTATTCCTTTGTGACATTGGACAAATCATTCCCCATCTCTTGGGCTTCCTGTTACTCCCTTGTAAAAACTGAACTAAAACAGAGGTTCTTAACCTGGACCCTACAAAGGGAATGTGGATAGATTTTGGGAGATCTATGAACCTGAATGGGAAAAAAATCTCTAATCACTTTCACTTATCTCTAACTGAAATTGGGCATTTTCTTAAAATATTTTAAAACATTATTCTGAGAAGTGGTCTCTGAGCTTTTGTCAGATAGCGGTCTCTGACATAAAAAGGGTAAAAATTCCCTGCTAGATAATCTCTAAGACCCTTTCCCAATCCATCATTCTACTTTGAGGGCTTTTTTGGGGTGGAAGGAAGGAGGAAGGAGAATGACTTCAACTCCTCTTTCAGTCCCCTTCCTCAAAGCATCCTTCTGCATGTTGTGAGCATTACCACTCCACTCTATCCCCCAGTAGTCAGATTTCTTGGATGCTAAATGTTAAGAGGCACATAGTTTTCCCCTCAGTTTTATTAAGGATAATTAATTAAAATGTAAAGCTGCCACAAGGTTCACTGGCAGAGAGCTAGGTGGCATAGGAGACAGACTGCTGGGCTTGGCATCAGAAAGACTCATCTTCCTAAGTTCAAACATGGTCTTGGACACTTCCTAGCTGTGTGACCCTGGGTAAGTCACTCAGTCCTGTTTGCCTCAGTTTCTCCATCTGTAAAAGGAACTGGAGAAGGAAATGGGAAATCACTCTAGTATTTTTGCCAAGAGAATCTGGAATGGGGTCATGAGTCAGACACAATTGAAAAATGACTAAACAACAACAATGGCAGCATCCCCAGCCTTGGTCTCATGGCATTCCAGGCTCTCTGCCCATGAAAACTAATGTTTCTGGGTCTCCATCTCCCTCAGATAATAGCATTCACCAACCGTCATTTCCACCCGAGGCTTCCTTCTGTGTCTTTTTTCTCAAGTGTAAAGTCCTAGTTATAGCTTTGGTGAAAGATTACATACAAGTTCCCGGCTTGCTCTATTTCAGTCTTAGGCCCCAAATATTGTTTTCACCACTTTCAGTGATAAACTATGGCATAAGAAGGCAAAACCTGGTCAGCCTTCTTTACTTGGGGCTTGGTCAGCATTCGGGGTTGGATTTCCTGAAGTGAGAGAATTGGCCTCTGAGTCTATTTTAGCATGTAGAAGTTATCAACCAACAGGAAAGGCTCGTTTTCATGAATATGGCCATCCCTTCAAAGAGGCAGTCCCATTCCTTCTCCCACAGCTCCTTTCTGTCGTTTGCTCCCATGGAGCCATGTCCCATGACTGCTGGATTAAATCTCAGCAGGAGTGTGCCTTATTATTCCCACTACCCCAAAAGATAGGGAGGTGAAAGCCCCTTTGGCTTCAGGGCAGTTGCCATGGATGAGTGCAGAAAACAGGGGAAGAAACAAACCAAACGGCCAATCTCTCTTCCTGGAGACGGGCCTGAAAGCTTGGAAAATAGAGCAGGGGCTATTGCCTCGTACTTGGGGGGTTGGCGTGCTATTGTGAGCCATCCTTCAGCCGGGATTGAGCTGTTATTCCATGCAGGGAAAAAGTTGAATTCAATAACATGTGTTTCCATTCATTGGAAGAGTAAAACAGATCTTTGCATTTGCCAGAAACCTTGCCTGTGGGGTATGATCTCAAACGCATTTTTTAGAAAAGGGACAGGTACTTCTCAGATTCAGTCCTGTGGTTTGACCCACAGGAGAGGCCCAAATTCTGACTGAGCAAATCCATTGCTTCCTCTATTCTGCACATTCAGAAAATAATGCTCGCCCAAAGTCCTGCTTCAGGGCCGCTTTGCAATATGGTGGTGGTCCTGCCTTTGTAAAGGCCATGACATGTCTCTGGGACAGGCCTGATGAAACTCCCTGTCTTTTATCCAAGGACATGCTCAACCAAGCGAGTCCAGTACCAGAAAGTTGGCCATTAGATGATGAATTTGGGGGCCATTGTTAAATACTGAAGATCATCAGTAAAATCATAGAGGGGGAGAAATGGTGAGTGGGGACCATACTGCACCAATGAAATCAAGTTCATTTTGACACTGAAAGATACTTTGACTAGGATTATTCTTTTATCTTGATTGCATGGTCCCAAGTCTTTCTTTCCCAAGTCACTTTAATAAATTGGGTTTTTCTGAGTTCAATTGCCTGGAGGAATTCCAGAGTACCAGACCGAGGCAGATCATCAATTTCTCAGATTTTTTTTTTCTATCTTTAACATGAAATCTGTTAGATATTTCATTAAAAGGAACGAAGAAACAGTGAGGTATAGTTTCCTGACCTGTAGAAAAATTTAGCAAAAACACAAAATATTTGAGCATTAAGGGATGAGAGTTTTAATCCTGCAGCACCACTGATAATAGACCTCAAAAAGAAATTTTCCAAATGAGTTTTTGTTTTTCCCTGAGGCAATTAGGGTTAAGTGACCTGCCCAGGGTCACTCAGCCAGGAAGTGTCAAGTGTCTGAGACCAGATTAAACTCAGGTCCTCCTGACACCAGGGCTGGTGCTCTATCCACTGCACTACCTACCTGGCCCTAAATGAGTCTTTTTAATTGGAGAAGAACCCTAGCTTTGGAAATAATAATTTACTATTTGACAAAAGCTGATGGAAAAATTGGGAAACAATAGAACACATAAAGGGTGGTATAAGCAAACATATAAAGGGCAGCACTATAAGCAAATTAGAAGAATAGTCTATCTATAAGATACACAGGAAAGGGAAAATTCATGACAATAAGAAATAAAGGTTTAGAAATTGCAAAATGGATAACTTTGGCTATATTAAAAAGCTTTTTTAAAAATATATGAACAAAACCAATGCAACCAAGATTAGAAGGAAAGCAGAAAGTTGGGAAAGTATCTTTACAGCAAGTGTCTCTGATAAAGGCCTTATTTCTCAACTATAGAGAAAATTTAAGTCAAATTTACAAGAAAATAAATCATCCCTCAATTAATAAGTGGTCAAAGGATATGAACAGGCAGTTTTCAAGTGAAGAAATCAAAGTTACCGCTAGGCATAAGTAGTGTTGTAAGTCACTTTTGATTAGAAAAATGCAAATTTAAAAATACCACGTCATATCTATCAGATTGACCAATATAACAAAAAAAGGAAAGTGATAAATGTTGGCCAGGATGTGGGAAAATTGGACCGCCAATGCACTATTGGTAGAGTTGTGAACTTGATTCAACCATTCTGGAGAGCAATTTAGAACTATGCCCAAAGGGTAACCTTTGATCCAGCAATACCTCGACTACGTCTATATCCCAGAGATCATAAAAAAGGGAAAAGGACCTACATGTGCAAAAATACTTATAATAGTCCTTTTCATTGTGGCAAAATATTGGAAACTGAGGGGATTTCCATTAACTGGGGAATGGCTGAATAAACTGTGGTATGTGAATGTAATGGAATATAATTGTGCAATAAGAAATGATGCAGATTTCAAAAAAAAAACATGAAAAGACTTGTATGAACTGATACAAAATGAAAAGAACAAAACCAGGAAAGCATTGTAAACAGCATCAGCAACACTGTGTGATTATCAAGTATAAATGACTCAGTTCTTCTCAGTAAAACAATGATCCAAAACAAGTACAAAGGACTCATGAAGAAAAATGCTATCCATAATCAGATAAAGAACTGAGGGATGCTGAATGCAGATTGAAGTATCTTTTTTTACATTTAACTTTATTCTTTCTCATTTTTTTCCTTTTTGATCTGTTTGTTCTTTCACAATTGTAACTAATAAGAAAATATGTTTTATATGATAGAACATGTGTAAACTATATCAAACTATCATCTTCAGAAGAAGGAAGAAGGGGGGGATTTTAGAATTCAAAAATCTTCTAAAAATTAGTGCTAGTTTTTTTTTTTGACATTTTAATTAGGTAAAATACTATTTAAAAAGACTGAGAATACCTGCTTATCTTGTAAAACATCAATAGTGAATACAAATGAATATGTAACATATATAGAGGTAGCAGGTAGCAGGAATGCATAATAAGGATGACCACATGTTGTGACAGATTACTTTCTGATTGAGCCAGTGATTGGCAAGTGGTCTTATGCCAGAGGATTCATTATGCATCATTGTTTATCTTGTATGGAGGCAGAGGGAACTTTTCCTTTGTAGCTATATTTTCCTTATTTCCATGGGCTAATAATCAAGGTTAAGTTTTCTTAACATTAATGACTTGATTAGCTTGAAAATTAAAATACCTCAGGAGGGCCATTGCAATAACACAAACAGTACAGTATTCTAAGAATTAAAGATACCCCAAAAGTGAAATGGGCTGCCTCAGGAGGTAGTGACCTTCCAAGTGGATGTTGGATGATCACTAATGAGGGAAACTTAAAGAGGAGAATATAAATTCTTTGAGGGTTAGGACTTTTTCTATCTTTTTCTGTGTGTTCTCTTTTCCTGGCATAATGCCTTACACATAACAGGCCTCTAAAAAATAAAGATTTTATTGAATTGAATGGAAATGAATTGGATTGGATCAAATCCAATTGGATCAAATTAAAACTAAAAATGAAATTATTTAGACTAGGGTTGAGACTGGACAACTTCTGTGGTCCCTTCCAAGTGTGGAATTCTGTTATTTTAGAAGGTTGTATTTCAAGGCCTGATAATTCTTGTTGAGCTGAACTAGATAAATAAGAACACCTGACCTTGGTCAGCCAGAGGCAAGAGCATCCAAGAAAGCAAAAAAAAAAACAAACCCCAACAACAACCCCAAAACAAAACAAAATGAAAAAAAAAAAAAAAACAAACCACTCAAAAGATACACAGGAGTGTTTCCTTTTTCATTATGAAAATCCAGAATAATAATTTAGTTATTTAATAATAATCAAAAAATAAATTTAATTATCAAGTAATGGTTAATATTATTTACTAAATAATAATTAAAGGGATTAGAGCAGCTAAGTTAGAAAGAAAAAAAGAGGAAACAAGTATTTTGGTAATTAAGATCACATAAGTTTAAAGGGAAAACAAATTTGTTCAGTTAATTAATTAAAAGGGTACTGAGTTTTGGTAATAAGCTCATCAGAAGGACTTAGCACAACTAACTCTGCCAAAAACTGTTTCATGACAGCATTATGCTTTTTCATTAAAAATTATTGTACATTCACATTCAAAGAGTACTATGGATACTAAATGTGAATCAAAGTTACCTTTGTTATTATTGTTGTTATTATTTATTTGCTTGTTTTTTTTTGTCTTTCTCGTGATTTCTTTTCCTTTTGATGTAATTTTTCTTTTGTACAGCATGATGAATATGGAAATATGTTTGCCCATATTTGACCTTTATCAGCTTACTTGCTATCTTGGGGAGGGGAGACAGAGGAGAAAGGGAAAGAAATTTAGAACACAAGGTTTTGAAAAAGTGAATGCTGAAAACTATCTTTGCATGTATTTAGAAAAATAAAATAACAAAGACATAAAAAAACTACTGCAGCGTGTAAAATATTAATTTGAAGCCTGCAAACATGAAAAAAAAGTTTTACCATAATAGTAAACCAATCCTTAAAAGCAGGGACTGTTTAATTTTTGTCTTTACATAACCAGTACCCCGCACTAATAAATACTGAAATATTTCTGAATATTTCAGTATTCTGAATACTTGTTGATTGCCCGATTGATTGATTGATCTATGATCTCATCTAGAAGCAGGGAGTTATGTTGGAGAAAGTGTCAACCTTGGAACCAGGAATTCCTGTTTCCAAATCCTACCTTGGATTCTTACTGTCTATGAAACATTGAGCCATTCTGAGCCCCAATATTCTCATCTACAAAATAGGTAGAGTAAGACCTGTGCTAGGATTGTTGAAGCCACAATGTGTTACCTGTTTTACAAATTTTTATAGATTGTTATATATGTGTATATATCAATGTACTATATCAATATTATATATCTATATATAATCAATATATATGTATATATCAATCTGTAAATTTTTTACAGATATATAAATGTCATTTGTCATTATTACTCCTTTCAACAGTACAGGCTATAACACAATCACACCTTCTCCTCCTGTGAGACTTTTGTCTCACAGAAGTCTTCCATAATGGATACACTCAGTATGTATCAAAAGGCCTTTTGACATTTTGTGATTACTGATGAATTAAACACAAAACTTTTTATCAAATCATAGAATCCTAGATTTAGGGCTGCAAGAGGCCATAGAGGTCATCTAATCCAGCCTCTATATTTAAGAGATGAGGAAGTGAGAAACTGACTTATTCAAGATTACATGAGTAGAAAATAGCAAAGACATGATTTGAACTCAGATCCGTTGTCTCCAAATTCCATGTTCTTTTTGTTGTACTTGCTTCTTCCGTGTCTGAATTTTGCACTGTGCTCTTAATATGATACTAGCCAACCTCCATCCTGATAATTATTTCCTGTGTGATCTCTTTTTGGTTATTTCTTACACATAATTCCTCATTTATATATATATATATATATATATATATATATATATATATATATATATTTTTTTTTTTTTTTTTGAGGGGGGGTTTGGCAGAAATTGGTTTGGATTTCCTTCTCCAGCTCATTTTACAGATGAGGAAACTGAGGTAAACAGGGTCACACAGCTCATAAGTGTCTGAGGCTGGATTTGAACTCAGGAAGATGAATCTTCCTGACTCCAAGGCCAGCATTCATTTATCCACTGCAGCATATTCATTTATTATGTCTCTCCTAAACCTTTAATGTGTTAGATCAAGGCAGCTGATAGTCCCTCTGGCCTGGCCACATTACATGTGGTGCTGTGTAAAGTTCTGGGCACCACATTTTAGGATTGACAGTGAAAAGCTGGAATGTGTCTGGCTGATGGTAATCAAAATAGTAAGGAGATTCTCAACCATGTTAGGCAAAGACTGGTTAAAAGGATTAGGGAAGGTTATCCAAGAAAAGAGAAGAATTAGGAGAGACATAAGAGTTTTTGCTAAACATTTGAAAAGTTTTTGTGTATTCTCCTTGGTTTCCAACGGCAGAACTGAGAATAACAATAATAGAGAAGCAAATTTGGGCTTAGTATTATTGAGAAAAAGTCCCCAGTAGCCAGAAGTGCTTCAACAAGGAATGGATCCTCTTAAAAGGTGCTAAATTCCCAGAAAACATGGGTTCATATCCTAACTATGATCCTTACAAGCTGTTCAATCTTTTATTTATTTATTTATAATTTTTTAAATTTTTATTTTATATAAAATATTTATTTTATTTTGAACTTAAGGAAAAAAACATTTCCATAACAGTAGAATAGAAAAAAAAAAGTACATGAAATCTGTTATATATGACTTTCTTTTTCTCTTAAATATATAATAAAGTTATAGAGCTCTTTTTTCTTCTCCTCTTCTTCCCCCAACTTTCATCTCATGAACTTTAACGGACAGCATGCGGATCTCAGACAGCTGAATGAAGGAAGATTAAAGAACCCCCTTTTCCTTCCCCTCTTCCTGCCCCACTTCTGGAGGCCATGGTTAGCAGTGCTGTTTGACCTTAGTATAGGCTCTGGAACAACTATCCTAAACCCTATGTTCACCTGTTTTCAAAATGTCTTCTGCTGGGGAAGAAGGGGAAGGAGGGAGAGGGAGAACAAGATAGAGGGTCTTCTGCTTCCCCTCCTCCCAAATTATTCCCTCCTGAGGCTGGAACTGTTACCACTTTGGAGAGAGCTTACCACTCAAATTCTTGGGCTCTGAACTGACCTGCTTTTTATACAAATTTTATACAAAAGCTACAGGACTTGATTGAGTCTCTTCAGCCAATTCCAACAGATTTTCTATGCAATTTATGGTTCTTGTATCCAGTGTCTTGAAGCACTGTATTCCTTCCTAACTTGATTAACTAGTTGCTTGCACTTAGTTTAATGTCTTTGATTAGTTGACATAATAGAAGTATTTTTACCTGATAAAGCATGTAGGCTATCATATCCTGTTAATTATTTTAAGTGGGGTGGGGTAATTTATTCAAACTCAGAATTGTCGTGCTAAATGTTTCACCACCATTTTGCTAGGAAAAAAAAAGTATGATTGACATACTTTCACTTTTAATCTATATTATTAACATTTTCCCATCACTTTCTTAAATTTAGACAATCAGCAAAGTAATAAATCAAATCCTGATCTGTAACATTTGCCCAATTCAAAGGTGTAAATATTTACATTGAAAATTTGATAATCTATTCCCTCAAGTCTTTTCTAGCTGGCTCCAACTGACTCTTGAAAACCCCAATCCTTACATGACCATGAGCTCAGTTTCCTTACCTGTAAAAGGGGGATTACAATATTTGCAACTTCTTTACAGAGATGTTGTGAGGATTAAATGAAATCATGTACATAAAAAATTTCTAAAAACTTTAAAATATTGTATTTATTTGAAATATTATTAGAGAAATGAAATCAGTGGCTGAATGATCATTTATGAGAGAAATTATATTTATTTATTTACTTTATTATAGCGTTTTATTTACAAGATATATGCATGGGTAATTTTTCAGCATTGACAATTGCAAAATCTTTTGTTCCAATTTTTCTCCTCCTTCCCTCCATCCCTTCCCTCAGATGTCAGATTGATCAATACATGTTAAATATGTTAAAGTATAAGTTAAATACAATATATGTATACATGTCCATTTGGTAATTTTGCTGTACAAAAAGAATCAGACTTTGAAATAGTGTACAATTAACCTGTGAAGGAAATAAAAAATGTAGGTGGACAAAAATAGAGGGATTGGGAATTCAATGTAATGGTTCTTAGTCATCTCCCAGAGTTTTTTCCCTGGGCATAGCTGGTTCAATTCATTACTGCTCCATTGGAAATGATTTAGTTTATCACATTGCTGAGGATGGCCAGGTCCATCAGAATTGAGCATCATATAGTATTGTTGAAGTATATGATGATCTTCTGGTTCTGCTCATGTCACTCAGCATCAGTTCATGTAAGTCTCTCCAGGCCTTTCTGAAATCATCCTGCTGCTCATTTCTTACCGAACAATAATATTCCATAATATTCATATACCACAATTTATTCAGTCATTCTCCAATTGATGGGCATCCACTCAGTTTCCAGTTTCTGGCCACTACAAAGAGGGCTGCCACAAACATTCATGCACATACAGGTCCCTTTCTGTTCTTTAAAATCTATGAGGAAAATTATAGAGGAATTTCTGCTAATCCTGGGTTAAACTGGGTTAAATTATGGTTCCTTATAGCTTCTATGAATCTATGACAGAATGAACAACAAAGAAGGAAACAACTTAGATTTGTTAAAACCATTCCAGATATTGAACCCTTGTGGCATGGGTGTGGTTAATTAATTTTAAAGTATCTTTAAGAAAACCTATATGGGATATATTTTTTGGTCTTTTTTTTTTTTTTCAATTGATTAAGAAAGTGAAATACAGAAAAGAAGGTGACATCTACCCCAGTGATTGCTGGGAAAGACGCTGAAATGCTGGTTCTTAACAGAGACACTCAATTTGCTTTTGCTCATGGTAGGTCTCCTTTTCCTCGCCATTCTGTGGTCAATTCTTTCCTTTTTTTTCTGGTCTAGCTTCAGCTCTCTTAGGTGGGAAGATGGCTCAGAGAAGAGTTCCTGCTTTGGAAGAACATCCATTTAATTCTTTGAATTGAGTTGGCTGTGTATACTCTGAGTTTCCTCAGAGTGCTTTATGGTATTGCTAATTGGCTGGCAATCTATCAGTCTCCTGGGACTCATGATGGATGTTCTCATCTGCATTTAATCTGAAGGCTGGATGAGGGTCTCTCCCTCCTCCCTTGGTTTTCTGGTAGACATCAGACAGATGAAAAAGGAGCTGGTAATTGTAGTGATCAATAATAAAATAATGGTTCATTGTTTCATACAACTTCCTCTTTGTGTTTTTAAGAAAATACTCAGGAGAGAAAAGGATTTGAATCAGAATTCCTCCAATCCTTGTTAAAAGATTTTTTTTTTTCATAAATCTTAGTTGGACATCAGAGCAGCTATCATCAATCTAAAGCTGATGTCACCTCTTATAACCAATTGTACGTTGGTTAATGTTAAACAACTGACTTTCCAGAGGAAAAACTGTATACACAACGTGCTTTTAAATTTAATTTACTTTCTTAACATTTTCTCCATTATTTTCTCAAGTACAGACAATCAAAAGACAATTTCTAGCTCATATTAAAAATTAATAAGTGACTTTAGAGATCCAATTCAAGCTGGCTCCAGCACATTCCTGAAACCTTAAAAGTTTGACTCATAGAGGGAAAGTAATTAGGCAAGTCTGAGTCCAGCTCAGCCCTTCATCTAGCTTGCTAATATTTGCAATAATCTAGTTCAGATTGGGTATCCCAAGAAAGATTGACAAATAGCTTTTGGCTGACTTGATTGGCATTTTATGCCTGATGTCACATTCTTGTACTGATGTTACCAGCTCCTTCCCCCATACCCTCTCAATATATTTTTTTTAATTTTTATGTCTATATTTCTAAGACACAAAGAACCTATTTATAGCTCTTTTTTATAATAGCTTTTTATTTTTCAAAATACATGCAAAGATAGTTTTCAACATTCATCCTTGCAAAACCTTGTTCCAAATTTTTCTCCCTCCCTTTCCCCCACTCTCCTCCCCTAGACATCAAGTAATCCAACATAGATAGATTAAACATGTGCAATTCTTCCAAGCATATTTTCACATTTATCATGATGCATGAGAAAAATCAGATCAAAAGAAAAAATAAGCAAGCAAACAAACAACAAAAAAGGTAAAAATACTATGTTGTGATCTACATTCAGTCCTCATAGTTTTCTCTCTGAATGCAAATGGCTCTTTTCATCAAAAGAATATTGGAATTGCCCCGAATTACTTCATTATTGAAAAGAGCCACGTCCATCACAGTTGGTCATCACATAGCCTTGTTGTTGCTGTGTACAATGTTCTCTTGCTTCTATTTACTCCATTTAGCATCAGTTCACTGCCGCTTTTTGTGGTGGCTAAGACCTTGAAAGTGAAGGGATGCTCTTCATTTGGGATATGGCTAAATAACCTATCCATGACTTCTATTATGCAAGTTTGTCTATGTCCTTTCATACATCCTGTACAGAAGAGTGAACTGATGGGCTGGAGGCCATCCTCTGATTCTTTTAATATCTTGGGTCTACTAGCACTCAAGCAAGATGTACTTATATTTTCCTCTCCTCTCATTGCATCACCAGCCCACTTTCTTCATACGCTTTGATCCATTTTAAATACTAAATCACTATAAAGCATCTCCCCAAAAGGTCAAGGACAAAAAAGCCTTCTATGTATTAAAATATTTATAGCACCATTTTATTTGTATCAATGACAATAATAATAGTTTGCATTTATAAAGCACTTTAAATTTTCCAAAGAGCTTTACACAAATATTATCACATTTTACTCTCATAACACTCCTAGGAATTAGATTGCTATTATTAGTTCCATTTTACAGATGAGGAAACTGAGCCAAATAGGGTTAAGTGACTTGCGCAGGGCACACAGCTAATAAGTGTCTGACTCCAAGCCCACTACTCAATTCACAGTATTTCCCAGCTGCTTAGCTAAACCGAAGCAGAGTAAATAAAGTAAAAAGTGGGGAATGTGTATAATGATTACATTAATGAAAATGAAAGCAACATTAAAACACAACAGAATTCCAATCAAATGCAGTGGTTCACATTGTTTCCAGAGAGCTTTTAATGGAACATGCTTTTTTCCTCTTGTTAGAAAGGTGTTTGAACTTCAGCTTTATTTTTTTTTAATCAGATGGTTTTGTTTAACTATTTTTTTTTTTTTTAGAACAGGCTACTATTGGCAAGAGTGTTGAGAAGTGAGTATAATGGAAAAAAATAAATGCATTCGAGGAAAAATATTTTTTAAAGAAAAAATATCCATATATGAAAAAATGGGTCTCAGTGGGGATGTGAGACATGAGCTTAACCTAGGAGAATGGGAAGGACTGAGATAGCATCTCTTGCCTTTGACAATCACTCTTCCAAACTTCTCTTTAGGACTTTTCCACCTCGATGTTTCTAGTCTTAGGAAATAAACACTGATAAGCATGCGCTAGCTTCACTGATAAGCACAGATTCAGGAAGGAACTAAGGAAGAAAAACATACATGTTTTTATTTTTATAAATTTTTTATTTAACATCTAAATATAAAATGAGGGAAAAACAAAACATTGCCATGTATATAGCAGATCCTAAGAGAGGATTCAATATAAAACAATAAATTTTCATTTTAAGAAAACCTGTATAACTTATTTTCAAAGCTGCTTGATTTTTTCTTTGCTTCTTTGTTTTATTTTCTTTTGTTTCCTACTGTGCACTTTTTACTTTATTTTCCACCTGCCTTCTTCCCCTCCCCCTGCTACAATTAAGTATATATATGTATATGTATATAAGTATATATACATAGATATCTATGAACATAAACATATATACACATATATACTCACACACATATATATGTAAAACTGTCCTATGCTTTTATTCTCATATCATCAGTTTTTCTGAAAATGGATAGCATCTTCTTTTATAAATCTGTCTTTCCATGTTTTTTTTTTTTAAATCAACCAGTTCATTATTTATTACACCACAACAATATTCCTTTCTAGATTCAAAAAGCATCTTCCTTCATTGGATCTTTGAGGTTAATTTGGGTATTTATTAATAGAATAACTTGGTTGCTCAAAATTGTTCTTACAACAATATTGCTGTGACTGTGTACAATATTCTCTTGCATTTGCTCATTTCAGTCTTCATTATTTCATGTAGGTCTCTTCATGCTTTTCTAAAATCATTAAGCTCATAATTTCTTATATCAGAGTACTATTCCATCATGAACATATACAATTTTATTAAGTTATTCTTCAGTTAACGGGCATCCCCACAATTTCCAGTTCTTTGCTACCACAAAGAGAACTGATATAAATATTTTAGAACATTGAGGTTCTTTTCCATTTTCCCTACTCCTCTTGGGAAACAGACTTAATGATATGGCTGGATCAAAAGTATAGGCAGTTTAATAACTCTTTGGGTGTAATTTCATATTGTTCTCCACAATGGTTGAATTAGTTCACAGTCCTATCAACTGTCCCAATTTTGAATTAGTGTCCCAATTTTTGCACATCTCCTTCAACATTTGTCACTTCCTCCTGTCATTTTTAGCCAATCTAATAGGTATAATATGAAATCTCATTTAATCTGAATTTCTCTAATCAACAATGATTTAGAGCATTTTTTGACCTGACTATATAGATTTGACAAAGTTCTTTATATTTGAGATATGAGATCTTTATTTGAGGAGCTATCTATATAATTTTTTTCCTGTTTTTCTGCTTTCCTTCTGATCTTGGCTACATTTGTTTACTTGTACAAAACCTTTTTAATTTAATGTAATCAGAGTTAACCATTTTGCATCTCACAACATTATCTATCTCTTCTTTGTTCATAAATTGTTCACTTATCCATAAGTCTGATAGGTAGTATATTCCATGTTCTTCAGATTTTCTTGTATCTTAAGCCATGTATCCATTTTGACCATATCTTAATAAATGATATAAGATAATAATTCTGAATATAAAATATTCCAAATAATTCATTTTGATCATATCTTAATAAATGGTATAAGATAATTCCGAATATAAGATATTGTAAAGAATTCATTTTGACCGTATCTTAGTAAATGGTGTAAGATAATAATTCCAAATATAAAATATTCCAAATAATCCATTTTGATCACATCTTAGTAAATGATATAATTCCAAACATAAGATATTCCAAAGAATCCATTTTGACCATATCTTGGTAAATGGTATAAAATGGTCTATGCCCAATTTCTGCCAGACTGCTTTCCAGCTTTTCCAATAATTTTTACTAAAAAATGGATTCTTATCTCCAAAACAAATCTTTACATTGTCAAACACTGGGTAACTATATTCATTGTTGCTGTAGATCAGCTGTTTTCCACTGATCTCCCTTTCTATTTCTTAGCCAGTTCTATCTCATCTGGTTGTGAATTTTTCACCTTAACATCAGTAATGACTATTATAATCCTTCATTCTCCTCTTTAAAAAAAAAGAAAAAAAAAAAAACTCTTTAAGAGCATATGCTCTTTAAGAGCAACATCATTTGCCCTTTAGGAAATTATGGTGAAAAATGATGATCTAATGCTTATCTTCCACCAAATAATTTTCCTGTTTCCCCAGGAGGCATCTTAGTTTATTGGTGGTAGGACAATGGTGAACATTTGCCTTTAAGTCTTCCTTATCTAGTCCATATCACCAATTTCTTCTTCCATTTTTAGTCAGTTCCCCAAGATGATATTGACAATTGCTGGGGAACGAAGGCTGAAAGGGGGTCAGGACTTGCTAATTAACTGTTTCCACCCACTGCACATCAGCCCAGCTGATGAAAACACACAAGAGAGTCGAGATTTTAACCTGTGCAAATTTAGGCTGACTTTTCTGTGTCTGGGGATCATGCTCAGAGCTGCCTTGGCCACTGGCTTGTTTCCTGCTGGGCGTGGTATCTACTACTGGGTAGAATGGCTTCAGTTCAGGATGTCATGATTAATGACAGAGGAAAGTCCCTCCTCCCCCACCTCTTCCTAGTAGAAATATAAGAGGAAAGGCTAAGAGATATCTGAAGAGTAAGAGTCTTTTCCATTTTCTGATTTTTCTCTAGTTCCAGGGGTCACATTTACTGAAGCTGCTTGTCTCAACTGTGGTTTTCTCTCATATATATTTATAAATATATTTATAATTTATAATTTATAATATATATTAAAATATATGTTTATAAATATATTTATTTATAATTATATATTTTTTATAAATTTATATATGAAAATAAAATAAATATATAAAACTTATTATATATATATATGAATAATTTTTAAAAGCCACTAGGTGACCTGTTCTTAGCCAATTAAGAACCAGCTATTTTCTAATCCGTTTAAGGAAAATTTCTTTACAGTTAAGGAAAATTTGCAAAGGGGTATAGATACATCTGTTTTATTGTCTGTGTTATATACCCTTTCTGTGGTTTCATCAAACAAGAAGCTGTGAGGATGAAGTTTGCCCTTAATAATTGCCCTTTCCCCTTACATACACAATTTCTCTGTCTCTATCTCTCCTTGTCTCTGACTCTGGCTTTGCCTTTCTCTCTGCCTCCTAGTTAAACATGAGTTGTAGATAGCAGATCAACTGTAGTGATTTTTTGGCACATTTGTTCGTATTACTATTTCTGAAAAGCTCTCTGTTGACTTTGGGAGACAAGCATTGTCTTTTCAAATGTCATCCTTCAGTGACTTGTATGAAAGAGTTTCAGCATGATCCATATGGCCCAATTCTTTGGACAATCTGAAAATTAACAGTTTTCCATGACTCCTACAGCTGGTGAATCTGGGGGGTTACACTCATTCCAAAATATATGACTATATAGTTCAATAAAATAAGAATTACAAAATTCTTAAAGCTCCTATCTTGCCTGAACCAATCCAAAGAAAGGAAAAGGGAAAAAGAAAATTGGGCCCTTCTTTTCCAACCCTCTCATTTCCCCCCAAGAAAAAGTCTTGTTCTGGGTGAAAAATTTTTGGAGTTTCTGCAGCATATTGAACACTCCAAATTTCCTCAATGGGCCAAATAACATATAGGATATTTCCACTATAAGTTAAAGATGAACATTTCCAATATATTCCTTCAACACATAGCTCATGGGAAAAATTTCCATTGAATCCCTGCACCCCATTCTGAAATGAAGTTCTGAACTTACCCCTTCCTAGGAGAAGCAGCTAGCTTAAAAAAAATAAACCAAACAAATTTAGAAAAGCCCCAAAGAGTTTAAGACTTCCCAAAAGAGATTAAACATTTGGAGTGGATTACTGGCAGTTTCTAGACCAAAAGACAACCCTGTTCAGAAGGATCCTAGAGGATTGTAGGATGAGGCTACATGCTACAGTGAAGCAAGTAGTCTATATGTGTTCAAAAGGAAAATTAAGAAAAAAATTAAATAGATTAACTTGCAAAGTGTGAATTACGATATCCCAATATTCTAAAGATGCAACCTTATATTGTTTCTATCAGCTCTCATTCTCATAATGTAACATGGTAATATAGCAGATCTCAGTAAATAAGTATTCAACAAGGAAAAATTCACCTTAAAGAAACTGGTCTGAGAGTAGATCACAGCATAGCCTTTTTATTCTTTTTGTTGTGGTTTGCTTGAATTTTATTTTTTTAAACTTTTTGATCTGATTTTTTTTGTGCAGCAAGATAATTGTATAAATATGTATGCCTATATTGGATTATATATATATATATATTTACCATGTTTAACATATATTGGATTACATGCCATCTAGGGGAGAGGGTGGAGGGAAGGGGGGGAAAATGGGAACACAAGGTTTTTCAAAGTTCAGTATTGAAAAATTATCCTTGTGTATGTTTTGAAAATAAAAAACGTCTATAAAAAAAGAAAAAAGAAACTGGTTTAACTGGTAAAAAACACACATCAGAAAATTGATTAGCTACAAATTGTAAATAAAAAAAAGAAAAAAAAAGTTGCCCACTTGGAACTAGGCTTTATACTACTTGTCTAGCCCCTTTTTCCTTCTGTTCCAGAAAATATTTAAGGATATGCAGTCTTTGGAACCCAAGCATCATCTATTCCCTCCCATATGAACTGCCATCTTTTGGGCGATTTCACAAGCTTGCACCTGCTAAGAGGTGGAGAGTATGTCCAACTCATTAAGGGAGAGACTGAGGCAGGGATAGATGCTGACAGTGCAGCAGGTTATCCACGGAGAAAACAAAGAGCACCAAGTCAGTAATGCATCCTTCTGTTTTGCTCTGCTGGCATCACTTTGTGAGGGTTTATTTGTGTTTTTCATCACTTTGGTGCATTTCCTGTACATCTGAAGTGGTCAAAGGGAATTAAGCTTAGAAGCAACCTCTCAGCTAGAAGCTGTAATGATTGTTTCTCATCTAGGTTCTTCTTGCTATTTAAGGTAGATAGGAAGTCTTAGCAACAAAAAATACTGCATGTATTTAAGGTTGCAGCCATGCTATCCATAGGTAATGACAAATAAGGACCATCCCAGCTCTGCGCTCCACTCACCAGCAGCAGCTGGCCCCCACATCTAACATCGGTCATAGAGATCACAGAAGCCATCATTTTACAGATGAGGAAACTGAGGCTTGGGGAGGTTAAGTGAATTTCCCAAGTCCACATAGTGCATATGTGTTTGAGACAGGATTCAGATTTAGGCTTTTTTGACTCTAATTCTAGCACTTATCCTCTGTATCATCTAAAAGTTTCATTCTCATGTGAAGAGCAACAAAAGGGAGTTCATCTCCTGTCTTGATGTCATTGTTAAGTCATTTCGGTCATGTCTTATTCTTTATAACTCCATTTGGAAGTTTTCTTGGCAATGACACAGGAACTGTTTGCCATCTCCATCTTCAGCTCCATTTTACAGATGAGGAAACTGAGGCAGTAGGGTGAAGTGACTTGTCCAGGGTCACCCAGCTGGCAAGTGTTTGAAGGCAGATTTGAACTCAGTCTTCTTGACTCCAGGTCTGGCACTCTGTATACTGCACCATTTCCTGCTTACCTACTGCGCTAATATCTCCTCCATTGTTACTAAGGCCAATACTGCTTTTCTTCTCTTTTTCACTCCCTCTCTCCTTCTCTCTCTGTCTCTCTGCTTCTCTCACAGTCTCTCTTCCTTCTCCTCCCCCTCTCCATGTCTCTTTCTCCTTCAATCTCTGTCACTTTCTCTTCTATCTCTGTCTCTCTCTGTGCTGTTTCTTTCTCTCTCTCTCTCTGTCTCTCTCAATCTCTCTGTGTGTCTCTGTTTCTCTTCTTCTCTTTATCTCTTTCTCCTTCTCTCTCTCTCTGCTCTCTCTGTCTCTGTTTCTCTATCTCACTGTCTCTCTCTGTGTTTCTGTTTCTCTCTCCCTGTCTCTGTCTTTCTGTTTCTCTTCTTTTTATTTCTCTCTCTATTTCTCTCCCTCCTCCTTTTCTGTCTGTCTGTCTCTCTTTCTCTGTTTGTATCTTTTTCCTTCCCCCTCTCTATCTCTATCTCTGTGTCTTTCTGTCCGTCTCTGTCTCTCTGTGTCTCTCTTCTCTGTCTCTGTGTTTCTCTGCTTTCCCTCTTTGTCTCTTTCTCTGTCTCTCTCACTTGTGCACACTTGTGCGCGCACACACACACACACACACACACACACATATACACACAGAGTTTTTTGGATGACCCACATAAGAGGAAGATGACATTGCTTCTGTCTTCCCAAAAGTCTGTTCTCTTTTTCCCATGAAAGAAGGCAGCAAATGGCTTTGGAGAGCAGTATCCTTCCCAGGGTATCTGCTGTATCCTCCCCTGAGTAAGGTCTGATTTCCACCAAGGATCATAAAATCTACCCCAGGAGTAAGTGAAAGGTTTGCCCATCTCACTGAAGCTGGTATCAATTTTATTTTGGAATACACCCAGGCTTCAAATTTCATGAGAAAAGTTGTGTGTATGTGTTCATGGCTGTAAGGTCTTCCTGTCAGTCTATGTGTGATCAAGGGAATCGAAGCCAGATTTATTCTTGTGAATTGAATGTATAAATATCTAATAATATAACTTGGCTAGGTTTCTTTTTCTTTCAGTTAATTGTGACATTGGAAGGGTATGACTAAGATTTCCTTTGTTAGAACCATAGATCAAAGGAGTTAACTCCAGTGTTTTGGAATAAATGATTTTAAAGTTAGTTTTCCCGGAGATTATTTATCTTCATTTACTTTAATTAGAATTACAGAAATATTTGGCGCAGTACTATTATGTGAGCCAGGTGCTTCCCTTATTTTAGAAGTTTTGACAGATTTTTAAAGAACTTTGTATTTTCTCCATCCATCCAATTGCCATCAACGTCACAGAATCTGAGTTGGAAAAGTCCTCAGAAACTATCTATCCAGAAATCTGCATCTGAAGAGGAATTCCTGTTACAACAGCCCTGATATGTGGTCATCTAGTCTCTATTTAAAGGGCTGCAGGGAGGGGGAGACTGGAAAACTCCCAGTGCATCTCATTCCTGTTTTGGTAACTGTTAGTTTTCCTTATAGAAAACCTAAAGCTATATCCACATAAGCCACTAGGTGGCAATACAGCTCTGGGGCTAGAGTAAGAAAGCCCTGAGTTCAAATTAAACCTCAGATTTTTCCTAGTTGTGTGACTGGACAAGTCATTTAAGCCTCAGTTTTCTCGACAGTAAAATGGGGATAAGAATCCGTATGGTGACTTCCTCACAGGACTGTTGTGAGACGCAAATATGATAGTATATGTTTTGTAAGCCTTAATGTGCTGTATGAAGGTCAGCTATTATTATGTTCTCCCACTTCCTCTCCATCAGTCCAATGCAATCACTGCCTTCACTGCCTTATTTGAGATTCAGGTATTATCAAAAGATTTCCCGACCTTCCCCCAATTTATACATTTAATTCTTGTAGTCAGCATTTATAGTCAAACTAGTACCACTTAATCAGGTTCTTGTTTACCTAATGTTTTAAAATTTTTTTCTATTAGTTTGATGTATGTATTTCGTCTCACTTATTCAGCAGCAACAGTTAAGCAGAATAGAAATCAACCTTAGGAAATGAGGAATGGAAAAAACCTCTAAGCAGCAAAAATAGTTTTTACAGTGTTTATAGTTACTATAAGGCTATTAACTCTCAGGGGCTCAATCAAAGCCTATTTACTCTTCTTTTATATATAGTACTAACAAGCTTGGTCATCCGGTTTCAAAACCCACAATAAATCATTTGTTGCAAATTAAGAGTTATAGATAATATTGATAGTGATTAACTGAAATATTGATTTTTAAAAAAATTTACATTTACATAGCTATTTAAAGCTTTGGACACATTTTCTCATTTGTTCCTCATAGCAATCCTATGAGGGTTCCTTCCCAGGTAGTGATGAACTTGAGAGAGATAGAGACATAGACACACATATAAAGATAGAGAAAAATACATTTATGGGAATGGCCAATGTAACAATTTGTTTTGCTGGACTAAGTATGTTTATGATGAGGGCTTTATTTGTTTCATTATTGTTCAATGGGAGAGAGCAATATAAATGCAAAAAAAATTGAATTTCTTAAAAAGAAAATTTAAAAACCATGTGAAGAAGGTACCACACAGGTACTATTATCTTCAGGTTACAGATGAGGAAACTGAGTCTCAGATAGCTCAAGTCAATCATTCATTCTCACGGAATTAATAAGTACCAAAAGTAAGGGTCAAACCTCAGTTGTTTGCAGCAAGAGACATAAAAAGGAAACACACACAAGCTCTCAGGAAACCCAGCAGTTTGGGTCCATCTAACATAAGGGCAGACAGCCTTACATACTCCAACAACCTTGGAGGGTGTCACCTTGTAGTGCAATGGTTGATGTTCATTAGAATACTGAATAATGTAGTTATGAAGAAATGCTTTATATACTATTTGGGTAGTCATGTGTTTGAGAAAGATTTCTAGCCAAAATAAAGTAAAAAGTTTTAGTACTTAAAGAGTAAACTTCCATTTACTGGAAAATTCCCTTGTGTGGAACAGTGCCTTCCTGAGCATACCAGATCAATAAGGCTCCTTACTTATTATTCTTTTTCCTCCTAATGAGATTATCAGATCTTTGAGAGTAGGGACTTTTTTCTCCAAATGGTTCCCTTGGCCCCACACATATGAGTAAAAAATGTGGGTGCACGGAATTGATAAACTCTTTTGGGAATGTTTTTCAAATCTTACAGCATTAAAGCACAATCTTACACTGGGCATTAGTCCCTTTAAAACAGGAAAAACGTGCACGGCTGAGTCTTTTCAGAGAGTGGTACATCTGTTGCTTTCTCATTGTCTTCCAGCTCTGTAAGACCAAGAACAGTTCAGATTATCCTAGGGGAATCTATTCAGAGGCTTTCAACTGTGGAGTATTTCAGTCTTTGCTCTCCTCCTCTTCTTGCTCCCTTTCTTTTGGCCAGACTTATAAGTGTTCACTGCTGCATTTCCAATCCCTCCAAGCAGACATGAATTTTAAAAGGTCCCCTGTCTTTTCCCCTGTGTCTCAGTTTGGATGCTTAAATATGTTCCAAAAAGGGAAAAGATGGGGTGGAGGGGGAGAGTATTCATTGTGTATTTGTGGTGGTAGCAACAGCTTGAAACCATTAGCCTTGCTATTATGCATTCCTGTGTTGTTGGAGCAGTTCATCACAACACAACACAACACAACTCTTTATTTTTGCTTGGCCTCTTGCACCTCAAAGAGTTTGACCCAGTTAAATATGAAGAAAGCCTTGATAAAGAATGTATTTCATGGGACTGGGAAACGTGGGATAAATTTATTCAGCGTAGAATGCTTTTTTCCTGTAATGTCTGTAAATGAAGGAGATACACGTATACACCAGAGGGAAAAAAATATTAAAATGTAAATTTTAAAAGAGGTAATGGAATCCCCGATAGTGGCCTCTGGATATTTTCACGTTCCTAAGAAACCATTTTGGTCATGGTCCTTCTCAACATTTCAGAGTGGTAGAAGCTCAGGAAAAAAAAAAAAAAGACTCTGCAGGGCTCTGAAGCGCCCTTTAATTCCGCCTTCCCTCCATTCTAAATATAATTCTGCTCATTTGCATGCCAATACCCAGAATGCTTTGTAATTTCACAACTCCTTTCAGTGGTCCCGGAGCTAAAGCCGCAGGAACAAAGCAAAATGTTTAGGGCGTGCCTTTGGCTTCCCCAGTCCATGCTTTGCAAAAGAAAATTGGAAGGTAATCCTTCCCCAGCATGCCCCCTGCTTGTTAAAGCACGGTATATATTTATTGGGAACAGGCTGTGGCCTCGGTAGGGGCTGCTATGTAAAGAAAGGAAGGTCCCTTTGGCCGGAGATTTCTGGATTTAAAAAATAAATTTAAACAGATCTCGACAAAAAGTTATTAAGCGGCTATGTGTGCAAAACACTGTGCTGAGGGTATGTGGATGATTACATGGCTCAGCCTCTGGCTTTAGGAAAGTTTTCAGTTAAAGATTCAATATGCATTAAACAAACAAAAAAAGCCCATGGTGGTACTTTCAGGTTTGCGAGTGGGAGAGACTTTTTAAAGATTATCCAGTCCTGTGTTCTCACTTTAGAAAAAGAACTGAAGCCCAGACAGGCCGGTGACTTGCACGAGATCACAAAGAGGAAAGGGAGCCAAATTTCAGAGCAGGAGCGAGCTCCTCTCCAAATTCAGGGCGATTTCCACGACGCAGAGCTGCACTGACAACCACCAAGGAAGGAAAGGTGGCGAAAGCATCCGCGGATAAAGAGCGCGAGACCGGGAATTTTAAGTAGTTTGCTCAAGGTCACTCCGACCTAGATTCAGACTTGTACCCGCCTTCTCTCCCCAAAGGGTTATGCTCCCCATTTTCCTCTCTAGGCTGACCCTTAAACTTCGCATTTAATGCATGGGTGCGGGCCAGAGAACCAGTCGGGATGACGAGCTCACGCCCTGCTTCTGGTCCCTTAGCTCGGCAGGCACCGTCTCTCCAAGCGCGGAGGATGCTGATTATGCGGATGGGGGAGCCTCCTCACCTGATACTCCCACGGACCAATTGAGGCAGAGGTCCAACGCTTATCCCTACCGCTCTGTAATGAAAGGGGCATCAAAAAGGGGCGCTTCGGCACGGAGCTGGCTCCGGCAACGTGCCTCTGGGCGTGGGGAGAGGTGAGAGAGATTGGTTGTGTAAAGCACGGCGGCGGTCCCGTCCCTCAGCTTCGCGCTGGTGCACGAAGGGCGCAGGGAGACAGGAGCGTTTCCCCGGACGGACGCGCTTGCAGGGCTTTCTGCCGCCGTGGTCCGGCTGTGTCCGTGCGCGCTGCGAATAAAGCGCGACGGCGTCTCGCGAGCACACCGGCCCCAGCACACGCTCACACCTTCGTGACGGTCTCCTTAGCTAGCGTACCTTGGCACGGGAAAGGCCCCCGGCCCCCCTTCGGGGCTCTCCGGCTGCGGGCAGGCCGCGTGCTCCCCGCCACGGCGCCCGGGATGAATCTGGAAGGGACCGAGGAGGCTGGGGGGGAGCAGCGGCGGCGCCGCCCACCCTGGTAACAAAGGCTGCCGGCCGGAGCATCCTGCCGGGGCACGGGGGGGCTCTGCACGGACAGGCTCCGGGGAAGCGGGGGGCGCGCCCCGCCCCCCCGGGGTGCGGGGCGCGGTGGGGGTGCCGTGACCCGGAGGGCGGTTACCTGCCCTTCGCCTCACGCCGCCCCCTTCTCTGCAGCACCACCCCGCTCCCCCCCACCTTCTTCGCGCTCCGCCGCGCCTTGCGCCCCCTGGCGGCCACCGGGCGCCTTACGCACGCACGCGCTGGTTTGCACACACATCTACACACATACACACACACACAAAAAGAAAAACTGGGTGAGGCAGATGCAATAAGGAGAAGCATCATTAGAGGGGAGAGCGAGGAGGAGGGCGGAGCCGCGCGGACCGGCCGCTCCTGCCTCTCTGGGTCCCAGCTGGTTTTGCAAAAGAAAAAAAAGAGGGAGCGAGCGTGGGGTGGGGGCGCAGGGAGGGAGCTGCTATTGTCTGTCGGGCGGCGGCGGCCCGGTGGGGGGCGGGCAGAGGCGAGGAGGGGGAGGAGAAGGCGGCGGCCGCGGGCAGCGAGCGAGGGAGCCAGCGAGCGCACCACTCTCTTCACCTGATCTCCGGGCGGGGGTGCGAGAAGCCGGAGCCGGAGAGGCAGCCCCGCCGCCGCCCACCATGTCCTACCAGGGCAAGAAGAACATCCCCCGGATCACGGTGAGCCCCGGCTCCCGGCCGCAGCGCCGCTGCCCCCTGCCCTCCCTCCCTCTCCCGGCCCGGGGCACCACGGAAAAGGGAGGAGGGGAGGCGGACTTCTGACGGCTGGGCAGCGGGGAAATGGCCAGAAATCAGTAACAACGGCAGCGGTGGTGCTGGTAACGAGGCGGCTCCCCTCTGTCCCGGGCCGGGGCGCCCGAGCGCGGACAGCTCTGCGCTCCGCGCGCTGCCTCCCCGGGAGCTCCGGCGCGTCCTGGAGCCCGGCTGGGGAGCGGGTCCGGCGGCTCGGAGCCGGCTGCCGTCTGGGCAACGGCCGCGAAGCTGCCTCCAAGCGCGAGGCCCGCAGCCCTGCTTTCTGGGGGGGGGACCCCGCCCGTGCTGCTGGAGCTCTGCCCCCTGCAGGGGCCGGGGCGGGTGCCGCTTCCCCCCACCCTGGGAGGATGGAGTCGCCTTCAACTTTGCCCCCCTTTGTACGGCCCTCTTCTCCCCCCTTTCCTTTTGCTCCGTGTTTTGGCGCGTCATGTGCCGGGCTGGGACAAACAGAATAGGAACCGGATTTTCCTCCTCCTAGCCCGGAGCGCTGGCCGCGAATTATTTTTAAATCTCTAGTCGTTTGAGAAAGACCTGGGGGCAGTGCGGGCTTTTCCTTCCTCGCTTGCTTTCTTTTAACCCGAGACTTGGGCTTGTTTCCCCCGGCACCGGGTGCATCTAGCTCTGTACGCCCGCGGGCGGGGTGCTGGATGCTAGAGTCAGGTACGGGTCTGCATCTCCCGGGAGGTGTGGGCCGTGCCCATCCTCAGAGCGCCGGCCCTCTCCCCTGCTTTATTCCGCATGCGAGGGAGCGGAGTGTTGTCATAGCGGGACTGCCCTCCTGCACTCGGAGGGACCCGGGGTTTTAGTAGTGTTCGCTTTTTGTTTCAGAGGCAAGGAACGCAGCTGTGCTTTGTTTCCGATGAATTTAATTAAACCTTTTGTGGGATGGGGTGTGGACTGGGGGGAATCGGTCGGCTACTCCATCTTTGCAGGGCGAACAAAGGAAGCGGTAGACCCCGGCGCCAGAAATGGCTTTGCAGATGTTTGATGCCTTTGCTGCTACCTGTTATCGGCTAATTAATTTGCTGAAGGCACACAGATTTTGGGCGGCTGTGGTCAGTTCCGTTTGCCATTGTGCCCGTATCCATTATGAATGCTCATTTCAGGCCCTTACTAGGTGAAATGCCCCGGATTTATTGATGTCCATATCTATATTGGTGCTTTATTTGAATTGCAATGCAAGCCTCCAGAGAAGGCAATCAGTCTTTTGCTGTTTTCTGGGGCTGGGCTTCCGTGCCTTCACCGACACCTTATTGAATGTCCAGCTTGTCCTTGGGAAAAATCCTCACCAGGGCTCAGCCTAAGCTTCAAATAAGCACTAGGCTTTGTAACCAAAGCCTCTTCCCTTTTCCCCTTTGCCAGCATCTCTTAAATGAAATGATTTAGAAATATTGGGGGGAGGGGTTAGTCTTAGGCTACTCCTAATGTTTTTTTTTTCCTTTCTCAAATCCTGCGGAATGAGCATTGTAGAAGAGATTCTTGAGTCATTGAAAAATGAAGGTAATTGGAACAAAACCTCCATTCTTGCATTAATCTGTGCAGAACTAGGCAAGGACTGCTTTCTTTTGAGATGTTACATGTATGTGCTGGCACATGATTCATACATGTATTCATCCATTGCAGTGCTTTACACACAGTACGTGGTGCTCCTTACTCATTCGTGGGCTTGGAATAGACAGCACCGTCTGTAATTATTGCATTCGGCCAATCCAAAAGCTAGAGTGATTTTTCCTGTGGGCTCTGACCAGTGTTGTAGCATAGAAGGCCCCACCCACTCCCAGGGCCACCATTCATGACACCTTTGAGGAAAGATGAAAAAGGTTTTAGGGGATGTCTTGTCTTTGAGTGGAACGCAGTATGGGTGGGGTTAGCATTTGACTCTCCAGACATTGCCTCCTTGGGATGCAACCTCAGCTGGGAGTTTGGATTAAGTCTTTTCCTTCTTGAGACCACCTCAGCCCTGGTAGGAGAGATGGTGGTGTCTCATTGCCTCAAGGGCTCCTATTTCAAATATAGTCTGTGATTCAGAACTGGGCAAGCTTTATATGATAATGTGGGGAGGATGTCTCCAACACCAAAGCTAAAGTAACATTTGTTAGATGGTCATTGTTAGATGAAGACTAACAATAGTTCACCGATGTACTTCGAGAAATTTATCCTGTTTTGTGTGTTTTTATTTTGAAAGAGCATGGGCACTGTGTAAAAAAGAATTTTTCAAATGTTACATATAGGTTTATGTGTTTATAACTATAGGTTTTATTTAACATGTATAGGACTGCTTGACATCTGGGGGGGGAGGGAGGGAGGGGAAAAATCGGAACAGAAGTGAGTGAAAGGGATAATGTTGTAAAAAAATTACCCTGGTATGGATTCTGTCAATAAAAAGTTATTAAAAAAAAAAGGAATTGACTTGGGGGGAAAAACCCCAAAAACTATAGGTTATACATATTGACCAAGGTTTTCAAATTGCCTTAGAAACACAGAAATCCATGAGAGGCTACACACCCTTCCAATAGATTCTCTTCCATACTTACTCCAAAGAATTTTTCAGAATATGGTGAGATTTGGATTTAGCTTCTGTCCTAATTTCCTTCAAAGCTGACTCCACTCTCAGTATCCAAAGACTCTCCGTAGAACTGCAGTCAAATGGATACAGTTTTTTTTTTTTGACCTTAAGCCAGCTCCTTGACTCCCCTTTCTTCTTCATCCCTTCTCCCAAGTTTTTTTTTTTTTTTTTTGACCTTAAGCCAGCTCCTTGACTTCCCTTTCTTCTTCATCCCTTCTCCCATGATTTGGATCAAAGTGGCATTTGTATCACTTGGTTTCTATCCTTTTTTCTCTTTGCTGCTTTCCTGGCCACAAACCCTGGGAATGAAGCCACTTCCCCAGGGACAAGGAATGATAGCCCTGAAATTAGGATGGTGACTGATTTTTGCCAGGCTGGGAACCAATTTCCCAGGCTGTTTGTTGGTGTGAAATCCATTCATCAGAGACCTAAGAGTTTAAGGCTGGTGCTTTGACTGGGAGGTCTCATTTTTAGAAATTGTTTTTTATTTTTTAATATGTCATTTAAGACTTCTTATAGTCTGACTCCAGCCTTTCTTCCAGTCTCATTACCCATCACTCCTCTTTATGAACTCTACCCTCCAGCCCCCCACCCCCCAATGTCACTCAATTTTGTCCTACTTCACTGCGTCAATATTCTTCCACAGGCCATTTCCCCCAATTTAGAATATACATTCTCTTCAAAGTTCCACCTGTTGATAGGCTGGTCTTCCTTCAAAAACCAGCTTAGATGCCCTCTCCTCCACAATTGTCCAAATTGAAAATTCATGCCTGTCTCCCTTCCCCTCCCCCAAAAGAAACCTCACATTTTGTCTGGAGTTCTCCTTTCTGCCTGTTACATCCTAGTTTGTTTCACAGAACTCTGTATGTAACGTGCTATATTTCATTTGTTAGGTTGTAGACTTAGGGGACAGGGGCTGTGTACAGCCCAGTAGCCAGCCTGGTACCTGGCAGATAAAAAATGTTGCTGAATTGTATTGAATTGAAATGGCCCAGATCCCCCACTGAGTATTTAAACTGCCTTGTCTTACGGTCTCACTTGGAAGTATTAGAGCTGGAGATGTTGGGTGGGTTGCTCCGCCTATGCAGTCTATATCTCGGAGCAGCTCAGGGTGGGGCAGCATGATGGCGGGAAGATGCTTCCCCTGAGACATTCTGCATAAATGGCAGAATCCCCATTGTACCTTATCCTCCCAGGGATTCCATTCTGGAGGGATTCAGATCTCTATAGCAGGAAAGCATAATTGTGGAGCATGGGGAATTGGAGGTTTTCCCTAAGTCTTAAAGAACTGTCCTTTGTTCTTGTTTGCTGACAGCCTCTCTTACCTTTAAAATTAGTATTATTTTTACCCAAGGCCTTTCCCTCGACTTTCCCAGTGCCTGTAATATGCCCTTCCCCTCCTTTTTCAGCTGTTGAGCACCTCCTGCTTAGCTTTTAAAGTCTGGATCAAGGGATACTCTCTCAGGTAATCCTTCCTTTGATTTCCCCTTAACTGATAAAGATTTTCTCCTCTTTATACCCTTTTTCTTATAACTTTGAACATTTTCTCTCATAGTTATTTCTTTCAGGCTTTTCATCCTTGTTCTCAAGACTGAAAGCTCCGTGAAGACAGAAGTTTATGTCTTATCTAAAGTTGGTGTTTATTTTATTGCTTAGCATGCAGTAAGGGCTCTCAGGTTCTAAATTGTGTATTAATGTCAAGAGATGAAGCTTTAGTGATTTTCCTGATTTTTCTCCCTTTCCCTTTCCCCAGTCTTACTGAACTATAGAACCAG
Organism: Sarcophilus harrisii; assembly: GCF_902635505.1. NCBI lineage: Eukaryota > Metazoa > Chordata > Mammalia > Dasyuromorphia > Dasyuridae > Sarcophilus > Sarcophilus harrisii. The sequence goes on along the minus strand of NC_045427.1, from coordinate 381,081,448 downwards.
TTGTCAATCATTGAGTGACAACTTATTTAGAATGTAAACTTGATGAGGACAGAAATTGTATCACTTTTGTGAGCTTAATGGCTGGCAAATACTTGAGATTGGAAAAAGAGAATGAATGAAGAATGGAGTAAGAGAGAGGAGGGTTAAGTCTAAAACTGCTGAAGGACAGAGACATGCAGTTAAGTTAGCTCTTTGTTTAAATACTGTGAGGGTTTTGTCCATGATGGATGTGTGATTTCATCTTTGGCAAATGGGACCAAAGGGTAGTCCTTGGAGGGTTCCCACTTACATGGCACCTCCTAATTTGGACCTTCACTCAGAGGATTTGGTCTAGTTAAAGGCCGAGAAGAGTGTGGAAATACAGAGAATTAACTTGAAGTGTTTTGTGAGGGGAAATGTGAGGTTGGAACCAGATAGAAAAGACCTCTTTTTTGTAGGTCTTGGTAAACAAAAAAGACCTTGAAGTCTCCAGAGTGTTTTCTGAGGTTATTGGCTGTGGAATGACCTAGATGACCTCAGAAGACTTGTACTTACCCATAGAATCATGAGATTGGAAACCCAGAGTCGGAAAAGACATTAGAGGTCATCTGATTTATCTTCCTTATTTTGTTGACGAGGAAATATGGACGAGGTCCATAAGATTAGGTATCTTAATACTCCCCCAGCCTCAATTTCCCCATCTGTAAAATGGAGATTTTATATGCTGGCTTCCCTCTCGCTCCATGCCTGGAACAGCTAAGCAGTAGGTGTTTAACAAATAAATGCTTGTTGATTGAAAAGAGAAATTGTCATGTCCAGTTGTCTTCCTTGAGGGCATAAGTATGAGATCAAAGATTTGAGTAGTATGAGAAATAAACTGAAATATCTGAAGGAGAGCTCTATATAAATCTTACTTAGGATTAATGAATCCCTTTATAAGGGACCTGTATGTGCACGAATGTTTGTGGCAGTCCTCTTTGTAATGGCTAGAAACTGGAAACTGAATGGATGTCCATCAGTTGGAGAATGGCTGAATAAATTGTGGTATATGAATATTATGGAATATTACTGTTCTGTAAGAAATGACCAACAGGATGATTTCAGAAAGGCCTGGAGGGACTTACATGAACTGATGCTGAGTGAAATGAGCAGGACCAGGAGATCATTATATACTTCAACAACAATACTATATGATGACCAGTTCTGATGGACCTGGCCATCCTCAGCAATGAGATCAACCAAATCATTTCCAATGGAGCAGTAATGAACTGAACCAGCTACGCCCAGAGAAAGAACTCTGGGAGATGACTAAAAACCATTACATTGAATTCCCAATCCCTATATTTATGCCCACCTGCATTTTTGATTTCCTTCACAAGCTAATTGTACAATATTTCAGAGTCTGATTCTTTTTGTACAGCAAAATAACGTTTTGGTCATGTATACTTATTGTGTATCTAATTTATATTTTAATATATTTAACATCTACTGGTCATCCTGCCATCTAGGGGAGGGGGTGGGGGGGTAAGAGGTAAAAAATTGGAACAAGAGGTTTGGCAATTGTTAATGCTGTAAAGTTACCCATGCATATAACCTGTAAATAAAAGGCTATTAAATAAAAAATAATAAAATAAAAAAAAAGAAAGTTCAAAAAAAATGAATCCCTTTATAGTTTTAGTGAATGATATGGTGATTCTCGATAAGATTAGTAAAATTTGAGAATGCCTCTTTGCTAAAGCTGTCACCTGACAGTGGTGCTGATAATAGTGTTGATAATAGTGCTTTAAGATTTGCAAAGAGCTTTATATTTATTTATTTATTTTTAAAAATACAAATTGCTTTATGAATCATGTTGAGACAGAAAAAAATCAGAGCAAAAGGGAAAAACCATGGGAAAGGAAAAACAAAAAACAAAAAAGAAGTGAACATAGCATGTGTTGGTTTACATCCAATGTCCATATTTCTTTTTCTGGATGCAGATGGCATTTTGTGTCCAAAGTTTGTTGGGATTGCCTTGCATCACTTAACCACTGAGAAGAATTAAGTCTTTCATAGTTGATCGTAGCACATTATTGCTGCTATTGTGTATTAATGTATTCCTGGTTCTTCTTGTTTCACTCAGCATCAGTTCATATAAATCTTTCAAGGCCTTTTAAAAATCAACTTGTTTATCATTTTTATAGAACAATAATATTCCATTATCTTCATTTAGCACAACTTATTTGTCCATTCCCCAATTGATAAGACATCTACTCATTTTCCACAATTTACTGCTATAAACATTTTGCAGATTATTTTATTTGATTCTCACAACAACCCTTTGAAATAGGTGTTATTATTATACCTACTTCACAGATAAGGAAACTGAAGCAAATAGAGGTTAAAGTGCTTTGTTTAGGGTCATATCTAGTAAATAGACAAGATTTGAACTGGATTCAAAGGTGATTTAGACATTTACTAGCTGTATTTTCCTGGACAAGTCACTTAACCTAGTTTGCCTCAGTTTCCTCATCCATAAAACGAGCAGGAGAAAGAAATGACAAACTGCTCCAGTATTTTTGCCAAAAAGCCCCCAAATGGCAGCACAGTCACATACAACTGAAAAATGACTGAACAACTTCCTAAATTCAGGCCAGCTACTTTGTTCCTTGAATGGATTAACTGCCTCTACCTTTCTGATCATTCTTCTGACTTCATCATAGTTTATCAAATATAAGGAAAAAAAGTCTTTAGGACAGATGCATCCTTTTGCCCCCAAGTGAGTAATGGTTTGGGGATATAAGAACTCTGTGTTAGCAAATGAATTCCAGTTGGGATGAATGCTCATGCCTGTTTAATGCAGAGATTAATTAGTTTCTGGCTACACCCTCATGTTAATGTTCACTTCCTCCATTTTATTCTTTATATCAAAGAAATTCTTCTCAAGCCAAACAGGGGACCCTTGAGAACAAGGAAAAGGGCTTGAGAGGTCCCGGTGAAAAAGCAGTTCTTATTATAGAAAATTGGTTCCCGTTTCCTATGGTGAAAACAGAGGTTGCCAGTTTAGTTACATCTCATTTGGATGGTTGAAATAAACTTTAGGTCACAGAGTATTAGCCCTCGAAGGGACCTTAGAAGTCATTTAGGCCCAATACCCTTGTAATAGAGTCTTTGAATAAAGATGAAGGAATTGAGGTCAAATAGGAGAGGGAGGAAGTGATTTGAGCTTAAGTGTGCCTTAGTAAATGGCAGAGCCAGAGTTCAAGACCAAGATTCCAGATCTTGTGTTCTTCTCTTTTCTGTGTACCATGATGGCCTACCTGTGGTCACAAGGGTAAGTGTCAAGGTTCTTTCTATGGGACAGATGATGAAACTGGGACCCAAGAGGCCTTTAAAGGCCTAAAGTCCCAGAAGAGAGTCAAGAACTTGGGTCTCTTTGACACCCTTTAAATTCCACACCCGTAGACTCTGGCCTTTTAAGTCACGAGAGTTGTCTCCAAAGGTCATGTTCAAGGAGATCCAGGATGACAAGTGGGGCTGGTTCAGCCAATCCAGTCCCATCACCCTGCTGAGAAAACCCATCAGAGTGTGCGGGTCTTGCGGATAGTGGGTCAGCGGCAGCATCTGCAGAGAGGGCCAGCCCTTTGCTGCTGCCGCCAGATGGCTGAGAAAATTTCTGGCATTACCCCTAGAGCAGTGTGGTCAGTTACAAGATAGTAAAATAGTATAAATTATTATATAATTTATAATAAATTATATTATATTAGAATATAAATTGATAATAAATTATTAATTAATAAAACAATATAATTTATAAAATAATAATATTTTCTTGTAGCACTTTAATGCAGAAATGTGCCTTGGAAATGGCATGACAGTCTCTCTGGTCCCTTTCCTTGGTCTTTTTTTTTTTTCCCCAGAAGATCCCGCCTTTCTAAAGCCAGATTTCTTGATCTTCCTAGAGCCAGTTCTAAGGAATATTAAGTGGACACACCTAGATATGGGGCAGAGGGAGATCTCTATAGTGGCCCAGGACTCTACTCTTAAGCTCATCTTAAATTAAAGACATTTCTCATTGTTTCATTTCATTTTTTTTTTCTCCCTTTGAAGAGCCATACAATTAACTAGGAAGGAAACAGGAATGTTTTGAAATGGCAATATTAAGGAAGATGTTTTAAAATAAGCATAAAGGAAAAGCTTACCAGAGCAGCAGATGGATAATAGTATCTTTCTTTAACAAAATGGAATTTGGGGTGGGGAAGCACAGTGGGGAACTGAGTTCCAATCCTGCTTTTGCAATTGAAAAGCTTTGTTTCTGGGAAGAAACTCTTCATTTTTGGGTTTTAGGTCCATTATCTGTAAAACAAAGGTATGGGATTTTTAGATGGTTTTTAATAAATTAAAAAGGTCCACCTGTAAACATTCTCTCACAGTTAACCTATATCTTCTTACTATCTTTTCTTAGCTTTACACCCAGAGTTCCATAGTCCTTGCCTTTTCTATCTTCCTTCCTCCTTTGTCCACAGTTACTTGGACTTGGGAGAAAGTAAGATATGTTAGAAATGATAGAAAATGACTGAATTGGGGAAGCAATAGGGTCTAAGAATTTCCATCTATTTGCTCATAAAAACCAAAACAATTTTTGATGTCTTTTGGTTTTATTATTTGTTATTTATATTTATCTGTTTTTCTGTGCATGTCCCTTCCAGCAACTTACAGTGTCTTCTCTTGTAACAAAGATTAAAAAAGAAATCGAAATTTAAAAACCCAATACATAGATCACATCTGACAACATATTCAGTATTCTGCACTCACACTCCCTAACTTCTACAGTGTAAGGAGAAAAATACCTTTTCTCAGTTCTCTATGGAGTCCTTGTTACATGATTTTAGTTTCAGTTTAATATTTTTGTTTTTTCCATTGTTATAGTCATTATATATGTTATCTATATGTTACATTATATGTTAATATATATGTAAATGTATAAACATATATAATGTGATAATTACCTATATCTGTATCAATCTATCTATAAAAAGATATAAAAATCCCGCAGTCCTTCTTTAAATGAAAGACATTTATAGATTCCTCTAGTGCCCTGGTGGAGGTAGAAGGACATAGAGAAAAGGGTCATTGCCATTTTTTATCCAAAGGTTCCACAATGCTTTTCTAACATTAGTAAAGTTGTTAGACCATTGGGAGTAGTCTAGGGAGGATAGTTGCTCAGAAAATTATTATAAAAAGTGAATATTCATATTCACAAAAGCTACCCTTCAAGGAAGAAAGGAGCAAATTTTGAGAGTATTGCCCATAGTTAAAAAAATCTATATTCTGTAATTCAGAGCTATAACTAGGGTGTGAGGTAACTGGACTTTTGTTTCAGGATGCCGAAATTTAGAGGGTGCTGACAGCTTTTGTATTTGTTCAGCAGGTAAAAACTAAATTTAGTACTTAATTATTGTTATTAGTTGAAATAGGAAGGTAACAGAGCTAGTTGCATCCCAATTGAACTCTTCCTGGTCCCAGTCTGACTGTCAACAAACTCCCCGTCAACTACCTCCCACTTCTTCCTAAAGGAACAGTGTTCTGGGGTCTTCTCCCCTCACCAGGAGGTCTTGTACTTTAGATTTTTTTCCCATGGCTTGTCCGTGGAAGATTTGTTTTGACCTGTTTGTCGCAAGAGTTTGAATTTCTAGTTACCATTCTGAAGAAAATAAGTTTTTTCAAAAGTGCAGGGACTGATCCATGTTGTCTTTGAATCTCTAAATTTAACTTAGTGCGTGGTACACAGTAACCACTTGATAAATGCTTATAGATTGATTTCCATAAATGTTAACAAAAGCCTAGAGACATTTTTTTTGTTGTTGTTGTTTGTTTTTTTAGGGACATAAATTGAGTAATGTTTGGAGACAAAAAAGTCTCTCTGAATGTCTCCATTCTGGTGGTCTTCTTTCCTAACCTACCTGTTTTTTCCATGTACTTCTTCTCAACTGAAAGTAGCCAAATCCTCTTCTCCAACCTCCTAAGAGTTAAAGACGTGACCTGACAGCCACTGGCTTAGAGACTGATTGCTGGGGAACAGCCTTGGCAAGGCTTGCCAGCACAAACAAAGACCTATTGTAATCCAGGCTGCTCTGGGTGAAATGTGTTGCTGGAGGAACCCATCCATTACTGAGACTCCTTTCCCTCCCTAGGATTCCCTCCCCTCCCACTGCTGCATCTGGACACATCCTCTGTGAATTTCAGGGCCCTTCTTATGGTATAGTCAGCCTGAGAAAGTACTTATATTTTTCTTTCTTCAGCCATTGTAAAGAAGTTCTTTTAGACTTTCATCTCTTTTTCTAGAGACTGACAGAATTGGCGACGTGACCCAGGTTGAACGGGGACAAAAATAATGCCTTTAATTAAGGTCTATTTATGCCCTTGTATAAACTGCAAATAAAGTCATTAGAATCATTTACAGCAATTAGTACAGATCAACCCTTCATTTGCATAACAAAATCTTCCCTTAAGAAGGCTGGGCTTCCCTTTCTCACTTTTTTGCTCTTATGGACCATTGGAACAAAATGTTATTTCTTCACATATTTTAAACATTTCCCTCTGCACCTGTCAGGCCTCTCTGTTGGAGGTTTGTTCAGATTGAAGGAAGTTTATCACATGCTTGCACAAACTCTGTTATCTGCTCTTTTAATAGAACACATTTCCATGAAAGGCTTATGAAGTATTTTTCTCTCCACTTTTTGAGGTGATGCAGATATAACCCCCATTTTATCATTTTATAGATTTTGGGAAACAGCTCTGAAAGGTAATTATTTGTATATGGTCACTGAGAATCTAAAAAGAATTCAATTCAATAAGCATCATAGTCTGTAAAAACTACTAGTATTTGAATAAGGAGACAATTCTCAGAATTCCCATCTACTGCTTATAAGAAATAAGACTTTTTTTTTCTAATGATACTATTTATTTTTTAATAAATTTTTCTGCCAATATTTTTCCCATCCGATGTCTTTTTAAGAAACAGAGATTAAAAAAGGAAACAATCTTAAAACCAACGTAATTGACCTTATCTGACAGTATGTTTAATATTCTTACTAAGGTCTAAGAATTGTGATAAGTACAAAAACAAAAAGGAAACTTTCCCTGCCCTCAACAATCTTATATTAAGTAGAGAAGTCATATGTTTTTGATTCACTTGTTCATTTATTCATTTAAAAAAAGACCAGTTCCCCCATCTCACCTAGGCTGGAAACACAATTTCACTACAATTCCTGGCCAATTCCACTACTGATCGACAGGAACTTTGACCTACGCTAATTCCAACCTAAGCTGGTTTTTCTTTCCTGAGATAACCCTTATGGCCCCTGCTTCTGGGGGGCTCATCACATTAATCATATACTTAGTATGGACATTCAATTGTCACAGCAAGATAGAGGGAGCCTCCCTAGTAAGTGGAATCAAGGACATGCACCATTCAGCCCAGTCAAATGTTTTAACCACATAGAGCTAGCTGTCTCTTAAGAATTTGAACGCAGGGAGATTAGAAGAGAGAGACATAAAACTAGTAATAATGCTAAGTACCAACTAAATGGTGTTCACTGTAACTAGAAGATCAGAGAAGACCATTGGGAGTGAACTTGCTTTGGAAAGACATATACTTTTGCAATTTATGTAAATATAAATTGTTTTCAGTTCTGTTGTATTTTCATTTGTTTTAGTTGTATTGCAACATAATCAATTTCTGTGTTGATCTATGCTATGTTTGTCTCTCTGTTTTATCTAACTATATGCTACGCTCTTCAAAAGCAGAGAATTGAAAGATCAGAAGATTTAAAGCAGGATCGGAATATAAATATCATCTCATCTTGTCTCCTCATTTGACAAATAAGTGAACTGAAATGTCAGAAGGGAAAGGAATTGCCCCAAATCACTCAGATCATAAAGATACAAAGCCTGTCTTCTCTTATATACTTTATTATCTCCCACCACATGATGCCCAATACAATAATTGGCACACAGGAGGTATTTAAAATCTGACATTTATTTGCCCTGATGTAATGGCACAGATTCTCAGTGTGTTTCTGAGTTTATAGACTCAGTCACATGTCCCTGAATTTACACATTTGTTTAAAAGTTGGAAAACTGACCTCAGTTTTTCCTCACCTGACAAAAGGCATTTGATAAGCTCAGATGGGTACATGAATTTAACAGGATATAGGATCTTAGTCTTTCCTTTAAATAAACTAATTTTTTTAATGATAGGCTACAGTTAGGAAAAAAGAGCTAACTTTTTCTTTGTTGTGTTGGATGGACTGCTGATCTTTCTCAAGATGGACGGTG